>NC_059102.1:2985000-3585000 GCF_020740685.1 Jaculus jaculus | reverse complement strand
TGGCACATGCCTTTAATCCCAGCACTCAGGAGGCAAAGGTAGGAGGATTGTTGTAAGTCTGAGGCCACCTTGAGACTACATAATGAATTCTAGGTCAGCCTAGGCTAGAGTGAGACACTACCCTTAACCCACCCCCCCAAAACACCAAACAAACAAAAAACCTATTTGCAGCAACAATACACATACCCACTGCAATTAAATAAATAAAATTTTTAAAAAATAAACAGGGCTGGAGGGATGGCTTGGTGGTTAATGTGCTTAACTGCAAAGCCAAAGGACCCAGGTTCGATCCCCCCAGGACCACGTTAGCCAGATGCACAAGGGGGCACATGCATCTGAAGTTCCTTTGAAGTGGCTTTAAGCCCTGGCGCACCCATCTTCTCTCTCTCTCTCTCTCTCTCTCTCTCCCTCTTTCTCTGTCAAATAAATAAATAAATAAAGGTTTTATGGGGGATTTCAGGTTTGCATGTTTGACAAGAGCTCACCAAGTAGCCAAGGCCAGCCCTAAACAATGACCTTCCTGAGTCCTGGGATTACATGTGTGTCACCAGGTCTAGCCACACAGAAAGGTTCCTAGTGAAAACCACTCCCCACATCTCCTACAGTGTGCATACCATGCTTGTAGAAATACAGTAAGCCAAACTGCCTTCTTAGGACCTCAACCTATTAATCTGAATTTTTCCTTCTGAGCAATCCAAAATAAAGACAGCCTTTTTATGGGCCACAACCTCCCTCCCAGAGGGTCCAAGGCTCCTGGGCACCTCCAAGGGTTATTCTCTCCAACCATCTCTGGCCTCTCTCCTATCTTGTCTCCTAGACTCTTCCCACCCTCGGCACCCTTCTCCAGAGTGACTCTAGATCACCCATGTTCCACTAAACCCAACAAAATACTTTCAGTGCCATACAACCAGAACACAATCTATTTTGGTATGACTTGGCCTCCATTCTACAGAAGACACCTGCCATAACTCACATGTCACATCACAAGGTGGGTCCAGGCCAAGCTCACCTCCTTGTGGCACTCTCCACTTACACGTTAATCAACTCTCTACTTGTGGGTCTAATTAAGTTGTCAACTTAGCTGTAGGCTTTCTGAAATATACACATTAAATTTAATTTCCATATTGTATTCTAGCATAACAAAATATATTCAACCCATACTCTGCCATGTATCACAGTAAAATTAATTGTCTTCAGGACTTTTGCAAAAAAAAAAAAATGCATTCTTCCACATGCATCTTCCCATCGAGCTGACAGCCTGAGGACGAGGGCGAGCCTAACTCTGGTTCTTCCCTGCTCCGTCTTTACTCTGGAAAGGAAGAAGCATGTGGTAAAACTGGGTCACCATCAGCTTTCAGTCATCTGGCCAATGACAAAATGTGAATTAAACACTCGCCATGCAACCTATCACAAGTTTGCATCTTCCCCATTGGGAACTTGATCACTGGTAGTAGCAACTCCCCAGCTCTTCTCTCAGTAACTAGACTTACTGAAAAGGGAAGCTATGACTTAGGTAAATCTGACTGGAGTCTACCCAATATAAAGTGAATTCCAGGTGCTTAGATTTAAGTGCAGTTAAAAGTACATGAAGGTAAATAGTTTTGGTCATGGTGTGAGCCAATGACTGCCAGGTGGCTCAGATATATGGGAGTCAGGGTCCCTACACTCTGGGACAGAAGAAAAAGGAAGCTATACTCTGATACCAAGGTGGGCAGGATGCTCCTTTGGGGAATGAGGAGATTATGCACTTGGTCGCCCTCAGTCAGGGTGGATTACTCGTACTGTCTGCTATTTACTGAGGGCTAATCACATGTGATATTGATCTATGTGGCCAACAATCCAGTTATCAAAGAGCGCCTGGACCTAAGGAGACTGACCATGCCAGCAGCTGAACTCTTAGCGCCTTGAAGCAAATGTTCCCTCTCTTCTGCACCCTCCAGAGGGCTGGACTGGCCTTCACAAAGGCAGAGGAAGGTTCACCAGCAAATGGGAAAAAGACACTCGCACTATATTAACAAAATTAAAACCCCAGGTGTACACAAAGACCCCACTACCTAACAACTGAAGGACAGCCGAAGGGGAGCGTGGCTGACTGGAAGCCTGTTCATATGAGACAGGAATGAAAATATAAGCTGTGTGTCCTACTATCCCACGATGGGAAAAAGTTGGTGCAAACCCAAGGACCAGCTGCCCTCCCCTGAGGAGGTAGGGTCACCTCCTTGTTGACATGAACTTTTTCTCGTATCAGAAGTGATGAGCCCAAGTGAGCTTAATGTACGAGTGCCTGGGAGGCTGGTGGCTAAAGAGTTAACAACTTGCCTGCACTGGAATTCCCCACTGTGGTTTCCATGCTGGAGCAGGACACAGCATGGGCCACAGCAGAGAGCTCCACGAGAGCAAACTGCAGCTCTTCTGTGCATGGGGCTCAGCCCACAGGAGGCACCTCCCAAAGTCCCCTTCACTGTGGTCTAGGGGAGTGGCGAGAACCAAGAACCATGTGCGCAGCCTCTTGGACTCTTCAACAGAAGCACTGCACACACTCTTCACTCAGCAGAGAAGTTCTTAAAAGCAAACACTCTGGACTAAGCACACATATGTATGTGTTAACATGAGCTGGAGGTCTTAAGTATGTACACTGGAGATTAGAAAACCAGCATAATTTGTTAGACGTCAGTAATGTAAGTGATGCTAAGTCCACAATAAATGTTTTATGTAAAAGTAGACATAAAATGAAAATAATCTAACCTTCCAGGCATGGTGGGTGTAACTGCAATCCCAGCCCTCGGGAGGCTAAGGCAGAATGACAGAAAGTGCACGGCCAGTCTGAGCTACAAAGCCAGAATGTATTCTCAAAACATAAATAGACAGGGGCAGAAGGGGTTGGTTCATTCAGTACAGTGCTTGCTATGAAAGCATGAAGGCCTGAGCACCCCCAGCGCTGAAGTAAAGGCCAGGTATGGCAATGCCTGCCTGGAACTCCAGCTCCAAGGAGGGAGAAGATCCCTGGAGCCTGCTGGCCAGCATCTACCTACATGGATGAGCTCAGGGCTTGGTGAGGGATGCTGTCTCAGAAAAAAGTATGAGGCGGACAGTGACTAAGGAAGACTCTCCATGCCAACCTCTGTCCTTGATATGCATGTGCACCCCCACACACGCACGCCAAACAAAAATCTAAAAGAAATAAAGGACGGGCTGGGGGATGGCTTAGTGGTTAAGGCATTTGCCTGCAAAGCCAAAGGCCCCAGTTTCAATTTCCCAGGACCACATTAGCCAGATGCAAAAGGTGGCACATGAGTCTGGAGTTGGTTTGCAGTGGCTAGAGGCCTTGGTGTGCCCATTCTCCCGCTCTCTCTCTCTCCCTCCCTCCTTCTTTTTGTCAAGTAAATAAATAAAAATTAAAAATTTTAAAAAAGAACAGCCTAAACCTTCATTTTGAAAGTACTCAGAATTTTCTTGACTATCAGCCTCGATCTAGATGATCATTTGTTCTATGCACACAGCACTGGCACATCCCGTTAGGGGAAGCAGTGTGCTGAGTGAGGTCACTTTATTAGCTGCCATGAGAGGCGTTTACTCCTGCTGCAGGTGGTCATGTGGGCGACCAATGGTTTGAATATAAAACAGGAAATGCAGACGATCAAGATGAATAAGGCCCTGCAGACAGCCATTTGAGCAGAAAGGAGGTTTCCATCAAGCCAACTCCTTCCTGGTGACATTTTCATTTAGACAATGACCTTGCACTGTTGGAAGGTTTGCTTTTGATAGCACTTGGAAACTGGCACAATGTCAAGCAAGTAAAGAGCAGAAGCAGAGCCTCACACTTGGCTCTTATGCTACAATAGCCTACTTGTCCTTCTCCAAATGAATCTCCCATCTTGAAGTTGCAGCTTGATTCACCACAGCATTTTTTCAAAGGCTCTGCCTGAGAAGACAGGATCTTTCAGTCTACATCCTTGACTTAAAAAGATAGGGTGAGCTGGATGTGGTGATACAAGCACTCGGGAAGCAGAGGTAGGTGGATTGTTTTGAGTTCAAAGCTACCCTGAGACTATGTATTCCAGGTCAGCCTGGGCTGGAGGTGAGACCCTACCTCAAAAAAAAAAAAAAAAAAAAAAAGAAAGAAAGAAAGATGAACTAAGGACCTTATATAACCTCATATACAGAAAATAAGTCTAAGGGGATCAGACAGCAAACATAAGAACTAGCAGTAGGGGCTGGGTGGATGGCTCAGTGGTTAAAGGTGCTTGCCTGCAAAGTCTAACGGGCAGGGTTCAATTCTGCAGTACCCACGTGAAGTCTGATGCATAAAGCAGGGCATGAGTCAGGAGTCCATCTGCAGTGGCAATAGACCCTCACATGCTCATACACCCTCCATCTCTGTCTGTCTCACTTCCTCAAGTGAATAAATACATTAATGCATTTTAAAAATAATAACTAGGGCTGGAGAAATGGCTTATTGGTTAGGGCACTTATCTGCAAAGCCAAAGGATACACGTTTTGTTTCCCCAGTACCCATGTAAAGCCAGATGCACAAGGTGGCACATGCAACTGGAGTTCTTTTGCAGCAGCTGGAGATCTTGGTGTGTCCATTCTCTCTCTCTCAAATGAATAAATAAAAATATTTTTACAAAAGAACTAGCAGTGAGCCGGGTGTGGTGGCGCATGCCTTTAACCCCAGCACTCGGGAGGCAGAAGTAGGAGGATTGCCATGAGTTCAAGGACACCCTGAGATGACAAGAGTTAATTCCAGGTCAGCCTGGACCAGAGTGAGACCCTACCTCGAAAAACCAAAAAAAAAAAAAAAAAAAAAAAAAAAAGAACTAGCAGTAGAGCCAGGCTGGTAGTATACACCTATAATCCCAGAAATGAGGAGGCTGGGGCAGAAAGGCCCCAAGTTCAAGGTCAGCCTTAATCAAAAAATATCAGGAAAACTACAAGTATAAAATTTTTAGAGAACACAGAAAAAAAGATTTTTGAGACATCTGAGGTGAAGCTTTCTCAGAGAGAATACACATAGTCTGTAAAAGAAACATATTGAAAAATTCCATTTTGTAAATGTTCAAAATTTCTAGTTGGCCACATTTGATGATATACTTGGAGACTGACAAAACCAGCCTATGTTACACAGGAGACCCTGTCTAGGAAAAACAAAAATACCTGAACTTCAAACCATTAAAAACTGAAAAGCTGGGCTGGAGAGATGGCTTAGTAGTTAAGGCACTTGCCTGAAAAGCCAAAGGATCCAGGTTTGATGCCCCAGGACCCATGTAAGCCAGATGCACAAGGTGGCACATGCTTCTGGAGTGTTTGCAGTAGCTTGAGGTCCTGGTATACTCATTCTCTTTCTCAATCTCTCATAAATAAAAATATTAAAAATATCTTTAATAAACTCCAACTCTTCTTTAAAAAAACTTAACAGCTAAGCCACATTCCAGTGCCAACACTCACCTATCATACAGATGATAAAGCGCTTTGAATGTAGGAGACAGAACACCAGTTTAAAAGGTGAGTCAGGCATGGTGGCGTACACCTTTAATCCCAGCACTTGGGAGGCAGAGGTACGGGATCACAGTGAGTTCAAGGCCACCCTGAGACTAAATAGTGAATTCCAGGTTAGCCTGGACTAGAGTGAAACCCTACCTCGAAAAACCAAACAAAATAAAAAGGTGAATGAACAGTGCTCTCTATAGTGATGGCACATGATGAGCCACCAAGTACAAGGGATGTCAACATCACTAGTCAGTAGAAAATGCCAATCAAAAATACAACACAAGCCGGGCGTGGTGGCACATGCCTTTAATCCCAGCACTCGGAGGGCAGAGGTAGGAGGATTGCCGTGAGTTCAAGACCACCCTGAGATTCCATAGTGAATTCCAGGTCAGCCTGGGCTAGAGTGAGACCCTACCTCGAAAAACCAAAAAAAAAAAAAAAAAAATACAACACAGCCAAGTGTGGTGGCAACATGCCTTTAATCCCAGCACTCAGAAGGCAGGGATAAAAGGATTGCTATGAGCGTGAGGTCAGCCTGAGACTACATAGTGAATTCCAGGTCAACCTGGGCTACAGCGAGTTATGAGTGTGAGACCAGCCTGAGACCACATAGTGAATGGGCTACAGTGAGACCCTACCTCAAACCCCTCCCCCCTGCCATTCCCCCCCCAAAAAGCAACACAATGCTGCTTCTTACCACTGAAGTGTAACAAAAGACAGACAGGGCTGGGATGTGTTCAATGGCAAAGGACCTGACTAGCATTCAGACACTGGGTTGATCCCTAGCACTTGGGGAGGGGGTGGTGGGAGGCAGACAATAATAAGTGCTGACAAGGAGGTGGGGAACTTGGAACCCTCATGTGCTGCTTGTGGGATGGAAAATACTGAATTCCCATATAACTGTGGAATTCCTCCAGGCATTTACCTAGGAGGAGTTAAAAGGCATATTCAGGCACAGATTTGTACCTTCATGGCAACACTGCTTATAAAATCCAAGAGCAAATAACTCGTGTCTATCAAATAATAGAGAGAAATACATGATTCCACTTATCAGTGAATGGGTCCAGCCAGAGACAGAGAAGAGTCTGGGAGCCAAATTGAGGGTGAGAAGAGAGAGCAACTGATCAAGAATACCAGGTTTCTTGGGAGGGGAAATGAAAATGTTCCAGAATTACACTGGTAATGGTTACATAAGAGCCACGGATTAAAAACTGACAAAAATAAATAAATAGGGCTGGAAGTATGGCTTAGCAGTTAAGGCATTTGCCTGCAAAGCCAAAGGACCCAGGTTCAATTCCCCAGGACCCATGTTAGCCAGATACACAAGGGGTGCACATGTCTGGAGTTCATATGCAGTGGCTAGAGGCCCTGGCACACCCATTTTCTCTCTATCCCTCCCTCCCTCTTTCTCTGTCAAATAAATAAGTAATATTTTTTAAAAAGAATAAACTAATAAATTAGAGTTAAAGAGATGGATTCACAATTTAGGCACTAGCTTGCAGCCTAAAGGCCAGGGCTCAATTATCCAGGACCCACATAAAGCCAGATGTACAAGGTAGCACATGCACCTGGAATTCCTTTGCAGTGGCAAGAAGCCCTACCATACACTCTCGTCGCCCCCCCCCCCACCGCTTGCAAATAAATAAAATAAATTTATCAAAAAAAAAAAAAAGTGCTCACTTCGGCAGCACATATACTAAAATTGGAACATTACAGAGAAGATTAGCATGGCCCCTGCTCAAGGATGACACGCAAATTCGTGAAGCGTTCCATATTTTTTGCTATCTATTTCCAATCAGTGTTGCCTGCAAAGACTTTTTTTTTCCTGTGTTGTACCAACTTTTATGGTTGTGTTGCCATTTAAATTTAAAAAAAAAAAATATTAAAGTAATTCCCGACAAAAAAAAAAAAAAAAACCTAAAAGTGCTGGGCATGGTGGTGCATGCCTTTAATTCCAGCACTCGGAAGGCAGAGGTAGATGAATCGCCTTGAGTCTGAGGCCCCTCTGAGACTACACAGTGACACAGTGAATTCCTGGTCAGCCTTGGCTAGAGTGAGACCCTACCTTGAAACCCCCCCCCAAAAAAAACTAAAATCACTAAACTATGTACTTTAAGAGAGTGAACTTGCTGGTGTGTAAATTAAGCTATTTTTAAAAGTGAACATAAGATTTAGACAGCTTACCAAAAGGTTTGAGTCATCAGTAAACAAGTAAGGGAACTGCAGGTTAAAACTGCAGGGAGATGCATTCACAGCTACTAGAATAACTGAACCAAAGAGGAGATGAAAATGTGGACAAATGAGCCTTCAGACACTACTGGTGAGGATGCAAGATGGTGCAATCACTTTAGGAAAGTTTGGTAGTATTTTAGAAAATTGAAACTAAATTTATCATAAAAACCAAAGTCTGTCTTAAGAGATAAGAAAACACATGCCCACACAGTAAGTTATATGTGAATTTTCAGGACTTTTCATGGTAACCAGAAAAGAAAAACAGTCCTAATATATACCAATTGATGAACAGATAAACTAAGTGTGGTATATCTATAGGATGGAATATTTAGCCATAAAATATCACATCACTGAGATACATTTAATCATGGTGAAATTCAGTGAAAGAAGCCATTTGCAAAAGACTACACACTGCATGTTCCAGACAGAAAGTGGACTAGTGGGTATCTGGAGCTGGGGTAGGAACTGAAACTTTAATGGCCACTGAGACCTCTCTGAGCTAATAGGAATGCTTTAAACCTGGGTAGTAACAGTTGCACAGGGCGAAGTTTACTAAACTCGTTTGTACACTTTAAGAAACTAACCGTAAAAGACAGCCCCCTTCCCCTCCCAAGACAAGGCTGTGCTAAAGAGGCCCAAACTGAATTTAAACTGATAAACAGCCTGCCTCTGCCTCCTAAACTCTGGGACTACAAGTATGTGCCACGACAGTCATGCTCTGGATACCTGTGAGACATCTAAAGACGTGGGCTACAGCCAGTCATGAAGCCTGATCACAACAGGGTGAATTTTATTTATTTGAGAAAGCCAGTGTGTGAGAGAGAAAATGAGTAGGTATGAGCATAGCCTCTTGCCATTGCAAAGGAACTCCAGACACATGTGCCACTTTGTGCATCTGACTTTATGTGGGTATGGGAAATTGAACCTGTGCCAGCAGGCTTGCAACCAAGAGACTTTAATGTCTGGGCCATTTCCCCAACCCAGTTGTTTTGAGACAGGATGGCTGAAACTCATAATGCAGCCTGGCTGGCCTCAAACTCAAGGTTATCCTCCTACGTCAGCCCACCAAGTACTGGGATTACAGTAGTCAGCACCATGCCCACTTCATTTTTTTCATTAGTCTTAATTGTACAAAGTATTGGATTTCATCATGATGCTGAATTATAATTTTTCCTAAATAAACAATGCTTTGAAAGACACGAGCAACTGCACACATCATGTGACCCTTTCTTCACTTCTCAGATAAACATACGTGCACCCTCACAAGTCAAGCAAACAACTATTACTTCCAGAACACCCACTATGTGCCTCTCTTGGTGCTGGGCACCAGATAATCAAAGAAGTCAGGTCCCAGTTCTTCCAGCGTGTCTGCTGCCACATACAAGAGGTTCCCTCCCCAGGCTAGGAAAGCCACCTTCCATCAGGCCCTAGCCTCAGTTCAGTTCTTCCCTTTCATCGGACCCAAACTGGAAAGGACCTAGGCTATGAGGCTGTCAGGCATCTGATTAGGTTTATAACCAAAGATGAATTACTGGTCAATTTCTTCCCTCAAGGAGGATGGCTAAACTTAACTAAACTGGAGAGATGACTCAGAGCTTGGGTGCACATCCTTCAAAAGCATAAGGGAGCCCAGCGTGGTGGCGCACACCTTTAATACCAGCACTCAGAAGGCAGAGGTAGAAGGATCACCATGAGTTCAAGACCACCCTGAGACTACAGAGTGAATTTTAGGTCAGCCTGAGCTAGAGTGAAACCCTATCTTAAAAAAACAAACAAAAACAAAAATAAATAAATAAATAAAAGGATGGAGGGTCCAGTTAAGATGGTGGTGTAGGTACCACGCCAAAGCAGTCTCAGGGGGACCGAAAAACTCAGCAAAATACACACTTTTACTAAAAAGTGAGGTGTATAGGAAATCGAAACAGCAGTGGAGAAGCAGAAGAGATCCAGAGCCCTCACAGGCCAGCAAAAGCGGCTCTGGCAGGTCCGCCGACGTGCCAGCAGCAGCGCACCAGAAAGCTGCCAGGCTCAGCTCCAGCCGCAGGAAAAGCCAGGCGATGGGAGCTTCCACTCACACTGGCGCTCTCCGCAACTCAAGAAATGTAAAGGGAGAGCAGCAGTGAGCAACAGAGGAGCAGATGACAAGGTAGAAGAACACGTGGAACAGCGAGAGAACCAGAGCAGCTGCGGCTCCCTCCCCTCCCCCACCACCTGTACCCAGCTCCAGCGAACAGAGCAGCGGTCCCGGGACCCAGCCACACCAACTTGAACTGACAGTGGGACCCAAGCAAGAGCAGAGTCTGGCAGCAACATCAGTGGCTCCGGCACCAGCAGCGGCAGATCCAGTAGTGGCAGCAGCAGCAGATCCAGCAGCAGCAGCTTCAGAGGCAGCAGTTGCAGATCCAGAAGCAGCAGTGGAGGATCCAGGACAGCAGCTAAAGCAGCAGCAGCAGTAGTGCACCCAGCAGAGGCGACAGACCCGGCAGTGGCAGCTTTAGCAGCAGCAGCAGCAGCAGCAGCAGTGACAGACCCAGCAGCGGCAGCTTTAGCAGCGGTGGTGACAAATCCAGCAGCAGCAGCTTCAGGAGCAGCAGTGGCGGTTCCAGCAGCAGGGGTGCCAAACTGTAGGGCCACAGTTGCCAGGCTCGGTTTGACCCGCAGGAAAAGACAGTGCCCAGCTCCAGAAATCAGAACAGCAGCCCAACGACCCAGCCAGCAACTTGACTGAGACCAAAATCATCCAAAAAGGTAACTGGGATTGACCAGGGAAGGGTCTCACTTGGTCACAAGCTGACTTGGATCCCTCAACAGACCAGAAATCTTAACCTCTCTGTTGATAAAGGGTCTGGTTGTTATAACTTCTCTTGCATAAATATTCGGTGCTGTTTTTGATTGAATGTGTACAGTGTTTAGTTAAATTTTAGAATCTACCTGTATTTTATTCCAGTCAGCCTATTTGAATACTCCCATAGCAGGGAAACTCGACCCCTAGGAACACCTTTGTAGATACTCTGAGAGTCTTAAGAGCCACACCTAACACCTTGAGCTCCTACCCTGAAGATATATAACATCAAATCAACTGATACAGGTAAGAACACCCAGCTAGCTAGGCAATCCAAGCATTAACTTAATCCAAGATGCAAAAATATATACATTATAACACAAGAAACACTAAAAAGCAAGACAATATAAATCCACCTAAAAGGATTAATGCATCAGAAATGACATCCAGTGAGAACAAGTTAGAGGAAATGCCTGAGTAAGATTTCAAAAGAATGATTGTAAACATGTTCAAAGAAGTCAAAGAACAAATCAAAGGAATCAAAGAGGAAATCAAAGGAATCAAAGAGGAAATCAAAGAAGATGCAGGACACCAATTTAATGAAATAAAAAAAGGCAATACAAGACATAAATAAGGAAATAGAAATAATAAAGAAAAACCAGTCAGAATTACTAGCAATGAATCACACAGTTAATGAAATAAAAAACTCTGTAGAAAATCTCACCAGTAGAATGGGTGAAGGAGAGGACAGAATATCTAAGCTAGAAGACCAGGTGGCAGATCTAACACAGTCCAACAAAGAGAAAGACAAACTTGTAGAAAAGTATGAGTGGGAATTTCAAGACATTTGGGACACTATGAAAAGATCAAATATAAGAATTCAGGGCATAGTAGAAGGAGAAGAATTCCACTCCAAAGGCATAGTAAACGTCTTCAACAAAATCATGGAAGAAAACTTCCCCCAAATTGGGAAAGAGGTGCCAATACAGATACAGGAAGCCTTTAGAACCCCAGCCAGACAAAGCCTGGAAAGAACCTCTCCTCCTCATATTATAATCAAACTACCAAACACACAAACCAAGGAAAAAATATTGAAAGCAGTTAGAGAGAAAAATCAAGTTACCTACAAAGGCAAGCCCATCAGGACTACAGCAGATTACTCAACACAAACTTTTAAAGCCAGAAGGGCTTAGAGTGATGTATTCCAAGTTCTGAAAGATAACAACTGTCAACCAAGGTTACTTTAACCTGCAAAGCTATCCATTCAAATAGATGGAAAAATAAGGACATTCCATGACAAAAGCAGGTTAAAGGAGTATTTGAAGACAAAACCAGCTCTACAGAAAATACTTGATAGGATCCTCCATGCTGAAGAAGAGGGAAAACACACATATAAGGAACCTGGAAACAAACAAGCAATACTCAACTACTAGTTAACAAAAGAAAGAAAAGGTAGAACTGGAACTATAAAAAAAAAAGGCAAACATAAATAAATACCTTTCAATAATATCTCTTAATATCAACGTCCTCAATGCCCCAACCAAAAGACATAGGTTTGCAGACTGGGTTAAAAAGCAGGATCCTACAATTTGTTGTCTCCAAGAAACTCACTTTTCTACAAAGGATAGACATTATCTTAGGGTGAAAGGATGGAAAATGGTGTTTCAAGCAAATGGGCCAAGAAAACAAGCAGGGGTTGCTATCCTAATATCTGACAAGGAAGACTTCAGTCCAACGTTGTTCAAGAAAGATAAGGAAGGTCATTTTATATTGATTAAGGGCACACTCCAACAGGAGGACATTACAATCCTAAACATATATGCACCTAACATAGGGGCTTCCAACTTCATCAAATAAACACTATTAGAACTAAGGTCACAGATAACACCAAACACAGTAGTGGTGGGTGACTTTAACACCCCACTCTCATCAATTGACAGGTTATCCTGGGAAAAAATAAACAGAGGCATCTGGAGTAAATGAGGTCATAGAAGGAATGAACCTAACAGATATATACAGGACATTCCATCCAAATGCTGCAGAATATACATTCTTTTCAGCAGCACATGGAACATTCTCTAAAACAGACCATATATTAGGACACAAAGCAAATCTTAACAAATTCAGGAAAACTGAAATAATTCCTTGCATTCTATCTGACCACAATGGAATTAAACTACAAATCAGTAGCAAGAAAGGCTATAGAGCATACACAAAATCATGGAAACTAAACAATACACTACTAAATGATGAATGGGTCAATGAAGAAATCAAAAAGGAAATCAAAAAATTTATAGAGTCAAATGATAATGAGAACACAACATACCAAAATCTCTGGAACACAATGAAGGCAGTTCTAAGAGGTAAACTTATAGCCTTAAGTGCCTATATTAAGAAATTAGAAAGGTCGCAAGTAAACGACCTAATGCTTCACCTTAAAGCCTTGGAAAAAGAAGAACAAGGCAAACCAAAAATCAGTAGATGGGAAGAAATAATAAAGATTAGGGCAGAAGTTAATGAAATAGAAACAAACAAACAAAAAAAAAATCCAAAGAATTAATGAAACAAAGAGTTGGTTCTTTGAAAGGATAAACAAGATTGATAAACCCTTAGCAAATCTGACCAAAAGAAAGAGAGAAGAGACACTAATTAATAAAATCAGAGATGAACAAGGTAACATCACAACAGATTCCAGAGATATACTATAAAAGCATATACTCCACATAGTATGAAAATCTGAAAGAAATGAATGATTTCCTTGATTTATATGACCTACCTACATTAAATCAAAATGAGATTGATCACTTACATAGACCTATAACAAACATGGAGATCCAAACAGTTATCAATAATCTCCCAACTAAAAAAAGCCCAGGCCCAGATGGATTCACTGCTGAATTTTACCAGACCTTTAAGAGCTAACACTATTGGTTCTTAAGCTTTTCCAGGAAATAGAAAAAGAAGGAATTCTACCAAACTCCTTCTTTGACGCCAGCATCACCCTGATACCAAGACCAGGCAAAGATAGAACAGTAAAAGAAAATTACAGATCTATCTCCCTCATGAACATAGATGCAAAATGTCTCAACAAAATATTGGCAAACAGAATACAAGAGTATATCAAAAAGATCATTCACCCTGACCAAGTAGGCTTTATCCCAGAGATGCAGGGATCGTTCAATATAAGCAAATCTATAAATGTAATACATTATATAAATGAGTTGAAGGACAAAAATGACATGATCATCTCATTAGAA
Source organism: Jaculus jaculus (assembly GCF_020740685.1). Taxonomy (NCBI): domain Eukaryota; kingdom Metazoa; phylum Chordata; class Mammalia; order Rodentia; family Dipodidae; genus Jaculus; species Jaculus jaculus. The sequence goes on along the minus strand of NC_059102.1, from coordinate 3,571,239 downwards.
ACAGAGAAAGCACTTGACAAAATCCAACATCCCTTCATGATAAAAGTCCTACAGAGACTGGGAATAGAAGGAACATATCTCAATATAATAAAAGCTATTTATGACAAGCCTACAGCCAACATATTACTAAATGGGGAAAAACTGGAAGCTTTTCCACTAAAATCAGGAACAAGACAAGGGTGTCCACTGTCCCCACTTTTACTTAATATAGTTTTGGAAGTCTTAGCCATAGCAATAAGGCAAGAGACACACATAAAAGGGATACAAATTGGAAAGGAAGAGATCAAGTTATCACTATTTGCAGATAACATGATTCTATACATAAAGGACCCTAAAGACTCTACTAGCAAACTGTTAGAGCTGATAAAAACTTACAGCCATGTAGCAGGATACAAAATAAATACACAGAATTCAGTAGCTTTCGTATATGCTAACAACAAACACACGGAGGATGAAATCAGAGAATCACTCCCATTCACAATTGCATCAAAAAAATAAAGTACCTTGGAATAAACCTAACCAAGGAAGTAAAGAACCTCTACAATGAGAACTTTAAAACACTCAAGCGAGAAATTGCAGAAGACACTAGAAAGTGGAGAAGCATCCCTTGTTCCTGGATGGGAAGAATCAATATTGTGAAAATGGCAATCTTACCAAAAGCAATCTATACATTTAATGCAATCCCTATCAAAACTTCAAAGGCATTCTTCATGTAAATAGAAAAAACAATTCAAAAATTCATTTGGAATCACAAAAAAAACTCAAATATCTAAACTACTGAGCAACAAAAATAAGGCTGATGGTATCACCATATCTGATTTTAACCTATACTACAGAGCCATAGTAACAAAAACAGTGTGGTACTGGCACAAAAACAGACATGTAGATCAGTGGAACAGAATAGAGGACCCAGATGTAAGCCCAGGTAGCTATAGCCATCTGATATTCGATAAAAATGCCAAAAATACTCATTGGAGAAAAGACAGCCTCTCCAGCAAATGGTGTTGGGAAAACTGGATATATATCTGTAGAAGGATGAAAATAGATTATTCTCTCTCTCCATGCACAAGAATTAAGTCCAAATGTATTAAAGACCTTAACATCAGACCTGAAACTCTGAAACTGCTAGAGGAAAAAGTAGGGGAAACCCTTCAACATACCGGTCTTGGCAAAGACTTTCTGAATACAACCCCAATTGCTCAGGCAATAAAACCACAGATTAATCACTGGGACCTCATGAAATTACAAAGATTTTGCACTGCAAAGGACACAGTGACAAAAGCAGAGAGGCAACCTACAGAATGGGAAGAAAATCTTCACTAGCTATATATCTGACAGAGGATTAACATCTAGGATATACAAAGAACTCAAAAAGTTAAATAATAAGGAATCAAACAAGCCAATCAAAAAATGGGCTATGGAGCTAAATAGAGCATTCTCAAAGGAAGAAATACAAATGGCATATAAGCATCTAAAAAACTGTGCTACATCACTAGTCATCAGGGAAATGCAGATTAAAACTACACTGAGATTCCATCTCACTCCTGTCAGATTGGCCACCATCATGAAAACAAATGATCATAAATGTTGGCGGGGATGTGGAAAAAGAGGAACCCTTCTACACTGCTGGTGGGAATGCAATCTGGTCCAGCCATTGTGGAAATCAGTGTGGAGGTTCCTAAAACAGCTAAAGATAGATCTACCATATGACCCAGCTATAGCACTCCTAGGCATATATCCAAAAAATCATCTCATTTCCTTAGACGTACATGCTCAACCATGTTTATTGCTGCTCAACTTATAATAGCTGGGAAATGGAACCAGCCTAGATGTCCCTCAACTGATGAGTGGATAATGAAGATGTGGCACATTTATACAATGGAGTTCTACTCAGTGGTAAAGAAATGTGAAGTTATGAAATTTGCAGAAAAATGGATGGATCGGGAAAGGATTATAGTAAGTGAGGTAACACAGGCCCAGAAAGCCAAGCGCCTCATGTTCTCCCTCATATGTGGATCCTAGCTACAGATGATTGGGCTTCTGCGTGAGAAGGAAAATACTTACTAGCAGAGGCTAGTAAGTTAAAAAGGAGATATAAAGGGAAGAGAAAGGAAGGGAGGAGGGTACTTAATAGGTTGGTATTGTATATATGTAAGTACAATGATTGAGATGGGGAGGTAATATGATGGAGAATGGAATTTCAAAGGGGAAAGTGGGGGGGGGAGGGAAGGTATTACCATGGGATATTTTTTTATAATCATGGAAAATATTAACAAAAGTTATAAAATAAATAAATAAAAGGATGAGGGTGTGAGGGGGCCTAAGACTGAAGTTCAAGTCTCCAGATCCTATATTAAATAGCGGGACGTGGCCATACACACCTGCAATCCCAGTCTTTCAGGGGAGCAGAGACCTGAATTTTGGAAAGCTCTGGTAACAGTACAAGGAGACTCAGCTCCAAAGAAGACCAGGTGGAAAGAGCCAGGGAGCAGGACACTGATATTCCACTCTGGCCAGCACAGGAGAGCACGTGGGGGCACATATATGTGCACACACCACTTACCACACTACACACACACACACACACACACACACACACACACACGGAAAGGCCCGGCTCTGTACTCACTGGGCTTTCCCTGGCCCTCCCTCAGGAGGCATGCTGCCTCTGCATTCAATGGAGAGCAGCAAACACACCACCATCACTTTCAGCTCCTCGGGTTGCCTGCACGGAGATGGAGTCATCAGTGCATTAAAGCGGTTTTGCTGGTCAACATTACTAGCTCTGCTGGGTAACTGTTGATTGTTTAGCAAAGGCAGGTCTCAAAGTTTATCCACAGAGAAGATGGATATAAAATATTCTCAGTCCTTATGTATATTTTATTTTACAAATTCGTAATTCCAAGAATGGGTGAAAATGGCAATTGGGATTTTATAGCTAAATCACTTCAAAGTTTGAACAACTGCATCAAAAAATATTCCAGACTGGGCTGGAGAGATGGCTTAGTGGTTAAGGTACGTGCCTGCAAAGCCTAAGGACCCATGTTCGATTCCCCAGATCTCACATATGACAGATGCATGAGTAAGGTCGAGCATTGTGCACAACGTGGTGGATGTGTCTGGAGTTCGATTGCAGTGGCTGGAGACCCTGCCTACCAATTCTCTTTCTCTCTCTCATAAAACAAACAAACAAAAAATGCCAGACTGAAGCTCAGTATCACCTGCCCTTTTAACAGGCTGGTTTGTCATCCCTAGACTGAAGGCCAGACCTGTTTCAGGGAGAAGGAAACGAAAGGAAAGGCAGGTCGGCTGGCCAGCACTCTGCCCAGCAGACTACTGTTGCCCTGCAGGACAGTCCACAGAGGGAGGCAACAAGCAGAGATGGGCCAAGACACTCGGCGCTGTCCAGGCATAGATACTTGACCACAACTGAGAATAGCAGTAGTTCAGAACTCCAGATGCACAACGTGACCCGTATGTCTGGAGTTTGGTTGAAATGGCATGAGGTCCTTGGGCACCCATTCATATTCTCTCTTTCTCTGAAAATAAATAAATTTATTTAATTTATTTATTTATAGGTCAAGATCAGGGCTGGAGAGAGGGCTCAGTAGTAAAGGGCATCTGTTTACAAGGCCTAATGGCTCAGGTTCAATTCTCCAGTACTCACATAAAGCAAAATGCACACAGTGGCCCATGCATAAGGGGTTCGTTTGCAGTGGCTGGAGGCCCTAGAGCTCCCATACCACCACTCCCCACCCCGCTTGAAAACAAATAAGTAATTTTTTAAAAGGGTTCAAGATCATCTTCAGCTACACAGCAAGTTGAAGGCTAGCCTGGGCTACATGATATCCTGTCTCAACAAAACAGCAAACGTTAGCTATGCTGGCTGCTGGTCTTGGCCAGGAACCATGACTTCAAGACTAGGGCAAGATACAAGCAAGCAGCAGCCGCCAGCGCGGTCAGTGCTTAAGCGGATACAGAAAACGACTCATGGGCTGCCTTCTGTCCCCCACCTTCGCCACGCATTGCCCAGTGGCTCCCCGCGGTTCCCGCCAGGGTACTCCACCCGCGCACGCGCGCCTGAGCTCTTACGACGCGCCCCAGGACAAGTTCAGGGTCCGGGGAGACCTGGAAGGAGCGGCGCGCGGTTCCCGTTGCCTGCGCAGGCGCGCCTGGAGGGGCGTGGCACTGCCCACGGCTCCGCCCACACGCCCCGCCCCGCCCGGCAGGTGCACTTGGGACCCAAGTCGGGCCCGCCTCACCCACAGCCGGCCGCTGCCCGAGCCGACGCTCGCGCCCCGCGCCGCGCCAGGACTCACCGCGTCGCCCGGGGCCGGCAGCTCCTCCTCCCTCCTCCGTCGCCATCCGCACAGCACCAGGCCGTCCATGCGGACTGAGGAGAGAGCACTTCGGCCGCTGAGGCCCACCACGGCCGGGCCGCCCGCCCCGGCCACGCCCCTCACCCTCGTGATGGGAGGAACCAATGAGACGACGACGAGGGCGGGCCGCGGGAGAGGCGCCAGTCTGCCGGCGAGGGCGGCAGGCAGGAGTAGTGGCGGCCGGAGTCATCTCGGGGCGGGGCAGCGTGGGAGGTGGCCGCGTCTAGAGGAGGAGCGGGTTCGTCTCGTCCCGCTTCGCGGTCTCTGCCGTGGGGTCCCGAGGATCCCACAGGACTCCTAGGCTTCGGCGGCCCCGCCCTCCCTTTGCGGCGGGAGCGCCCACCCCTTGTCTCTTGTAATTGGTCGTTGAGTCCCTGGTGGTTTGATGGATGGCGCGGTGGGCCAATCATCACAGCCGAGGCTGCGGCGAGCTGTTCTCTGGGAGTTGTAGTTAGGCAGTTAGCTCTCTTCCTGGCAACGCGGCGTGAGGCGTGAGTGGCTCCTCCCGGACAGGCCCCTGAGCATAGGCCTCCTCCGCGGTGGAAGTCCCAGGAAGGGGTGCAGGCCAGGGTCCCCGCGACCGCTCGTCCAGGCGTCTCCTGCTCCACCCTTTCCCCTCGGCTTCGGGTGCAGAGCCGGGACTCCCCTGATGGACAGGGCCAGTCCCCCGCCAGTAGTTGGCTAGCCGTCCGCATGTGAACAGAATTGGGCAGTGAGAAGTGGAGGTCGGTTGGAGGCAAGTTCTGGGAACACTTTCCCGGTGATGATGGGTGGGTAGGGGTGCCTTCTCTTGGCGTTGACCAGTCATCGTGGTGGAGCCGCGGTGGTGGACCACGGAGAGCCCCTGTAAGCTGGAACCACGCGTGCTTCTCGAGTAGTGTCCTAAGCTCCATGGAGGCACTGCGCTTTCCTGTACACCGTCGTTGAAGGTATCCTTTGTGGCAAAGCCCTGTTCTTGACCATTAGGGTGAACGGCACCAAACACTATTCAGTTTGCTAAAGACCACGTAGCAATGGCCTAAGTGGTTCTTCATCCACCTCAGTTTCTTGTAAGAGAAAGCCATGATGACTGTGAGAGGTGTGAGACAAGCCAAGCACTCTCACCTAGGATTAATACTGCCACTGATTGTTCACTCTTGTGTCACATATCTTTGTGACCAGACGGAATTTAGAATTTGGTGAAATTTTTAAAACGTTGTTGAAAGTGTTACTCAATGGTAGAGCACTTGTGTAGCATGAGTGAGGCCCTGGGTTCAGTCCCTAGCACTGTAAGAACAAATACAAATCCATGTATAGATTCTATCTTAGGAAACACCAGTACACCTTTTAGCCAAATTGCATCTCCAGACACAATGTGGGAGTGTCTCCAATTATCCCCCTGAGTGACCTGTATGAAGATCATTGTATTCAGTTCACATAATTTTTTAGGAGGGGAACCGAAGTCAGTATTTAACAGGACAGTTCTATGTTTGGAGATATGAGTGGCTCTGGGAGCACACGTTGTCAGTGTGCCTAACTGCTGTCTTAGTTACTTTCTTGCTGTGGCCAAGTATCTGACAAAAAAGGAGGGAAGGGCTTGTTTTGGCTGATAGCTCGGGAGTTCTACTAATATGTATGTGATGGTACTTTACAGTAAGTAGAAGTGCCTTCTCCATTCATTGCTAACCCTTCCCACGTGCCACCTGAAGAAGGGGGACTAGAACTCCAACCTGTTTCCAGCACCTGACAAGCTGCCTTGCTCACCCTCCCCTTTCCTGGGTTTAAAGTGAGATGTTAATACAGTGTCTATCTCAGTGAGACCCCTTCAGCCCTTAAGTGATATCCCCTCTTAAAGGGCTTATGAGCCACCACACCCCAACCAGTGGCCAGCACTCAGTGAATGACAGTTGCTCTTATTCTAGCCTGTTTCCAGCAGAGCAGTAGGCCACATGGACGCTGTGGTGGTTTGATTCAGGTGTCCCCATAAACTTAGGTGTTCTGAATGCTAGGTTCCCAGCTGATGGAGATTTGGGAATTAATGCCTCCTGGAGGGAGTATATTGTTGGGGGCGGGCTTATGGGCTTTATAGCCAGTTTCCCCATGCCAGTGTTTGGCACACCCTCCTGTTGCTGTGTTCCTCCTTATGTTGGCCAGGGAGTGATGTCCACCCTCTGCTCATGCCATCGTTTTCCCCTGCCATCGTGGAGCTTCCCCTCGAGCCTGTAAGCCAAAATAAATCTCTTTTTCCCAGAAGCTGCTCTTGGTTGGGTGATTTCTAACAGCAATGCGAACCGGACTGCAACAGACGCCCTGGCCAGGAAGTTTCCAGAAAGGTCCCATTTGTTACAGCTCCAGAATTATAACTGGTCATGTGGGTTAAGAGCTCATTTCTGAGCCTTGTTCACTCGTTCCCAAAGGGTTGTCTTTTTGCCTGTATTGCCAGGGGTGGCTCAGCTGGTCTGAAAGATGGTGGCAGAGTGGAGGGGTGAGTTACTTCGCAGCACTGCTGCTGCAAACTCTTTGCTTCTGCTCCGCTTTCAAACTCCAATGACATGTTTTTCTTTTCTTGAGACTGGGCCACACTGTCATCCCCGCTGGCCTTGGCTTTGTGGCATTCCTCCTGCTTCAGCCTCCCAAGTGTTGGAATTACAGGCGAGAGCCGCCACACTAACTTAACTTAAAAATGGCTATCTCTGTGCTGAAGAGATGGCTCTTCAGTTAAGGGTGCTTTCTTGCAGAACCTGAGGACATGGGTTTGAGTTCGCAGTACTCACATTAAGCCAGATGCACAAAATGGCATCTAAAGTTCATTTGCAGCAGGAGGCGGCCCTGATGTACCCATTCATTCATTCTCATTTTTTTTTAAACTAAAATTTAAAAAGTTACATCCTTCCAACATTTAATGGCATGGAGTAAACATTACCATTTCAAAAGGTAGAAATAGGAGTATAACAAAGAAATATTGGACCAAAGCAAGACTGAAACCCAGCAGAGCAAACACCAAATCCCATAATTCTATGTATGGTATCTGGAACTTTGCATGAAATCTGGGCTAAAAGGCATGGGTAGCTCCACTGTTACAGTTCTGCTGTTGCTCTTGTGGGGCACCCCCACTCCTTCGTGGATAGACATACCATGATTCTGACTTCTTCAACATACTGGGGTCAACAATGCAATTCAAGCTTTATCATTACAGCTCCAAGCAGTAGATTCTCAGGGTCTCCATGCGTGAAATACAGCCCTGCCTCACATCTCATAGCCTCAGCAACTCTCTGAAGCCTTGGAGCAAGACTCCATGACCCTCTCAATCTTGGCAGTTTTCATGCCTGAAAATCTAGTACCACATGGGTGACACAGCCAAGTTCTGCTGCCAGCTTTGGATGAAGCCTGACCATGAACCACAGCTGTAGAAGCCTTTATATACTGACCATGGGAAGCAAGGAACTCCCGCGTTTTTCCTTCAAGCCATCTCCATCCAAAAGAAATTGCATTTTCATTAGCTAGAGCTTTCAGTGGGTGGAACCTAGTGCAGAGCAACACATTTCCTTTAGTAGTGTTAATCATTTTAACAACTATAGCATCAGTATGTTCATTACTGGAAATTTCACACTTGCTCCTTCTCTCACGGAATGGCACATTTTTTTATATTTTTCTGCTGCTCTTGTTTCTCACTTGTTTCTTATCTGAATAAGAGCAGTCAGCAGAAGCCATGCTTAGATTCAATGCCATTCTGCCTCTCAATTTCCTCTGCCAAATACATTAGTCAATTGATTTTCTTATTTTTTAAATGTATTTATGATTTGTTTGCATATGTGTGTGCACATGAATACACATGTGCATGCCAGGGTCTCTTGCTACTCTAGATAAATGTTAGACTCGCTTCACATGGGTGCTGGGAATTGAACCTAGGCCAGCAGTCTTTGCAACAAAGTACCTTTAACTGCTGAGACAGCATCTCAGCCCCTAGCCTATTATTTTTAAATTCAATTTAACTTAAGTTCTCAGAACAATGAAAGAATGCAGCCAGTTTCTTTGCCAAAATGTCACAAGAACTGCCTATAGCCCAGTTCCTGATTTCCAAGTTCTGTTTCCCTCTAACTTTCTGGGGTTTCACACACTGCATTTCTCCTGGCATTATGGCCTTCCAAACTCCCACCAGAATGGCTCATTAAGCTTTGCATACAGTATTCAAGGCCTTCTCTAGCCAAAATTCCAGACTCTTCCATGTTCCTCTCAAAAACTACTTCCCAAAGCCTTAGGTTCCACATAGTTAGGTTTATAGCAACAACATTCCAACTCTTGGTACAAGGTTTCTGTATTAGTTATTTTCTCACTGCTGTGAATAAATACTTGACCAGAAACAACTTAAAGATGGAAAGGGATTTATTTTGGTTTACATCTTCTACAGGAAGTTTCCTGGCAGAGAGGAAATGGAGCTTGAAGCAGCTGGTCACATTGGCAGGAAGCAGAGGACAAACAGGAAGTGGGTCCTGGAGAGATGGTTCAACCATTAAGGCACTTGCCTACATAGCCAAAGGACCTAGGTTTGCTTCCCCAGGACTCATGTAAGCCAGATGCACAAGGTGGCACAAGGTGGTGCATCTGAAGATTGTTTACAGTGGCTGGAGGCTGTGGCCTGCCCATTCAAATTCTCTCTATCTGCCTCTCTCTCTGAAATAAATTAATTAAAAAAAAAATTGACTTGGGAAGCAGAGGTAGGAGGATCATGGAGAGTTAGAAGCCACCCTGAGACTACATAGTGAATTTCAGGTCAGCCTGTGCTGGCATGAGACCCTACCTAGAATAAACAAATAAAAAATTTAAAAAACAGGAAGTGGGGCTAGGCTATAAAATCTCAAGGCCCATCCGCAGTGACCCACTTTCTCCAGCAAGTCTCCACCTCTGAAGGTTCTATAACCTTTCCAAACAGTGCTACTGGCTAGAGAACAAGTGTTCAAACACTTAAGCCTGTGAGGGCCATTTTACATTCAAACCCTGATGAGAATGCTTGTTTTTCATTGGCCAAGGCTAGGCATGCAGTAGACATTCAGGAGTGAACTGTCTCAACCAGAGACTTTACTACTCAGTCTGGCACCTCTGTGTGTGTGTGTATTAGTACATGCATATGTGTGCAAATCCACGGACCCTGTGAGCAGGCTTGTGGAGGCCAGAGGAGAATATCCTGGGCCCTCCTCTTTTCACTCACCTAACTGTTTCCTTAAGAGCTACCATTTTTGCCATTTTCTTTTCTTCAATATTTTTATTTATTAGAGACATACAAAGAGGGAGAGAAAGAGCATGAGTGCACCAGAGCCTTTTGCTGCCACAAGTGAACTCCATGCGTCACTTTGTGTATCTGACTTTAGGTGAGTTCTGGGGAATTGAACCTGGGACAATCAAGCATTGCAATTGAGTGCCTTTAACCTCTGAGCCACCTCTCCAGCCCCATTTTTGCAGTGTCCTTTCCAATCAGCAAGCCCAGCAATTCTCCAGTCTCCACATCCCTCTCTCGTCCCCCTGTAGAGCTGAGGTTGCAGACATGCATGACCTTGCCTAGTTATTTACATGGTGTTAGGAAATCAAACTCAGCCAGCCTTAGGCTCTCATACTTGCACAGCAAGTACTCCTTACCACGGAGCCATCTCTCCAGTCCCCATCTGTCCATCTAGTCCTCACAGTGACAACACAGGACTGTTGTCATGTTGTGAACTAAAGTTCCCAGAAAATGGCTGCATTTACCTCAAACAAGGCTGAACAGCCCGAAGAAAGTTGAAGGATTTGAAACCTTGGCCTAAGAGACACCTTGCAGTGGTGAAGGCAGGGTTTGATGGACCATTCGGGTCAGAGTTGGAAGACCTGAATGCAGTAAGGACTATTGACTGTGAGGTTTGGCATATTACGGGAAGAAACAACTTTATTGGCACTGGACTGCAATTTGTTTGAGAGGCTTGCTGTATTCTGCCTGCCTGTGTCCTGAGAGTTTGTGTAGGGTTGCACTGCATAAATGTCCTGGTGTGAGCAGATGTATATGGCATAGAAAGAAATGAAGGTTTTGGGCTGGAGAGGGCACCCATTCAGCTGCAATTGTTTGAAAAATCACAACCATTAAGACTGGACTAGCTGTTTTGCATTGGGACAGCAGGAAAAACGTGGACTCCTTTGAAAGAAGAGAACCTGAATACTGAAGGAGTGTCCTGCTCCTCAACATTGCTTTGTTCCCCCGCATTAATAAGTTTGGTAGCCTACCTGGTACTATGGGAGTAGAACAAATGCTAGAAGGAAAGGGTCATTGTATTGGCAACATGGTTTTGGTTTTGGGAAATGGACATGGACAATGTAAGGTAGGGTTGTTGGAAGTCCTTGCATGGAGACATGATGGACCCATGAGGATGAACCATGGGTTGCAGTGGAGAAACCAAGGACGAGGACAGCTGCCAAGGAGAGCTCTCATCTTGAGATGGAGTTTTCCTCAGGATTATGAACAACCCAGCTGGAGGGGTGGAATTGGAACCCCAGAGACTTCACCACTAGATGGAAATGTCAGGCTTAGAGTTGCAGGATTTGATGTTTGCCCTGTTTTAGATCTTGTATTGGTTCAATCTTTCCCTCCCATGCCTAATGCCATCTTTTACATGTGAATGTTTAATCTCTGCTACTGTGTGCTTTTCTTGTGCAGCTATTAGTTAAGAGACCACGGACTATGGGGATGTTTGAATAGTGTTGGGATTGATAAAAACTATGGGAGCTGTGCATGGTGCACGCCTTTAATCCCAGCACTCGGGAGGCATAGGTAGGAGGATCCCTGTGAGTTTGAGGCCACCCTGAGACTGTATAGTGAATTCCAGGTCAGCCTGAACTAGAATGTAACCCTACCTTGATAAACCCCCCCCCAAAAAAAAACAAGCAAATAATTTTTTTAAAAACCTATGGGGACTTTAAATTTTGAACTGAATGAATTGCATTTGAAATCATGGATGGTTGTGATTTTATGGGAGACAGGGTAGAATGTGGTGTTTTGAATTCGGTGTTCCTCGGAAATTCCTGTGATTTGAATACTTTATTCCTGGCTGATGGCAGTTTGGGAGGTGGGACCCTGCTGGAGGAGGGGTCACTGGGGGTGGAGCTTGAGTCCGGCCTTAGTAACTGTTCAGAGCCGGTTTTGGAGCTCTGGCTGTTTGTGCTTGTAGGTGTTGGTTTTCTCTCTCCTCTGCATGCTGAAGTGAGCCAGCTTTGAAGGAGCTTCCTCCAGAATCTATGAACCTGAAATAATCCCTTTCTTCCCATTAGCTGCTTCTGGTCAGATGTTGGTCCAGCAACATGAAGGTAATGACAGCAGAAAACATCTGAAACCTGTGGTGATTTCCCATTTTGCTATACCTAATGTTTCAACTAGTGTATCTGAAAAATGCCTTGGGGGGCTGGAGAGAAGGTTTAGCAGTTAAGGTGCTTGCCTGTGAAGCCTGAGGACTCAGGTTCCATTCTCCAGGTCCCACATAAGCCAGATGCACATGATGGTGCATGAGTCTGGAGTTTATATGCAGTGGCTAGAGTCCCTGGTGCTTCCATTCTTTCTCTCCCTCTCCTCTCTGTCTGTAATAAATAAGTAAAAATAAAAAATCAATTTGAAAAGTGCCTTGGTTTATGACTTGCTTTTGTTACATAACTACAAAAAGTGTCAAAAAAAAAATGTTAACACAGTGGAACATGGAATTTGGGGTAACCTAAATGTGTGTTCCTGGGCCATGTTCACTTGTATTTGGCTCCAAAATAAACTCACTCTTCTCCTTTGAGGTGAGAGCTGTGTGAGTTACTTTAACAGTGTTGAGAGAAACAGGCAGAGATGTCTAGGCTGGACATGGATTGAGCAGCAGGCCGGAGAGCCAGCCACACTCGCCAGCTTTCCTGCCTTCTGCTGCTCTGCAGACATCCTGCCCTGGAGCCAGGCTCCTCACTAAGCTGCAGATCTACCTGACAACAGGGTGGGTTAAATAAAAACCAAAACAAGCCAGGAGTGCTGGTGCACGCCTTTAATCCCAACACTTGGGAGACACAGATAGGACGATCACTGAGTTGGAGGCCACCCTAAGACTACAAGGTGAATTCCAGGTCAGCCTGGGAAAAAGGGAAACCTTACCTCAACAAAACAAAACAAAACACACAAACAAACAAACAAATAAACAAAAAACCCTAAAACAGCTCCAGTGCCCCTTGGTTGCTTGGGTTCCTTGCTCGGGCCCCAGGGCAGGAGCAGCTTTCTCCAGTGAGTCTCTGGGGCAGGCAAAATGGATTCAGAAGGGCTTTTAGCCTCCCCAGGATCTGGAGGGTGGCTGCTTCCTTGCTCGCTGGCCCTCCCTCACCTGTCTGGGACTAGCCTGGACCTGTGTACACTGCAGGCTCTGTGTCTCCCTGTGTGTCTCACCTTCCAGGCCTCCTCTCATGGCTCAAACAAAGATGAGGTATCAAACACAGAAACAGAATAGTGGAATGCATGAGCCACCCAGGGCCACATCTCGACTTTAGAATTACGTTCGGATCAGAAGGATCCTGAGGAGTGTCCGATTCGGCTTGTCTCCAGCAGCCCCGCACTCTTCCCTGACCTCACCTCTAGCCTTGTCTTCAACTCTGTCTTCTTGCTGTAGACAGAGGTCCTTCCATCCAAGATGATTATATCTGAAGATGTCTTTTTTCCCCTAGGTCAGCCACATGCTCATGCTGGGAAGGTACGGCTTTCTTCTAGTGTCATTTTTATTTCATTTCATTTATTTATTTATTTGAGAGAGACAATGGGCATACCAGGGTCTTCAGCCACTGTAAATGAACTCCAGATGCATGCACTATCTTGTGCATCTGGCTTATGTGGGTCCTGGGGAATCAAACCTGGGTCCATGCTTAATAGGCAAGTACCTTAACCGCTAAGCCAGCCCTTCAGCCCTCCAGTGTCATTTTAGCTTGGATTCTGTTTTTGTTTGTTTTTGCATACAGGGTCTCACACTGGCCTTAACCTCGTGGCAGACCTCCTGCCTCAGCCTTACAAGTCCTAGGATTGCAGGCATGAGCTACCAGGCTGTGTTTTCACTTATGGCAAACCTCAGTGCAGGACAGTTCTAAACTCTGTCCTTACGATGGGGAAAACATTATTATAGCAAACAATAGGGAGGAAAAACACCACAGGTTTTCAGCTTTCAGGCAGACCTTTGTGATGTAAGCTAATTTCGGAAAATCTTTCCTGATGTAAATGTGCTCTGTAAAGGTGACTCCAAGTGGATACTTAATATTTGAGAGATTATGTGACCTGCACAAATTAGAGTCATCTGCTGTGTATAACATGTGCCTACATCATCCCACAACACCACTGTAAACACTGTTGTGTTCAGGAGAGAAGGCCTCCAAGATCTGTCATTCTGCCTTTTCTTTGTTGAATATAAAAATGTTCATGTGCCTCTCAACATCTGCAACTTCATCTCTGAGCAGAGCACATTAACTGTATCTCACTTCTCTCCATCCCTGCTTTTAGTAGCCTGCTCGTGTGAATCAAATACCACACGTGAGGGTCTTCCTGTCTTACTTTGTTTCCATAATAGATGGAAACTTTCACATGCTGTTTAATATGTCACCCTAATTTTTTTTTTTTTAACTACCAAGGATACAGTCACACTGGGTATGTTGAAGGATCCACTTTGGCATGTTTTTTCCTGTAAATTATAGGGTGTGTTTGCCTTCTGGCTCTCACAGCACAGTAAGGAGAAAACCCCCGGCATGTGGAAATATGACTGATGCTGTGAGCACATGTGGGTTGGAAATAATAAGGATTATAAATGACTCACTAGGTATAGAAAATAAGAGGAAAAGACTTATTGGGGAGAAGTAAAAGAGCTTGCTCTCTTTATGCACAGCCGAAAGAAGGCACCATGAAAGATATATTGTTATTCACCTGCTTTTTATTTCTAAGGGAGTTTTTATTAACCCCTTTTTATCAATCAAAATAAATTGATTGCCAGTGAATGCAATATTTCCTGAGTATTTGAAATTATAAGACTAAAGCAAAGACATGCAAACTCACACTCCACATCAGTGGCAAATAAGATATCAACCCTTCCAAAGGGATTGCTAAATGATGTTAAAGATTTTTACAGCTGTCTTTAAAAACAGAACATTTCATTTAAGGATAACACTGGGCCTTGAGATTCATCTGGAATTCCACTTCCCCCCATCTGGGTTGGTGTCCAGGTATGCCAGACATTGTTAGTTAATATTTATATCCTATCATAAAAGGACATATTTCTGTAGGGTAAATACAGTTATGGCCAATAACAACGGCTCTGGATAAGAAATGGTATAATAACCTGTTTCATGAGGAAAGAAAACTGGTTGGCGAGGGGATACATCTACGAGGCACTTCCCCCAGAGGGGTCCGGTCATTTGTAGTGTCACTCGGCTACAGTGGTTTAGAGTGCAGAACAATCAGAAAATAAAGATTCCTGCCAGATTGCTGAGAGCATCTCTCTTGGTCCCCACCAGTCTTGGAAGGTCAGAGTTTAGGGTGATAGGAATAATTCAGTGGTTTAAAAGATGGGGCCAAATGGGGCTCCCGTGTGCTAGCTGAGCTGGCTAGCAGGCTCCTGGAGACCCTTGAGGCCGCAGGCAGCTCTGTGCCTCCTGCCGTCAGCCCCTAGGACAGCTGCTGCCACTTATAGCCAGGCTCCTGGTGGGTGTGGTGGCCTGCAGGAAGGGCTATCCTGGCCGTGTAGTCACACAGGCCTGAGCCCTGCTCTGGGGTCCTACTTAATCTGTCTCATCCGTGGAACGTGATTGTTTACCTGAATCACACATGGAGAGCTCAATGGTAAAGTGGCCAGCAACATGTTGGAATGAGACATTTCTTCTGATGCACAAGAAATTGTCACCTTCTTGAGAGAGAACATAGCACTTTCCTAGGTTGTTTAGACACATTCCCAGTCTTCAGGAACCTTTGCATCCTTAAATCCCACAGTCTATTTGCTTGCTTGCTTCTTCCTCCTTCTTTTTCTTCTTTTTTTGAGAACAAACCTCAGGCTGGCCTTGAATTCCTGATCTGTTATCACAGGCCTATGCCTCCATGTCTAGAACTTTATTATTTATTTATTGACACACAGAGAGAGAAAATGGGCATGCCAGGGCCTCCAGCTACTGCAAACGAACTCCAGATGCATGCGCCCCCTTGTGCATCCGGCTAACATGGGTTCTGGGGAATCGAACCTGGCTGGATCCTTTGTCTTTGCAGGCAAACGCCTTAACTGCTAAGCCATCCCTCCAGTCCTAGAACTTTATTTTTTCAGTCCAAAGTAGGGATCCAGTTGAGAGACCTTCCCATTTGTGAATGCTTTCAGGGATAAAGCAGATCCAACAGCAGCAATTCACCCAGGTGAGGCTGTGATACCAGGGTAAGAGATCATGGTAGACCAAAGTGGTCACTTATGGTGATCAGGAAGCAAAAAGAGAGTCAAGAAGGGAAGAGGCCAGAGTCAAAGGATGTCTTTCTAAGGCATGCCCTCACTAAGCCACGTCACGTAACTGGCCCCCACACCCAAGTAAAACCATCAAGTTACGAATCCACAAAAGGGTTATTCCATCAATTAGAACAGAGACCTCAGGATCCATCACTTCCCCAAAGCCCATCATCACCTGGGAACCAAGTCCTTGACACATGAGCCTTCAGGGAACAGCTCAGATTCAAACCGTGACACAGTGGTACAGTCTGTGACACAGGAAGTCTCACCTGTGACCCTAGTTTTTTAGATAAGAAATAAGAATTATAAGCAGGGCGTGGTGGCGCTCGCTGTTAATGCCAGCACTTGGGAGGCAGAGTTAGAAGGATTGCTGATAATTCGAGGCCACCCTGAGACTACATAATGAATTCTAGGTCAGCCTGGGCTAGAGTGAGACCCTACCTTTAAAAAAAAAGAAGAATTACTAATTAAGGCATTATATTAACTTTCACAGGACTTAAATATATGTGCACCCACACAATACTATGTGTAAAGCTTGTTGACTGGGGCCGGGAAGATGACTTAGTTGGTAAAATGCTTGCTGGGCAAGCACATGAGTTCAGATTCACAGTGCCCACATAAAATGCCAGGCATGCTGGAACATGCCTGTAATCCCAACACTAGGGTGGCAGAGGATCACTTGGCTACTTAGTCTACCTGAATCAGTGAGTTCTGGGTTCAGCATGAGACCCTGTTTCAAGAAACAAATTCTGGAGCTGGAGAGATGTTGTTTGCAAAGCCTGATGTCCCTGGTTCAAGTCCTCAGTCCCCCTGTAAAGCCAGATGCACAAAATTTCACATGCATGTGGAGTTCATTTGCAGGGGCAGGAGGCCCTGGTGCACATACATTCCCTCTCTTTTTCAAATAAATACTTTTTAAAAATATTAATAGTAATAAGGTAGAAAGCAATTGAAGAAGTCACTGGGACATCGGCCTCTGGCCTCCACTTGCATGCTCACACATATACCCTCATCTACACATACGTGTGCACCCATACACGTGCACGCACCCACCCCACACACAAACTTGGACTCTGCAAGGACAGAATCTGTATCTGTGTACAGCACGTGGTGTCTCTTGCAGGTTCAGTGCCAGTGAAGGGTGGTGGAGCGTCTGGGAGGTGATCACGTGGAGGCGGACCTCTAGTGAGTAGTGATGTGTGTGGACGTGTGTGTGCAAGTGATCATGCTCAGGGATTTCTTCCCTCCTCTCCTTTCCCTCCTCCTGCCACCTTTGCCAGCCCATGCAGGCCAGACTCAGTGACGTTTACATAATCACAGGGGCACAGCTGAGTGGGATGAGAAGGGAAGGCCAGGTATTGTAAGTTTCCAGGTCAGGAGAAAAGCAAAGTGCTTGGGGAAGAATCAGCCAAGGCTGACAAAGGCACATTCCCCTGAGCTCCATCCTGGGATGAAGAAATAATTCACTCAACAAAGGCGCCCTCCTGCCTGGAGAGGCAGCTGATGCCACCTGCAGTTTGGGACTGGCTGTACACCACCTAGCTTGCCTGGGCCTTGGTCGAGAGAAGGAGACTTAGGCTGGGGGCGGAGGATGGCAGTCAGCTCCTGATAGAAGTTGTCGATGATTAAAAATAAGTTGATGACTCTTGCTGTTCCATGTGGATGGACCTGGAAAGGATTATACTAAGTGAGGTAACACAGGCCCAGAAAGCCAAGCACCACATGTTCTCTCTCATATGTGGATCCTAGCTACAGATGATTGGGCTTCTGCGTGAGAAGGAAAGTACTTGGTAGCAGAGGCCAGTAAGTTAAAAAGGAGACATAACGGGAAGAGAAAGGAAGGGAGGAGGATACTTAATAGGTTGATATTGTATATATGTAAGTACAATGAATGCAATGGGGAGTTAATATGATGGAGAATGGAATTTCAAAGGGGAAATTGTGGGGGTGGGGAGGGAGGGAATTACCATGGGATTTTTTTTATAATCATGGAAAATGTTCATAAAAATTTAAAAATTAAAAAAAAAAAAAAACAAGTTGAAAATTGTTTCAGCCCCAGAATTTTGAAAGCTGCAGCAGTTGTGTTAAGACTGACCAGTTAGGTTCTTACAAATGCATTCCTTCTGGTGTGGCCTGTGGGATGCTATTTCTTTTTCTTTTTATTTTTTCAGGCAGCCTAATGTCCAACGCAAAGCAGGAGCAAGCTTCGGTGAGTGGAACCATGCTGATCCAGCTTGTCACACGGTGGGAGAAACCGGGTTCCTATGGAGCCACTGGATAGTACAGGCTTCTGAGCAGAAATGGAATGTATTTTTATTGGCACAGCCAAGATGAAGTATGTCTTGAAATCTGTTTTACAAATAAACTCGCACATAAATTGTCCATTCGCTGCTTGGAAATCTTTTTTTTTCCCTCCTGTTTGAGGAGCTGTCAGAGGTCCCTAATAAACAGTGAGTCTTATTTAGTTTACTGGATATGTAATTCTTCTTTTCTTTGAAAATAATTATTTTTCAAGCAAGTGTAGCAAAAATACAACCAATAAAAATCTAGCTATGACAGCATAAACAACCTTTATAGCAAGCATATACATCGACTCCTTCCAATAAAAACAGTTTCTGGAGAGAAGAGAACACAGAAATTGGCTGTCTTCTCCCCTGATCCAGCCCCCCTCTCCTAAGGGTGGAGAGAAGAAAGCTCATAGCCCATTTCCACTTCTGAACTTCCCTTGGTTATGACGGTGTTGGGCGGCGGGCAGGGTGGTCTCACTGGCCCTGGGTAGGGTTGAGAAGGAAGAGGCTCATTGACTGGCTGGACCAGCGTCCAGTTCATCAGCACAGTTCAGTGAGACGTGCTTTCCCCAACTAATCCCTGGGGCCAGATAAGCTGATGGTCAGAGGGACAAATTCCCTACAGGTTTGTGTAGCAGGAGGCAAGTGTGAAGCCCTCAGCCTTTGGGTCCAGGGATGTTGTCTCAAAGGGAGAGGCTTACCTCTGCCTGGCTGGGCTGGGGGCTGGGATGGGGGACATGCTGGGAGAATCCCATCCTGGGATTCTGTTCCAGGAAGGCGCTTCTGGTGCTCCAGGACTCCTCTCAGTTGGATACCTAGGCTGCTGTCACTCCATCCAAGCCACGCTGGCTTGGGGGTCCAGAGCCCCCGCTGGGCCAGGTGAACTCCAGGCTCCTCCTGGGGAGCTGCATGTTAGCAAGTTCTCAGCAGACTTGCCAGGCTCATTGGGGCTCATTTATGCTTTTATAGTACCTCAGAAGATGTTATCACAGCTTGAGAAGTGAAATTAAAATATGTATCCTTCAGGTGCAAATCTCCAGTACTTACAGCTTTACTGTTTCTCTGCAGGGGGCTCCATTAATCTTGCACCAGTGAAATTCCTAAGGAAACTAATTCCCTCCAGTTGGGTTATTCTCTACTGGTCTTTGGGGGCGGAGTAATTGGAATTTAAGAGTCTCTCTAACAGAAGGAAAACCTTAGCTATTTTCCTTGAATGACAAAACTTTTCTCATGCTATTTTTCCCCCTCCTCTCCCTCCAGTACCCCTCTGTGCGCCTGCTTCTTTGGGTTAGGCTTACAGAGTACCCCACAGGAGGGAGCTGGACGCCCAGTCTTCCTTTCAGCTGACCTGGAACATTCCTTTCCAGGATAGCTTGTGTGTGACCCCATGTTGTAGTCACATTCTAATTGCCAGGACAAAGGACCTGGCCAGAAGCAGCCGATGGGAGGAAAGTTTTCTGAACCTACAGTCTCAAGGGAGCTTCATCATGGCAAGAAAAGGATGGCAGAGCAGAGACGTCTGACCATCATTTTTTGCCACAGTAGCTGGCAGGAAGCAGAAAAAGTGAACTAGCTTTGAAAAGGGAAAACTGGCTATAATGCCCAAAAGCCTGCCCCCCAAAACACGCCTCCTCCAGCAAGGCTCCACCTCCTAAACTGCCACCAGCTGGTAACCAAGTATTCAAAACATGAGGTTGATGGGCTGGAGAGATGGCTTAGTGGTTAAGGTGCTTGCCTGCAAAGCCAAAGTTCCCCAGGACCCACATAAGCCAGATGCAGAAGGAGGCACATGCGTCTGGAGTTCGTTTGCAGTGGCTGGAAGCCCTGGCATGCCCATTCTCCCCCTCCCTCTCTCTTTCTCTCTCTCTCTCAAATAAATAAATAAAAATAAAAAACATGAGGTTGGAACATGAGGGGGACAATTCACTCATACCACCACACCCATGGGCCAGCACTTGTGCCCACTTAGACTCTACCCCAGGAATGAATGACACGGTTAAAATATTACCTTGGGGGCTGGAGAGATGGCTTAGTGGTTAAGGTGTTTGCCTGCGAAGCCTAATGACCCAGGTTTGATTCCCCATGACCCACCTAAGCCAGATGCACAAGGGGAGCATGCGTCTGGAGTTCACTTGCAGTGGCTACAGGGGCCCATTCTCTGTCTATCTCTTCTTGCTCTCGCTCTTTGCTTGCAAACAAATACATAAAAATAAAAAATTACGTAACAGATATTATCTTAGTTGTTTAGGAGAAGTAGATATTAGCTGTTGTTGCCCAACAAAATAACAACAACACACACACATACACATACACACACTCACACACTTGCACCTTTAAACCCCAGTTGATTTGTTGACATGAGATGGAGCTCCTTGGCTGCCAGAGTCCAGGACCCCAGTGCTTGTCTCCCCACTGGAATTTTGGCTCTCCTAGGCCATGACTCAGCCCTGTGGCTGAGTTCCAGATCCCTTCCTATGCTCCAGAGCCCTGAAATGTCTCACAACACAACAGGGCAGTTTCATTATCCCATCTTTAGACTCCTTGGAGGCAGGTTGTGATTGGGAAGTTTGTTGCCAACTTGCCCAGGTTAGGAATGGAGTGAGAGATGTGGTTTTCGGGGTGGGGCACCTGTGAGGGTGTTTACAGAAAAGATTGGGAGAGGAGGTCCTTTCTCACAACTGGGGCACTGTATATAAGGGAGCTCCCGGAGTATGCCAGGGGCTTTTCTTCTTTTGTCGAGTTGCAGGTGCTTCTTGCTAGGGTGTGCCTTTTGCCTGGTGATGGAGTTACGTTTGTGTTGCTGGGACAAAACACCCAAGCAAAAGCAGGTGATGGGTTTGGGGAGGTGCCTCAGTAGTTAAAGGCGCTTGCTTGCAAAGTTTACTGGCTGGGGTTAAACTCCCCAGTACGCATGTAAAGCCAAATGCACAAAGTGGCACATGCGTCTGGTGTGCATTTGTAGTGGCAAGAGATATTGGTGTGCCTATTCTCTCTCTCTCTCTCTCTCTCTCTCTCTCTATATATATATATATATATATATATATATATATATATATATATATATATACATACATATATATATATATGGTTTTAAAGTGGCTAATGGGAGGAAAGGTTTTATTTAGTGTCTGGGGAAGCTTCATGATGGCAGGGAAAGCATGGCATGGGCAAAGGCTGGATGTCACCTCTGCTACAGCAGGTGGAAAACAGCCAAGAGAGTGAGCTGAACTAGGGCAAGGGGGAGTTGGCTCTAACACCCCAAAGCCTGCCCCCATCAACGAGCCTTTTCCAGCAAGGCATCACCTCCCAAATTTGCACCAGCTGTGAACCAAGCATTCAAAACACATGAGTTTATGGGGGTATCTGATCCAAACACCACAGCTGGCTTTTCTTTCTGCTCACTGGTACATGCTTCTGCCATTCATTTGGCCTCATGGGCTGAGTGGCTCCCTGGCCCCATGATTCTCTTCACCCTGCATCTAGCCTTGTGGACTGAGCAACTGCTGTTTCTTCCACTTTCTGATCCATGTACAGGTTATTGAACTGCCCAGCCCCTACCTCGTGAGACAACTTAATAAATCCCCTTTTGTTATATTCAGTTTTGGGCTCTGTTCCTCTAGAGAACCCTGACTTATACACAGCTGCTATGCTGGGAGGGCATTTCCTAACCTGACCAGGCTGTGCCCAGCCGTCCAGGAGGCATCTGTCAGAGGCCGCAGAAGGGCCAGCTGTCACTGGGCTCCCAGCCCCCAAGAGTGCATCAGGCACTGAATGATGATTACACAGGAGGTCAGCAGAAGGTCAGTGCCCAGTATGATTCCACAGGGACATGAGCCCAAGTCAGCCCCAAGGATCACTGTGAGTTTGAGGCCAGCCTGAGGCTAAATAGTGAATTCCAGGTCAGCCTGGAATACAGCATGACCCTATCTCGAAAAGCCAAAAAGGAAAATGAAAAAAAAAATATATATATATATAGCCAGGTATGGTGGTGTATGCTTTTAATCTCAGCACTCAGGATGCAGAGATAGGAGAATCACTCTGAGTTTGAGCCCAGCCTGGTACTTCAGAGTGTGTGCCAGGTCAGCCTGGGTTAGAGTGAGACCCTACATCAAAAAAAAAAAAAAAAAACCCCCCAACCCAACAAGCAAGAAACAATACAGAGATGCTGTGTGTACTTTCCCCCAGTGGTAACAGCTTGCTAGCCTGCAGTATGTTAGGACCAGGATGTTCACATCCCTACGCAATCCACTTGTTTTGAGGCAGCTGGTCCCATTGAACCTGCAGGGAGGAAGTAAAGAGTGATGCGTGTTGCTCAGCTAGCTTTCTCATTTCTATTCAGTCCAGGATCCTGGCCCATGGGATAGTGCCACCCACAGTTAGGATCTCAAAACTTCCTCACTGACAGGGAGGTATTTGTCTTTTAGGTGATTCTAGACTGTTAGTAGGCTGTTTCTCAAGGCGTGGCATACATGCAACCCGGCTGCTAAGGCTGCTTGTAAACTGGAGCCGTGTTACCAATAGAGAACATGTTAGCCACACAAGAGCTTCCTAGTGAGTGCAAAAACGTCCTGACAAACAAAGATTAATGAAAGGTTACATTCCTATTTATTTATATTTTTGAGGCAGGGTCTTACACCATTGCTTATGCTAGCCTGGAATTCACTATATACCTCAGGCTTCTGGCCTCAACCATGTGACAATCCTCCTGCCTCAGCCTCCCAAGTGTTGGAATTACCCTTCCTTCTTTTTTCTTAAATTTTTATTAGCATTTTCCATGATTATAAAAAAAATTCCATGGTAATTCCTCCCCCCCAACACTTTCCCCTTTGAAATTCCATTCTCCATCATATTATTTTTTTAAAATTTTTTGAGACTGGGATGAGGGATATGTGCTGGCCCTCTGCAGGCACTGGGGAGGAGAGGCAGCTCTCCCTGGAAACACAGTGCCTGGAGGAGACAAACCGAGCTTTGGGACATGAGTGTGCCCATGGCAAGCAGGCAGAGTGCCCAGGACTCTCCACCAGCAGGGGAGGCTGTGCACTGTGACAGAGTCCAGTCAGAGCTGGAGGACTGTCGGGAAGTCTGAGGGTGTCTGTGACCAGAGATTGGAACTGCAGTGGAGAGGAACTTTGGAGGGAGCCTGATGTGGTGTGGAACACTACAATAGATAGCCGCCCTCCTCCCAGGGCAGATGGAGACTGCGCTCTGGAAAGTGGGGAAGGGTTCTGGGTTTTCTGATGTTTTCCTTGGGGAGTGAAGTACCCCTGCTGGGCCTGGAGAAAAAGCCCAAGAGTGTGTGTGAAGCTTGGGAGGGACAGTGCGTGTATACAGAAGACACCATCTTGACAGCCATAGTTTGTGGGAGGCCAGGGGAAGTAAGCAAGAAAGCCAGGGAGGGCCAGAAGTGAGAGGGCGTGTAGCCAGGTCTGAGTGGGAGGGTGCGGGGTCCTAGAAAGGGCCTGGTGGTGCTCAGAGGCAACGAGACCACAGGGCCTGCTGAACAGGGGCACAGTGGGTGATGAGTCTTTAGGGATGCACTGAGTGTTCACAGGGCAGTTCTGGTAGTGTTCTTGTGTCCTTGAACACCGAATCGAGACACAGTTGCAACAGAGGCAGAGTTTAAAGGGACAGCGCACTTCCAAGTGGGAGGAAGCAGGGGGTGGGGGCAGGGAGCAGAGACGGGTAGAGAGGGCTTTTCCCCAGGCCCAGCAATGGCCTCACTGCACAAATAATCCAGGCCTGTTAACTTTTCCTTGGGAGACTTGAACAGACATCCATTCAGCCCAGATAGGACACTGACAACAGACCAAAGTAATACAGAAACTTTGGGGTTCCTCTTGCCAGTGCACCAACATATGCCAACACATCAATGATTTGGGGGTGTCCTATGATTCTTTTCCTATGTATTTGAAGAATGAAATCTGCAGACCACGGGAGAAGGTTCAGAAAGCCCTTAAAAAATTTTTTTTTCATTTATTTATTTGCAAGGCGAGAGAGAGGGAGAAAGAGAATAGGTGCACCAGGGCTTCTTGCTACTGCGACATTTGTGCCACTTTGTGCATCTGGCTTTATGTGGGTCCTGGGGAATTGAACCCTGGCTGCCAGGTTTTGCAAGCAAGCACCTTAGCTGCTGAGCCATCTCTTCAGATCCAGAAAGATTTTATTATAGCTTTGAGCTTTAGGAAGGAGAGCTTTAAGAGAAGGGGAGCTTAAGAAAAGGAAGGAAGAACATAGTCATGCCTTGGGAGACCACAGGAGGTTCGAGAAATCCACGCTGAGATTCAGGTTGGGATACTTTATATAAGCCCTGTGGATGTGCGGCTGGCTTAGCCAGTTAGACTTGAGGTTGGGTATCTGGGGTCAAGATTTCTGGAAATGTGCAGTCTTCCCAGAAATCTTTATTTTTATTTATTTTTTTCTTAATTTTTTTTTTTTTTTTAACAAGGGAATGGAGAGATGGCTTAACGGGCTAAGGTGTTTGCATGCAAAGCCAAAGGATCCTGGTTCGATTCTCCCTGTACCCACGTAAGCCAGATGCACAAGAGGCGCATGAGTCTGGAGGTTGTTTGCAATGGCTAGAGGCCCTGGCGTGCCTATTCTCTCCCTCCCTCCCTCTCTCTCTCTGCTTCTCTTCCTCAAATAAATAAATGAAATATATTAAAAACTTTTTTAACAAACTCCAGATGCATGTGTCACCTTGTGCATCTGGCTTACATGGGTCCTGGGAAATTGAACCTGGGTCCTTTGGCTTTGCAGGCAAGTGCCTTAACCACTAAGCCATCTCTCCAGCCCCTTTAATTAATTAATTAATTTATTGGGGGGTGGTTTTCAAGGTAGGGTCTCGCTGTAGCCCAGGCTGACCTGGAATTCATTCTGTATTCTCAGGGTGGCCTTGAACTCACGGCGATCCTCCTACTTCTGCCTCCCAAGTGCTGGGATTAAAGGCATGCGCCACCACGCAGGCTTTATTACTTATTTATTTTTAAATATTTTTATTTTTATTTATTTACTTGACAGAGAAAGGGGGAGGGGAGAGAATGGGTGCACCAGGGCCTCTAGACACTGCAAACAAACTCCAGACATGTGCACCCCCTTGTGCATCTGGCTAACATGGGTCCTGGGGAATCGAACCTGGGTCCTTTGGCTTTGCAGGCAAATGCCTTAACAGCTAAGCCATCCCTTCAGCACCCTTTATTTTATTTCTATGAGCAAGAGATAGATAAAGTGCATGTGCAAGAGAGAGAGAGAAAGAAAGAATTGGTGTGCCAGGGTCTCTAGACACTGCAGTGGAACTCGAGATGCATGCGCCACCTTGTTTGCATGTGCGACCTTGTGTGTCTGGCTTATGTGGGTTCTGGGGAGTCAAAGTTGGGTCTTTAAGCTTTGCAGGGAAATGCCTTAACCACTAAGCCATCTCTCCAGTCCAGAAACCTTTTTTTAAAAAAATATTTTTATTGATTTCTTTGCAAGGGGAAGAGAGAGAGAAAGAAAGAGAGGGAGAGAGGAAGAGAATGAATTAGAATGGATGCCCCAGAGCCTCTAGGCACTGCAAAAGAATTCCAGATGCATGCACCACCCTGTGCATCTGGCTTTAAGTAGGTTACTGGAGAATCAAACTAATGTTGTGAGGCTTTGAGGTCTAAGTGTCTTAACCACTGAGACATCTCTGCAGCCCTTTTTGGGAAATCTTAATTCTCTAGGAAGAACCTTCTTGGAAGGGGGTGGAAGGACTCCCTAAGGGGGCAGAGACAAGGAAAGGCAAACTCTTCTGACATTGTTGACCTGAGGTAAGGTGTAATGAACTAGATTCTCTCCTATAGGCCCAGGGACAATTCCTGCGTTTACCCAAGGGAAAGCTATCACTTTGGGGACCTGTTACTGCTAAACTGCCTCAAAAGTCACCATCTCACCACAGTCCACCCTCCTAAGCCAGTGCGTTGACTAGGGCTACTTACAGGGAGCATGGTCACGGAAAAGCCAAGCCCACACCACTACTACGGGGAGGCTGCATTCCCTTCCGGAGCTCACTTCTCCAAGGGGCCTAACTCCTTGTTTCACTTTGGGAGGGTCCTTGTGAGTCTCCTTATTGTCAGGAGCTTCCTGAGCCGTGGGAGGAGTTTCAATCCTTATCTACTTCAGTGTCTTAGCAAGAGCCTCCCATCCACTGGGCGCTCCCTGAGTCTTAACTTTCAAGTACCTTCCACAAGGATGGAACGTTTCAATTAGGAGGAAATTGCTGCACAAGGATTTTATGTTATCCTAGTCTTTTGGCTCATTTGCATAGTCTTAGCTGGCTCCTTAGCAATTTATTAGCACTAGGTTATTTTGGGCCGCCATGGAGTGCCTCTGTGCCTTTAGGGTCCCTGGTAGGGTGTTCAGCCTTTCTCTTTGTCACCTGGCTTTTCCTCATGCACTAGGCTTTGAGTAAGGGTTTGTGCGATGGGGAGGTGAGGTGTGTGCACAGGGTTGGGCGCACGGAGCACAGGTTTTCAAGTCCTCTAGGACTGAGCTATAAGTGCCAACAGGTGTCAGGGTTGAGTTCAGAGACTCCCTCCCCCCCCCATTTGTTCTTAGACTTTCCAGTTCATCTCTCCTTTACTGTAGTTTTATTTTAGATTTCAGCTTGCTGATGTTCAAACGTGACACACTCACACACACACACACACACACACACACACTCCCCTTTCTTGAACAGGGTAATGCCTTGGCCCAGAAGGCTTAGGAGCTCCAGAGAATGTCAGCAGCCCCGACACCCAGGAGCCAAGGCCGCTAGATAGCCACCGGCCCGCTCCAGCTCCCTAGGATGCAGCCTCCCGGCTTCCTAGCCTCTGCAGTCCGGAGCCGGCCCAGGAGGCGGGGCGACAAGAGGGGCGTGGCTGGAGGGCGTGGCTTCAGGTGCGCAGCCGCCTGGCGCGCCCCGCCCCGCCCGCCCCATCGAGCGACCGGCGCTCCTCTACTTCTGTCTGGCAGCGGCAGCATGGCGGCGGGGGCGGCTGAGGCGGCCGCGGCGGTGGTGGAGGTCTGCTCGGCCGGGCA
The DNA here is from genome assembly GCF_020740685.1 of Jaculus jaculus. NCBI lineage: Eukaryota > Metazoa > Chordata > Mammalia > Rodentia > Dipodidae > Jaculus > Jaculus jaculus. The sequence goes on along the minus strand of NC_059102.1, from coordinate 3,544,071 downwards.
CTTCGAGGAGCTGCTGCGCCTCAAAGCCAAGTGAGCGGTGCGGCCGGAGGGCCGGCGGGCGGGCGGGCGGAGCGAGGGAGGGACGGGCCGGCTCGGCTGCCGGGCACCCGGCGGTCCTGGGCCTGGGCCTCGGGAGGATCGGCCCGGCTCTCCCCGACGGCGGCCGGGCTTAGCTCGCCGCCGGCCCCGGATGAAGCCCGCGGCCGGAGGGGGCTCTTCCCGCCTCGCTCACGAGCGGAGGGCCAGAGCCGAGCCCCGGGCTGCGAGCACAACGGCCCGGCCAGCGCCGGGCACCCTTTCGGGGCGCGCGGACTCGAACCCTGGGCCTGGGCCAGCGCGTGCGCGGTGGGGAGCCGCCGGGCCTCGGCGCCCGCGCCCTGCTCTGCCCTCCCCGCGCGCGGCTGCTCCGCCCGGGGCTGGCGAGGGCTGGGGAGAGCGTGTGTGCTCTCCGCGCAGGGCGGCTGGCTTCCCCGAGTGCTCCGCCGAGGCTGGGCGGGGTAGCTTCCCTAGCTCTTTTGGTATTAACGATTTACCTGGGAAATTGGGGGAAAAAATAAAAAGGGTAGGGAATTGTCTGTCCTCGTAGGTGGAAGTTGGGTTCTGATTCATCCAGCAGTAATCCTACACTTGGCTGGCCGAGCTGTGGACACCACAGATGGCCTCCTGACACCCATAAGGACTTGTGTGGACCTGTCCTTAAACGCTTGAATTTACCATCCCTTGAGAAGACGCTGTGTTTCACAGTCTTGTTTTTAATCGTCCTTGGTGGGTAAGGGTTGAATGTAAATACTGTTTGCATACATACCTGTCACTAGTTTGCACCTGAGGCCACTCAGGAGACCCCCAACTGGTCTAAAGAGGCAATTTAGGAAAGGATGTATGCCATCTGGGGAAGGTCAAATCTCATCTGCCATTTGAGAACACGGAGGCCCTTAATATTAATTAGTACCTGTGTTGATATAATCATTTTCAAGCCATTTTCCAACCTGCTTCACAATCTAAAATCCAACGTGAATTGAGATGTAATTTTTTCCTGCTTTATAGGCGTTTAACCAGATGGATGTGTAAATGAAACAGTAGCTCCTGTCTGTACCTCGGTGCATTTATGAGCATTTATTGAGTAGTTGAGAAATTTGCCCATTGGTGGAGCATGTGGGATCTGGAGTCTTGTAGTACTCTGAAGTGGCAGGTGGTATAGTTTGCAGATGAGCACAAAAGCTGCAGGACGCTGTCATAGCACAGCAGCTGCTCCTGGCGATTCAGTCCTGAGGCCTAAAGTCACTGGGCTAGAGCTGCAGGAAGTGCTAGGGCGCTTGCGCAGCATTGCCAGGCCCTGGGTTCCAGCTCCAGCGCATGGAAGGGGTGGGCCACGGTCACGTGAGTGAGAGCTTCAAAGGCTTCCTCAAACCCTGCCCTGCCTGAGGCTGTTAGGATGGAGTGTTTGCTCTTACACAGCCCTGAAGAGGATGACATTCAGGCATGTGCCCTAATAATATTAGGCGTTTGTGAAAAGCTGGTGCTAAACATCTAAAGATAAAAAGATAACATTAAAATCAAGTTCTGATGTTATCAAAGCACCTTTGTATTTTTATTTTTGTTTGCTCTGCCCAACATGTTCAGACATTGCTTTTCACAGATGGGGGAGGAAGGTAGGAAGTTGGGGTACTCTTTAAACCATGTTAGTGGTAGTGGAGCGGAACGAGAATTCAAGCTCGCAACAGGGATCCTCTCTCCTCCCCCATCCCCATGGTCTCATGTAGGCTAGGCTGGCCTGTAATTAATTGGCTGTGTAATTGAGGATGACCTTGAGCTCTGAATCCTCCTCTTCCTAAGTGCTGCGATTGCATTCAGGCAATTTCAACCACACCCTGCTTTCCTGTTTTATTTTACATGTTGGGGCTCATACTCGTACAAAGCCTGGTACTAATTTTTATTTTCTATTTTTTTTTTTAAGTGCTGAGGGTTGCACCAGGACCTAACTTCTCTATCTCTATGCAGGCACTCTACCCCTGAGCTGTATCTCTAGTTGTAATTTTAAAAAAAGTAATCATATTGTGAGCATTTCCCTACATAATTAAATGCTTTTCAAATTTATTTTGTGGTTGTATTATATTTTATATGACTACTGTAACTTTGTTGCTGGATACTAGATTTTTTTCCCAGTTATTTTTTGTAAAATTAATGGGGAGACACCCATATTTGTCAATCTTTTATTTGCAAACAGATGGAGAAGGAGAGGAAGGAAGGGAGGGGGAGAGAGAGAGAGGAGAGATTGAACTCTCCAGGGCCTCCAGCCACTGCAAATGAACTCCAGATGGAGGTGATAACCTTGTACATCTGGCTGTATGTATGTGGGTACTGGGGAATAGAACCCTGTTGTTAGGCTTTGTAGGCAAGTGCCATAACTGCTGAGTTACCTTTCCAGGCCCTGTGAATCTTTAATTCTTGAAGTTTTGAAATATCTTGGCTTAATATTTACTAATGAATATGAATGTGCTGCTTTCCCCATCCTTTAAAAAATATTTTCATTTTCAAGCAGAGAAGAAAGAGCAAGAGTAAGAGTGCACCAGGGCCTCTTGCTGCTGCAAATGAACTCCAGATCCATGCAGCACTTGATGTATCTGGCTTTGTGTGGGTACTGGGGAATCAGAACTGAGCCTGGGTTGTTAAGGCTTTTCAGGCCTTTTTATATTTAGCTTTTATCTCCCTTTGAATGATGGACCCAATAATGTCAGTTTCAAGATTCCCCACCGAGGATATTGAAGCATTTTACCTTAGATCATCTTCAGACCATTTGTATTGGTCTCACCTCACTTTCTGACCAGAAGTAAGTCCTTGTTCCAGGCTGTGGGATATTTTAGTGATGACAATTTTTCAAGGTAAAAGCCCCTTTAAGACTGGGGGATGGCTCACTGGATAAAGTGCTTGGCAAGCATGAGGGCTGAAGTTTGGATTCCCAGTGCCCATGGAAAGTGCTGGGTGTGGTGGCAGGTGAGATGGAGCTTACTGACCAGCTAGCCTTAGCCAGGCATAAAGTGGATAGTGATTGAGGGAGGCACTGAATGGCAACCTCTGGCCTCCAAATGAATGTATGCCAATAGTTGCTCATAATATGCACATCACATACACCCCCCCCCCCGAAAAAAACCCTTTAAGAAAAGTAGGGCTTCTTGATAAAATTGTGTTAGCATGAAGATTGTAATACTAAGTGTAGTGGAATTATAATCCAAAATTCATACTGTTCGAGGCCTTAGTGTTTTGTTTTTCCATCTGTCTAGTTCTCTTCCCCTCCCCCCCTACCAGGTAGGGTCTCACTCTAGCTCAGGCTGACCTGGAATTCACTATGTAGCCTCAGGGTGGCCTCAAACAGTGATTTGCCTCCCTAGTGCTGGGATTAAAGGCTTGCGCCACCATGCCTGGCTCTGTCTAGTTCTTTATATCTGGCTTGCTGCACTGTTTGCAGTGGGGTCTTTGTTGCTAGGGTTATGTTTCTTTTTAAAAATTTAATATATTGAGAGAGCGAGAGAGATTTGAAAGAGGAAAAGGGGGGGGGAGAGAATGGGCATGCCACAGTATCCAGCCACTGCAAACGAACTCCAGATGCATGCACCACCTTGTGCATCTGGCTTACATGGGTCCTGGGGAATCGAACCAGGGTCTTTGGCTTTGCAGGCAAACTCCTTAACAGCTAAGCTATCTCTCCAGCCCTATGTTTCTTTTTCTTTTTTTAGTTTTAGAATAGGGTCTCACTGTAGCCCAGGCTGACCTGGAATTCACTGTGTGGTCATGGTGATTGTCCTTCCTCTGCCTCCCAAGAGCTGGGATTAAAGGAAAGTGTTCTGTCGCTGTATGCTTTTGGGAAAAGGAAACATTCTATGACCTGAGGCCTAAGTACTCCCTCTCCAACACTGCGCAGACCTGTGAGTACATTCTGTAACCCACTGCTGCACTGTGTCCTTTCTGTTGCTGGTGGGCTTTCTGCTGGAGCCTCCTACTGTACTGCCTTTTGTCTGCTCCTGGACAGCACTCCTTTCTTTATTTTTTTTATTTTATTTTATTTTTTTGTTGTTCATTTTTTATTTATTTATTTGAGAGCGACAGACACAGAGAGAAAGACAGATAGAGGGAGAGAGAGAGAATGGGCGCGCCAGGGCTTCCAGCCTTTGCAAACGAACTCCAGACGCGTGCGCCCCCTTGTGCACTTGTGCATCTGGCTAACGTGGGACCTGGGGAACTGAGCCTCGAACCGGGGTCCTTAGGCTTCACAGGCAAGCGCTTAACTGCTAAGCCATCTCTCCAGCCCAGCACTCCTTTCTTTACTAGCCCTACTTGCCGTCCCTGATCCCTGTCCCATCCTCTTCCTCTTTTTTTTTTTTTTTTTTTTTTTAAGATGGTCTTACTGATTGGCCCAGGCTGGCCTTGAACGTCCAATCTTCTTGCCTCAGCCTCTCTGATGTTAGGATCCTAACTGCACCAATACACTGGACCTCTGTTTCTCTGTTTTAGCTTAAGACTGTGCTTTGTACTTGAGTGAAAAGGATTTCAGGTGACTTACTCCTGAGTCCTCCCCATATCCCACTCCTGCTTCCTGTGTGTAATCCCATCCATTTCAATTCCTTGGTTCCTGACATGGAGAGAATCCACTGCCCTTCTCTGTTCTAGCTTTCTCTCTTGTTTCCTTGGAAACATTGCCTCCTCAGTGGTCTTCTTCCCTCCCATTAGCACTGTCCCTGCAAAAAATACATATGTGGCTTCCTGAGTACGCACATGGGGTTCCTGTGTAGTAGCTCTCGGGAGGAAGGTGTCTTCCCTGCTGCCCTCTGCCCATGCTCTGCTCCCTGAGTGCAGGTGAGCTCCAGCCTCTGTTCTGTTGGCTGTGGGCCTCACTTGAACTTGCCCTTTCTTGCTGCATTTGATGGTTGTTAATTTTTTGCTGTTCTTCTCTTGACTTCTGTGAGACACTCTGATCTTCCCATGCTGTTGGGACCTCTTTTCTCCTTTCCATTCATCTGGCCTGACTTAATGCTGATTTGACCCAGACACTGACCTCCAGTCTGCCCCTCGGTGATTGTTGTCAGCTCCACATTGCTGGGACACACATCTAAGTAGACAGTTTATGAGATGAAGAATTTATTTCAGACCAATAGAATCAGGGGGCGTTCCGTCAGTGGCAGAAGAAGCTGTGTTTTACTTTCATACATATAAGCAGAGAGAAACAATTGCAGCAAGCAAACCCCAGCAAGCAGGAATCACTGGAGCTCAGTCTGTTCTCCTCACACCTTAGGGCTGGACTCTTAAGATCCACTTGCAGCGACATAAGTACTGTGCTGGCTTTCTTGATACCCAAATCTGTGGATCCCTGAACTTGAACCTTTATACTCACAGCCCAGTAGACTTTCTTTCCTCCCAGCTCGATAGTGGACTCCAGGCCAGTGACACCACTAGCCCTCAGTGTGCTCCATTTCCTAACACTTCACTGTAAGCTGCATTTTAAAAAATCATCTATCATTTGTTAGTCTTCCCATGCCCACAGGTAAATAACCTTAGTTCTTCTGTCTATGTAACACATTTTTCCTGATTTTTTTTTAAAATTTTTATTTATTTATTTGAGAGTGACAGGCACAGAGAGAAAGACAGATAGAGGGAGAGAGAGAGAATGGGCGCGCCAGGGCTTCCAGCCTCTGCAAACGAACTCCAGACGCGTGTGCCCCCTTGTGCATCTGGCTAACGTGGGACCTGGGGAACTGAGCCTCGAACCGGGGTCCTTAGGCTTCACAGGCAAGCGCTTAACCGCTAAGCCATCTCTCCAGCCCATTTTTCCTGATTTTTTTATCTTGGTGGGAGATTGTATTTTAATTTGGAAATATATTTTAACATATTAATAATTTGAATTTATATATACATGAATTTAGTTTCATAAGCCCAAATTTCAGATGATTGTAAGGTGTATTAAAGATTATCTCTGTGAAGATAACTTAGCATGAAAAAGTTAAGGTTGGGATACATTGAGACCCTAAGAACTTAGCAGCTCCACTGTCTATACTGCAAGTGTGTAGACAGCCTTTGAGCTCTAAATGTAGGGTTATGCTTATAAAGAGCAGTTCTAGTTTTCCTTGTTTTCTGTTGGTGTGCCCTTGTTTCAAGTTTGATTTTGTTTTTTTCTATTTTTGTGGTTCCAGTTGGGCCCCTTAAATCACTTAGTCACAATATACCATGTTTAAAAAGTAGATACTGACATCAGTAGTATTAGTAGGCCTACAACTGCTTTTCATAGCATTGTGCTTCTGGTATAGAAATCTGTTTCTCATTTTCCTCAAGGGTTTGAAAATGTAGTTTATTTACCAGTCTATTAGTTGAGATGGATAGACATTCAGAACCACTTTACCTGGGCCAGATCTTGGCCCACGAAATGTCATTAAGTTGAAAATTCAACCAAAAGAGCCTTAATATAGCAGATTTCCACCAGCAGAGAACAATTCAGGCACTTAGCTTACGGTTTCCTTGGTAGTAGAATTTAATTTATATCAGCATTTGCCTGCTTCTAAAGTTCCTATCATGGTTTAAAAATGCATTTTATTGATTTACAGGTCCCTCCTTGTGGTCCATTTCTGGGCACCATGGGCTCCACAGTGTGTGCAGATGAACGATGTCATGACAGAGCTAGCTAAGGAACACCCTTCCGTCTCATTTGTGAAGGTATTGCGTTCCTTGCATTCCTAATAACTGCTGATGGTGGGCTACTGACTGATGTGAAGGAGAGAGAAATTTCAGATACTTAATTGGTGTTGAGATTTGTTATTGGCAGTAGGACATTCTTAGGAATCTATTGATAGTGCATTTTTCAAGTAGTATACAAGCCACTACTCTTTGTCTGATGTGTACTTGGATGGGAAGCAACAGAGTGGGCAAAGGACACAAATATGAGTGCAGAAGCACACTACATACACACTGGATAAATCATGGCTTTAGGATTGTTTGATATTGTGACTTACTTCATTGGAAAGATAGGTGTGATGTGGAAAATGATTCTAGAAAGGGTACATACAGGTTGTTAGGGACAGGGGACCAGGAAGAAGTTGCTGGTAAATGCAAGCCCATGGGAGAGATGTTGAGAATGCAGAAGAAAAGGGAAGCCAGGCAGTCTCTCTCTTGCTTTCTTCCTTTCTCTTTCCCCTTCCTCTCCTCCTCCCCCCTCCCCTAGAGATTAAACCCTAGGCCCTCTTGCATTGCCATTGAGCTCCATCCCCTTTTGTGTTTTCTTATCTTTTGAGTGGAAAAGTTAATGGTGGGGGTAGAAGGGATTGATGGTTGTTACTGAGGGCAGTTCACTTGCACTATTTAAATTATTTCATGGACTGTCAGTCATTCAAGAGGTAATACTGTTTTAGGCAACAAGGCTAAAGAGTTAAAAATAGTTACTGGACAGAGACATACACATACTCTCTGTTCACAAGTCTGAATCCTTAGGAATTTTACTTATTTACTTATATGAGACAAGGTCTCACTATAGTGCAGGCTTCTCAAGTGCTGGAATTAGAGGCCTGTGCCTTCACACCCTAGCACTGGGTTCAGAACACGTGTTGGCAAGTGTACCCACGTGGGAAGCTGGAAACCAGATGAACCATCCTGCCTGTAGGCTGGAATCCTGACAGGCTAATTCCTTATTTCCTTTGTATGGTAGGTGATAATGTTTTCAGCCAGCAGCTGTGTAGATATGTGCTTTGAATGGTTATTGTACTCTGATGCTCAAAACTCCAAACAGTATAGAAAGGTGCACACTCAGAAAGCTCCGCTCACTTGTACCCTTTCAATTGTCTTGTATCTCCCTATAAGTAACTAACTGCTTGTATTAATTTTGTATGAGTTCTTTCAATGTTTCTTTATGTAGATACAGCAAATATGAATACATAGCTAGCTTTTGAAAATTTAAAAGGCTATTTAAAATTCTGAGGAAATGTGTAATATAACCTTAGAATGTAACCCTAAAATGTCCAGTGTAAATAATAGAAAGGGACATTAAAACTGCATGTTTGGTCAGTGATAAAAGATAAGGGTTACAAGTGAGATGAATGATTAAACATTAAATCATGAGATTAATCAGGAGGATGGTAATTGTTCCAAGACTGCTTTCATATGTATAATGTTACTGCTTTAGGTAACACTGTTCTCAGCTGCCATCTCAATGATTTATTTAAGATGACTATAGAATTACTTCTCACATTGGTACCAGACTTGGCAGTGAGATTTTAAGTTGTTCAAGTGCTTAAGTGTCTCAGGGAGCCAAGGATTGGAAGCCGTTGGTATGGTCGGATTGTCAGATACCTGAGCCTGACTCCTACTGCCAGTAAGAGGATAACTTCTGGAACTCAACTCTGGCTTTTACTGGACAGCATCAAGGCAAAGCTAATTTGCATGGAGTTTTTGAGAAAATTAAAATGCACTTGCTGGATGATAGCAAATGTGTGTATGATTATTGGCTTTTCCTGTAAGATATGCAGTTCACTTGAAAATAGCTTTTTTATTGTTTTTGTTTATTAGGACTTGTTCAATGTAAGGCTAAAGCTCTACACTATCTGTGTCTTCCTTTCTTTGTGGGATGGTGTTTCACTGTGTTGCTCAGGTTGGTCTCAAATTCCTGAGCCCTAGCAATCCTGCTTCAGCCTCCTCAGTAGCTATAGGCACGTGCTACTGCTTTTACCTCCTCTTCCTGAGAGCTAGAATTACATGTGTGGACCTGGATCATTTAGTCCTAGGAATCGAGGTTTGCATATCCTAGGAAAGCCTTCTGCTAACTGACTTATAGCCCCAAAGTGATGATAAGTAAGGTGTTTTAATGGATGGTAACTCCTGACCATTTCTTGTTTTGTAGGAGAAGATAAAACACCAGGGTAGACACATGGTCACACATTGAGATGTCAGGATGGAGACATTGGTTCTCACTGGACTTGAATGCTAGGAGGCAAGGCTTTCTCTTTGTTGCAGCCCAGTCCCTCGCTCTTGGTGTGGTGGTGTGGTTCTAAAATGCACTGATAATCTTCTGGGAATCATCTGTGTGACAGGAGATGTATGTACCTGCCTGATTGGCTGTCACATCTCCATGGGCTTATAGGAAATACATGAGTTACTTTGTAGCTCAGTTTTATTTTTATTTATTTATTTATTTTTTGTTTTAAAAAAATGTTTATTTACTTGAAAGAGGGAGCAAGAGACAGAAAGAGAGAATGGGTATGCCAGGGCCTCCAGGCACTGCAAACAAACTCCAGATGCATCACATCCACCATTTTGTGCATCTGGCTTATACGTGGGTACTGGGGAACTGAACCCCCACCGACAGGCTTTGCATCCAAATACCTTGAACCACTGTGTAGCTCAGTTTTATAAAAGCCGTATGTTTACTTAGAATGAAGTTAAATAGCTAATTTAAATGTCAAATGCTTTTTCTTTTCATTTTTCATAGTCAATTGCTAGTATCTGACCTAAAATAGTAGTACTTTTTTTTTTTTGAAGCAGAGTCCCAGACTAAAACTCTGTAGCCCAGGCTACACAGTGATCCTTTGCCTCAGCCTTCTGGGTGTTGGGTTTAAAGGTGTGAGCGACTTTTAAAAAAGTATATTTTGTATATTTATTAGAGAGAGGGGGGATGGGAGGGAGGGATGGGTGCCAGATAGAGGCAGATACAGAGGGGAGGGGGAATGGATGTGCCAGGGTCTCTAGCCAGTGCACACAAACTCCAGACACATGTGCTACCTTGTGCTTTTGGCTTTATGTGGGGACTGGGGAATCAAACCTGGGTCCTTTGGCTTTGCAGTAGGTGCCTTAGCTGCTAAGCCATCTCTCCAGCCCTTTGAACCACTTTTAATCCTGGCTAGAAGTAAATTTTTTGGTGGTGGGATGGGTGATGGGTTGAAACTGGATCTTGGTGTGTAGCACAGACTGACCTTGAGCTTCTTGCCTCAGCCTCCTTGGTGCTAAGTTTATAGGCTTTAGCCACCATGTCCAGTGGGGACACATAATTGTCATTTAATCAATACAGCGTCAGGAAATGAGATCACAGTGTTTGGTTGAGGAGGTAGGAGGAGAAAGAATGGTCCAAGGCTTTTATATCAGTGTACTAGCCTGCTGCTGGGACAATGCACCTGTCCAGAAGCAGCTTATGGAAGGAAAGGGTTAATTTTTGTCTTAGAGTTTCATGGGCAGATTTTATCATGGTGGGGAAAATGGGGCAGAAGCAGACAGCTGGGTATCACATCTCCACAGCAGCAGAAAGGAAGTAGCAGGAGGCTGCTGAGTGAGGCAGACAGGCAGGCCTGGCTGGGCTCTGTCACCCTAAGACCTGCTCTCAGTTGACATGCTTCTCTAGCAAGGCTCTGCCTCAAATCTTCTACAACCTTTCCCAAACAGCCACCAACTGAGGCTCAAGTATGCAAACGCATGAGCCTGGGGAGGAGGAGTGTTTTATATTCTAACCACTACAGCTTTGTGTGTGTGGGGGGGGAGGGGGAAATGGAGAGCACTAGGAACAAATCCAGTCCATTTTGTAAGAAACCAGCCTTTCACTATTTCTTATTTACCATGTGGTGCACTTCAGTACAGAATTTCTCAGCATCAAACACCAATTGGCTGGTTGGTGAAATTGTATGTTGTTGAACTTCTTTTAGGGTTATGTTGTTTGTATAGAAACGGCTGTACTTCTTCTTAAGTCCATTGTAATTTTTTTCATCTTTATTTTTGTGTTTTTTTTCTTTCTTTATTATTTTTTTCTTTATTGTCTGTCCATTATAATTTGAGATTAAAAACTCAAGCTTATAGGTTAAGGATGAGGTACAAACTTGTATTCATATCCATTCACCCTTTTTGTGGGACTGAGGATTGAACTCATAGCTTTTAGCATACCAGGCCAAGTATTCTACTACTAAGTTACACCCCAGCTCACATCTTTTACCTGTTAAAAAATAGGACTCTTATCATTTGATTTATTCTGGTAACTAAACAATTATCTTAAAGATAGCTGCATTCACAGCACTTAATTTTTATTTGTTTTCATGCACATTTTATTTATTTATTTATTTATTTATTTGGTCTTTTGAGGTAGGGTCTTTCCCTGGACCAGGCTAACCTGGAATTCACTATGTAGTCTCAAGCTGGTCTCGATCTACAGTGGTTCTGCTACCTCTGCCTCCCCAGTGCTAGGATTAAAGAATTGTGCCACCATTCCTGGCACATTTATTTATTTATTTATTTATATTTGAGAGAGTTAGAAAGAGGCAGATAGAGAGAATGGGCATGCCAGGGCCTCTAGCCATTGCAAATGAACTCTAGGTGCATGTGCCACGTTGTGCATCTAGTTTTACGTAGGTACTGGAGAATTGAGACTGGGTCCTTAGGCTTTGCAGACAAGCGCCTTAATCACTAAACCATATCTTTAGCCCAAATGCCTATAGTTCTAATGACAGGCAGGGCTGTTATTGCCAGTATTTGATGAGTTCATATATGTAACATAGGGAGCATTATGTGGCTTAATCTTAGAGCAGATCTCAGCTGTGAGCCATTTCTGTCTTGCTAGCCTGTTGACCCTGCAGAAGGGAAGTAGAACAGAGAGAACCCTCTGGATTTTTGTTGTGTCTCCCACCTCCTCTTGCCTTTCTCACAGACAGCGCTTCATGGGAAGGGCCCAGAGTTTGAGCTTCTAGGGTAGGAAGCAAGTGCTCTAGAGGCATTCTGCCTGCATTCAGCCTCAAAATGCTCATGTTTGGTCTGAGACATGTACTGAAACCTTTCTGTCCTGATTATGGTAGAGAGAAACTGGTTTGTAAACTCTGCCACCATGCTCTGTGTCCTGGGCAGTCTTGCAAGTCACTTTTTTCTTTTTGTTTTTTCGAGGTACTGTCTCACTCTATCCCAGGCTGACCTGGAATTCACTGTGTACTCTCAAGCTGGCCTCAAACTCACGGTGGTCCTTCTACCTCTGCCTCCTGAGTGCTGGGGCAAGTCACTTTTGTATGAAGTGGGGTTCTCCAGACAAACAGCATGAGGGATATATGTGAAAATGCAGATAAATGGCAGAGGATTTATTACTGAAATCAGCTCACCTGATTATGGAGGTCCTTGTGGAGCCCCATTGGCTGCCTCTGTAAGATGGAGAAGCAAGGACGCTGGTGGTGCTGTGTTGCGTGCCTGAGGCCTGAAAAGTAACCAAGTCTAAGGCCAAAATTCTGATCACGTGGGGGCTGCAGATGTGAATATGGGTACAACGTTCTGAGAACTTGGGAGTTTGGATTCCAAGGCCAGGAAAGAAGATGGACTTCTCAGCTGCCTGAGAGCATGAACTTGCCTTTCCTTTGCCTTTTTGTGTTCTGCTGGGGCCTTAACTTTTAGATGGCTCTGTCATTGTTACAGGCAGGTGAATCTTCACTCCCAGTTCATCTCTTACTGAATGAAACACCTTCACAGAGATGACCACCAATGATGCTCTGCCAGTTATTGGCACTTCAGTCAGCTTGATGCTTAAAACTGTCATTCTCTTTTTCTGAGGTTGACATGTAACCTGCTTTGAGTCTTTCAAAGTTGAAGGTAGACAAGTAGCTTTACAAACAGGGTCTCATTGTGGTTTAGAGTTACCTGTCCATGGAAGATATCTCTTGTTGGACATCTTTGAGTTCTTCTGAATGCAAGTTCTTTAAAAAGATTTATTTTCAGATTGGTGAGATAGCTCAGCAAGCCAGCCAGCCTGAGTTCTGTCTTGCTCAGTGCATACATAGAGTTGCACATAAGTGGCTCAAGTGGCTGTAATCCTAGAGCCAGGGGAATTGGAACCTCTCAGGCAGCAGCAGCAGGAAGAGCAACAGAGACCTGGTATCAGGGCTGGAAAGAGAGAAACACTCTGAGACTGTCTTCTGAACTCCCCATGTATGCTGTGCCCACACACACAGCTATGTAGACACACACACACACACAAATAAAGAAATTTAAAATGATTATTTTCTGTTTTTCACTCTTAAAACTGTTATGTTGTATTAGATCCCCTGTTTCCAAGGAATTTTAGGTTTATTCACTTAAAAAATTTTGTGTATTTGTTTGTGTGTATGTATGAGTGAGTATACTGGGGTCTATTGCTGCTACAAAGAAATTCCAAATGCATGCACTATTTGTCCAGCTTTATGTGGGTGCTGGGGAATCAAACCTGGGCTGAGAGGCTTTGCAGAGAGCACCTTTAACACTGTGCCATCTCCCCAGCCCAAGAGTTTTAGATTTAGAATTCAGATTTCTTTTGTGCTGGGGATTGCACCAGGGCATCAGAAATCCTAGACATGCACCTTTCTACTGATCACCAGCCTCAGCTCTGCAGAGGTCTTGGGATTTCTGTTGACCTTGAAGTCTGGAGGTCTTCACTTATGTCCCCCATTCTGGAGGAACATTTTGTCTGTTACCATGGCCTTTGTCTTCTGAAGCTGATTTGAGGGAAGGTACTCAGGCTTCAGCATGAGTTCAAGTCTGTTGCTTCTGAGAAGACCTGTCAACAGGGGATCACTGAGGAGGAAGCCATAAGGAGTGAAAGGAGAGAGCCAGTTGGAAAAGCAGACAGGAATTTGAATAACGATGCTTCCTATGTGCTGTAGCTTAAGACTATGCCATCTTGTTTCTTTGTAGTATTGCTTATCGTTTTGTATTTTTATTGCTTTTTGTTAGAAACCAATTGTGCTAAAGGTAGGAATTTTTCTAAAAAATGAATTTATTGTGTATGTACGTTTATGTAAGAGTGTGGGTATGGTGTGGCCTGTGTGTGGAGATGAGTGGTCAACTTTTGCTTGGTCCTCATCTTCCATCGTGAAGGGATTCTTGTTGTGCATTCCTGTGAGCACTGCTTTGTTCTCGAGCTTCTCAGAAGCTCTCCTGTCTTTTTCTCCTTTCACTGTGGGTTCACTAGGATTATAGAAGCTTGACATGGCTTTTGGGTTTTTTCCATGGGGCCTGGGGAATTGAACTTAGGTACTCAGCATTGCATTGCAAATGCTTTATCCACTGAGGGCATCTCCTGATCAATGCCCAGCTTTCACTGAAGGAAAGAAAATGATGAGCTGGTGATAGCATTGTGGGTGTGGTGTGCCTCTGGCCAGCTTTCTCAGTCAGTCTTTGCCCAGTTCAGAATGGTGCACTTCACCGTTCTGAGTGTGTCAAAATGCTTTGTCTTTTTTTGTGGACAGTTAGATGCTAGTTTAAGATTGAAAGATTTTTCACACAAATAATATATGTATATATTTTTAAGGTAGAGCCTCTCTGTAGCCCAGGCTGACCTGGAATTCACTCTATATTTTCAGGGTGGCCTCGAACTCATGGTGATCCTTCTATCTATGCCTCCCAAGTGCAGGGATTAAAAGTGTGCACCACCACGCTGGGCTCACACAAGTAAATTTTAAACAATGGAAATCATTGAAATGCTGTTAGGAAGTATGTTGTAAAGAGAAGAGGTAATGCACACTGAGAGACATACTGACAGAAGATGCAAGCTACAGACAATGGCTGCTGCTGCTGTCGTTGGCCTTCCAGGGCCTGCAGCCTGACAGGAGAGCTGCAGGTAGAAATTGCACTTAAGACCCAGTGGAAATCTTTAACTCTTGGAGAAATTTAGTATATACGTTTTAAACACTTAACAATATAATTTACTAATAAAATTTATTTCCTGTAGGTATAATGTTCATATAGATTTTATTGGTTACAAAAAGTTTGTATTAAATTGACAGTCCTGTGAGAGGAAAATGTAATATATCCTGTGTTTTTCCTCACAGCATATTGTTTATAAAGACCTCCATAAATAGCTTATAGTAATTGCACTATAATTATTTAGAATGTATGTTTCTAAATATATTTGAAGTCCATGTGCCAGGTCCACATCACACCTTGTCTCTGAAGGATATCATCAGACAGAGTATAGTCCTCTTACTTAGGGGGATCTTCATGTTTGGATAGACCCAGAACAAGTGACCCAGCAGGCTGTTTCCTTAGTGTTCAGCAGCCTTGCAGGAGTTAACAGTAAAATTTATCAGACATCAATAGTTTATTGAAGAAATACTCCTTTTTGCTTCATAATTTGCAGAAAGCTGCAACTGTCAGTCATGATGTACTGCCTCTTGAAATTAGTCAATAGAGCAAACAGCAAGAATTGCTGTGGGCAGAAAATAAGCACTGTAATCATGACATAACTGGGGTCAGTGATTTATGGATTTCAATATGGCGGTAGCTGCATATGATTGAAAATTTACTAGGTCACTAGTGCACCAAAAATTTTATTCACAGCCTCCAGGCATCTTTTGAAATGTGCAACAAAATAAAAACCTCTGAACCTGTTTTGACACTACAGACTCGTGGATGACATGCCAGCCCAGTGAGTCTCATTTAAATGTAAATGTGTCATAAACTTTTGTCCCACAGTCTTTAAAAAATGCCAGCTACTTGAAGGGATAATGCATGGGAAACTGATTTACATATCAAAGTAGAAAAAGGACCTTGTAATAATCAAGCTTGGATTCTTTTCTTTTCAAGCTGGAAGCTGAAGCTGTTCCTGAAATATCTGAAAAATATGAAATTAGTTCTGTTCCCACCTTTCTGTTTTTCAAGGTAAGGATAAAGGAGGTCTGAAGGACCATCCCTCCTAGCGGGTTGTGGGACTATCTGTTGATTCCTCAGTGGTCTCCTGACCCCTGAGTGTGAGGTGTTTGGTGGCCTTGTGCTTTTCCTCTCTTGGTGTCCTCTTTGCACTGAGGCTGAGGACACACTGGTTGCTTGCCATGGGCAGTAGGTGGCTCATGAGCTAGTTAGGAATCCAAACTCAAGGCTGTAGAGCCCATTGTTCCCTGATAGGTGTAGAAGTTAGATGTTTAGGGCGTGTGCCTCTATGTTAGGGAACATCTGGCTGGTTCTGGCTGATGAATGGCTTACGGCATGGGTGCAAATCTGTGCTTCAGGGCACCCATGGGCATTACCACCGTTCTAAATACCTCATTTATACTCAATAGATCCATCCCAGCTGGTGTGGGGAAATCCTCTTTGTTTTAGGTTAGACTCTCATCTGGTTTTACTTTGAAATGTCAGAGTGTTTTCCTAATCTGTTCTCAAGAGAAGAAAAAAAGGGAAAATTATATGTTTCTAAATGAGATGCATTGTAAGCAGTTGGTAATCAGATTTTTCACTTCTCCAGTTAACAGTATCGATTCCTTTACAAAGTGACTACAACTATGTATTTGTTATAATCTTAGAGGCTAAACTATAAGTGATGATGAAAGAATGCCACATGTCTTCTAAATGACATTTAAACTTTAGAATTCTCAGAAAATCGACCAATTAGATGGTGCCCATGCCCCAGAGTTGACAAAAAAAGTTCAGCGCCACGCTTGTAGCAGCTCCTTCCCTCCCAGTGCTAATGAGCATCTCAAAGAAGACCTCAACCTTCGCCTGAAGAAGCTGACTCATGCTGCCCCCTGCATGTTGTTTATGAAGGGCACACCTCAAGAACCTCGCTGCGGTAAGAAGTGATGTCCACAGAAGGGGTCCTCCAGAGGCTGGTAATGGTGCCCCTGAGGTGTGCTTGCCAGTGGTCACAGGTGTATAGAGTAAGGCAGGTGACAATCCCAGTTGCTCATGTAAGTGATAAGAATTAGTGTGCCTTATACACTCAGGGAACAGTGGAACCAAAAAGATTTGTTTTATTTATTTATTTTTATTTTTTAAAGTAATTTATTTGTAAGAAGAGAGAATGGGTGGGGGGAGGGAGAAAATAGATGCACCAGGGCCTCTAAACACTTGAAATGAACTCCAGATACATAAGCCACTTTGTGCATCTGACTTTACATGGGTACTGGGGAATCAAACCCAGGTCCTTAGTCTTTGCAGGTAAGTGCCTTAGGGACTGAGCCATCTCTCCAGCCTGAATCTTTGTTATATTCCCAAGTTCTCAGCTAGGAAGGTGACTTGACCCACCTGGTTGCAGGTGGGGTTTGCTGTCTGCCTGTGTAGTTTGTTTCTTGACAGCCTCCTTTTTTCAACTTAGAAATTAAAAAAAAATGAGATGCCCACCCTGTGTGCTTGTGGTCTTCCTTGTTGCTGGTATGTGATGGAGGGCCTTGTTTGCTCTCTGCTATTGTTTCCAGTCAATAAATAGCTGCTAGTAACTGAGAGACTCTTGATTCTTGGCTTAGAGTCACATGTACTTTCTGTATACATGGATCCTTGTAATTTTGTCCTTACATGAGCTTTAGAGTTGTCTGACCCTCTGGTGTTGGGTTTATGCTGTTTTCTATTTGCTGTGCTCATTGCAGCATTATTCTGTATAATTGAGCACTTAATGTTTTTTGATGATTCTGTGGAGACGCTAAGATTATTTGTTTCAACTGCACGGGAGGGAATTTATTAAGATAGGTGGCAATAAAATTGAGTAGGCTCTTGATATGATTACTTCATGTCCAGTGTGACTATAAAAATAGGCAAGCTTCTAGTATAAATGCAATTCTAAATTCTTCCCTATATGGTTATCAAATTCCATGTTAACTTGTGAAGCAGTACTCTTAACAAAGTTTCATGATGAATTTCTTCTTAAAAGGTGGAAAAAATAAATCCTTTATATCATAGTTCTGCCTGAAAAATGTCCTGGGTAGTATCTTCTGAGCTAGACAATGCCCATCACCTGAGTGTTATGGAGCTTGCTCGGTCTGTGTTAGAGTTAGCCAGGAAAAGGGAGCAGTAGTCAGTCTTCATCTGGTTTTGACATCTTAATTTCTATCAGGCATGACTGTCATTTCGCATGTGCTATATAGTATGAAGACTTACACAGTAGTCTGAGGGACTGCTCATTCCATTCTGAAGTGCAGTAGAGCCACCCAGGACATGGGTGAGCCTACATAACAGTCAGTCCAGTGCTGTGAGATCCAGCAGTTGGATTCTCTTAGTCTTTCCTAATAACCTAGTGAAATTGGCAGGATGGAAGCTGGGCATGTCTTCAGGCAGCAGAGGAGGGGCAGGTGTACTGGCAAGCAAGGGCCTGCTGCTCTGGTGGGCCCTGCTCAGTGACTCCTACAGCTCAGGAAGCCCCTGTACTCTCAGTTCCTTTGGGGAGGAGCCAAGCATGTGGGAGGGCCTTTCAGTGCAGATTCCATGAGTTTTCAAACAAATTACTGGTAAACTTAGAATTTCTTAATGCCTTTTTATACATGTCTATAGCTTGTTCTATGTCTTTAAAAAATATTTATTAGTAATAAAAATTTTATTTATTTATTGGCAGGTATATGGGACCTCTTGATCTTGCAAACAAACTCCAGACATATGTGCCACCTTGTGCATTTGCTTGTACATGGGTTCTTCGAAATCGAACCCAGGCCATTAGACTTTGCAAGCCTTTAACCACTTAACCATCTCCCTAGTCTAGAAAGTACCTACCCCCACCCCGTGGTAGGTTCTCACTCTAGCTCAAGCTGACCTGGAATTCACTATGTAGTCTTAGGCTGGCCTCCAACTCACAGTGATCTTCCTATCTCTGCCTCCCAAGTGCTGGGATTAAAGGCATGTGCCACCACACCCAGCATAAACAGTATTTTTTTTTTTCCTTCTGCGGCAGGGTTTTACTCTACCCAGGCTGATCTGGAATTCACTATGTAGTCTCAGGTGGTCTTGAACTCGTGGTGCTCCTCCTACCTCTGCCTCCTAAGTGCTGGGATTAAAGGCATGTGCCACCATGCCCTGCTTAAGTAGTTATTTAAAAAATTTAATGTGTTTGTTTATCAAAGAAAGTAATGGGTTTCATCATGGCATCTTCATGTATGTGTCATACTTTGTTCTCGTTTGTTCCCCTCCCCCACTGCCCTCTTGTATGCCTCTTCTCCAGCTGGCTTCCTTCCTCCTAATTAGTCCTCCCTTCTGCTTTCTTACCACATGTTCCATTACCTGCATTATTTTCCACATCAATTATGATCTCTTGTATTGTGGCCTATACACAAATAATAGGAACATACACAAACATAACATGATTTTAAATCTAATTTCCTCACATAAAGGAAACTGTTACAGTTTATCTTTCTGGATCTGGCTTATGTAGAAATAGTAATTTATATTTCACTTTCCTATACAAAATTGGTGACATGTTTTGAGCCATTTTTATATTACATTGAATGACATTTAGACTACAAATAAGAAAAAAATTCAGGCTGGAGAGATGGCTCAGTGATTAAGGCACTTGCCTGCAAAGCCTAAGGGCACAGGTCTGATTCCCCAGTACCTACGTATAGCCAGATGCCCAAAGTGTTGCATGTATCTGCAGTACATTTGCAGTAGCTAGAAGCCCTGACGTGCCCATTCTTTCCTTGCAAAGAAATAAATAACAAAAAGAAAAAGAAAATTCCAAACGTATCAGAACAATCTGATAGTTTTGTAACCATTTATATAGAAGAAATAGTTAAGGAATAAAAAAGATTTTAGGTACATACCTTTGTATTTTTTTTGGTTTTGTTTTTTCGAGGTAAGGTCTCTGTAGCTCAGGCTAACCTAGATTTCACTATGTAGTCTCAGGGTGGCCTCGAACTCAAGGCAGTCCTCCTACCTCTGCCTCCTGAGTGCTGGGATTGAAGGTGTGTGCCACCACGCCCGGCTGATACATAACATATAGCAGTACAGTTACTTCTCTTTAGAGGCTGTCTTATTCTTTATTTTGTGTGTTTTAAAAACTATTTGACAGAGTGTGAGTATGGCTTTACATGGGTACTGGGGAACTGAACACAGGCTTTGCAAGCAGGCACCTTTAGCTGCTGAGCCACCACTCCAGTCTTCTTTATTACTTGCGTAATGACATTTGCTGTATTTATTTTTATTCACCCATTCATTTAATGGAAGGGTCTTTGTAGCCCAGGCCGGTCTGGAACTCACTTTAGGCCCTAGGCTGGACTTGAACTTCTACTTCTGCCTCCCAAGTGCTAGGATTACAGTCTTGAGTCACTATGTACTGCTTAACTACATCTTAAACATTTATTTGTTTATTATTTGAGAGAGAAAGAGGCAGATAGAATAGACATGCCAGGGCCTCCAGCCAGTGCAAGTGAACTCTGGACGCATGTACCACCTTGTGCATCTGGCTTTATGTGGGTAATGAGGAATTGAACCTGGGTCCCCTGGTTTTGTAGGCAAGCGCCTTCACTGTTGACCTATCTCTCTAGTCCTTAATTACATTTTTATTGAGCCTATTTCCTCACATGTTGGTTTCTTGTTCCATGTCGAGATCATTTTACTGTTCAATGAAGTGTCGTTAGTGAAATGTTTACTTAGGATCAGCTGGAACACGTTTCCACTGTGACTACTTCCCTCCTTCCTCCCCTGGCCTGCTGATGCTGTGTATCTTTCTGTGTGCACTGCTGCACATGCTCTTCACCTTCTATCTCCATTCCTATGAGAATACCTCTGCTGTTGGGTGACTGAGTATGTAAAGTGGAGGGTTGTTTCTGTGCCCTGTTGCCACGTGAATGAAATGTATATAGCAAGCCCCTTTATAAAAACATCTATGAACTCAAGTGGCTGATTGTGTTGCAGAGCTGCTTTTGAAAACATTTGTACCATTAGCTGCTTGGTTTATACTGGATGTCAGTGGTGGAGGAGAGCTGTGCTTGGTTTGTACTGGATGTCAGTGGTGGAGGAAAGCTGTGCTTGGTTTGTACTGGATGTCAGTGGTGGAGGAGAGCTGTGCTTGGTTTCTGTTGGAAGTCAGTGGTGGAATGCCTTTCATCCCAGCAAGCAGGATGGCTGTTTCCAGAGCTTGCCTGCCTACCCTAGATCTGGTACAGACCATAACTCCTTCCCTACTCCCGCTCTTACCTCCTCCTTTTGAGCTAGAGTGCTTACGTGTGAGAAGAGGTTCTGGAGGCACTAAGATGTTTCTCTTTTTGGACAGTGTTGAGTCCTGGAACAGCTAAGTCCCTGCAAGAGTCTCGTACCTATAGCTAAAGATGTAGCCAACAGCCTCGGGTGCAAACTGAAGAGTGTGTGAAGGGTGCCAGCAGCAGGCACTGACTGCGGTGGTTAGGCTCACTACTCGTGTCAGGAGCAGAAGCAAGTGCAAATAGAAATGGTGATTCTTTGGCAAATGTGATTTTTCTACTTTGAAGCGTTTCTATTGTGTACATGTGATTTTCTTCAAAAACGTATAAGTATTTTGTTAGACTAAAGCCTTATTATTTTATCCTTAAGCATAACATTTCCAGTCTGCCATGTTAACCCTTAAAAATGAAACACTGCCAATCAATCTTTCTAGTCTGTATGTAATTGCCTAAAGCTAAAATAAAGCTTTTTCTCAGCCAGTTACAGTAGAAATGAGTTAGTATATTGGCAACAGAATAACCATCAGCAATCAGCCGTTAGCTGTTTACTAATGAACTCCCAGATGAATGAGAAAATTTCAGAATCAGTGTTTTACTTCAGGCTGTACATGAACTTAACACTTGAGTTGTAGGAAAAGCAAGTTACATGCTACACAAGTAAATGCCAGGGCTTTATCGCAACCAACTGCAGGTCAGGAGAGTATTGGGCGCTCAGATGCAGAACTGTGCATTAATAGTAAGTTCACTTTGGGTGATATCAAGTAAAACCTATTGCAGTTAATTTTAGGCTAAATTTAATGTTTTGATTTGGTTTAAAAATATTTGCTGATGCGGAACCTGAAAAATATGTATTTTCCAGTGAATTATGAGAACATTTGCTGAGAGTGACAGAGTATAAGGGAGCAGGTAGCCAAGTGTTGAAGAGGATTTAGCTTCTCGAAAGAAAATTTATCCTTATATGCCTGGACTAATAGGTTAACAAAAGGCAGGTTTAGTCTCTATATTCTTTATTTTTATTTTTATTTTTTTAGTTTTTTATTTATTTGTCAGAGAAAGAGAGAGAATGAGAATGGACGTGCTGGGTCCTCCAGCCACTGTGCAGTGGCTAAAGTGGGTTCAGGGGAATTGAACCTGGGTCCTTTGGTTTTGCAGACAAAGGCCATAACTGCTAAGCCATCCCTCCAGGCCTAATCTCTATATTCTAATGTCAGACTTTAATGTCACAAGAGTGCAGAAACAGACTGTGTCTCAAGTGTAGTAAAATCATGGAACATAAATTTCTCACTATATTATTGTTTAAAAAAAATCATCTTACCTCCTTTGAGGATGTAGGTAGGTTTAGAAGAGAAGGTGTCAGGTTATGACACTGATGAGGACAACGCTGGCACCACTGAAAGTCCGTGCATATGACAGTGAAGATGGTTGTAGACTCAGCGTGCACACCCACTGTGGTAGACAGCCCACACGTGAGAGAGAAGATGGCTCTGACTCAGCGTGAACACCCACTGTGGTAGACAGTCCACACGTGAGAGAGAAGATGGCTCTGACTCAGCGTGCACACCCACTGTGGTAGACAGTCCACACGTGACAGAGAAGATGGCTGTGACTCAGTATGCACACCCACTGTGGTAGACAGTCCACACGTGACAGAGAAGATGGCTCTGACTCAGCGTGCGCACCCACTGTGGTAGACAGTCCACACGTGACAGAGAAGATGGCTGTGACTCAGCGTGCACACCCACTGTGGTAGACAGTCCACACGTGACAGAGAAGATGGCTGTGACTCAGCGTGCACACCCACTGTGGTAGACAGTCCACACGTGACAGAGAAGATGGCTGTGACTCAGTATGCACACCCACTGTGGTAGACAGTCCACACGTGACAGAGAAGATGGCTCTGACTCAGCGTGCACACCCACTGTGGTAGACAGTCCACACGTGACAGAGAAGATGGCTCTGACTCAGTGTGCACACCCACTGTGGTAGACAGTCCACACGTGACAGAGAAGATGGCTCTGACTCAGTATGCGCACCCACTGTGGTAGACAGTCCACACGTGACAGAGAAGATGGCTCTGACTCAGCGTGCACACCCACTGTGGTAGACAGTCCACACGTGACAGAGAAGATGTCTGTGACTCAGCGTGCACACCCACTGTGGTAGACAGTCCACACGTGACAGAGAAGATGTCTGTGACTCAGCGTGCACACCCACTGTGGTAGACAGTCCACACGTGACAGAGAAGATGGCTCTGACTCAGCGTGCGCACCCACTGTGGTAGACAGTCCACACGTGAGAGAGAAGATGGCTCTGACTCAGCGTGCACACCCACTGTGGTAGACAGTCCACACGTGAGAGAGGAGATGGCTCTGACTCAGCGTGCACACCCACTGTGGTAGACAGTCCACACGTGAGAGAGGAGATGGCTCTGACTCAGTGTGCACACCCACTGTGGTAGACAGTCCACACGTGACAGAGAAGATGGCTCTGACTCAGCGTGCACACCTACTGTGGTAGACAGTCCACACGTGACAGAGAAGATGGCTCTGACTCAGCGTGCACACCCACTGTGGTAGACAGTCCACACGTGACAGAGAAGATGGCTCTGACTCAGCGTGCACACCCACTGTGGTAGACAGTCCACACGTGACAGAGAAGATGGCTCTGACTCAGCGTGCACACCCACTGTAGGCCGAAGGAGAGAGGTGCCTGTGTTTTTGTTTGGGCTTATTAGGGATAGTGAGGACTGGGCACCTGGTAGGATACAGTGCAGTGGTAGCTGTGACCACACATGTGGCCTCTGTATAGTCAAGCTGTGGTTACAGATAACTGTCCTTGAATGTCCTTCACCCAACTTTGGCTGCCTCTGGGAATGGGGGTGGGGGTGCTGTGCAGACTTCCAGGTCATTCCCTTAATGGGAGGAAGTGTGAAGAGGTGGCTGGGAAGGTTTTGTCTTGTGTCTGCTGTGGATGTATGGAGTAGGTGTTAGAGCTTCAGGATTTCCCTCTTGACCATAACTTCTTCCCCATGCACACAAAATGAACAATACTTTAAAGTGTACACGTGGATCTTGGTTTTAAAACTCATAGTTATCCTTAGAATGCATGTTGTCATATCTCAATGTGTATGTATGCTTGTTAAAATTCATGTTGTTGGGCTGGAGAGATGGTTTATCGGTCAAACACTTGCCTGTGAATCCTAAGGACCCTGGTTCGAGGCTCGCTTCCCCAGGACCCACGTTAGCCAGATGCACAAGGGGCACATGTATCTGGAGTTTGTTTGCAGTGGCTTGCCCTGGCGCGCACATTCTCTCTCTCTGCCTCTTTCTCTCTCTGTCTGTTGCTCTCAAATAAATAAATAAAAGTAAACAAACAAACAAAAAAATGCATGTTGTCATATCTCCTTAGGTATGGCTGAAGACCTTAGAACATACTTTTTCTTCACATCCTGTGAAGCTATGCTAATTAAATCAGATTAAAATGGGGGTGGGCATTAAGTGTTCACAAGATACTTTGAATTCATGTCTAACTGTGTGAGAGTCTGAGTTCTTTATTTTCTCATTCTGTATGCAGGTTTCAGTAAGCAGATGGTGGAAATTCTTCACAAACATAATATTCAGTTTAGCAGTTTTGACATCTTCTCAGATGAAGAAGTTCGACAGGGCCTCAAAACATACTCCAATTGGCCCACATATCCCCAGCTCTACGTTTCTGGAGAACTCATAGGAGGACTTGACATAGTCAAGGTTAGAGTTCTGCACTCTGAAGGAATTAATTGCAGTTATAGTGTTGTAATCTGAAACACATACTTCTTATGGACCTCTACATTTCTTACAAGGAAGCTGGAATCAAAACTATTTCTGCATAGCTGATTGTCAGGACTTTACATGTGGGACTGATCAAGGTGACTTGGGTTATAATAAATGTGTCTGTGTTCATTTCAGGAGCTAGAGGCATCTGAAGAATTAGATACAATTTGTC
The DNA here is from genome assembly GCF_020740685.1 of Jaculus jaculus. NCBI lineage: Eukaryota > Metazoa > Chordata > Mammalia > Rodentia > Dipodidae > Jaculus > Jaculus jaculus. The sequence continues at coordinate 3,519,247 of NC_059102.1, read as the reverse complement.
CCAAAGCTCCCAAACTAGAGGAAAGGTAAGTGTTCTAAAGTTTCCAACAGTATATTAATGGGCATTTGAAAAGGATTTTTAAGTCCTTAGGTTTTGCCTTGTTCTTTGTATGCAGAAATAAGGATTTGTGATTGTATCTAAGGGGTCAAAGTGGTCATGGAAACTTGGGAGACTGACGTGAACTGGAGACATTTTAGTACAGCTTCATGGCCATGCAGGACACGTGGGCTGCAGAGCTGTGTTGTTTCCGTGGTGGATCATACTTTGCTTCCCTCCGAGTGTGGGGGCCAGGGTCCTTATGGTTCAGGTCCAGCTAGTTGGCATGAGCACGGTGCCCTTGTGAGTGTGTGGTCTCAGGGCTGCATTATGGTCCTGCATGTGAGAGTACTGAGTGGAAGCTCTGCATCACCTTTCCAGCAGGCCTCTTGTCCTTGCTGCCCTGTGACCATGACAACTTTAAGTTAGAGCAGATTTTAGAGTTCTAGAACCTGCCGATTCTTTACAAGGTCTCTAGGTCTGCTTTGGAAGTTAACCTTGTAGAAATTTAGGGAGTTTGTCATGGAGACACATAGGGACTCTTGTAATGGCTGTGTGAATGAATAGAGTTTTTAAATGGAGTTAATCCTGGCCTGGGGAGATGGTTTAGTGGTTGAAGTGCTTGCTTTTCGAAGCCTAAGGACACAGGTTTGATTCCCCAGGGCTAACCTAAAGCCAAGTGCACAAGGTGGGGCATATGTCTGGAGTTCATTTGCAGTGGTTGGAGACCCACCCTGTGTATGCCTGTTCTCTCTATCTGCTCTCTCTCTCCTTTCTGTCTCAAGTAGGTGGATAGAATACTAAAACAAAAGATTGTATCTTGAAATACATCAGACTAGCAGACCTTTGTAGTTAGTTGTTCCTGGCTTTGTGATTTCCTTGCCATCTAGCCTTTTGAGTTCCTAAGTGTTTAGTCAGAGCTTATCATAACCTTGAGCCACAACCCCCCCCCCCCCAAGATCCTGCTTCTCTTCATCTTTGCTCTTCCTCATGGCCTGTTGACAAGGCGGAGGCCTGTCTTGAGGCTGGCCATGCTTCTCACACACTGTCTCTTCCTCCCTCTCACTGCTCTTTGCTCCTTTCTTCAGCAGTTCTTTTCACCCAGTGGTAGAAGCAGCACAGCAGATAAAACTGGCTAGAGTTAGATAGGAACCCACAGTGGGAATATCTCAGGTCTCAGCTTAAAGTGCTGAAAGTGAGTATTGTGGACATCTGACTTGTATTTTGACAGCAGAGTGGCCTATGGTGCCCTGGATCCTAGGAGTTTGGTCATTGGTGAGTGGTGTTGGCTAGTGTCCTGTTTGTCATGCTGTTTTCTTGAGCAGCTAGCTTTTCATCCTCTACTGTGTGTGGTCTGTTTATTCTAGAAGGAGATTGGGAGCCAGACCTCATCCACAGCATGATGTGTGACTCACTGTCCTCACACTGACTGATCCCAGTTCTAATGCAGGTGGCCTGCATTCCTGACAACAAGTTAGAGTGCTGTTAGACAGGAAGTGTGAAGTAGCAGTGAATACATTTGATCTCAGTAGCAGGTGTGGCTGGTGGTCCTGCCCTGTGTGTGAGTGCCTTGAGGGCAGAGCAGTGAGCAGCACCATGATGGGAGGTGCACATCCTGCCAGGAGACTGAGATGGGCACAGTGTATAGGCCTATTGAACAACTCCTTACTGAACTGGCTGCTGTTTTTTTTTTTTTTTTTTTTAGTGCTGTGAGTTGATGGGCTTAAATTGCAACTTGAAGGAACATTTGTTGCCTTAAAAAGCCATATTGTGTTTTACAGTGGCTTAGGGAGAGAATGAAATAAAGGAAAATGTCAGTGCATTTGCTTGTTTAATACCACTCAAAGCTGTGAACTATCATCCTGCTATCCTTCAAATATGCATGCTACTCATGAAGCGGAGCAAAAGTGGTGTTTAATAATTGCGCTGAGCCATTTCATGTCAATTTTCTCTCTTCAGGCTCAAAGTACTGACAAATACTGCTTCTGTGATGCTCTTTATGAAAGGAAGCAAGCAGGTAAAGAACCAAAAATGGTTTATTTGTAATTTCTTTTGATGCTAGCATCTGCAACAAGGGGACAGTTAAATCTTTTTCCTAGCTTTAGCTAATGAATCTGTGGTGGTATCAGGAAGTTATCCAGGCTTTAATTGGCACTCATGGAGATCAAACAAAGTAATCTACATTTTGCTTGACTTTATCATCAGCGTCCCAGCAGGGTGCATTTCTTTCTGCTGCTAAACTTTGTCAGCTGAAGTGGTCAGCACCGCTACTGCTGCTGGTTCCCAGAGTTGTGTCCATCACCCTTGGTCTGAGGGTGTTCCCAAAGGCCAGGTCCTGTTAGTCCTGGGTTCTTGCCCCTCAGTTGTGGGAGTGTCCACAGGGAAATATACCCTGGCCATGGTCTGCACTCACTGTGTATGTATTTGATGAATGAGTAAAACGATGAGCAATTCTTGTGAGTAATTGATTTTTCATCATTTTGAATAGCAAGTGTGATAGATCACTTACACTCATAGTTAAAGCAAAACTAAGTATCTTCTGGGTTGGGATTAGACTGGTAATTTCCAAAAACTTCTCTATCATTTCCATGTATTTGCAGTTTCCTAACAGTTGAATTTCTGTTAACTTAATTCTCAGTCAGTTCAAGGAGGCAAAGCTGGGCAGAGTTGACCCTCTTGTCAAGATAGAGCTCTGAGGCTGATAGAATGAGGAAATTGCCCCAGGTGTTAGACAAGCCACTCTGGGAAGTTGACAGTCACCAGGGCTTCTCTTTGCCATTTTGTGAATGAATGTAATAATACTTCACTGAGCTGTTTGAAGAATCAGGTTGCCCTAAGTGTGGAACTTAATATTGCGACATAATGAAACCCATTTGTTAATGTAACTAATTAGCTAATGTACAATGAAAGTGATGAGGAAGATGTTAATAATTTGAACAGGCTGGAACCACTGTTAGGACTTGGGTGCTTTGACTGGGCAATTGCTGTTACTAAAAGTAAACAGGAAGTTAGTAATTCTCAGTAATGGGAAAGTAGCACTTTCTTCCTTTGTGGTTGAAAGCAGATTTTATTCTCAGCACTTTGCTTTTTGGAAGCCTGGAAAGAAGTCATGCAGGTGAAGACAGTGTAGATCTTGCTTGGGGCTCTGTGGCACCTGCCATGAGAATGTTGGCTTACAGTGTGAGTGACGCACCCCCCCCCCCCAGGGGTGACTTCCAAAGGCTGATTGTATTGGGGTCACATTGCATAAATTCTGTTAGGAGTCCAGTAAGTCTGCAGAAAATTGAGGCTTGATTTAGAACTTTTTTGGTTTTTTGAGGTGGAGTCTCAGGCTGACCTGGAATTCACTATGTAGTCTCAGGGTGGCCTCAAACTCATGGTGATCCTCCTACCTCTGCCTCCCAAGTACTGGAATTAAAGGCATGTACCCCCACACCCACTTTAGAAGAACTTTTTGACCACAGAGATTATAAGCCCAGAAGGTCACTTTACAAGGTATGCACCAGAGTCAGTCTAGGTCACCTGTCTAGGATTTGGTCAGCCTAGGTTGCTGCATACAGAAGGGACGTAGAGAAGTACCAGGAATTGAGGTGGCAGCAGCTATGCAGTTGCTCCTTAGTGCCTCAGCCATGGCTACGCCAGTGGGCTTATGACAAAAGACAAAATAATTTGTTTTCTCAATTTAGGAAGCAAAATGTGGATTCAGCAAACAAATTCTGGAAATACTGAATAGTACCGGGTATGTAAGTTTCACTTTCAAATTATATACTCAAGTATTATTTCAGCTTTTCAGTTCTGTCACCCGAGCTTTCTAGTTTTAGTGTTTGAGCCTATTTATACATTATTTCTTTTGGTTGTTGTTGGCTCATATTGTTTATTAGTTTTTGGATTGCTTTAACTTAGACCCACATAGAATTTTGTGGCCAGTGTTCTCACCACGAGTAAAGACAAAACTTCGCAGGAAGAATGCGCTAGGTTTTAAGAGTCTGTGTCAAGAACAGCACATTCTGAAGAGAGTGCAACCCTGAGGCATTCCACACACAGGCCGTTCCCTGCGTGACGCAGGTACCTCACGTGAGGCTGCCACCTGGGACTCTGGGACAGGTTCTTGTGGTTAAATCAGCTATATACACAGATGCATATGTGACACAGGGTTTGTTGAGGTTTTCTAAGTTTGAATAATTCTTATATCAAGTCTGCTTCTAAAGCCGGGCGTGGTGGCGCACGCCTTTAATCCCAGCACTCGGGAGGCAGAGGTAGGGGGATCACCATGAGTTCAAGGCCACCCTGAGACTCCATAGTGAATTCCAGGTCAGTCTGGGCCAGAGTGAGACCCTACCTGGAAAAAAAAGGCTGCTTCTAAAGATGTATAATTTGTGTTCTAATCATAGATTTAAATAGATTGGCTTACTGGGGAAGTTACAGTTCTTGGGCCAGATTGGAGGTACAACTTGAGAGACTGAAAACAGCAATTGATTTCTTCAGATCATGTGACATTTTTTATTTATTTTTTTACTTGAGAAAGAGAGGGAGGGAGGGAGAGTGAGTGTATAGGCACACCAGGGCCTCCTGCCACTGCAAACTGTAGATGCATATGTGCCACTTGGTGCATCTGGCTTTGCCTGGGTACTGAGGAATCAAACCCAGGCTGACATGTTTTTAAGCAAGTGCCTTCAAGCATTGAGCCACCCCTCTAGCCCCATTGTGACATTCTATAGGGAATAATCACTATAATCATGGCCTCAAGGTTGCTCCCCCTTCTACCCATTCTGGAATGTGGAGGCTGGGCTGGCTGACTGTTGAACAAAAGTTCACTTGCTTTGGTGTAGCCATGTCTTCACAGAAAACTCCATGTGGTTTGTGTCTTGGCTGATTTAGTCTCTGATGCCTGCCAAGGTTAAGCAGTGAAGAGTCATTTGTATTACTTCACTGCGTGTTCTGTTAGCAGTGCTTTGCTTTGCTTGTATGTGTTAAAAACATGAAGCAGGTAATAGGATTTTTGTTTAAAACTGCTCCTGTTACAATGTTTCCTCCTTTTTGCAGTGTTGACTATGAAACATTCGACATACTAGAGGATGAGGAAGTAAGTCTTGTGTCTGTCTCGTCTGTTGTGTCAGTCACAGATCTCTTTGGAGGACTCATGGTTCCTGGGGTCTCTTTAGGTGCGGCAAGGGTTGAAGAAGTATTCGAACTGGCCAACCTATCCTCAGCTATATGTGAAGGGCGAGCTTGTTGGAGGACTGGATATTGTGAAGGTGAGGGCGCTTCATCTGCTTTCCTCAGAAATGGAGACAGTTTTAGATTATAAAGTCTTGTTGAGTGGAAACTTTGGGGTCAACCTTTTTATTTTGGAGTGCTGGGATTAAAGGTGTGTGCCACCGTACTTGGCTCTGACCTATTTCTTTTTTGCTTATACTTGGCCTCTTCTGTTTCTGTGTTCATGTCTCATCTTTCCTGCTGCTCTGAGCCTCAAGAGGCTCAGCTCTCTGCCACCTGCCAGCTAGAGTTCTCTGTAGCTGGGTGTCCAAATGAGTGCAGACTCTAGGTGAGCTTCTGGGTCCCACACAGCTGCCCCATCTTCCTGCCCTTCACCTTTTTTACCCTGTCACCTTGCCTTTGGACTTTCTTAACCTATTGTTTTTCCTTACCCTTTTTTTAGTAAATCTGTTTTTTTTTTTTTCTGTTCTTAAGGGCCCAGCTCTCCTGTACATGTGTAAGTTCTTCTAGCCAAACATCTGCTCCTAGAATTTTTGTGTGCCTCCCTCCATTTTTCTGTTACTGTAACTATTGTGCTTTTGCTTTGCCTCCCTCACCTGCACTCAGGTGCCCAGAGGGGAGGTAAAGAGGGTGGTGGGTATCCCGAGTAGCAGGCCTGTAAGCCCTGTGGCCTTGCCATTGCCACAGTGTCTGCAGGCTGACCAGCAGGTGCCAAGATTGTGTTTCTTAAACTTTCTAATCCCACCTGCCCTGGACTCCCTGTGTATATCAGGCTGGTCTCAAAGTCATGGCCAATCCATGTGCCTCATCTTACATGTCCTCCCAGGCTGGGATTGCACTTGTGGGCCACCACACCTGGTCTCACACACTTCTGAATCCCTTATGGTGCTCTGCATATTTTTGGAGCTGAGTAAGTGGTTATTTGACAGATCAGAGGCTTCAAGGTACTTACTTCTGCTTGCTTCAAGTTAACTCGTCTTTTAAATGGACATGACTTGTCTGTAGGGAATGTGTAGAACCTGGGGTGTGTTTGCCACTACTACTGGCCCCATGTGCTTCCTCTTTTGCTGCCTTCCACACATTCCTATTGCCAGGCACAAGCCTGTAAAGGAAGCTGCAGCATTGAAAACCTAAGTGCTCCCCCCACTGCAGCCCATTGGGCCCGTGCATTGAGGATGGCAATGAGGGTTCAGTAGAAGGGTGCTGAACTTGAGCTTGTTGATAAGGGCTCTGCTGAGGCCAGAGACTGCCCTCAGACCTTCCTGCTGTCTTGGGAAGAGGTTTCTTTCAGTTCTTATCTTTTTAAATGGAAAACAGGTCATGTAAGTGGTGTTACTTCTAGTTACATTGGTCAATACGTTTGAGCACATTCTTTCATAGTTTATTAATCAGTCCTGAGCTCCTTGTCTTCCAGCTCATCTGTGAGCTTTGTCTCTGCCATGTGTGTCAAGTGTGATGTCACTTCTGAAGCCAGCTAGTGAAGCTTTTTTCTTACTAAGTGGTCTTTCTTTTTGGAAGAAAAAAAATGTTTAACGTAATAGCTTTTTAAAAAAAATATTTATTTATTTATTTATTTGCAAGCAGAGGAAGGGAAGGGAGGGAGAAAATTGGGTGTACTAGGCCTCTAGCCACAGTAAACAAACTACAGATGCATGTACCACTTTCTGCATCTGGCTTTATGTGGGTAATGGGAAATTGAACTTGGGTCGTTAGGCTTTGCAGGTAAGCGCCTTAACTGCTGTGGCATCTCTCCAGCCCTTTTAATGATTTTATTAATGAGTTAACGCGTGTTTATGCTGCTTGAAATGTTACAAGTGTTACATCACTAAAGCTGGTAGAATAGGAAAGGTCACCCTTTATTGTCACATTTGAAGTTTATGGCTAAATCAAGTTTTCAATCTGAAAAATAGGCACGCAAATGTCGACCATGCCCTGAATATGAACGGCCTCCTGGGAGCCCTGTGCCTTGGCCTGTGGGCCTGTTTGCCTTTGAGACAAGTTTGCTGTGCTGTCTAGGCTGGCCTTGATCTCCTTGGTTCAGGAGAGCCTCCTGCACAGCTGTGCCCAGTTCACTGGGCATCTTGGCTGCTTCTGGTCTGTGGGATTTCCCTGGCCTGCAGCTTTTCCCAGGAAGTAGATGGACTGGATCGTGAGGGGCAGTGAGAATGGGAGTGCAAGCGCTGCTCCTGTAGACTTTCAGCCTCACACTGCTGCTTTTGTCAGCCTTGCTTAACACATTGTTGTTTGCTGCCCTTATTTAGTGATATAGCTTGATTAGAGCTTTGTCTTGTTTTGCTCCAGTTGCTGTTTGTGCTAATGCTAAACACTCTGTTGGCTTAGAAGACTCCAGCCTTGTAACTGAGTGTGCGTCAACTCTGTCTACTCTCACCTGTGGGCTCTGCACATGCAGTCAACCAGTTGAGCATGTACCAACTTTTCCTTGTCACAGTTCCCTAAATGATACTGTGGACAGCATAGCATGGTGTTTGCATTGTTATCTGTATGTAAACAGGAGGGTGTGTGGGCTGTAATGCAAGCACTGTCCTCTGTATGATCAGTGCACCTCTGGGTCTTGGTGAGTGAGAGTACTGAGCAGTGCCCAATTCTTATCTCCAGTCTCTGTGCACATTTCCTTTGCCCCATCGAGTGAGGGGTCCGTGTAAGTGTTCATCCGTGGTGGGGTTGGACCCAGGCCGCACGCTGGGCAAGGAGGCAAGGGCTCTAGCACTGAGCCTTTTCAGTTCTTCTGGCATGGGATTTACAGCAAATTCTGGAAGGATGCAGGTGTAATCCAGTGGGTTCCTTTTTCTTCAGACACAAATGCAAGCTGTAATTGTTTACTTCTGTTACCTGTACATAATATGGATTTTCTCAATTTTTAGGAACTAAAAGAAAATGGTGAATTGTTGCCTATACTGAGAGGAGAAAATTAATAAATGTTCAACGTGGTGCCCCAACTATTTCAAGAAATATTTAATGACCGTGGAGCAGTTCATGATGGTCCTCAGAAGTGGACTAGGAATAGAAAAGATGCTGCTTATTCAGTCATGCTTTGTGTATTTCACAAGGTTGTGCTAAATAAATGTATGTTACATTTTTTTCCACCAAAAACTAGAATGCAATAAATATCTTCAAATTCATGTAAAATGATTATGTGTGAGATGTGTCCTTGTAGTCATGTTAAAACATAGTCACTGTAGCTAATCGCCTTTAAAGCTCTGTCTTTTCATGCAGGCCTCTTGTAGTAACTAAGAAAGACAGTTTCTAGGAAATGGAGAGCTGTGATGGAGCTCAGGGCCATGTGTGCAGCCCGCTGGCTCCCCTCACTGGCCAAAGCGCTCTTCTACAGCTCTGGTGAACAGCTGCTCGTCTGGTCCTGCTGGTGGATGGCAGGGCTGTGAGGTGCAGGGTGTTCACCATCTATGCTTTTGGCAAAAAGCTTACAGTGCATTACCTGTCAGAGTGAGATGTCACTGTGCACCTTGGTTGTAACGTCCAGAAGAAGAGGCAGGCGTGACAGGGCCGGCGTGTGCTCAGTTTGTGTCCAGCTTCATCACTTACTATGGTCATTTTAACACGTGAGCTGAGCTCTTCAGGTAGGTTGGGAACACTCATTTTTTTCTTTTTGATCCCTAATCTAACACATGTTAGAGATACTTGTCCTGTTATGCTCACTCACTTGCTTGCTCTCTGTGTACACACACACACACACACACACACACACACACACACACCACACATATATATAGAGAAAATGGGCACACCAAGGCCCCTGGCCATTGCAAACAAACTCCAGACACATGCACCTTGTGCATCTGGCTTACGTGGGTACTGGGGAATTGAACCATGGTCCTTTGGCTTTGCAAGAAAGGGCCTTAATCACTAAGCTATCTTCTCTAGCCCGTTAGGCTCAGTAAGACTTTAAACAAGGCATTGTCTTCATGTGTGTGCATCATGGGGGAAGTTGTCTCTCAAAATGAAATTATTTGCATATTGCTTTCAGGACTTTAATTTACAAGTTGTACCTATCTTGTTTCTAAGACAACTTTTAGCCTTACTTCATAGTAAGTGAGAATACCTTTAGAATTAGATTGGGGTCAAGTACTCACCCTATACCCCACCATGCACTCAAAGCACACTGTTTAATTTTTTGACATTTTCATACATGTGTAAAATGTATTCTGGTTTCCCCAAGTTCCTTTTCTCATCTCCCTCTGTCACTGCCCCCCACCAAATAAACCTCATGCTTTTTTTTTTTAATTTTTTGTCCCACTGTGATAAGTTAGGGTCACTTGAATGATTATGGGTGGAAGGTTATTACTGGAGAGAGGACAGCCCACCAGTGGCTGCACCATTGAAGGACATGCCTCCTTTCTGTCAGCACCCATCAGCTTCCACTAAGTACTCTGGGAGGTGAGGGGGTCTCATGAACCCCTTCCTCATCCATGTGGAAATACTGTCAGGCTCAGTCTTGTGTAGGAAGTCAGGTCTGCTGAGTGTTTATGAGTATAATGGCCATGCTATTTCCAGAAGAGGGTCTTACACAGACCCCTACCCGTCCCCTTCCCCATCCTACCCCTGTTCCACCCTTCTCTTACATTCTTTCTGTTCCCTTCGTTGAGAGTTCCCTAAGCAAAATGATTGATTTAATTATTTTTAACTTTATTCTTCCTTTTAGGGTAGGCTGTAGCCAGGCTGACCTGGAACTCACTCTAGTCCCAGGCTAGCTTTGTACTCACTGTGACCCTCCTGCCTCTGCGCCCTGAGTACAGGGATTAAAAGTGTGTGCCACCACACCTGGCATATGCACAACTTTTTTAAAAAATTTATTTTTATGTATGTATTAAAGAGAGAGATTGAGAACTGGCCTGCTAGGGTCTCTAGCCACTGCAAACAAACTCCAGATGCATGGGCCGCTTACATGGGCTCTGGGTAGTCAAACCTGGGTCCTCAGCCTTCATATGCAAGCATCTCAACTGCTAAGCCATCTCTCCAGCCCGTGCATAACAACAACAACAAAACCCAAAAAAAACCCCCACATATTTGCAAGAGACAGAGTCAGATTAGGGAGGGTGAGTATGGGTACTCCGGGCCTCTTGCCACCACAAATTCCAGATACATGCGCCATGCTGCCTAAGTGCTGGGATTAAAGGCGTGTACCACCATGCTCGCCACATAACCGATTTGGGAAACATCATCTTGGCCAGAGGCCATGGCTGCTGCATCTGAGGAGGGCCATGTCCCCTTCAGTCACCTGTCGTGTGACACCAAGCATCAATGATTGCATTCTCTGCTGAGCATCCTAGATTGGGTCAAAGTAAGTGTGAGAGTTTGTGAAGGGTTGACACAGTGGCAGTGCCCTGAAAACTCACGCCCTTTTTAATTTTTATTTTTAGACAAAGGGGAGGGGAGAGAATGGGCACACCAGGGCCTCCAGCCACTGCAAATGAACTCCAGACATGTGGGCCCCTTTGTGCATTTGGCTAATGTGGGTTCTGGGGACTTGAACCTGGGTCCTTTGGCATTTCTAGCAAATGCCTTAACCCCTAAGCCATCTCTCCAGCAAATCCTCTTGGCTCTGATGATCCCACTTAAGTGGGAGTGATGGCTATGTTTCTGGTTAGATGTTGGGATTGTAAAGAGATTTTGACTGACATGGGTATTTTTTTTCTTTTCAATTTTTTTTATTAACAACTTCCATGATTATAAAAAATATCCCATGGTAATACCCTCCCTCCTCCCACTTTCCCCTTTGAAACTCCACTCTCCATCATATCCTCTGCCCATCTCAATCAGTCTCTTTTTTGATGTCATGATCTTTCATCTTGTTATGATGAGCTTGTGTAGGTAGTGTCAGGCACTGTGAGGTCATGGATATCCAAGTCATTTTGTGCCTGGGGGAGCATGTTGTAAGTAGTCCTACCCTTCCTTTGGCTCTTACATTCTTTACGCCACCTCTTCCTCAATAGACCCTGAGCCTTGGAAGGTGTGATATATTGTAGTGATGAGCACTCCTGTCACTTCTTTCCAGCACTATGATGCCTTCTGAGTCATCCCAAGGTCATTGCCATCTGAGAAGAAGATTCTCTACCAAAAGTGAGAGTAGCATTAATATAAGGGTATGAACATTAAGAGAAGTGCTTACTGGGCAGTTTGATAAGCATAGTATATACATTTAGCTGGACAGCAGCAGATACTACAGCCCTTGGGCTCATGACTACCCCTGCTTTAAGTTTTCAGTATCAGGGATGTATTCCCTCCTATGGAGTGGGCCTCCAGTCCAATTATAGGGTAGTTGGTTTCCACCATGACAGATGTGCCACTATTGCACCCGTTGGCTCATTTGGACTGGCTGGCCAAGTATAAGGGTTGCAGTGTCCACTGCTGAGTATCTTCACTGGTGATTTCTCTCTCTCCCATTGAAATGAATGCAGAATGGCTTCTTCCAGCTTTCTGTCAGCTGGTCTACATGGAGGAGGTTATCAGCTCAGTTCCAGCAGGATTTCTCAGTGGCCTTGCAGCCCAAATTTGTGGAGTCTTTAGCAATAGGGTCTTACCATCTATTCCTGGTAGGAAACCAAGGGCCTCGGCAATGCCCTATAATGTTTTGGGGGCATCAGGGGCCTTCCTGGCCAACAACTCACTGGAAGGTATTCCATCCCTGGCACTGAAAAATTTCTAGCAACAATCTACGGCTCCTGAGTGTTACATTGTCAAAAAAGTAGGTTTCCATATGATGTATTTATATCCTCTTAGATTTTGATTAGCCCTCCCTCCACCTTTCCTTTACTCAATCTCTTCCCCTGACCTCACTTTGGGCCTTTTTACCCCCATTAATCTATTATTCTACTTAATATGTATACAATACCATCCTATTAAGTACCCCCCTCCCTTCCTCTCTCTTTCCTTTATATCTCTTATCTAGCTTACTGGCCTTTGCTTCTGAGTTTTCTTCCTACTCACACAGAATTCCAATCATCTGTAGCTAGGATCCACATGAAAGAGAACATGTGACGCTTGGCTTTCTGGGCCTGGGTTACCTCACTTACTATAATCCTTTCCAGATCCATCCATTTCCTTGCAAATTTCATAACTTCATTTTTCTTTATGGTGAGTAGAACTCCATTGTGTAAATGTGCCATATCTTCATTATCCACTCATCAGTTGAGGGACATCTATGCTGGTTCCATCTCCCAGCTATTGTGAATAGAGTGGCAATAAACATGGTTGAGCAAGTATCTCTAAGGTAGTGAGATGAGTCCTTAGGATATATGCCTAGGAGTGCTATAGCTGGGTCATATGGTAAATCTAGTTTTAGGTGTGTTAGGAACCACAGTGACTGGACCAGATTGCATTCCCACCAACAGTGTAGAAGGGTTCTTCTTTTTCCACATCTTCACCAGTATTTATGGTCATTTGTTTTCATGTTGGTAGCCTATCTGACAGGAGTGGGATGGAATCTCAACGTAGTTTTAATCTCCATTTTCATGATGACTAGGGATGTAGAACATTTTTTAGATGCTTATATGCCTGATGGTTATTTTTTGCCTGATCTTATTAGATAAAATTTAGAAAGTAAGAGGTTGAGGTCCAGTTGACTTATCATATTTTCTTTTTTTTAACTTTAAAACTATTTTTATTTATTGGAGAGGTGTGGGGGAAGTGGAAGGAGAGAATATGGGCACACCAGTGCCTTTAGCTGCACAAATGAATTCCAGAAGCATGCGCCACCTTGTGCATCTGGCTATTTGGGTCCTGGGGAATCAAACCTGGGTCTTTTGACTTTGCAGAGAAGCACCTTAACTACTAAGCCATCTTTTCAGCCTCCATTATCATATTTTCTAATGAGAGCCTGTGGGTGGATGTGTGGATACCCACCATGATGCAACCACTTGGGTGTGACAGTAGCTGGCATGCAGCTTGAGGAAGGAAGAGTGCTGGGCCAGGGCTGCAGTCCGTCTGTCAGGGAAAGGTGTGGCAGAGCGCTGGCCACTTCACACCCACTAGGGAAGGGGGCGGGCTGAAAGCTGGCGTTCAGTGGCTGGCTTTCTACCCCCCCACCTGCTCCCCCAGTCAGGGGCGCCTTCCCATGGGATGGTGCTGCTACATTCAGGGGTGTGTCGGGGGGGGGGGCTTCCCTCTTCAGTCAAACCTCTCTCCTAACCTGCAGCTTGGCTCATGTGGCCAGAAAGTGGACTCCATTCTTCCCCTTGGCTCAAATGTCTAGTTCAAAATTAGTGATGAGCAAAAATCTGGTCTAGTGTTTTATTTACCTTTCTTGTTGCTGTAACAAATGCCTGGCAGTGTAAGAAGGGTTTATTTTCCCTTTTTGGCAAGTGTGTGCACACACGGGGGTGGTGTACGTGGAGGTGAGGTGGGTGCCACTGTCTTCCCTATGGAGCTCTGCACCTCGTCTGCTGCAGCTGTCTCACTCATACCCAGAGCCTACCCTGGGAATCCTGTCCTCGCCTCCCAAGAGCTGGAAGGCAGGCAGGCTGCTTTGCCCACCTGGCATTTATGTGGGAAATGGGGATCTGAACTCCAGTCCCCACATTTGTGTGGCAAGCACTTTATTCATTGAACCATCTCTCCAGCCCCAGAAGTGTTATTTTGGTTCACAGTTTGAGGGTACAGTCCATCACTAGTGAAGGTGTGGTGGCCAGAGCACCGGGCAGCAGGTCACACGGTCTAGTCAGGAAGTAGAGAGGAATGCTGGTGCTCAGCATCCTCTCACCTTGTGAGCCATCCTGAGACACACGAGACTGTCTCAGACCCCCCAAACCAAAAGCTTAATGTTATTACATTATGAAACATGATTTTCTTAATGATTAACATTTAAAATTTTTTGGTAATTGGCACTTTTTTTTTAAAAACCAAACTCCAATACTTTCTTTGTAAGTAAAAGTAACTTGGTTCTTTGCAGTTACGTTGTATTTTCAGTGCGCAGTTCTGATGCTGCTTCCTAAGAATGGAGTTCCCATGGAGCCTCCCGAACGGCTGGCGGGAGAGGTCAGGCGGCAACCACCGGCCCTGCTGTGCTTCCCAGAGGCGGCTTTTCTCTCCGCCTACCCATGCCCAGTCCCGCCGCCCTGGTCACCATGACATGACCTTGCTCACCTTGGGTCTGGCACCCCTCAAGGGAATTGTGGTGTACAATTCTGGGCTGAGGAGCTGTGATGTATTCTAGCACTTTCCTATCTTGGCTTGTGCGTGCGCCCTTGCAGCGTCCCGTGTGCTTGTTTGCCGTGTCAGAGGGAATGTTAGGTGTCCTACTCCAGCGCTCTTACACCTGTTTTTTGAGCCAGACTCTTACTGAGCCTGCAGTTTGCTTCTGTCTAATTAATTATTTAATTTACTTGTGAGCTCCAGCAATTCTGGACTCACTGCTCCCATTGACCGGGCTGCAGACGCGCAGCCCCCAGCTGCTCATGTAGTTTCTGGAGACTCAACTCTGGCACTCCCAGGCCCCTTGTGCCCTCACTCAAAAGTCTTTATCAGAGAGAGAGGTGTGGTGGGGGGAGAGAACGGGCGCGCCAGGGCCTCCAGCCACCGCAAACAAACTCCAGACACGTGCACCCCCTTCTGCATCTGGCTAACGTGGGTCCTGGGGAATCGAACCTGGGTCCTTTGGCTTTGCATGCAAGTGCCTTAACTGCTCAGCCGTCCTGCCAGCCCAGGCCCTCATTCTTGTGCAGGAAGTACACTTAACCACAGAGCCATCTCTAGCCCTCGGAATGCTTTTGATACAGGGTTTCACTGTGGCATTCAGGCTAGCCTTGAACTTGTGGTTCTCCTGCATGTGCCTCCTGAGGGTGTTAGCAGGCCTGACAGGAGCTGTGGTTTGAACTTGGTGCCCAGCCCAGAGTGGTATGCCTGTGTGCTGTGAGTGCTCCACAGGACAGCTGCGTCAAGTCTGAAATGACAAGATCTTCGTTTCCCCACTTGTGCTAGGAATAGAGTAGCTTTGAAAAAGCGTAATGGCCTGGCAGCTTGTGGCTTCTGCCCTATTTTCATCCATTGGTGATCACAGGGGGCCAGTTATGTTCCATAGTTTAAGACATCGTTAAAGGAAGTTGCAGGTTCCTGCCCTTGATGGGACTTGCCTGGATGACCCTATGACTGTCTTGGAGAGGGTATTGTGCCTCTCCTCACATCCTGTCTAATGTGAGCTCCACTGCCTATGTGAGCCCAGGCTCGTGGCTCAGTGTGAAAGACAGCTATCCCAGAAAGAGGGGAGGACCAGTGGCTTTCATAGGAATTAATTAATTCAATAAAATTTTTTTTTCTTGGTTTTTCGAGGCAGGGTCTCACTCTAGCTCAGGCTGACCTGAAATTCACTATGTACTCTCAGGGTGGTTTTGAACTCATGGTGATCCTCTGTGGTGATTCAGGTGTCCCCCATAAACTTAGGTGTTCTGAATGCTGGGTTCCCAGCTGATGGATATTTGGAATTAATGCCTCCTGGAGGGAGTGTATCGTTGGGGGCGGGCTTATGGGCTTTATAGCCAGTTTCCTCTTGCCAGTGTTTAGCACACCCTCTTGTTGCTGTGGTCCACCTTATGTTGGCCAGGGGGTGATGTCCACCCTCTGTTCATGTTATCGTTTTCCCCTGCCATCGTGGAGCTTCCCCTCGAGCCTGTAAGCCAAAATAAATCTCTTTTTTCCCAGAAGCTGCTCTTGGTTGGGTGATTTCTACCAGCAATGAGAACCGGGCTGCAACATCCTCCTACCTCTGCCTCCCAAGAGCTGGGATTAAAGGCTTGCACCACCACGCCCTACCATTTCATAGGAGTTAAAATAGCTTTTCTGGCCAGGTGTGGTGGTGCAAGCCTTTAATCCCAGCACTTGGGAGACAGAGGCAGGATGATGATTGGGTCTTGGTCCAGCCTGGGTCTACAGAGTGAGTATCATGTCAGCCTGGGATAAAGTGAGCCTCTGCTTTGGGAAACCAGGCCTCCTCCCCACCAAAAATAAAACAACAACCCAAAACAGAAACAAAAAATGTGCTTTTCCAGTTGCACTGAGTTGGTACCTAAAAGGTAAGAGCCATGGTATACCAAGACAAGGCAGGAGACAGACCCTCAGGAGATCTACCACCCACTTTCACCCCCTCTTTTTCTTTTTCTTGATGGAGACGGGCATCACTGTAACCTGGGCTGTGTCTGCCAGTATGTGTCACAGGCTCACATTCAGAAACTGTGAGCTCCTGCGGGCAAGGCAGCCCTGGGGCAGAAGACAGTCCTGGCAGAAAGGCCGCGTTTCGAGCTGGCGGCCTATGGTTTCCAGGGCATCCCCACGCTGAGACTCACCGCACAAGGAAGAGGATGCCTCTGCAGGACGCTCAGTGCTGGCTGGTCCTGCCGTGGGCTCCTGGAGCCTGTGGCTGAGCCCTGCTTCCTGTGCACTGCCTGGGGAAGGGCGCGCTGCGTGGCCCAGCGAGGCCTGCATGCAGGACCGGCGGTGTGGGCCCAGGGTCTGCGTGGGCACAAGGCAGGAATGGAGGGCCTGCCGAGCAGTATGCAGTGGGGATGCACAGCGCACACGCCACTGATGGAACGAAAGCGTCAGCACTGGTGCTTTTGGTTATTGTGGTGGCTTTACGTGAAGGTGCATGAGCACTGAGCGTGTGTGTGGAGTACTGGAGATGGCCTGCGTGTGTCAGCCTGCCCGCGCCCGCCCGAGGTGGCGCAGCACAGAAAGGTGCTTCACTCGCTCCGCATGCGTCCCCCACGGCCTGCCTTTGGCATGGGCTGCCGCTGCTGCCCACCCCCAGTGAGTTTGCTCCCCGACTTGCTGACTGTGAGCTCCCCCGCCTTGTGTTTGGATTAGTTTCTCTTTGCGACCACCAAACATCTGGCAAGAAGCAGCTGAGGGACGGATGGAAAGGACTGACTCTGGCTTATAGTTCCAAGGCGGAACATTCCATCATGGGGAAGGCAAGGTAGCCTCTTTCCACCCATTAAAGCCGGAGTCAAGCAGAGGGCAGTCAGGAAGTGGGGCCAGGCGACAAATCCTCAGAGCCCACTCCTAGTGGCCCATTTCTTCCAGCAAAGCCCCCCAGGGTTCCACAATCCTCCTAAGCACTGTCACCAGCCAGGAATCAAGGGTTCAAACACTTGAGCCTGTGGGGGCCATTTTACACCCAGTCCATAACGGTGGTTCACTGGGATTTCGCTACGGGACATGAGGACCACCTGACTACAGGCCAGCAAGGAACAGCCCACATCTGCTCCTAGTCATTGCTGTTGTCCCATGGGGCCTTCGAAGAAAGTGCGAGTCCAAAGGTAAGATGTGGGAGTTTCAAGATGATGGCATCAGAGTTCTGTGAGTGCCAGGTCCAAGGCTGTCTAGGTCACAGGAAATGAGGCCCCTGTGTCCTGAGGCCTGGCCTGGTGGGGGAAGGTTCTCGAGGTTTCTCTTCAAGAGAAAGTTTCTCCTCAAGCTGTGGTCCTCCTGCAGCCCTCTTTCTGAGGTTGGTCAGGGTATCGATGGAGAAGCCTTTGAGTTGCTGCAGCAGAGGCAGCACCCTCCATCATCTGCCCCCTTGGCCCGCCAAGCACCCCGCAGGCCCAGGGCTTACTGTGTCAGACGCTGGCCTATGAACTTGAGACGCGGACTCACGCATCCTCACCTGCTCGGAGGCAGGCATTCTCCACCCCAATGAGGCCTGGGTGGTGGGTGGCATGGAGCGGTGAAGCGAAGCACCCAAGGTCACACGGTTGCTGGTGTAGCTGGGAATGGACCCGACTGTCGCAGTACCCGCAGGGCATTAGGAGTCACAGATTTTGCTCCTGTGGTTCGGGAGGGAGCTAAGGGGTGAGCCCACCTCTCTTGAGGGGAGAGGAGCCCGAGACCAGAGAGCTTGAGTCGGGTCTCCCATGAGCTCACACGCTTGAACACTTGTTTCCTGGCTGGTGGCGGTTTGGGAAGTGGACTTGTGGGAGGTGTCGCTAGCGGAGCTGTGTTGCTGGTGAGCTTCGGGGTGTTGTAGCCAACTCCCCTTTGCTGGAGTTTGGCTCACTGTCCTGTTGCTGTTGGCCACCTGATGTTGTCCAGCCTCTGTTCTATCATTCTTTTTAAACCTTTTTAAATTGACAGCTTCCATACTTACAACAAACCATGATAATTCCCTCTACTTTGCCACTTTCCCCTTCACAAATCCACCTCTCTCCATTGATCTCTTTTATTTTGATGTCATCATTTTTTCCTCCTATTATGTTTGATTGTCTTTTCCCTGCGTCATGAAGTTTCCATTTGTGACACAGCCAAAATAAGTAAATGAATAGATAAAGCCAAAAAATATAAATAAATGGATACAAAGATAAATAAATCCTTCCCCAAGCTGCTTTTGGTCAGGTGCTTTACTCCAGTCATGAGAAGGTGACCACAGCTGCCTTTTGAAGACCGGCTTGCTGGACAAAGCCAGGAAATGGACAACTCAGCCCACGCGCCCCGCGGAACTGGCCTGTGGGTGGACTCGGTGACTTGCCCAGTGGTAGTCCCTGAGCAGTGGCCAACCCAGGTTCCCAGGTTCTGCTCACTGGGTCACAGGGAGTGGTCATTCTGGTTAGCAGGTGGTATGTTCAGGCTTGTAATGGGGAGACTGTTAACCCTGAAGGCAGGTCACAACACATGACGTTGCCCACAGGTGCCACCAGCTGGGGACCAGCCAAGTAGCCTGTCAGTACATGAGCTGGTGGGGGCCGAGTTCCATTAAGACCAGGACAGTAGTCCCCTTGTGTATGAAGAACACCATAGGCTGTGTAGCAATGGCCAAGATGTGCTCACAGGCTTGCTGCTGTCCCAGGAAAGTGCCTGCTGGGGCTCTGCTTTTGTGTGGCCCCCGGAAGGTGCTGCTTCCTGTGACCGCAGAGGGTGGAGTAGGCCTGTGTTTAAGGAGACCCGCCCAGTGCTCCATGTGTCTAGAGCAAAGCGCCATGTATCCTGTCCTCTTACCTGACATCCTGCTGTCAATGACGTGAGTGGCTCTCATGTGAATTATGATCAGAGTTCTTGGGGCGCTGTTCTTAGCTAGGCCAGGTAGCCCCCCATGTCCTCCCACTTTGTTCTGGTCCCTCCTCCTGGAGAACACTAGATTTGGCAGCTAGCAAGGGTATATGAAAACTCCAGTAAACTCTGAAGTATATAGCTCCACGCTCTTCATTTCTTTGTATAATTTTTACCTTAAAAGTTGATATATTATCTTATAAAACTTTGCAACTCTTGAAATTTTAGCCATGCTACTCTAATTTTAATTTTAATTAATTTATTTTTTTGTTGTTGTTTTGAGGAAGGGTCTTGCTCTAGCCCAGGCTGACCTGGAATTCACTATTCACTAGTTTCAGGCTGACCTCAAACGCATAGCAACTCTCCTACCTCTGTCTCCTGAGTGCTGGGATTAAAGGCATGTGCCACCATGCCTGGCTTTTTTTTTTTTTTTAACTATATGAAAGTTCCTTCCACTTTTTTGTATGTTTGAAAATATTCTTTTAATAGTTAAAAAAATTATTGATTTAAGAGAGCAAGAGAGGGAAAGAGGCAGGAGAGAGAGAGAGAGAGAGAGAGGGAGGGAGAGAAAGAGAGAATGGGCATGCCAAGGCCTCCAGCCACTGCAAATGAACTCCAGACACATGCACCACCTTGTGCATCTGGCTTACATAGGTCCTGGGGAATCAAACACAGGCCCTTTGGCTTTGCAGGCAAGTGCCTTAACCGCTAAGCCACCCTTCCAGTCCTAAAACTATTCTTAATAATTAGACATAAAAGAAAGAAAAGATGGTGGGTAGATCCATGGCACTGTCCTTTGCCACTAGCCCCAATGTGGGAGCTGTCACAAGTGGTGGGGGCATGCTACATCTCAGTGTATTGTGATGACTGTCCTGGTCTGCGGCTCTGAGAGTCTGGTCTCAAACCTTCCATGTTGGGAGGACAGGAGGCCTGGGTAGGCCTGCTTCTTTTTTTTTTCCTGGCTTAAAATTTATTAATTTACATCAATACTGTTATTAAACACTTCCTTGAACATGTAACTAGTGTTGAAGGCAAACCAAGGACTCTTCACATCACACACAAGCCCTTTGGCAGCGGAGTGCTCAGCACTAAAATGTCAATCACACCTTCCATGGTTCAGGGTCCATTGTGGAAGAGGTGGTGGAAAGAACGTAAGATCCAAAGGAAGGGTAGGTCTCCTTACAACATGCTCCTCCAGACACAAAATGGCCTGGATATCCATGACCTCACAGTGCCTGACACTACCTACACAAGACCATCATAATAGGAGGAAAAGATCATGACATCAAAATAAAAGATTGAGAGGGAGAAGGGATATGATGGAGAATGGAGTTTCAAAGGTGGAAGTGAGAAGAGAGAGGAAACTACAATGGGCTATTGTTTACAATTATGGAAGTTGCCAATTAAAAAAAAAGCAAATAGCACACTCAGGAAAGATGGTCAATCACAACCTTAACAGCATTTGTTTTTTGGAGCCAGGGTCTCAATGTATGACCCTGGCCTAGAAGTCCCTATGTGAACAAGATCGGCCTCCAACTTGTCGGGATCCTCCCTCCATCTCCCAAGCGCTGAAAATATGTCTAACCTTATCTGTATTTTGAAACATAGCTTTCAGATATTGGGAAACTACATTATTATCAAATATTGGCTTTGGGGTAGATTATACATGTCTTATGAAGTCATTCCTACTGTAAAATTTGCCCTACTTATTTCCACACAAACTTGTCAGGAAATATTCACCTTTTCACCAGGGGAATAGTTTTCCCACATTGTACTAGTATTTTGTCCAAACATGATTTTAGGGCAAACATTTCTGTTTTCCTCCAACTCAGGTAAGCACTCACTGGCAGTCCACAGTTTTGTCAGATCCCAGCCAATTCCAAGTAAGATGTGCCCAGCTCAAGCCAAAGGATCCGCGTTTTGGGTTTTCAACCTTCAACTCAAGCATTAAAGCTTCAGTCATTCACCTCCATCCAATGGACATTGGTAAATGTTTTGGGGTCCATTTTGTCAATGAACAAACAGCCCTGCAAGTGGTCCATCTCGTGCTGGATGAGTCGGGCTGTCCATCCACTTGCTGGTCACACCACTGGCTCTCCTTTTGGGTCCAGCCCTGAGACCTGCACGGCCTGGAAACGCGGCACACAGGCCAGGAAGCTGGAGATGCTCTCGCAGCCCTGGGGAAGGTGATGAGGTGGCTGTCCAGCACCCTCAGGCTGGGGTTCCTGAGCATGCGCAGCGAGAAAGGCTCCATATGGCCTAGGCCTGCTTCTTGTGGGTGAAGGGGTGTGGGACTTGGAATGAGCCTGAGGTCCAAGTCTTCCTTTATTTTTTTGAGGTAGCGTCTCACTCTAATCCAGGCTGATCTGGAATTCATTATGTAGTCTCAGGGTGGCCTTGAACTCAGGGCAATCCTCCTACCTCTACCTCCCGAGGGCTGGGATTAAAGGTGTGGGCCACCACGCCCGGCTCCGAGTCTTCCAATGGCTCTTCTTCTGTGAGGCTGACCCAGATGAGACTCACTGGTCCTCCTGAGGTAGGAGGGTTGGGAATTTGAGTCCAACATGAACTATATAGTATGTTCCTGTCTCAAAAATTAAATTAGGGCTGGAGAGATGGCTTAGCAGCTAAGGCATTTGCCTGTAAAGTCAAAGGATCCCGGTTCGACTCTCCAGGACTCATGTAAGCCAAATGCACAAGGGGGTACATGCATCTGGAGTTCTTTTGCTAGAGGTCCTGGCATGCCCATTCGCTCTCTGTCTCTCAAATAAATAAATAAAAAAATTAAATTAAATGGTCAGGTATAATGTTATCCCAGCACTTGGGAGGTAGAGGCAGGGAGATCAGGAGTTCAAGGCCAGTCTTAGTTACATGGTGAATTTGAAGCCAACCTCAATAAACAAACCAAAGGCCAGTCGTGGTGGCACACACCTTTAATCCCAGCACTCAGGAGGCAGAGGTAGGTGGATCGCTGGAGTTCGAGGCCACCCTGAGACTACATAGTGAATTCCAGGTCAGCCTGGGATACAGTGAGACCCTACCTGAGGGTGGGGGACCTCAGGAGGCCGGGCCTGTAGTTGTGGTAGAGTGTGCCTGGCGTGGACGAGGCTCTTGGTTTAGTCCTCAGCACCAAAAACAAATCTAAAACTATTTTTAATATTTATTTGCGTGCATGGACTTGAGAGCACATAGGCATGTCAGGGCCTTGCCACTGCAATGGAACTCCAGTTGCATATGCCCACTTTGAGCATCTAACTTTACATGGGTACTGGGGAATCAAACCAGGACTGCCAGGCTTTCCAAGCAAATGCCTTTAACCACTAAGCCCCCAGCTCTGCTATTTTTTTTAAATATATATTTTATTTATTTATTTATTTGAGAGAATGACAGAGACAGAAAGAAGCAGAGAGAGAGAGAGAGAGAGAGAGAGAGAGAGAGAGAGAGAATATGAGTGCACCAGGGCCTCCAGCCACTGCAAATGAACTCCAGAGGCATGCGCCCCCTTGTGCATCTGGCTTACATGGGTCCTGGAGAATTGAACCTGGGTCCTTAGGCTTCGCAGGCAAACGCCTTGACCACCAAACTGTTTCCTCAGCCCAATGCTATTTTTAATAGTATTGCAAAGTCTAGCTAGTGAAAACTTCAGGAAAAGTAAATATACAAGCCGAGAGGGAGACAGGTAGCATTAGGGACGGGAGGCAGACAGGAAGGCCTATCAGAGAAATATTCACCTTGATTCCTGTCTGCCCAGTGGACCACAAACTGACATGGCTGCCTTCCACCCTGCTCTCTGCAGTAGCCGCCTCGGGCTGGAGTGACCCAGGTGTGCACAGTTTAAGCTCAGCTCTTCTGCACAGATGCTGCCCCAGGTGTGTTGGCTTCCACTTCAGCCTCGGACCCATAATAAAAAGCCCCATTGGAGCCCACAAGGAACTTCTGTCTTCTTTCCTGCTCGTGGGCTGTTCCTCTCCCAGTACCTGAAGTTTTTTTTTGCCACAGGTGAGGTTTTGTCCTGGCAGCTGGTGCCAGGGTGGGAAAGGATATTTTGTTTTCTCCCAGGTCCATGGAAATTGGCCAGTAGACCACGTGGGTGCATCCATTCCTCTTTCTTTGGTCTGTAGACTTTCCCTCACCCCTCCTGACTTCTGAATAAAGAAATGTAGTAATTAAATATCCTTCCCAGTCTTGTTTTATCCAGTTCTTTGGTTGAAAGCAGACAGGAACTCAGTTTGAACCTCCCAAACATAACCCAGTCACAAATCCAGAAAATGATAGGTTAGGGTAGTGGCACATGCCTCTAATCTCAGCACTCTGGAAGACCAGCCTAGACTAGAGTGGATTCTGCAGGTCCCCTGGGCCCTCCTTCACAGGGCTGCCCCAGCTGGGCACTCTGGTGTGTGCCTTCTCTAGTCCTGGTGCTCCGCACTTAGGGAGGACTCGTCCCAGGCCCTGGGCTGACACCTGCTCCTCCCGCCGCCGCCCAGGACACATACCAGCCCCTTGCTAGGTCGGAGGGCGCCTCTGGGGAAGTGCAGGAGGATGCCGGGGTTGCGACACCCACTTAGCCTGGCTGGGTCAGCCTCTGTCCTTGACCGCCGGGTGCCCTAACCATGGGACCCTTCAGGGAATCTCTATGTCCAGTCACAGCTACAGAGGTCAGCTCCAGCCCCAATGCGAGTGAGAGTCGATGATGCCTGGGTTCCCATGCCAACCAAGCCCTGTGCCCTCTCTGCCTGCTCCCAGCTACAGAAGGCGGCGCGGGTGGTGACGGCATGTGTCCACGCGAGGGCGCTGCGCACCGCGATTAGGTCGGCCGCGCCGCCTGCAGGGACGGCTTCTTCTCGCCAGGGGGCGCGCGGTGACCGCGGTTCGCGCCGCCGCCTGCATCTTGAGGCCTTTCTCCTCTCCACCTCTTATAGATGAAGCCAGTGGAAGGTTCTCTGGAAAGGACCTCGCCAGGGAGTGGGACTCACATACCTGTGGGGATGTCGCCTGTAGCCTGCCCACGATGTTACCTGTTTGAATTGCTTAGTGGCCTCCATCCTGGTCCTTGCAGGCATCCTGGGAGGCTCTGTTGACTATGAACCATGAACGTCCCCTCACCTCTTTCTGGGAATAACCCTGATTAAACTTACTGGTTCACCAAGCTAGACTTGGGTAGCAAGCCTCGTCTGGGTGATTTGTTCCCAGTTTCCTGGGAAAAGGTTAGCACTCACGGGACGACATGGCCGTGGGAGGTGGAGTGCCCCTGCAGGAAAGGGGGTGTGTTTGGGGGATGGGTGGAGGTTGCTGTGATGGGGGGCTGGTGGTGTACACATGGGCTTTTATTGTTATCTCGCACTAGTCCTGACTCTTGTATGTTTGGAATGAAACACGTCAAATGAGAACAAAACAAGATGGGTTTAGGATCAACATTGTAGGCACAGCCAGGCTGGGATGGTCAGTCGCAAGAGCCTCATCACTGTGCGGGAGAACACTGAGCCTGGGCTGGGTGGCTGCCCTAGCTGTCTGTCCCAGTCCCCGTCCCTGGCCCTGGCCCCCCTATGTGCTGACGTCTGTGGTCCTGTCAGGAGAACTGGGACACAGAGGTGGCTCCTATCGGATGGATCTTCGCACTAACCTTCCCCTGTGCCCTTGCATAGCTGGCACCAGCTATGAGCAGCCTGTCTGAAACCCAACAGGTCCAGTGCCCTGCCTTACCAGGGAATTCCCACTGTGCGCAAGCTCATAGTCAACCGGGCAGGGGCTGCTGGGTTTCCTCCAGGGGTCCTCCCTTCTGACTTGCCCCTGATGGGACTCCAGCAGCTGCTTGCTCCCTGGGCGGGAGAGGCGTCTCTCAGGAGCCAGGGTCCCTCTCTGGAGGTCACCCTCAGCCCTGGCTGTCTGTCTGTTAGAGGATGGGAGCTAATTTCCTGGTCTGTCTTAGGGAAGGCAGTAGCTTGGTAGTTAACAAAGCATTTTCATTAAAGATGGAAGATGCATGTTGGCAATGCAGTCTTGTTTTCAATGCATATGTCCTGTCAAAATTACAGGTTTGCTTGGTTTCCACACAAGCTTGTCTGGGAGAATTCACCCCAGACTCTGGCTACCCGGGAAAACTCACCCTCTCCTTTCTCCCCTGTGCACCCCCAGTAGCTCACTTGCTCTTGTTTTCCAGGCAGCTGTGTGTCCCCAACACAGCCAGCAGGTCTTGAGCTGGCCCGGCCTCGCCAGGCTGCTGCAGTTCCGCTCACCTTAGTGAGTCAGCCAAAGGTACCTCAGGAATGTTTGTTCTACTTGAGGCAGGCATTGAACCCAGCACAGAGCTACACTCCCAACCCCCTAGGAACTTTCTTTTCTTTCTTTTTAAATTTTTATTAACATTTTCCATGATTATAAAATATATCCCATGGTAATTCCCTCCCTCCCCACCCCCACACTTTCCCATTTGAAATTCCATTCTCCATCATATTACCTCCCCATTACAATTGTTGTAATTACATATATACAATATCAACCTATTAAGTATCCTCCTCCCTTCCTTTCTCTACCCTTTATGTCTCCTTTTTAACTTACTGGCCTCTGCTACTAAGTATTTTCATTCTCACGCAGAAGCCCAGTCATCTAGCTAGGATCCACATATGAGAGAGAACATGTGGCGCTTGGCTTTCTGGGTCTGGGTTACCTCACTTAGTATAATACTTTCCAGGTCCATCCATTTTTCTGCAAATTTCATAACTTCATTTTTCTTTACCGCTGAGTAGAACTCCATTGTATAAATGTGCCACATCTTCATTATCCACTCATCTGTTGAGGGACATCTAGGCTGGTTCCATTTCCCAGCTATTATAAATCGAGCAGCAATAAACATGGTTGAGCATGTACTTCTAAGGAAATGAGATGAGTCTTTTGGATATATGCCTAGGAGTGCTATAGCTGGGTCATATGGTAGATCAATCTATAGCTGTTTTAGGAACCTCCACACGGTTTTCCACAATGGCTGGACCAGATTGCATTCCCACCAGCAGTGCAGAAGGGTTCCTTTTTTTCCACATCCCCGCCAACATTTATGATCATTTGTTTTCATGATGGTGGCCAATCTGACAGGAGTGAGATGGAATCTCAATGTAGTTTTAATCTGCATTTCCCTGATGACTAGTGACGTAGAACATTTTTTTAGATGCTTGTATGCCATTCGTATTTCTTCCTTTGAGAACTCTCTATTTAGCTCCATAGCCCATTTTTTGATTGGCTTGTTTGATTCCTTATTATTTAACTTTTTGAGTTCTTTGTATATCCTAGATATTAATCCTCTATCAGATATATAGCTGGCAAAGATTTTTTCCCATTCTGTAGGTTGCCTCTTTGCTTTTTTCACTGTGTCCTTTGCGGTGCAAAATCTTTGTAATTTCAGTAGGTCCCAGTGGTTAATCTGTGGTTTTATTGCCTGAGCAATTGGGGTTGTATTCAGAAAGTCTTTGCCAAGAACAATATGTTGAAGGGTTTCCCCTACTTTTTCCTCTAGCAGTTTCAGAGTTTCTGGTCTGATGTTAAGGTCTTTAATCCATTTGGACTTAATTCTTGTGCATGGCAGGAGAGAAGAATCAATTTTCATCTTTCTGCAGATATATATCCAGTTTTCAAAACACCATTTGCTAAAGAGGCTGTCTCTTCTCCAATGAATATTTTTGGCATTTTTATCGAATATCAGGTGGCTATAGCTACTTGGGCTTACATCTGGGTCCTCTATTCTGTTCCACTGATCTACATGTCTGTTTTTGTGCCAGTACCATGCTGTTTTTGTTACTATGGCTCTGTAGTATAGGTTAAAATCAGGTATGGTGATACCACCAGCCTCTTTTTTGTTGCTCAGTATTATTTTAGATATTTGAGGTTTTTTGTGATTCCAAATGAATTTTTGTATTGTTTTTTCTATTTCCATGAAGAAAGCCTTTGGAATTTTGATAGGGATTGCATTAAATGTGTAGATTGCTTTAGGTAAGATTGCCATTTTCACAATATTGATTCTTCCAATCCAGGAACAAGGGATGCTTCTCCACTTTCTAGTGTTCTGCAATTTCTCGCTTGAGTGTTTTAAAGTTCTCATTGTAGAGGTTCTTTACTTCCTTGGTTAGGTTTATTCCAAGGTACTTTATTTTTTTTTGATGCAATTGTGAATGGGAGTGATTCTCTGATTTCATCCTCTGTGTGTTTGTTGTTAACATATATAAAGGCTACTGATTTCTGTGTATTTATTTTGTATCCTGCTACATTGCTGTAGGTTTTGATCAGCTCTAACAGCTTGCTAGTAGAGTCTTTAGGGTCCTTTATGTATAGAATCATGTCATCTGCAAATAATGATAACTTGATTTCTTCCTTTCCAATTTGTATCCCTTTTATGTGTGTCTCTTGCCTTATTGCTATGGCTAAGACTTCCAACACTATATTAAATAAAACTGGGGACAGTGGACACCCTTGTCTTGTTCCTGATTTTAGTGGAAAAGCTTCCAGTTTTTCCCCATTTAGTAATATGTTGGCTGTAGGCTTGTTATAAATAGCTTTTATTATATTGAGATATGTTCCTTCTATTCCCAGTCTCTGTAGGACTTTTATCATGAAGGGATGTTGGATTTTGTCAAATGCTTTCTCTGTTTCTAATGAGATGATCATGTGATTTTTGTCCTTCAACCCGTTTATGTAATGTATTACATTTATAGATTTGCTTATATTGAACGATCCCTACATCTCTGGGTTAAAGCCTACTTGGTCAGGGTGAATGATCTTTTTGATATACTCTTGTATTCTGTTTGCCAATATTTTGTTGAGAATTTTTGCATCTATGTTCATGAGGGAGATTGGTCTGTAATTTTCGTTTTTTTGTTCTATCTTTGCCTGGTTTTGGTATCAGGGTGATGCTGGCCTCATAGAAGGAGTTTGGTAGAGTTCCTTCTTTTTCTATTTCCTGGAAAAGCTTAAGAAGCAATGGTGTTAGCTCTTCCTTAAAAGTCTGGTAAAATTCAGCAGTGAATCCATCTGGGCCTGGGCTTTTTTTAGTTGGGAGATTATTGATAACTGTTCGGATCTCCATGTTTGTTATAGGTCTATTTAAGTGATTAATCTCATTTTGATTTAATTTAGGTAGGTCATATAGATCAAGGAAATCATCCATTTCTTTCAGATTTTCATACTTTGTGGAGTATATGCTTTTATAGTATGTCCCTATGATTTTTTGAATTTCTCTGGAATCTGTTGTGATGTTACCTTGTTCATCTCTGATTTTATTAATTTGTGTCTCTTCTCTCTTTCTTTTGGTCAGATTTGCTAAGGGTTTATCAATCTTGTTTATCCTTTCAAAGAACCAACTCTTTGTTTCATTAATTCTTTGGATTTTTTGTTTGTTTGTTTGTTTCTATTTCAGTGATTTCTGCCCTAATATTTATTATTTCTTCCCGTATACTGATTTTTGGTTTGCCTTGTTCTTCTTTTTCCAAGGCTTTAAGGTGACACATTAGGTCATTTACTTGCGACCTCTCTAATTTCTTAATATAGGTACTTAAGGCTATAAATTTACCTCTTAGAACTGCCTTCATTGTGTCCCAGAGATTTTGGTATGTTGTGTTCTCATTATTGTTTGACTCTATAAATTTTTTGATTTCCTTCTTGATTTCTTCATTGACCCATTCATCATTTAGTAGTGTATTGTTTATTTTCCATGATTTTGTGTATGCCCTATAGCCTTCCTTGCTACTGATTTGTAGTTTAATTCCATTGTGGTCAGATAGAATGCAAGGAATTATTTCAAGTTTCCTGAATTTGTTAAGATTTGCTTTGTGTCCTAATATATGGTCTATTTTAGAGAATGTTCCAGGAGCTGCTGAAAAGAATGTATATTCTGCAGCCTTTGGACAAAATGTCCTGTATATATCTGTTAGGTACATTCCTTCTATGACCTCATTTAGTCTAGATGCCTCTCTGTTTATGTTTTCCTGGGATGACCTGTCAATTGATGAGAGTGGGGTGTTAAAGTCACCCACCACCACTGTGTTTGGTGTTTTCTGTGACCTTAGTTCTAATAGTGTTTGTTTGATGAATTTAGGAGCCCCCATGTTAGGTGCATATATGTTTAGGATTGTAATGTCCTCCTGTTGGAGTGTGCCCTTAATCAATATAAAGTGACCTTCCTTATCTTTCTTGACTAACGTCGGACTAAAGTCTACCCTGTCTGATATTAGGATAGCAACCCCTGCTTGTTTTCTAGGCCCATTTGCTTGAAACACCGTTTTCCAACCTTTCACCCTAAGATAATGTCTATCCTTTGTAGAAAGGTGAGTTTCTTGGAGACAACAAATTGTAGGATCCTGCTTTTTAACCCAGTCTGCAAATCTATGTCTTTTCGTTGGGGCATTGAGGCCGTTGATATTAAGAGATATTATTGAAAGGTGTGTATTTATGTTTGCCATATTTTTTTTGTGTGTGTGTGTTTCTGGTTCTACCTGCACTCTCTTCTGTTAACTAGTATTTGAGTATTGCTTGTTTTTTCTAGGTTCCTTATATGTGTGCTTTTCCTTTTCTTCAGCATGGAGAATTCTATCAAGTATTTTCTGTAGAGCTGGTTTTGTCTTCAAATACTCTTTTAACCTGCTTTTTTCATGGAATGTCTTTATTTCTTCATCTATTTGAATGGATAACTTTGCAGGATAAAGTAACCTTGGTTGACAGTTGTTATCTTTCAGAACTTGGAATATATCACTCCAAGCCCTTCTGGCTTTAAAAGTTTGTGTTGAATAATCTGCTGTAATCCTGATGGGCTTGCTTTTGTAGGTTACTTGATTTTTCTCTCTAACTGATTTCAATATTTTTTCTTTGGTGTGTGTGTTTGGAAGTTTGATTATAATATGGCGAGGAGAGGTTCTTTCTGGGTTTTGTCTGGCTGGGGTTCTAAAGGCTTCCTGTATCTGTATTGGCACCTCTTTCCCAATTTGGGGGAAATTTTCTTCTGTGATTTTGTTGAAGATGCGTACTATGCCTCTGGAGTGGAGTTCTTCTCCTTCTACTATGCCCTGAATTCTTATATTGGATCTTTTCATAGTGTCCCGAATATCTTGAAATTCCCACTCATACTTTTCTATAAGTTTGTCTTTCTCTTTGTTGGACTGCATTAGGTCTGCCACCTGGTCTTCTAGCTTAGATATTCTGTCCTCTCCCTCATCCATCCTACTGGTGAGATTTTCTACAGAGTTTTTTATTTCATTAACTGTGTTCTTCATTGCTAGTAATTCTGACTGGTTTTTCTTTGTTATTTCTATTTCCTTATTTATGTCTTGTATTGCCTTCTTTATTTCATTAAATTGGTGTCCTGCATCTTCTTTGATTCCTTTGATTTCCTCTTTGTTTGTTTTGATGTGTTCTTTGACCTCTTTGAACATATTTATAATCATTCTTTTGAACTCTTTCTCAGGCATTTCCTCTAACTCTTTCTCACTGGAGGACATTTCTGATGCATTAATACTTTTAGGTGGATTTATATCGTCTTGCTTTTTAGTGTTTCTTGTGTTATAATGTATATATTTTTGCATCTTGGATTAAGTTAATGCTTGGATTTTCTAGCTAGCTGTGTATTCTTAGCTGTATCAATTGATTTGATGTAATATATTTTCAGGGTAGGACCTTAAGGTGTTAGGTGTGGCTCTTAAGACTCTCAGAGTATCTACAAAGATGTTCTTAGGGGTTGAGTTTCCCTTGCTATAGGAGTATTCAAGCAGGCTGAGTGGAGTAAAATACAGGTAGATTCTAAAATTTAACTAAACACTGTACACATTCAATCAAAAACAGCCCCGAATATGTATGGAAGAGTAGTTATTATAACGACCAGATCCTCTATCAACACAGAGGTTAAGATTTCTGGTCTGTTGAGGGATCCAAGTCAGCTTGCAGCCAAGTGAGACCCTTCCCTGGTGCAATCCCAGTTACCTTGGGTGATTGTGGTCTCAGTCAAGTTGCTGCCTGGGTCGTCGGGCTGCTGTTCTGATTTCTGGAGCTGGGCACTTGCTTTTCCTGCAGGGCAAACCAAGCCGCTGCTGCTGCCTCTGCTGCTGCTCTGTCCACTGCCGCTGCTCCCCTGAAGCTGCTGCTGCCGAGTCTGCTGCCGCTGCCACTCCTGGGTCTGCTGCTGCTGGGGCCGCTGTTACCGGTGCTGGAGCCGCTGATGTTGCTGCCGAACTCTGCTCCTGCTTGGGTCCCGCTGTCAGCCCAAGTTGGCATGGCTGGGTCCTGGGCCGCTGCTCTGTTCGCCGGAGCTGGGCTCAGGCGGTGGGGGAGGGGAGGGAGCCGCAGCTGCTCTGGTTCTTTCGCTGCTCCATGTGTTCTTCTACCTCGCAGTCTGCTCCTCCGCTGCTCACTGCCGCTCTCCCCTCACGTGGCCCGGATTGCAGAGAGTGCGGTGTGAGGGGAAGCGCCCGCACCTGGCTTTTCCTGCGGCTCGAGCCGAGTCTGGCGGCTTTCTGGTGCGCCGCAGCCGCGGCGGTTGGCCGACCTGCCGGAGCTGCTTTTCCCGCCTGTGCCGGCTCTGGATGCTCTGGAACTCTTCTACTTTTCCGCTGCCACTTCAATTTCCTATACACCTCACTTTTTAGTAAAAGTGTGTATTTTGCTGAGTTTTTTTGGTCTTTTTCCCCCCTAGGCTGCTTTGGCGTGGTACCTACACCGCCATCTTAACCACAGAACTTTCTTTTCTTAATATATATTTTTATTTATTTGAGTGAGAGAGAGAGGCAAAGAGGCAGGGAGAGAGAGGGGAGGATAGTGAATGGGCACTCCAGGGCCTCCAGCCACTGCAAACAAACTCCTGATGCATGCGACACCTTGTGCATCTGGCTTACATGGGTCCTTGGGAATTGAACCTTGGTCCTTAAGCTGCACAGGCAAGTACCTTAACCACTAAGGCATCTCTCCAGCCCCCCTCCCTAGGAGATTTCTTGAGATGCATGTAGGCTCTCAGAGAATGGAAAGAATTGGTGCCCAACATGTTCTTAAGAGAACCATCTTGCAAAGGCTAGTGATATAACTCAGTAGAGAATTTGCCTAGAAAAATGAAAAGGCCTTGGATTTTGATGCCAATTATTGCAAAACAAAATGTTCACAAACCAAATAAAGCCCCAAAGTGCAGCAGCACAGCCGTGACACCCTTGGTGATGCAGCCACTAGTCTTTCCCGGGGCTCCTGTGGTGACAGGGAGGCAGCGTGGTGCAGTGACACCCCGGGGAAGGTGTCAGCTACCAGCTTCGTTTTTGTCATTTTTTGTGACTCAGGTTGGCTTGGGACACTCAGTCTTTCGGTCGCACCTCGCAGGGGCTGTAGTTGCAGGTGTGTATCTCCATGGTCACACCAGCTTGTAGAGACAGTTTCTGTCAGCAGTGACCAGGACAAGCTGCTCACTCAGAATTTTGTAGGGAATATCTTTGGTCACCTTACAAAAATGTGAATTGTTTATTTCAGGTATAGCTTAGAATAGAAAATAAGAAAAACTCCACACGTGCATCTTTGAGAAGGAGCTCCGACCCTGCCAGGCCAGCTATGGGAAAGCAGAAGTTCATCTGGGAGCTTCAAGCCTTGGCAGTCATCAGAGCCGCTGCCCTCCTCTAGAGAAGGAAAGATGGGGTCCCAAGATGCTGCTGCTCCTCAAAGAAAAGTCAGAATGGCAGAAGGTTGAGAGGAAAGTTGGGCTTCCCTACCTCTAAGTGCACCGTGCATTACAGATGGAGGTGGAAGCCAGAGCCCTGCACACATTAAAGACATGTCCAGACTGCATTTTCATAAATATAAATGTAAAAATCTTAGTACTTGAAAACAACCCTTGACTTTTAATCACAGATTCCCTGGAACCTAATGAAGTGTCCAGGGCCCAGGCTTCTGGGTGGGTTGCCAGCAGTGTGGTCTAGGTGACTCTGGCCAGCCCTTCCTCATGTGGCTGCTGTGCTGTGGCCAGGTGCCAGCTGAAGACCCGCCTTCCCTCTGCGGGCTGTGTGGGAGCTCACAGTGGCTTCATTGCTCCAGGGGTCATTGGTGGAGGCATTGGCTTCAGCCCAGACATCACTCGAAGAGAAGCAAGTCACACATGTGTGCCCGGGGACTCCAGAAGCCGCTGGAGGGGAAGTTGGGATACTTTGCCCTAACATGTTTTAGTTCCTATGGCCAACAAGCCTGCCATGCCCACTCTCCCGCTTTACCCTTTGTGTCTGATCCAGCAGATACCAGCATTCTATTATTCACACGAATGCCTATGCTTAGAAGGATTACCCTTGTCCTGTTCCCAGGAGGACTGATGGGATGGAAGAGGCATAAGAGTGAGGGAAGTCAAATGGGACCATGCACACGGGTCTTCCCAGATGGTGGAAGGACCCCGCAGTAGAGGCAGCTGGATGCTGGCTGTGGAGGTTTGTGTGGGGCAGCACAGGGATGCCCATGAGGACACTGTGATGCTGAGGGGTCATGCCTTCAAACACCTGGCTTCACATGACAGGGAAACCCTACAGGTTCCGTCTTGACTGGTGGCCATGGTTCTGTGAGAGAAAAGCTCAGTAGTGATGGCAGGGTGGGAGTACACACAGCCCATGTGCAGTGGTCCTGGAGGACAGGCAGAAAGTACACACAGCACGTGTGCAGTGCTCCTGGCAGACAGGCAGAGAGTACGCACATCCCATGTGCAGTGGTCCTGAAGGACAGGTAGGGAGTACACACATCCTGTGTGCAGTGGTCTGGAGGACAGGCAGGGAGTACACACACTCCGTGTGCAGTGGTTCTGGAGGACAGGCAGGGAGTACACACACTCTGTGTGCAGTGATTCTGGGGGACAGGCAGGAGGTACACACATCCCGTGTGCAGTGGTCCTGGAGGACAGGCAGGGAGTACACACACTCCGTGTGCAGTGGTCCTGGAGGACAAGCAGGGAGTACACACACCCCGTGTGCAGTGGTCCTGGAGGACAGGCAGGGAGTACACACATCCCGTGTGCAGTGGTCTGGAGGACAGGCAGGGAGTACACACACTCCGTGTGCAGTGGTTCTGGAGGACAAGCAGGTAGTACACACATCCCGTGTGCAGTGGTTTTGGAGGATAGGCAGGGAGTACACACATCCCGTGTGCAGTGGTCCTGGAGGACATGCAGGGAGTACACACACTCTGTGTCCAGTGGTTCTGGAGGACAGGCAGGGAGTACACACACTCCATGTGCAGTGGTTCTGGAGGACAGGCAGGGAGTACACACACTCCGTGTGCAGTGGTTCTGAGGACAGGCAGGGAGTACACACATCCCGTGTGCAGTGGTCTGGAGGACAGGCAGGGAGTACACACACTCCGTGTGCAGTGGTCCTGGAGGACAGGCAGGGAGTACATACCCTGTGTGCAGTGGTCCTAGAGGACAGGCAGGGTATACACACTCTCCGTGTGCAGTGGTTCTGGAGGACAGGCAGGGAGTACACACACTCCGTGTGCAGTGGTTCTGGAGGACAGGCAGGGAGTACACACACTCCGTGTGCAGTGGTCCTGGAGGACAGGCAGGGAGTACACACACTCCGTGTGCAGTGGTCCTGGAGGACAGGCAGGGAGTACACACACTCCGTGTGCAGTGGTCCTGGAGGACAGGCAGGGTATACACACACTCCGTGTCCAGTGGTTCTGGAGGACAGGCAGGGAGTACACACACTCCGTGTGCAGTGGTCCTGGAGGACAGGCAGGGAGTACACACACTCCGTGTGCAGTGGTTCTGGAGGACAGGCAGGGAGTACACACACTCCGTGTGCAGTGGTTCTGGAGGACAGGCAGGGAGTACACACACTCCGTGTGCAGTGGTCCTGGAGGACAGGCAGGGAGTACACACACACCGTGTGCAGTGGTCCTAGACGACAGGCAGGGAGTACACACACTCCGTGTGCAGTGGTCCTGGAGGACAGGCAGGGAGTACACACACTCCGTGTGCAGTGGTCCTGGAGGACAGGCAGGGAGTACACACACTCCGTGTGCAGTGGTTCTGGAGGACAGGCAGGGTATACACATACTCCGTGTGGATTGGTCCTGGAGGACAGGCAGGGAGTACACACACTCCGTGTGCAGTGGTCCTAGAGGACAGGCAGGGTATACACACACTCCGTGTGCATTGGTCCTGGAGGACAGGCAGGGAGTACACACACTCCATGTGCAGTGGTTCTGGAGGACAGGCAGGGAGTACACACACTCCGTGTGCAGTGGTTCTGGAGGACAGGCAGGGAGTACACACACTCCGTGTGCAGTGGTTCTGAGGACAGGCAGGGAGTACACACATCCTGTGTGCAGTGGTCTGGAGGACAGGCAGGGAGTACACACACTCCGTGTGCAGTGGTCCTGGAGGACAGGCAGGGAGTACATACCCTGTGTGCAGTGGTCCTAGAGGACAGGCAGGGTATACACACTCTCCGTGTGCAGTGGTTCTGGAGGACAGGCAGGGAGTACACACACTCTGTGTGCAGTGGTGCTGGAGGACAGGCAGGGAGTACACACACTCCGTGTGCAGTGGTCCTGGAGGACAGGCAGGGAGTACACACACTCCGTGTGCAGTGGTCCTGGAGGACAGGCAGGGAGTACACACACTCCGTGTGCAGTGGTTCTGGAGGACAGGCAGGGTATACACACACTCCGTGTCCAGTGGTTCTGGAGGACAGGCAGGGAGAACACACACTCCGTGTGCAGTGGTCCTGGAGGACAGGCAGGGAGTACACACACTCCGTGTGCAGTGGTTCTGGAGGACAGGCAGGGAGTACACACACTCCGTGTGCAGTGGTTCTGGAGGACAGGCAGGGAGTACACACACTCCGTGTGCAGTGGTCCTGGAGGACAGGCAGGGAGTACACACACACCGTGTGCAGTGGTCCTAGAGGACAGGCAGGGAGTACACACACTCCGTGTGCAGTGGTCCTGGAGGACAGGCAGGGAGTACACACACTCCGTGTGCAGTGGTCCTGGAGGACAGGCAGGGAGTACACACACTCCGTGTGCAGTGGTTCTGGAGGACAGGCAGGGTATACACATACTCCGTGTGCATTGGTCCTGGAGGACAGGCAGGGAGTACACACACTCCGTGTGCAGTGGTCCTGGAGGACAGGCAGGGAGTACACACACTCCGTGTGCAGTGGTTCTGGAGGACAGGCAGGGTATACACATACTCCGTGTGCATTGGTCCTAGAGGACAGGCAGGGTATACACACACTCCGTGTGCATTGGTCCTGGAGGACAGGCAGGGAGTACACACACTCCGTGTGCAGTGGTTCTGGAGGACAGGCAGGGAGTACACACACTCCGTGTGCAGTGGTCCTAGAGGACAGGCAGGGTACACACACACTCCATGTGCAGTGGTCCTGGAGGACAGGCAGGGAGTACACACACTCCGTGTGCATTGGTCCTGGAGGACAGGCAGGGAGTACACACACTCCGTGTGCAGTGGTTCTGGAGGACAGGCAGGGTATACACACACTCCGTGTGCATTGGTCCTGGAGGACAGGCAGGGAGTACACACACTCGTGTGCAGTGGTTCTGGAGGACAGGCAGGGAGTACACACACTCCGTGTGCAGTGGTCCTGGAGGACAGGCAGGGAGTACACACACTCCGTGTGCAGTGGTCCTGAAGGACAGGCAGGGAGTACACACACTCCGTGTGCAGTGGTCCTGGAGGACAGGCAGGGAGTACACACACTCCGTGTGCAGTGGTTCTGGAGGACAGGCAGGGTATACACACACTCCGTGTCCAGTGGTTCTGGAGGACAGGCAGGGAGTACACACACTCCGTGTGCAGTGGTCCTGGAGGACAGGCAGGGAGTACACACACTCTGTGTGCAGTGGTTCTGGAGGACAGGCAGGGAGTACACACACTCCGTGTGCAGTGGTTCTGGAGGACAGGCAGGGAGTACACACACTCCGTGTGCAGTGGTCCTGGAGGACAGGCAGGGAGTACACACACACCGTGTGCAGTGGTCCTAGAGGACAGGCAGGGAGTACACACACTCCGTGTGCAGTGGTCCTGGAGGACAGGCAGGGAGTACACACACTCCGTGTGCAGTGGTCCTGGAGGACAGGCAGGGAGTACACACACTCCGTGTGCAGTGGTTCTGGAGGACAGGCAGGGTATACACATACTCCGTGTGCATTGGTCCTGGAGGACAGGCAGGGAGTACACACACTCCGTGTGCAGTGATCCTAGAGGACAGGCAGGGTATACACACACTCCGTGTGCATTGGTCCTGGAGGACAGGCAGGGAGTACACACACTCCGTGTGCAGTGGTTCTGGAGGACAGGCAGGGAGTACACACACTCCGTGTGCAGTGGTCCTAGAGGACAGGCAGGGTATACACACACTCCGTGTGCAGTGGTCCTGGAGGACAGGCAGGGAGTACACACACTCCGTGTGCATTGGTCCTGGAGGACAGGCAGGGAGTACACACACTCCGTGTGCAGTGGTTCTGGAGGACAGGCAGGGTATACACACACTCCGTGTGCATTGGTCCTGGAGGACAGGCAGGGAGTACACACACTCGTGTGCAGTGGTTCTGGAGGACAGGCAGGGTATACACACACTCCGTGTGCATTGGTCCTGGAGGACAGGCAGGGAGTACACACACTCCGTGTGCAGTGGTCCTAGAGGACAGGCAGGGTATACACACACTCCGTGTGCAGTGGTTCTGGAGGACAGGCAGGGTATACACACACTCCGTGTGCAGTGGTTCTGGAGGACAGGCAGGGAGTACACACACTCCGTGTGCAGTGGTCTGGAAGACAGGCAGGGAGTACACACACTCCGTGTGCAGTGGTTCTGGAGGACAGGCAGGGAGTACACACACTCCGTGTTCAGTGGTTCTGGAGGACAGGCAGGGAGTACACACACTCCGTGTTCAGTGGTCCTGGAGGACAGGCAGGGAGTACACACACTCCGTGTCCAGTGGTTCTGGAGGATAGGCAGGGAGTACACACACTCCGTGTGCAGTGGTCCTGGAGGACAGGCAGGGAGTACACACACACCGTGTGCAGTGGTCCTAGAGGACAGGCAGGGAGTACACACACTCTGTGTGCAGTGGTTCTGGAGGACAGGCAGGGAGTACACACACTCCGTGTGCAGTGGTTCTGGAGGACAGGCAGGGTATACACACACTCCGTGTCCAGTGTTTCTGGAGGACAGGCAGGGAGTACACACACTCCGTGTGCAGTGGTCCTTGAGGACAGGCAGGGAGTACACACACTCCGTGTGCAGTGGTCCTGGAGGACAGGCAGGGAGTACACACACTCCGTGTGCAGTGGTCCTGGAGGACAGGCAGGGAGTACACACACTCCGTGTGCAGTGGTTCTGGAGACAGGCAGGGTATACACACACTCCGTGTGCATTGGTCCTGGAGGACAGGCAGGGAGTACACACACTCGTGTGCAGTGGTTCTGGAGGACAGGCAGGGAGTACACACACTCCGTGTGCAGTGGTCCTGGAGGACAGGCAGGGAGTACACACACTCCGTGTGCAGTGGTTCTGGAGGACAGGCAGGGAGTACACACACTCCGTGTGCAGTGGTCCTGGAGGACAGGCAGGGAGTACACACACTCCGTGTGCAGTGGTTCTGGAGGACAGGCAGGGAGTACACACACTCCGTGTGCAGTGGTCCTGGAGGACAGGCAGGGAGTACACACACACCGTGTGCAGTGGTCCTTGAGGACAGGCAGGGAGTACACACACTCCGTGTGCAGTGGTCCTGGAGGACAGGCAGGGAGTACACACACTCCGTGTGCAGTGGTCCTGGAGGACAGGCAGGGAGTACACACACTCCGTGTGCAGTGGTTCTGGAGGACAGGCAGGGTATACACACACTCCGTGTGCGTTGGTCCTGGAGGACAGGCAGGGAGTACACACACTCGTGTGCAGTGGTCCTGGAGGACAGGCAGGGAATACACACACTCCGTGTGCAGTGGTCCTGGAGGACAGGCAGGGAGTACACACACTCCGTGTGCAGTGGTCCTGGAGGACAGGCAGGGAGTACACACACTCCGTGTGCAGTGGTTCTGGAGGACAGGCAGGGTGTACACACACTCCGTGTCCAGTGGTTCTGGAGGACAGGCAGGGAGTACACACACTCCGTGTGCAGTGGTCCTGGAGGACAGGCAGGGAGTACACACACTCCGTGTGCAGTGGTTCTGGAGGACAGGCAGGGAGTACACACACTCCGTGTGCAGTGGTTCTGGAGGACAGGCAGGGAGTACACACACTCCGTGTGCAGTGGTTCTGGAGGACAGGCAGGGAGTACACACACTCCGTGTGCAGTGGTCCTGGAGGACAGGCAGGGAGTACACACACACCGTGTGCAGAGGTCCTAGAGGACAGGCAGGGAGTACACACACTCCGTGTGCAGTGGTCCTGGAGGACAGGCAGGGAGTACACACACTCCGTGTGCAGTGGTCCTGGAGGACAGGCAGGGAGTACACACACTCCGTGTGCAGTGGTTCTGGAGGACAGGCAGGGTATACACATACTCCGTGTGCATTGGTCCTGGAGGACAGGCAGGGAGTACACACACTCCGTGTGCAGTGGTCCTAGAGGACAGGCAGGGTATACACACACTCCGTGTGCATTGGTCCTGGAGGACAGGCAGGGAGTACACACACTCCGTGTGCAGTGGTTCTGGAGGACAGGCAGGGAGTACACACACTCCGTGTGCAGTGGTCCTAGAGGACAGGCAGGGTATACACACACTCCGTGTGCAGTGGTCCTAGAGGACAGGCAGGGAGTACACACACTCCGTGTGCATTGGTCCTGGAGGACAGGCATGGAATACACACACTCCGTGTGCAGTGGTTCTGGAGGACAGGCAGGGTATGCACACACTCCGTGTGCATTGGTCCTGGAGGACAGGCAGGGAGTACACACACTCGTGTGCAGTGGTTCTGGAGGACAGGCAGGGTATACACACACTCCGTGTGCATTGGTCCTGGAGGACAGGCAGGGAGTACACACACTCCGTGTGCATTGGTCCTGGAGGACAGGCAGGGAGTACACACACTCCGTGTGCAGTGGTCCTAGAGGACAGGCAGGGTATACACACACTCCGTGTGCAGTGGTTCTGGAGGACAGGCAGGGTATACACACACTCCGTGTGCAGTGGTTCTGGAGGACAGGCAGGGAGTACACACACTCCGTGTGCAGTGGTTCTGGAGGACAGGCAGGGAGTACACACACTCCGTGTGCAGTGGTTCTGGAGGACAGGCAGGGAGTACACACACTCCGTGTGCAGTGGTTCTGGAGGACAGGCAGGGAGTACACACACTCCGTGTGCAGTGGTTCTGGAGGACAGGCAGGGTATACACACACTCCGTGTGCAGTGGTTCTGGAGGACAGGCAGGGAGTACACACACTCCGTGTGCAGTGGTTCTGGAGGACAGGCAGGGAGTACACACACTCCGTGTGCAGTGGTCCTGGAGGACAGGCAGGGAGTACACACACTCCGTGTGCAGTGGTCCTGGAGGACAGGCAGGGAGTACACACACTCCGTGTGCAGTGGTCCTGGAGGACAGGCAGGGAGTACACACACACCGTGTGCAGTGGTCCTTGAGGACAGGCAGGGAGTACACACACTCCGTGTGCAGTGGTCCTGGAGGACAGGCAGGGAGTACACACACTCCGTGTGCAGTGGTCCTGGAGGACAGGCAGGGAGTACACACACTCCGTGTGCAGTGGTTCTGGAGGACAGGCAGGGTATACACACACTCCGTGTGCATTGGTCCTGGAGGACAGGCAGGGAGTACACACACTCGTGTGCAGTGGTCCTGGAGGACAGGCAGGGAATACACACACTCCGTGTGCAGTGGTCCTGGAGGACAGGCAGGGAGTACACACACTCCGTGTGCAGTGGTCCTGGAGGACAGGCAGGGAGTACACACACTCCGTGTGCAGTGGTTCTGGAGGACAGGCAGGGAGTACACACACTCCGTGTGCAGTGGTCCTGGAGGACAGGCAGGGAGTACACACACTCCGTGTGCAGTGGTCCTGGAGGACAGGCAGGGAGTACACACACTCCGTGTGCAGTGGTTCTGGAGGACAGGCAGGGAGTACACACACTCCGTGTGCAGTGGTTCTGGAGGACAGGCAGGGAGTACACACACTCCGTGTGCAGTGGTTCTGGAGGACAGGCAGGGAGTACACACACTCCGTGTGCAGAGGTCCTAGAGGACAGGCAGGGAGTACACACACTCCGTGTGCAGTGGTCCTGGAGGACAGGCAGGGAGTACACACACTCCGTGTGCAGTGGTCCTGGAGGACAGGCAGGGAGTACACACACTCCGTGTGCAGTGGTTCTGGAGGACAGGCAGGGTATACACATACTCCGTGTGCATTGGTCCTGGAGGACAGGCAGGGAGTACACACACTCCGTGTGCAGTGGTCCTAGAGGACAGGCAGGGTATACACACACTCCGTGTGCATTGGTCCTGGAGGACAGGCAGGGAGTACACACACTCCGTGTGCAGTGGTTCTGGAGGACAGGCAGGGAGTACACACACTCCGTGTGCAGTGGTCCTAGAGGACAGGCAGGGTATACACACACTCCGTGTGCAGTGGTCCTAGAGGACAGGCAGGGAGTACACACACTCCGTGTGCATTGGTCCTGGAGGACAGGCATGGAATACACACACTCCGTGTGCAGTGGTTCTGGAGGACAGGCAGGGTATGCACACACTCCGTGTGCATTGGTCCTGGAGGACAGGCAGGGAGTACACACACTCGTGTGCAGTGGTTCTGGAGGACAGGCAGGGTATACACACACTCCGTGTGCATTGGTCCTGGAGGACAGGCAGGGAGTACACACACTCCGTGTGCAGTGGTCCTAGAGGACAGGCAGGGTATACACACACTCCGTGTGCAGTGGTTCTGGAGGACAGGCAGGGTATACACACACTCCGTGTGCAGTGGTTCTGGAGGACAGGCAGGGAGTACACACACTCCGTGTGCAGTGGTCTGGAGGACAGGCAGGGAGTACACACACTCCGTGTGCAGTGGTTCTGGAGGACAGGCAGGGAGTACACACACTCCGTGTTCAGTGGTTCTGGAGGACAGGCAGGGAGTACACACACTCCGTGTTCAGTGGTCCTGGAAGACAGGCAGGGAGTACACACACTCCGTGTCTAGTGGTTCTGGAGGACAGTCAGGGAGTACACACACTCCGTGTGCAGTGGTCCTGGAGGACAGGCAGGGAGTACACACACACCGTGTGCAGTGGTCCTAGAGGACAGGCAGGGAGTACACACACTCTGTGTGCAGTGGTCCTGGAGGACAGGCAGGGAGTACACACACTCCGTGTGCAGTGGTTCTGGAGGACAGGCAGGGTATACACACACTCCGTGTCCAGTGGTTCTGGAGGACAGGCAGGGAGTACACACACTCCGTGTGCAGTGGTCCTGGAGGACAGGCAGGGAGTACACACACTCCGTGTGCAGTGGTTCTGGAGGACAGGCAGGGAGTACACACACTCCGTGTGCAGTGGTCCTGGAGGACAGGCAGGGTATACACACACTTCGTGTGCAGTGGTGCTGGAGGACAGGCAGGGAGTACACACACCCCATGTGCAGTTGTTCTGGAGGACAGGCAGGGAGTACACACACCCCATGTGCAGTCGTTCTGGAGGACAGGCAGGGAGTACACACACCCCATGTGCAGTGGTGCTGGAGGACAGGCAGGGAGTCCACACATCCCATGTGCAGTTGTTCTGGAGGACAGGCAGGGAGTACACACACCCCATGTGCAGTGGTCCTGGAGGACAGGCAGGGAGTACACACACCCCATGTGCAGTGGTCCTGGAGGACAGGCAGGGAGTACATACCCTGTGTGCAGTTGTCATGGATGATAGGCAGGAAATAAATACTTCAAGACCCATGGCCTGGTGCTAACCTCCTTGAAAGCCATCTGAGGCTCGAATCTTCCTCCTGCCTTGAGTGACAATGATACAGGGTTTCTGAAGTAGGTGACAGGTTTATATCCTTAGAATATGGCCAAAGCCTTCTTCTGATCCCTCAGTGAGGCTGGGTCAACACGGAGGCAGGGCTACTTTTTCTACCTGGTCGGAAGCTGGGACAAAGTGTGTGGATCCAAGCCCGTAGTGGTGGCATACACAGGTGAGTGATGGCAATATGCCAGTATGGCATCTGTTAACATCCAGACATGCTCTAACAAGGCCCCTGGGGTCCTGTGTATGGCACTCAGCTGGACCCAAGGTAGCGCTTGGAAACTTGGAGAGCAGTGGCCCAGGCTGAATGAAAAAGTGATTCTAGAGAGGACAGTCAAGGGCCCAGAGAAGTGGCATGTGTCTGTTGGAATTTAAGTGAAGACACAGTGGCAACATGTTCTTTCAGGGGAAGCTGCCAATTACAGTGACCGGAACTGCTGCCTCTGAACTGGGCTTCTGGTTTGGGGTAGGCAGGAGAGCATCCCTCCCTATAACAGTGGCATGGGCACTGCAGGGTGGGGGTGGGGTGGCATTGGGACCTCACCTGGGGAGCTCTGTAGAGATGGTTACTGGAGGACAGGTGTCAAGTGAGCCGAGAGACTGGCCACATGGGCATTGTTAACCTATGACCACGAGGAATCAGGAGGCCGGGGCTGCCCACTACACACTCACTGTTCAGTCTGAAGGAGAATGGGTTCTAGGATGGGGTCTGTGCCCTGTCTCCTGTACTCAGAGGCAGAAGGGACCTAGCTATAGCTGCCTAGCAACCTATGGAGGTGGAAGAGGACTGAGGGCCTGTGCAGCCAAGGAGCTCACGTTGAGTCCTGGAGGAGGGTGGGCAGCTCTTGTGGCTGGGAGGTCATGTTTGTCTCATCTTAGCTGGGAACATGGGCATGGGAAGAAGGCACAGGTGTCAGTTCTACTGAGTCAGCCCAAACTTAAGCCTGTGGGCAGTGGCTGAGCCAGGAGGACATGGACTACACAGGAAACTTGTGCTGCAGGGCTCTGAGGATGTGAGGGTGGGGAATGCCATCTGTCCTGAAAATGGGCACTTTTGAGGATGGAGGTCCAGTGAAAGGGGACCAGTGCACTCGATTTCTGACAACCGAGGGAGCTCTTGTGATATTTGAGGCTTAATCATAATTTTTTTTTGTTTGGTTTTTAAAGGTAGGTTCTCACTGT
Organism: Jaculus jaculus; assembly: GCF_020740685.1. Taxonomy (NCBI): domain Eukaryota; kingdom Metazoa; phylum Chordata; class Mammalia; order Rodentia; family Dipodidae; genus Jaculus; species Jaculus jaculus. The sequence continues at coordinate 3,474,835 of NC_059102.1, read as the reverse complement.
AGTCCAGGCTTACCTGGAATTCCATTCTGTACTCCCAGGCTGGCCTCAAACTCACAGTGATCCTATTTCTGCCTCCTGAGTGCTAGAATTAAAGGAATGCACCATTATGCTTGGCTGGTTTTGAGGTCAAGAGAACCAAAGTAAACTGGGGTAAATGGTCAACTTCTGGTGAAGTGGACATGGGTATGTACCTGAGGATGTTACGGACAGATCTGAGGAGGGGAAGGTGAGTAAGAGGAGGAAGATTGGGTTTGAGGAGGTACTGGTAGATAGTGATGTAGTTAGGAGGCTAAGCTTCCCCATTGTTTTCACCCAGATTTTTTTTGGCGAGATAGAGACAGGGAGAGACAGAGGAAGAGAGAGAAGGGGCACACCAGGGCCTCTAGCTGCTGCAAATGAACTCCAGTTGTATGTGCCACTTCATGCATTTGGCTTTATGTGGGTAGTGGGGAATAGACCTCAGGTAGTTACGCTTTGTAGGGAAGCGTCTTAACTACTGAGCCATTACTCCAGTCCCCAGATTTAAAAAAAAAATTATACTTATTTGGTAAAATACATGTAATATAAAATTCATTATCTTAATATCTTTAGAATTTAGTTCAGTTATGGTAAGTGTACCGTATTGTTATGACTTGTCATAAGGTCCTTCAAGAGCCTAGTGCAAACCCTGTTTTTCATAACCAGTGCCCTTTGACTTGCTTGTGGCCAGCTGCTAAGGGTCACAGAGAAATCACAGCTGACCTTCTCATTTGTCCCAACTCCCACAATTAACCTCTTTGCAGCTGAGAATGGGGACTCGCCACTCATTCCTAACTCTGAATTGGTTTTTAATGTATGAGAAGATCTTTCCGTTAACCTCCCGAGAGGAAGTTCTCATCTCTGTAGCCTTTAAAGAGCGTTTCTTGAAAGTCAAAAGAAATCCCTCAGGTTATTTTCAACGCTCTTCTTACATGATTCGCACAAAAAATATTTAGCAGATGAGTGTGGTTGTATTGCTCTAAGCTTCGGGATCATAGCAGTGTCTGCCCCAACCTGCCTCCATCCCCTTCGCCTTCCCCTGAGCACCCTCCTCCTACCTGCCTTCCTGTCTGCCTCTTCCACCCTTCTCCTGCTCCTGTCCATCTCTCCTTCCTTTTTCCACCCCTCATGCCCTATCCCCGCCTCTGACCCCCACCCCCATCCCACTCCTTCTCCTTGCCCCATCTGTCTCTCTTGCCCTTGTCCATCTATCTCTCTTTCCCTGTCCATCCCTCCTGCTCCATCCCTTCTTCCTGGCCCCATCTATTTTTCCTTCCCCTGTTCACCTATCTTGTCTCTGTTTACCTCTCTCTGCAGCTCACTGCCCCCTCATTCCTCTTTTTAAGCCCTGTCTACTGTGATTGGCCTTGGCTGCCACAGCTGCCAGTATTTATGCTTGATTCCACACTCTGCGTCTTCAGGTCAAGGTAGGTATGACCATCCAGCAGAACCACATGCCCAGCAGGCAAGCTGCCAGCCGTCTTCCATGCATCAGCCTGGTTTCAGCGTCACTAACCTTGTTTCTGCCTCAGTTTCCTCAGGGGATTTTCACCATGTCTGGGATCCTCCTGCTGCTGACTGTGCACCAAGTCCCAGACTGGCTTATCTGTGATGGAGTCACTGCAGTGAGGTTGTGGTCAGGCCAGACTAGCGCTTAGGCTGGTGGCAGGTCTGCCTGGCTCTTAATTAGGTCATGCAAGACCCATGGGTTGTCATAGTGTCAGGTGGGACCTTCTGTCCTTCCAGGTGGAGAAACATCCTGTTTTTGTGTCAGTGACAGAATGTTTAAACACAATAAACATGAGAAAACTAGGTTTCCTGAGATTCAAGGAGAGATGACTTTGGGGACTGGGACCCCTGGAGGAGGGAGTGTTTGCTCTCCGTTCTGTGGTCGAGTCTTCCCTGCCTTCCTGCTACTATTTGTACCCTGGCAGCTTTTCCTCAGACCTTTCTAGAATGCAGTCTTCGGTATTGTCCTCCACGCAACGTCCCCAACCCTGCTGTATTAGGGTTCTCTAGAGGAACAGAACCAATAGAGTGAATTGGATTAAAAAGGGACTTTATTGGATTAGCTTATGACAGTCCAAGAATAGCAGTCTGTAGGCTTGAAAGTCAAGGGACCTGGTAGCTGCTCAGTCCATGAGGCTGGATGTCTGTGCAGTCCAATCCGGCACTGAAGGACTGGAGGCTTCCCGGAGAGCTGCTGCTCTCTAGTCCTCATTGGAAGGCTGAGGAAACTGGTCCCAATGCGAGGGAGGAAGGATAGCCATACAGAACAGATGCACGTGCAGTGATGTGCTTTCCAGCCTTGGCATGGGCAGCCAGGTAGGAGGCAAGGGCTTTTATTCTCTCCCAGCACTTCCTTACATAAGGCCTCACTGGGAGGCCGCCCACTGGAGGAGGGCTTCCTCTTTCAGATGCCACTGCAGAGACCCCTCACTGGTTTAAAGATTGTCCCTGTGGGGGCTTCACGCCTGTAGCTCAGAATCCCACCATTTGAGATTCGTGGGGAGCAGATTCTAGAGTTTGTTTCCATAAACTCTGACTTGCTGGGGCTTGAATTGTGAGTGTCAGTGAGTGCGATGGTCAAGTTCCATTGTCAGCCTCGTCACCTCCTGGGCAGGTCTGTGAGGGTCTCCCGAAAGACTGAGGGGGGAGGACGACCTTCCTGCAGAGTGGTGGCCCTTCTGAGGTGGAAGCTCCAGGGGGGCACTGCCCCTCTTGCCCAGCTGCCTGTGCTGCTCACTGGTGCATCTGCCCTGTTGCCTTGGCCCTTTGTGGAGACTGGAGCTCAGCTCCATCAGCCTCCCAACATGGCCGGCAGCTCTCCAGGAATCCTCCAGGCCTTCAGTGCCAGAGTGGGACTGCTGGGCCCCAGCCTTGTGTTCGGAGAAGCTGAGGGATCCACAGACTGTCCAGCCCACATCTTGGAAGCTGATTCCATCATGATATATAGTCATTCTATCAGCTCTGTTCCTTAGAGAACCCCGACTGACACAGCTAGGAGGCCCGGGCTTAGAAACAGTCTCACATTTGATTCTTCCATACCCCTAAGCACTACCTACATGGGGCTGTGCTGGTCAGCTTTCTGTGTGAGCTTTCTAGACTCAGTGTAGTATACATTAGATCCCAGATGTGCAACAAGGCCACAGTTCTGTATTTGTACAGGAAACATTTCCTGTTTCTTGTTAAATATTATTTATTTATTTCTATTTTTTCGGTGCTGAGGACCAAACCCAGGGCATTGCGCTTGCTAGGCAAACGCTCATCCACTGAGCTAAATCCCCAACCCCCTATTATTTATTTGAGAGAGAAAGGCAGACAGAGAGACAGAATAGGTGTACCAGGGCCTCCAGCCACTGCAAACAAACTCCAGATGCATGCACCACCTTGTGCATCTGGATTACATGGTTACTGGGGAGTTGAACCTGGGTCCTTAGGCTTTGCAGTCAAGCACCTTAAACACTAAGCCATCTCTCTATCCCCCAACATGCCTGTTTAATGCCAAGGCCAGAAGGCATAATTTCCTTGGTACTGAGGTGATCTAAGGGGGCACAGGCCTTGTACCAACTCTGTGTCATATTTGTAGATGTGAAGGTGACACAAATCAGTACCCCTTTCTTTTTAGAAATATTTATTTATTTGAGGGAGAGAAGAGAGGAAAGAAAGAGAGAGAGAATGAGAATGGGTGCACCAGGACCTTTAGCAACTGCAAATGAACTCCAGATGCATGAGCCACCTCGTACATCTGGCTTACATGAGTCCTGGGAAATTGAACCTGGGTCCTTTGGCTTTGCATGCAAGCACCTTAACCGCTAAGCCATCTCTTCAGCTCTAGTACCCCTTTTTGGCATGACCACTCCTGTTTTTGCCTCTGGGAATGTCCGTTAATTTCTTGGAACTCAGATGTGTATTTAAAAATGATTAGAATATCCTGCCCCGTGTTTCCAAGTTGTCCCATTGGGGAATTTTCCAGGAAGTCTGGCCTGCAATATTGACTTCCTGGATGTGCTCCCTGGTTTCCAGAGGCAGCGAGGCAGCATCCTTAGGCAGCCCAGGCTGCTTGCCCAGGAACTTCCCACACCATGTACTTTGTGTCACGGACTCAAGGGGGCAGTGTCGAGTCTTGCAGCTTTATGTCAAGGACTCAAGGGGGCAGTGTCTAGGCTTGCAGCTTCCCAGGTGAGGGAGGGGAGGCCAGAAATTGGTGGGTGGTTGTGACCCTAGCAGCTGTGATCCCGTAGCCATTCTCTGGCCTGCTGGAGGGAGTGGGGTAGCAGAAGTCCATGATCAGTGTGAGCCTCAGGAAGACAGCCTAGTGAAGTTATGGTCAGGATGACCCCTGGGCCCCTGGGGGTCTGGAATGGGTGTGTGCTGGTCTGAATGAAAAGTGTCTGTCATAGGCTCATGTGCTTGAATGCTCGGCTCTCAGTTGGTATTGCTGTTTGGAAGGTTTGTGGAGCCTGAGGAGGTGGTCACTGCAGGTAGGGTTTGGGGTGTCATAGCCCAGCCCAGTTTTGTATACTCTCCATTCTCTCTCTGCCAATGTGAAGGTAGGACTCTAGGGTGGAGAGGAGGGAGGAGGAGGGTTGATCAAAAATAAAGATGTTATTGCTGAAGACTCCACGTACTTGGGCTGCAAGGCTACTGAGAAGTCCTGCTGGAACTGAGCGGATCACCTCCTCTGTGTAGACCAGCTGACAGAAAGATGAAAGAAGCCATTCTACATGCAGTTCAATGGTAGAAAGAGATACCACCAGTGAAGATACTCAACAGTGGACATTGCAAACCTATATTTGGCCAGCCAGGCAAAATGAGCCAATGGGTGCAATAGTGGCATGTCTGTCATGGTGGAAACCAACTGCCCTCCAATTGGACTGGAGGCCTGCTCCATTAGGGGGAATACATCCCTTATACTGAAAACTTAAAACAGCGGTAGTGATGAACCCTAGGGATGTAACATCTGCTGATGTCTGGAAAAATGTATATACTATGTTTATCAAACTGCCTAGTGAGCACTTCTCTTAATATTTATACTCTTATATTAATGCTACTCTCACTTTGGGTAGAGAATCTTCTCTTTTCAGATGGCAGTGACCTTGGCATGACTCAGAAGGCATCATAGTGCTGGAAAGAAGTGAATGGAGTACTGAGTAACATCTCTATCATACCTTCCAAGGCTCAGGGACTAATGCGAAAGAGGTGGCAGAAAGAATGTAAGAGCCAAAGGAAGGGTAGGACTCCTTACAACATGCTCCTCCAGACATGAAATGGCCTGGATATCCATGACCTCATAGTGCCTGACACTACCTACACAAGGCCATTATAAGAGGAGGAAAAGATCATGACATCAAAATAAAAGAGAGACTGATTGAGATGGGGAGGGGATATGATGGAGAATGGAATTTCAAAGGGGAAAGTGGGGGGAGGGAGGGTATTACCATGGGATACTTTTTATAATCATGGAAAATGTTAATAAAAATTGAGGAAAAAATAAAAATGTTATAAATAAGCCATTGAGAATGTATGTCTTTGCTAGCTAAATTATATATGTGTTAAAAAAGAAAGAGTTTGGGTAGAAAGTACTCTGTGAGGGTGGATAATGATGAGTCCAGAAGTGATTGATTGCTACAAGAAAATTTCAGAGTTAGGGATGGGATACTTTCCAGTGAGTTTTGGTCAGAAAGGCCCTTGATGTACCTAAAACATTATAGGTCATTGCCAAGGCTTTTGGTTGTCCACCAGACCTAGATGGTAAGACCATATTGCTAAAGACTCCACGTGCTTGGGCTTCAAGGTCACTGAGCAATCAAGCTGGACCTGAGCTGGCAGCCTCCTCCCTGTTGACTAGCTGTCAGGATGCTGGAAAGACCTGTGCAGCCTGTTGGGGAGAATTTATCAATGGTCTTAATCAACAACGGACCCTACAAACTTTATGTCTGGCCAGCCAGGCAAAATTTACCAACTGGTATAATGGTGGGCATGTCTGTTTTGGGAGAAACCAACTCTGAGTGGATCTGAGGCTGGATCCATGGGAGGGAATCCCTGCCTGGTACTGAAAACCTAATGAAGAGCCTTTGGTCGGGGAGATCCTAAGCCCTGGGGGTGATGAAGTACTACTGTTGTCTGGTTAAATGGATATATTATGCTAACAAAAGTTCCTTCTAAATACTTATGTTGATGCCAATATATTAATGCTACTCTCACTTTTGGTCAGAGAAGCTTCTCTTTTAAAGGGTGGTGACTACTGGGGCGATTCAAAACTTACCAAAGTGCTGAGAAGAAATGTCAGTGGTGTGTTTAGCACTGAGGCATCTCTATCACAGCCTCCAAGGCTCAGGGACAATTGTGGAAGAGGTGGCAGAAAGAATATAAGAGCCAGAGAAAGGGAGGAGTGCTTTGCAATGCTGTCTTCCAGACACCAAGTGGCCATGGCATTCAAGACCTCACCGTGGCTGATGCCACCTACACAAGACCTGCTTAATCAGAGGGGGAAAATGACATCAAAATAGTTGGAAAGCAGCCAGGTATGGTGGCACACGCCTTTAGTCCCAGCGTTTGGGAGACAGAGTTAGGAGGATCACCATGAGTTTGAGGCCACCCTGAGACTACATAGTGAATTCCAGGTCAGCCTGGGCTAGAGTGAGACCCTACCTTGGAAAACCAAAAAAAAAAAAAAAAAAAAAAAAAAAGGTGGGATTTAGTAGAAGGGGAAAAGGGGAATTTGGAAGGGGGAACGGAGTGGTAGGAGGGGATTTTGATCATGGTATATTGTCTATATGTATGGTGATTATCAATAAAAAGTTGAAAAACATATCAGTCCAACTTTCTGCTCCTGCCATGCTTTCTGCATAATGATGGAAATTCCCTTTGAAACTACAAGCTGAAACAAACCCTTTGCTTCTGCAAGGTGCTTCTGGTCAGGTATTTTGTCTCAGCAATCATGAAGATGTGGGTGAGTGACCCTTGGGCCTGTCTACCTGAGCAGCCAGGGGGAGCCATGGAGCCTGCGGGGTTCTCTTAGCCTTGCCTTTCAGTCCTGAGAGACCCCACGCTCAAGGCCTTATTAACTCCCTGCACACAAGACAGCTCCCGAGGAGTATCACCGGGCTTCAGGCTGCCCTCACTCTGTGCTTGGCTGTTTCAAAGAATGGCCATGGCCTCTCCCTCCCGCCTTTGTATCTTTTTCCTTCATTCTCTCTCTCTCTTTCCACCTATGTTTCCCTTTGTCCTATCCTCTCTTCCCTCTCTCGGCTCCTCCCTGCCTTTCTTCTTTCCTCCCTCCCTTCTTTCCTTTCCTCTCTCCCTTATCCCTCTTTCTTCCCCCCTGTCTTTCTAACCCTTGTCTTCCCTCCATCTCTCCTTTGCCATTTGTCTTTCCCTCCCTCTGTCTTCCATTCCTTCCATCCCTGTGTCTTCTTCCTTCAGTCCCTCTCTCCCTCCCTTTCTTCTTCCCTTCTCTCCCTCTGTTTTTCCCTCTCTCCCTCACTGGTAGCGTGGGAGAAGGTACTTCATTACACAGCTGCACTTGCTGGTGTGGTTTTCTCACACCCAGTCCTCTGAATGGCAGAGGGCTGCTAGCTGTGTTCAGTGCAGTGAGTTGTGGACACCCAGCTGCCTTTCTGTGCTCATTATGGGCCCATGGTCATGCTTGTGCTAGGTCAGTGGCTCTTGGCATCAAGATGCCCCTCTGGGCAGAGACAAGGTGTGTGCTCTGTGTTCTCATGCTTGTTATGTATGGTGGGTGGCTGCAGTCTCTGAGCCATTGCAGGGGACAGAAGCCTAGCACTTTTGGTCTTTCTGTGGATTTAGAATGTCACCTCATCCATGTTCGGAGCAGGCCCCCATGATTTTGGCCAGAGTGGGCACTGGGTAGAGCAGAATTATTCTTTTTTTGAGACTGAGTCTGTTGACTGAGCCTGGCCTCCTGCCCAGGGGACAGTCACAGCAGCAGTTCCTGGTGGCCCACACCCAGCCCTAGCAAGGCTTCTCACAGCTCTGGTTAGGAGACAGCATGGTGAACCCTCTCCCAGCCCGCCTGTAGATACAGATGCCCAGCACCAGGCTCCTTTGCTATCTGAACTCCCACCCCTGGCAGACAAGACTATGGAAAAATGCTGAGCATTTGACGTGACAGACCCCTCAAATACCGTTATTTTATATCAAAAATGCTGGTTGGGAAACAGCCATGGAGATGAAGCCAACACCAATGGTGGTGGTTAGACGGCAAACCAGGGGCGTTGTTCTATTCCTGTGGATTTCCATCTTTGACGGGCACTGAGATTTATCTCATACTTTTGGCCTCATTTCCTTGCAGCGATAATTACATGGGATGTGCTCCAGTGCTGTGTTCTCGTTCCTCTTCCTTGACTGTGAAGATGTGACGGCATTATAAATAAATGCAATAGAGGCTGATTCTGTGTGGAAAGGCACAAAACCCTTTCCTTCTAATTGCATCTGTTAATCTCACACACATCTTCATTAAGGGTCTGAGGATATTGGAAAGATGCATCAAAGCTGGCGCCTAAAGGGCATCAGTATGGGCTCCTCCGCCTCTCTCGGCTGAGCTGAGGGGCGGTGTTAGCTTTTCCTGAGGAGACAGGTACAAACGTCACCCCGACAGGCACTGATAACAGACCAAAGAATCAGTTCCACCCACGTCTAGCTTAGTGAACCAGTGAATTAATTGGGGTCACTTGCAGGAGCATGGGTGACTTAAAGGCAGCTGCATCACTGAACCCCTGCCCCCCGCATGGGTGACGAGTCAGGAAAGCTGCATCCCAAAGCCCCCTGCAGGGTTTACAGACAACTTGGGGAGTTGGAGCGTCTCTTTGCCCCGCAATTATTTACTGCTTATTAACCTTGGGGTGGGGCCTTGCGAATCTTGCAAATTTTGTCTTTCATTTGCCTTCTGAGTCTCACGAGCCCCCTCCTCCTGCAACTCATGAGGCTGCTTGAGTGCCATAGGGTTCCGGGAATGCAGGGACTTGTCTTCCAGGGAAACTGAAGGAGACAGGAAGTGAGGACAGGTGTAGGGTCTCTGGCAGGGATTTGAGCCCAAACCAACCCAGAACATCATTTTCCCTCAGCGTCCAAGCCTCCCAGCTCAGGGTGAACGAAGGGAGGTGGGGCCAGGCAGTGTCTAGTTCAAGAACAACTGGGATATTAAGTAAGATGTGTTTGGCGAGGCTGGAGAGATGGCTCAGAGGTTAAGGTACTTGCAAAGCCAAAGGACTCAGGTTTGATTCCTCAGTACCCATGTAAAGCCAGATGCACAAAGTGGCACGTGTATCTGGAGTTCATTTTCAGTGGCTGGAGGTCTTGGCAAGCACATTTTCTCTGCCCCCCCCTCTCTCTCTCTCTCTCTCTCTCTCTCTCTCTCTCTCTCTTTTCAAATAAATAAAATATTTTTTAAAAGGTGTGTTTGGGGTGTTTCTCATTAAGTCTTCCTGAGTCCTTGCAGCAGCCTGGCCACGCTGTCCTATTTCCCACACGGACTTGTTCTACGTCACTAGGGAGTCAGTGGAGGGCAGGCTGCTCACGTTGCAGACAGACTCAGCTGTGCAGGGACGGAGCGGGAAGGGTGAGGACAGACAGGCAAGTAGGAGTGACTGTCTCTGCCCCCTTCCCTAAGCTGCTCAGTGTGGACATTTAGCTTCTAGAGCCAAGAGTAAGATATTAGGCACACTTTCAAGAGAAAACCTCTGAAGTAACAACTTGTTGGTCTAGTTGAGGAAAGAATGATGGAAATTATTTTCTGAAGAAATAGGGGGGTTTAATTACACACGGAAGAACGCACCACTCTCATCTTCCTCGGCACCTGGAAGGGCACCACTTTCCTCTTGCACCACGGCTGTGAGTGACACGGACTCATTTTGTTTTTACCATTATTTTCAGCTGGTCAATTAACTCAGCAGGCCAAGTGTGGCATATGCATAGGCACGGAAGAGCTCTGTGTTACATGCTGCCATCCACCTGGGAAAGCGCCGGGGCTGGGGCCCACAGGATGGCTGCTGCATTAAAGAGCCGAGCCCGCGGGATTCCTCCTCAGCCCTCCCTGCCCCAGTCAACCCACAGGGCCGTCCTCTGTCCTGCCCCAGACTAGTCTCCAGCTTGCATTAGGTTAATGATAGGAGGAACCTTCTGGGTGGAACAGAGCTTGGCCCTGAATTCTGGAGGCTTGGACAGTGCAGAGGTACGGGGGTTTGCTTGGCACTGTCCTCACCTGGAACTGCTTAGGAAAAATGGGCTCCATGGTCTTATGTCTCTAAAGGACAGGGTCACCATGATCTCCTCCTCAGCCACAGGTGTGACTATAACAACACCCACCCCTCACGCTGGGTACCTGGGTGCTGGTCCTCCTGGGCAGTGACTCCTGCACCAGCTCTGACAGAGTCTGTCCTGGGACTCCCTGTGAGTAGTAATTAGTCATGTGTGGGAGAGGAGGAAACACAGACATCAAGACTTAGATCTTGGAAGCTACACTAATAATTCCACATGCTGGGGTTAACCATAATGTCAGCTTGCACATGGGGTTTTTATTTCATGTGAGAGAGGGAGAGAGTGAGGGGATGGGGAGAAAGAAAATGAGAGAGGGAGAGAGAGAGAGAGGTCATGCAAGAGCCTCTTGTCCTTAAGTTACAAATGAACTCCAAACACATAGGGCATACCACTTTGTCCATCTGGCTTTATGTGGGTCCTGGGGGAATCAAATTCAGGCCAGCAGGCTTTGTAGGCAAGCACTTTCATGGCACAGCTACATCTGCAGCCCCGCAGGGTATTTATTTTAAACATCCGGACTATGATAACAACTGGGGCCCAAGTGGGGGTCAGATTGGGGTGGACTGGACCGTGGATGGCCTTGGGTACTCAGGTGGGAAGCTGTCTGAGTTTCTGCAGGCTCAAGGGATTACAGAAACCCACCACAGCTCTCAGCTTTTACCCAGGGTTTGAAGTTCCAAACTCAGAGTTGCAGTGCAAGGGCCATATTCACTGAGCCATCTCCCCAGCCCGCCTGCCTTCCTTCAACTTGGTCACAAGTGAGAAGAAAAGTAACCAAAACACCGTGTCTTAGTTTCGTCTTTTTGTTTGGGCGTTGAGCCTAGGGTCTTACGCATGTTAGCCAGGCGTTCTCCATTGAGCCCTATCCCGCAAGCCTTCTGTATTTATAAATTTCGAATGTAACATGCACTCGCTGTGGAAAGGCAGGCAGTACAGAGTTGGCCGTGTGTGAAACAGACCAAAGCCTGCTTCGCTCTGGAGGCTTGAGCCCGTGTCCTGCCAGGAGACTTGAAAGGATGTTGCAGCACTGACCTCCGCACTGCTGGGACACTGTCTGGAGGCAGCTGCTGGAAGGCTTTGTTCTGGCTCATGGCTTCCTCACGGTGAGGAAGCGCGCAGAGCAGGCAGCTGGGGCGTCGTCTGCGTGAGTTAGCGCTCAGCGCCGGGAGGGCTGCATTGGAATCCTGAAGGCTGGCCCCGTGACACCTCCTCCAGCAAGGCTCCGCCTCACAAAGGTCCCACCAGCTGGGGACTGAGCAGAAAGCTTAAGGAATCACAACTGCTTGAGGCTGTGGGGGACACTGTGCATGCAAACTACCACAGGCCCCGCGCGGCACTGGGACTAGGGGCGTAAGGACACGACGAGCTGCAGTGGCCGTGGAGGTTGTGGGTGATGACTTCAGCCGCTCAGTTGTCCCCAGAAAGGCAGGGGACATGTGTGTGCCTGGGCAGGACTGCCTCCCTAGCCAGGCTTGACGCTCAGTGGCTTGACGCGGTGATGGGACTCCTAGTGTGGACCCCCTCGTGGGTCCTGTTAGGTGCTCAGGACCGAGCTGCCTGTGTCCTGTTGATTAATACAGCGCTGTTTCCTGGTCTGTGTGGTTATTGGATTTGGGGTTCTATCAATGTTGTTCCTTTTGTACTGTAAGCTAATCAAATGGCTCCCAGCAACACAGCCCTTGGAAGCCGCTTCGTGACTGTGAGGATATTTCTCCAGCTAAAAAGCCATGCACGACAATGCTCATGGATATTTCATCACTGCTTTGTTTGAAATTATTCACATTTAAGAACAAAAGAAATATGTTGCCTGGCAAAGAACTCAAAAGCAACACAGTGGAAACCAGAAGGTGTTTCCACCTAATTCCCACCAAGGGCTGTGCAGTTCACGGTGCCCGCCGGGTGCCAGGCTCCCCCCGGAAGCAGCACCCTCACAGTTGGGGCCAGCACCGACTGGGCCTCGGCCCTGCCTGCTCCCCTCAGAGCTCTGGATCCGTGCCCTGTGATTTTTGGGTGTCCTAACCTGCGTTTTGGTTTTCCAGAATGTAGCTGTAAAACCACCACCGCAAGCATGTACCCGGTTACAACACCTGATCGCGCGGTGGTGCTGTGATTTTACCCTGGAAGAGACCCAAGTTCTTGAAACCTTCTCTTCTGAGGGTTTCCTCCTTTCCCGTGTCCTTGGGCCAGCTCAGGAATCTCCAGCTTGGCCCCTGCAGGGCTCACAGGAAGCCGTTCCCATGGGCTTCCTCTCCCGTGTGCTTGTCCAGGCTGGGCTCTGGCCATGTGTAGTTTGCTAAGTATCTTCCAGGGGCATCTTAACAGTTACCACACACTAGGTGTTTTGAAGCAAGAGACAGCGCTGTCCTGGATGCAGGCCCAGCTGTGCCCCTCTTGGGGCTTGGCCCTGGTCTGCTGAAGGCCCCTTATCCCTATGATGGAAGCTCCAGTAGCCCTGGGCCCTGGCAGCCCATCCGAGGTCTCCGTCGCCATGGCGCACGGCCTTCTCAGTTTACAGCCCATCAGGGCAGGAGGAGCAGGACTTGAGGAAGCAGAGAGCCAACAGGAAGAAAGGCCCAGCTACCAACCCTCAAGGTCTACCTACACTGATGTGCTTCTTCCAGGGAGGCTCTACTTCCTGAAGGTTCTAGAACCTTCCCAAACAGCATCTGTAGCTGTGGACTGAGGAGTAAACACCTGAGCCTGTAGGGGGACATTTCACATTCAAACCCCAGCAGCAAATGAAATCAATCAGGAAGACAGGGGCAGGTGGTGGGAGAAGGGAGAAGGAGGAGAGGCTCATGTCATTGAGGCTGTGACCTGGGCAGACCTTGCCTTTAGTCAAATTCTACCATCTCTCCTAGGGCTCCAGGCATGACACCCCTGTCCTGTGAAAGGGGGTGGCCAGTTTTTGCTTCCAGAGTGGAGTCTCTGATAAGGCTGGCTTAGACTTGGTGAGGATGGCCTGACTTTGGATGTGACAGGGTGGGGATCCCCTCCAAGGTAAGTGTGAGAATGTTTCTCTCCCCTTTTGTTTGGCCTCTGGTCTGCAGGGGCCTAGATGAGCGGGCACGGATCCTTTCCTATAGAGCTGAGGACCACTATGGAGTCTGGAGGGGTGGCATGGGGACCGCAGGTGGTGACAGCCACACAAGCCTGGTGGCAGGGTAGAACCAGCATTTGTGTGACTGCATCAGCCGCAGGTAGTGTGCCTCCAAGGGCTGGGTGGCAGCCTGCTCCACTGCTGACCCTGGAAGCTCTGAGGTGGGTCTGGCGTGAAGTGGGGACCACCCCTCAGGTCCAGGATCAGCCACACCCTCCTCCTTCTAGGGTGACTCTGTACTGTTCCCCGGTCCCAGGGCTGGCCTTTCTCTGTGGGCCTCATTCCCTCTCTCACCATGTCCCTGACATGGCAAGACTCCCCACCTCTGAGAGGCCTTTGCTCAGGGGCGTGTGCTGGAGACTGTCAGCTCTGCACCATCCCTGCTCTTGACTCTTCTCCTTACGACCTGGCTGCTCTTTTATCCATAAAAAGTATGTTATTTTATGTCAGTGTTGCTGGAGACAGACAGGACACGGAAGCTGGGTATTTTGTTATTGTGAAAATGAAGTAAAATTTGTGGGGACCCAGCACCCCTGCAGTGTCCAGCCAGGCAGGATGCTGAAGTAACCAGCCTGTGCATTGAAGAACCAAGGCCAGGGTGACTCCTGACATCTGAGCTTCAGCCTCTTGGGCTGGGCTTTTCCACTCTTGGGTAAATGTAATGATTTTTATGACTTGAAAACTTTTGCATCTCTTAGTACCATAGTAGTTGGGAGCTTAATGGCAAAATTAAGGACCCATGCTTTAGCATGTACGGAAAACACCCTCTGGTGGGGTGATAGGAGCACCCTTGCAGGGATGTCTGGCACAGCAGGGCTTTTCTCTCTGACTACGCTCTGCGGTGTTGGAGGAAGCTCTGTAGATGCTTCCTGGAGGGGACCTCTGGCGGTGAGGATGCTTGCGGTTGTGAGACTTGGTTTCATTGGAGAGAAAAGAGTGGGGGAAGAAGGCGAAACTTCACTTAGAATCCCACTCCCTGGCTTGTCACAGACAGCACAGGTTCAGGCCAAAGCCCCTACCGTGCAGTATCCTGACAGGGACTACAAAGAGAGGAGACAGCTGGAGGGACTGTGTGGAGTGACTGCTTGGGGTGTGGGGTGGATTCTCTGACTGCTAGGTAGCAGGGAGGTGTGGGTGCTCTTCCCTTGAACTCAGGTTATGATGATTAATCTCCACTGTCAACTTGATTGATGGAGAAGCACCTAGGAGATCAGTGAAGCACTGAGACGTCTGTGAGGTGTTTCCAGGGAGGATTAACTGAGGTCTGAAGGTTACTCTTCATTGTTAACATGACTGGATTTAGAAGCACTATGGAAACACAACTCTGGGATTATCTGTGAGAATGCTTCTAGGAAGGTTTAACTGAGGAGGAAACACTCACCCCAAATGCAAGTGACTTTGGCCCATGGGCTGGGGCTCTAGACTGAACAGAAATGAGAAGGTGAATGATGTACCAGCGTTCCTCTCTCTGCTTCCATCCGTCGTGGTGGGAGGACGAGGGGGGACAGCTCACACCACAGAGAGAAGGCCTTGCTAACCAGCTTTTCCTTTCTGCTCTTTCATTCTATCCAGCCTCTAACCTATGGCATGGTATTGCCCACACTCAAGGAGGGCCTTCTGCACTAAGGCTTTCTGGAAGGGCTCCCATCATAGTGACCAGGAAGTAGAGAAAACGCCACTTGACTGGACTTGAACGTCCAGTCGAGTTCTCTCTGTATTGTTTCCCTCTCTATTCCACCTGGGCCTTCATCCTATGGGGAGGTGTCACTCTGATTCTGGGTCTTGCCCCCTTTCTCATTACTGCACAAAATATCTGACAAAAAGTGACTTAAGAAAGGAGACATTTATTCTGGCTCCAAGGTGGAAGTGGCAGAGCCTACCGTGGCAGGACGGGTGCATGGAGAAGGTGGCTCTGACAGTGGCGGCAGGACCGAGGCTTTATTCTTCACGTAGGTGCTGAGCCTCAGGCTTGCAAGACCCGCATTTCACCCACATTCCCAGCCTCCACTCCACTGTTTCGGAAGATGGTGTTCATGTTTTATCCAGTTGAGTAAAAAAATATAAAACGAGCGTTTGTGGTAGCAGCCCACTCAGTAAAGCTTCACAAACATGAGGACCTGAGTTCGAGTCCCAGTACCCAAATAAGTGTTGAACATGGCCGCACATGCCTGTAACCCCAGTTCTGGGGAGGTGAAGACAAGGGGCTTCCTGGAGCTCTCTGGCCAGTCAGTCCAGCCTAATTTGATCAAAGAGAGACCCCGTCCCAAGAAGAGGTGGGTGGTGATCCTGAGAGGACATCTGAGGTTGTCCTTTGTCCTCCACACCACAAGCCCACATGTGCGTGCACCCCTGCACACACACTTGTCCTCTGTGTGTGCATGCATGTGTGCAAGCACAAGTACATAAAATACAGACGACTGATCATCAAGCAGGTCTCCTTGCAGGAGTAACTAACCAGCAGGTGGACTCCAAGTCAGATCCCACCTGGTTCACCTGAGGACTCCCGGGAGATGCCAGTTCTCGGCCCTACCTCGGATCTGCAGTGGTTCCTCATGGGATGGGACCAGGGAACTCTGGGCCAGTGACCTGGGGGTGAAGCTCATCTGTCCTTGGGAGAGGATGGTGAGCCCTACCTCATATGCAAGCAGGGCTGCCCATGTTCTGTGACCTGCTGGCCTGTGGACAAGGAACCACAGGGGCCCTACTGCACTTGCTGTTGCTGGGGACAGTGTCCTCATGGGTTCTTCCAGGCCTGTGATCCTGTGTCCTGCAGCCAAAGCGATGCTCACAGTCCTGCAAAGTCTGTGGCATTCATTAACAATGCATCCCCGGGGTCAGCAGCAAGACCATTAATTCAAACAGAATGCTACTGACTTCTGACACAAAATCAATGTCAAAAACAGTGAGAGTAGCCCGGGAGGTGGGGCCATGGATGTATCCTGATGGGTTAGGGTCCTGCAGACTGCCCAACTCTTGCTAGGGTCATGTGGCCCCGCTCTCTGGTACCTTCTACAACGTCTGTTCTGGCTTTCTTGGGGCACTGGAAGGGCACAGGAGGTGGCCAGCTGGCTAAGCTACCAGGGGCAGTGCAGTAGGACTTGGTAGGGCAGACTGCCTCCCCAGATGTCGGTGCTTCCTGTCGACACTACTATCAGCCGTGTTTGCAGTGGGATCCATCAGTGTTCGGGCAGGAGCCCCCAAAGGTCCGGAGTTTTCCCATTCTGTCTCTGCGGCTTTCCTTTCCTGGCCTGGCTCCGCTCCGCTCCGTAGGAGTTGCTTAGTAGGGTTAATTGCACCAATGCTCCTTAGGCACTGCCTCACACTACCAGAGATGAAAGCAAAGTGGGCAGATTTTCTGGGGGGCATCTTAATGATGTGCATCAAGGAGCATGCACACATGCGCCCTTTGATCTTGGGGCTTCTCAGCTGGGGATTTACTGCAGACGTCCTTGACACACCCCATGTCTGTGTGGTGTTCACACTCTCAGAAGCTCCAGAGCCACTTGATCACTCCCCAGGATGAGTTAGTTCAAGTGAAACACTGTCAAGCCTCAGAGTGACACACTATGCCAGTGTTAAAACTTAACATTCAAAAAAGCCAATTAAATGGGAAGAGCTGAGAATAGGTACAGCTCACAAAGAAGACATGAAAGTAGAAAGGGACTATTTGGGAAGAAGGGGATTAGTGAGAGTAACGAGGGAGGTGATGGGGGTGTTACGGTGTGAGTGTCAAACGCCTCCACAGGCTCATGGGTTTGAACATTTGCTCTTCAGTGACAGTGATGTTTTGGAAGGTTTTGGAATCTTTCTGAGGTGGAGTCTTGCTGGAGAATGAGAGGTGGATCTTGAGGCTTTGTAGCTCAGCCCCAAATCCTGTCTGCGCTCTGCTTCCTGATGTGACTGTAGCAGAACTAGACAGGCCCGTGGTCCTGCAGCCCCACCTTCCCCAGCCCGGGAATGCAGCCCTTAAAACCATGAGCCCGAATCGAGTGCTGTCCCTCCTTCAGCTCTTCCTGGTCAGTAGTTTTGGTCACAACGATGAGAAAGCAACTAATATACGGTTGAATCTGACCAAAGCACATTATATACATGAATGAAATGTCATAATGAAGCCCATTATTTTGAATAATTAATATGTGCTGATAAAAAAGTTCAGGAAGGTAAACACTAAGAAGAATGTAGTGCATATGTCTTATCCTCCCCTGGCAGGTAAAGTTCCAGAAGGCATCACAAGGGTAGATACAGTTAATCTTACTTTGGCTCAAGATCTACACTGTGGTATGTGTCTGAATTTTATTCCTCTTTGAGATCTATGCAGATGGACTGCTGTCTGGGTCCTCTGCTAAGCCTCATGACAGCTCATGAGCTCATCCTGTGCACTGACCACTTGGTGTGGGTTGAGGACACAGGGCTGAGAGTACATTTTCTTGTTCAAGGCTGTATTGCTGGGGACTGTCTGGGCCAATGGGCTCTAGTCTCCCAAGCGAGGTGGACCACTTGAATTAAACCCTTGAGTCAGTCTTGGGACCTGGTAAGAGTTTACATCCTAAAAGAGTAGCTTAGGAGATGGGGAGGTATCTTAGTGAGTCAAGTGCTTGCCATCTAAGCATGAAGGCCTGGGTTTAGGTCACTAGTACCTGTGTAAAGTGCTAGATGTGAGGCCGTGTCCCTGGGATGGTGTGGCTGCCAGGCAAAGACCAGGGCTCTATGGGGCTCTCTGGCTACCTCGCCTAGCTGAATCCATGCACTAACTCGAGTTCAGCGAAAGGTCCTGTCTCAATGAATGAAGCAGAGAGTGAATAAGGGAGATATCTGATGTTGATTTCTAGTGCACACATGCATGCACACACGCATGGACAAGCATGTCTATCCACATACACATGAGCATGCATATACACACCCCCCCCACACACACACTTCACACACATGCACATGTTTAAAAAGTGGCTCAGTAGAGCTGACATTCAGCATGAGAGAGTGGATGAACTATCAGTGAAGGGAGCCCCAGAGGGAAGGGAAGGTGTTCTTCCCAAAGGTTTGTGGCTGCTACTGGCCCACAGCCTGAGTCCAGGGTCACCTGTCTTCAGTCAGGACTTCAGCACACACTGGGCCAACTGTGGGCCCAGAGTGGAGGGTGGAGAATGAAGGGCTTCCGGCTGCTGAGGGTCGGCGGACGCTGTGTACAAGGAGAGGCATGAGAGGAGAGTGAGGAGTCTCTGTGAGCCCGTCTCTCGAGTGAGGAACAGGACAGGCCAAGCTGAGGGCTTGATTTAGGACATGTTTGTTCTATCGGGGCCGGAGGGGGCCTGTCATCCATCACCTGCACAGAACTTTCAGCAGCAAGCATGGGTCTTCAGGCAGAGATTCAGCTCCCTGGCAATGTGTGGCCAGGGAGACATTTGTTCAGGACTTAGAAAGAATCCTGCTGTCAACTTTCCACAAAATCATGCCTCTGTTAAGACTCACCACACAAGGCATCTTTTTAAATGATGGGAGGTTTCCTGAGACTCCGAATTAGCTGCCAGCCTCGCCAGCCCTGAATGCACTGAGCGGGGAACGTCCTGTCCCAGAGCCTGCCCAGCTGGGGGATACTGCCCTAGTCCACCCTGGCCAGAGGGGTGATGGCCCTCAGGTGGACACACACTTAGGTAAAACAGTGCACTCTGGGATAGGGCCACAGCAGAGGCAAAACATTCTTTTCAGAGGGGAGGATGACTGCTTTCTTTAGTTGCATGAGTCACCTCAGGTGCTGGAATGTAGAAATAAGCATTGTGTGGGCTTGACACGTATGATGTGCCAGCAGTGTTGATGGTCAGGATGGCTGTGCATCCTTCTTAACCATGAGCGCAGCCAGAGAACATGGTTCCTGTCTTGCAACTCAACCCCTGGTGCCTGCTGTTTAGCCTTCGCCTTGGATACTCAGGCCGTGTGTGTGCATATGTGTGTGTTTATATATGTGTGTGTGTGTGTGCATATGTGTGTGTTTATATGTGTGTGCGTGTATGTGTGTGTGCATATGTGTGTGTTTATATGTGTGTGTGTGTGTATGTGTGTGTGCATATGTGTGTGTTTATATATGTGTGTGTGTGTGTGTGAATGTGAGTGTGGTATCTGGATACTAGCTGTGTGTGTGCATATGTGTGTGTTTATATGTGTGTGTGTGTGTTTATATATGTGTGTGCATATGTGTGTGTTTATATGTGTGTGTGTGTATGTGTGTGTGCATATGTGTGTGTTTATATATGTGTGTGTGTGTGTGTGTGTGAATGTGAGTGTGGTATCTGGATACTAGCTGTGTGTGTGCATATGTGTGTGTTTATATGTGTGTGTGTGTGTGTTTATATATGTGTGTGCATATGTGTGTGTTTATATGTGTGTGTGTATGTGTGTGTGCATATGTGTGTGTTTATATATGTGTGTGTGTGTGTGTGTGAATGTGAGTGTTTATATATGTGTGTTTATATGTGTGTGTGTGTATGTGTGTGTGCATATGTGTGTGTTTATATGTGTGTGTGTGTGTGTGTGTGAATGTGAGTGTGGTATCTGGATACTAGCCGTGTGTGTGCATATGTGTGTGTTTATATGTGTGTGTGTGTGTGTGTGTGTGTGAATGTGAGTGTGGTATCTGGACACTAGCTGTGTGTGTGCATATGTGTGTGTTTATATGTGTGTGTGTGTGTGTGAATGTGAGTGTGGTATCTGGATACTAGCTGTGTGTGTGCATATGTGTGTGTTTATATATGTGTGTGTGTGTGTGTGTGTGTGAATGTGAGTGTGGTATCTGGATACTAGCTGTGTGTGTGCATATGTGTGTTTATATATATGTGTGTGTGTGTGTGAACGTGAGTGTGGTATCTGGATACTAGCCGTGTGTGTGCATATGTGTGTTTATATATGTGTGTGTGCATATGTGTGTGTTTATATATGTGTGTGTGTGTGTGTGTGCATATGTGTGTGTTTATATGTGTGTGTGTGTGTGTGTGTGTGTGTGAACGTGAGTGTGGTATCTGGACACTAGCTGTGTGTGTGCATATGTGTGTGTTTATATGTGTGTGTGTGTGTGTGTGAATGTGAGTGTGTTTATATGTGTGTGTGTGTGTGTGCATATGTGTGTGTTTATATATGTGTGTGTGTATGTGTGTGCATATGTGTGTGTTTATATATATGTGTGTGTGTGTATGTGTGAACGTGAGTGTGTTTATATGTGTGTGTGTGTGTGTGTGTGTGTGAACGTGAGTGTGGTGTCTGGACACTAGAGCCAAGCTTGAAGAAGCAGATGGAGCCTCTGGTCCCAGCGCACTCTGAGGAGCTCAGGTGGGTGTTCCTCTCTTCGTGTCTTCTATCAATGGCAGTGTTTAAATCCCTGGCTCTGTCATTTGTGCCTACATAAAGCACTGCTACTGCTCTCCTGGTCCCCTCCCCTCCCCTGGCCTATGGTGGCATAAAGCAGGCAATGTCTGTCCACCGAATTTCCGGGGATCCCCTCTCACTGGCTGGTTTTCCATTGCTCAGCCAATGAGAGGTCAGTGGTCGGGAGGTATGAGAGTGGGCGGGGCCTTTCATTCCGGGGCCTCTTCTGAGGTGTGGGTCTCCCACCGCCCTCCTGCCACCTCTGGCTGTCCCTTCTCTATTCCATCTCCCTGTCTCACCAACCTTAATCTTCCCTTGGCAGTTAGCTTTCTGTGCCTGGCTGGTGATGGCTGGTCCTGGCGACCTCACCCTGTGGGAGCCCTGTCACTGGAGGCTTCTGTCTGTCCCTTGAGGGTCCTAATCTCTTCACGCCTGCTTCAGACAGCCACTGGGAAGACCACATGACCACCCTGAGATACAGCCACTCTGAGATGGTCACAAAGGTTTCCCTGTGGCTTGACCGGGACTCCTTGTATGGTCATGTTCAAGGGCGGCTGTTCTGGCTTTGCCTGGCATGCAGGTGCAGGCTGGAATCGCCACATTGGATTTGTGTGTCTGGAGACCCGCATAGGGATTGCTGGCTCCTGAAAATGATGGCTGAGCTGAGCATTTGTTGTAAGACTGTTCTGAGTGCAATCTTCTCGCCGAAGGAGGACCCCCAGCCGGTTTCTGAAGCCAGAAGCGGATGTCTACAGGCAGGGGCCTGTGTCCTGTGTCATGTCTCTTCTCTCTCCTGGACAAAGAAACAGATGCTCAGTTTAAGCGGCTGGCTCAGTGTCACACATTCCATCAGCAGCCAAAGTGTGATTTGTAACTAAGTTAACTCACTTTTTGTTCTGAGGCAGGTTTTCTGGCTCAAGCTGATCTGGAACTCACTCTGTATAGTGCCAGGCTGGCCTTGAACTCATAGTGATCCTTGTACCTCTGCCTCCTGAGTGTTGGGATTTAAGGTGTGCACCATCACACCCAGTTAGTTTACATTTTGTGACTTAAAAAGAATACATCATATGGCCAACTACATAGTTGCTTCCACTTGCTTTGGTTCCACCTATCCCTGGGCCTCATACCCAGTGTGACTGTGAAATCACCACCTTCTCACTGTGCAACAAGGCCCCAGGGGAGATGGCCCCCTCCTTTCTCCCTGGGAACAGCCCTTTGGCTGGCTGCTCACACCAAGTCAGAAGAGGGCAGAGTGAGTGACGTGTGGATAGTCTGCCATTTGCATTGGCAACGGAACTGGGAACAGTTTATTAGGAAGGAGAAAGGCACTCCTGCTGCGGGTATTGGGCCATGACAGGACATCAGCAGCTCTGGGTCACGAGTCTGGTGGCCTTTGTAAGTCATTTACACAGCACCCACTTTCTCCCTCCTTTGTACGTCTTTGACCATGTTCATGCATGCATGCGGAGGGGTCTCTAGTCTTTCTCTGGTCACTGGCTCTTTTCCTTTTCTTTTTTAATTTTTTTTTGTTTATTTATTTGAGAGTGACAGACAGAGAGAGAAAGGGGGCAGGGGGAGAGAGAGAGAGAGAGAGAGAGAGGGGGGGGGGGAGAATGGGCACGTCAGGGCTTCCGGCCACTGCAAATGAGCTCCAGACGTGTGCTCCCCCTTGTGCATTTGGCTAATGTGGGTCCTGGGGAATCAAGCCTTGAACCGGGGTCCTTAGGCTTTACAGGCAAGCGCTTAACCACTAAGCCATCTCTCCAGCCCTCTTTTCAAGTGTTAATCTTGATGCCTTTTTTTCCATTTCCCTACTATCCTGCCACAATTCTCCTGAGAAGCCACCATTTTTACCAGCTGATATAATTATTTGAATTCAAACCCCAAATGACCCACTTCTATGTTTGCTCAATAAAGGCTTGAGGCAGTTTAGGGGTAGCAGGTCATCTGCCCCAAGTAAAAGTGAGGAATATCCTGGAGCCTGTAAGAGCAGGGGGTGGGGTGGATCTAGTTTGACTTTACTTCTTTTTCCCTAAAGGAGTTCTCATAGCTCCCACCTTGCTGAAGGCCAGAAATGTCAGAAGTCTACTGAAAAGTTCCTAAAAGATCACCGCTTTCCAAGGAGCACAGGACACCCGATGTGGGAGCTGGATAACCAGCTTAGCCTCTGTCCAGTAATTCCCAGAAAAGACGCCAATCAGAGACACAGTTCAGGCTTTCCCACTCCCGTGGATCCTCTTGCCTTACAGCAGGAGCTTTGCCTTCTTTCCTTGTCTTAAGCTCTGTCATAAAGTCTTTCTGCACTGTACCTTCTAAGGCCTGTGGATTTCATTTGTCACATTCACAAGACAAGAACCTGGAGGCCATTGACTCAGCGGCAGCTTTGTGTGAAGTCTGGCACACTAACTCCTGAGTTATGTCCAACCAAGAGCCGAGCAAGGCTCCCTTATTCCAGCATCAGGAGGACAGTGCTGGTGCACGTGTGAGTGCTGCTCAGTGGAGGGAGGGAATGGCCCGTAGGGTTGAGTGGGCATGCATCGCTGTCTTGCAGTGATCCTTAAAGGAACAGAGGTCAATAAGGTAGCCAGAGTGTTATCCCTGGCACACCATGGCCTCTGAGCTTCAGTTTTTAAAATTAGTTTTGTACTCAGTGAATACAGTCAAATTGTCATTAGCCTCCATTATTAGCCTCTTCCCTGCCCTCCCCCCTCTTCCTGGCCCTCCTTGTTGGGATATATGAGTCATGCATTGTGGGGTTAGTCCTCAGTTATGGGTAGGAGGAAATGTCTGTGTATCACGACCCAAAGTGTGGCTCTGACATTCTGTCCGCTCCCTCTTCTGCAAATTTTCCTGAGCCATGTTGGGTTCATTTAGGTCTGCTTCAGTGATAAGGTCTTGGGATCCTCTCTGTATCTGGATATTTGAGTTGGTAGGAGTTGATTGTTCTCTGGGTTGATCTCATTTACCCTTGTGTGCTGGTACCAGGTTCACCAAGAAAACAGCACCCTTGCTTGTTTTGCCAATTATTCTTAGTTTCAGCTGGGGCCCTTTTGAGGTATGATGGGGGTGGTTCTCTCCTTAGGATCTGCATCTATATGAAAAGAGAAGCAGATTCTCCAACAGAGAGTAAAGTTAGCACCAGATAAATGGGATAACCATTATTTTTTTAAGAGAGAATTTAATAGATGTAGGTCCTCTTGTAGCCCACGATTGGTGGGAGCTTGATAATGGAGAGCAGGCTCATTTTTGGATATGGTTCTGACTTGTTTCCCAGCTCTAGCTATGGGTTCCATCCCACTGAGTGGATTAGTTAGCCAAATCAAGAGCAGTTGGTTTCCCACCATGGCTGTGCACCAGTATTGCACTTGTGTGAGCATCACGACAGGTTATTTTAAGACCATGAGTTGCTACGACAGATATTGGTCATTTTCTCCCAGTCACCCATGTAGTACCTTCTGGCACTAGACACGCTGACTGTCTGGGGACTGACTCTCTTCTAGCTTCCAGCCATGTCACTCCATGTTACATGTCAACCACATATATGGTGTCTTCAGCAGTAGGGTCTTACCACTAACCTTTGGTGGGTCATCAAGTACTCTGACAGAAATCTGTCATTCTTTTAGGAAACCTTGTTGGCCTCTCTGATCAAAAGCTCATTGTGGATTATAGCCACCTACTGGTACTGGGAGTTACAGGTCAGTGCCCAAGAAGAGAAGGAAGAAAAATATAAGTAATATAAAAGAGATAGAGAAAAGAGGGAGGGAGGGAGGGAGGGAGGGAGGGAGAGAGAGAGAGAGAGAGAGAGAGAGAGAGAGAGAGAGAGAGAGAGAGAAGAGAGAGAAGGAGAGAGAGAGGGAGAGGGAGAGAAGGAGAGGGAGAGAGGGAGAGGGACACATAGAGAGAAAGAGAGAGGCAGTAGAAGATTAAGGTCATTCTTAATCATACCCTCTCCAGTGCCTTGTGGCTTAGGTATTCCTTCTAAGGGCCTGGTGAAGGTTCAACCATTTGGTCTGCCTTTTAGGATGTAGAATTTTATGGTACAATTGCTATTTGTTTTGTTTTGTGTCCCCTTCCCTAACCCTCCCCTCCCTCCCCACCTACCTTATTGTCTGGTCCTTGAGATGCTTGCTGGGTATGTCAGCATCTTGGGTAGAATCAGGTTAGGTGTTGTAGATGAGTGAGACTATGTGGTGATTATCTTTCTGTGAGTGGGTGAATTCACTGAGAATGATCTGTTCCAGGTTCAACCAGTTTTCTTCAAATTTCATTGTGTCATTTTTTCTTTGCATATAGAAAGGCTACTAATTTTGTCCATTGATTTTGTTTCTGCCACTTTGCTAAAGGAGTTAATCACCTTCAGGAGTTTTGGGATGGTGTCTCTTGGGTCTCTTACATATACAATCATGTCATCAGTGAATAGAGCTAATTAACTTCTTCCTTTCCAAATTGTATCCCTTTTATTTCTTTCTCCTGTCTTATTGCTTGAGCTAGGACTTCCAGTACTATGTTGAAAAGAAGAGTTGAGAGTGTACACCCCTGTCTTGTTCCTGGTCTCAATGGGAATTCATCCAGTCTCTCTCCATTAAGTATTATTTGGGCTTTAGGAACTTTGTATATAGCCTTTATTATGTTAAGATATGAACCGACCATGCCAATTCTCTCCAATGTTTTGATCATGAAGTAATGTTGTATTTTGTCAAAGGCCTTTTCTGCATCTATCAAAATGATCATGTGGAATTTGTGTTTAACCTTGTTTATATAGTGTATTACATTGACAGATTTCCATATGTTGAACCACCCCTGTGTTCCTGGGATGAATCCCACTTGACCAAGTTAGACAATTCTTTTGATGTGTTGGATTTAATTTGCAAGGATTTTGTTCAGGGTTTGGTATGTGTCCAGGAATTTTTCCATTTCCTCCATATTATCCAGTTTTGTGGAATAGAGGTTTTTTATGTCTGTTGTGACCTCTCCTTTTTCATTTCAAATTTTGTTAATTTGAAGCACCTCTTTTTTTGCTTGATCAAATTGGCCAGGGGTTTGTCAATCTTGTTTATTTTTTCAAAGAACCAGGTCTTTGTTTCATCAATTTTCTTAATTGTTTTCTTAGTTTTCAATTCATTCATTTCTGCTCTTATCTTAATTGTTTCTTTCCATCTGGAGCTTTTTGTTTTGGATTCTTCTTGCTTTCCCAGCACCTTTAGGTGGGTGGTTAGATCATTGATTTGTGATCTCTCTGTGTTTGTTATGGAGGCATTTAGTGCTATGAATTTTCCCCTGAAGACTGTCTTCATTGTGTCCCGTAAGTTTCGGTATGATGTGTTCTAATCATCATTTGTTTCTAGAAATTTTGTAATTTCATTTTTTATTGTGTCCACTACCTATTTATTGTTTAAAAGTATGCTGTTCAGTTTCCAGGAGCCAATGGGATTAATGGTGAGTGTTTTGTTGTTAATTTATAGCAATATAGCATTGTGATCTGGTATCATGCAGAGAATTATGTCAATCTTCCTAAACATATGGAGGCAGGCTTTTTGTCCCAGTATGTGATCTATTTTAGAGAATGTCCATGGGCTGTGGATTTGGGATAAAATATTCTGTAGATGTCCATTAGGTCTAAGTGATCTTTAGTTTTGTTGAGCTCTCTTACTTCCCTGTTGTATTTCTGTTTGGATAATCTATCTATTACTGATAATGGTGTATTGAAGTCCCTAACTATGATGGTGTTGGTTGTTATTTCTGTTTTATTGTCAAGTAGGTTTTGTTTTATGAACTGTGATGCCCCAGTGTTTGGTGCATAAAGATTTATGATTATGATATTCTCTTGATGGATCATTCCCTTGATAAGTAGGAAGCAGACTTCTTGTATTTTTTGATTATTTTTGGTTTGAAAAATTATTATTATTTTATCTGATATTAGCATAGCTATGCCTGCTTGTTTCTTATTCCCATTTGCTTGGTATATTGTTTTTCACCCTTTCACCCTGAGGAGGTGTCTGTCTTTAGTGGCGAGGTGGGTTTCTTGAAGATAACAGATTGAGGGGTCTAATTTTCTGATCCACCCTGTTAGCTTGTGACTTTTGATCGGTGACTTAAGGCTATTAATATTTAGGGTAATTACTGTGAAGTTTGATTTGATCCCTGCCATATTGTGTTGGTATATGTGGTTTGGTGTTTTCATGGACTTTGAAGTTTTTGTGCCTTCTCTGAGTTTGGTTATTGTGATCTATTCTTGTAGGCATTTGAGGTTGATTATTTGATTCTTCTGTGTGGATAATTTCCTGAAATACTCTCTGTAGGTTTGTCTGTTCATATAATTGTAAAGCTGAGTTTTGTCATGGATAGTTTTTCTTTCACCATCTATTATGAAGGATAATTTTGCTGGATAAAGTAGTTTGGGTTGGAAGCCATAGGTTCTTAGAATCTGCAGTGTTCCATTTCAGGTCCTTCTGGCTTTCAGGGTTTCCATTGAGAAGTCTGAAGTAATTCTGATGGGGTTACCTTTAAAAGTGATGTTCTGTTTTTCCCTAGTTGCTTGTAGGACTTTCTCTTTGGTGTCAATATTTAGAGTCTTAATGACAATATGTCTTGGAGAGTTTCTCCTTTGGTCCAGTCTGTTTGGAGTTTTGTTGGCTTCTTGTATCTTGATGGGCCTTTCTTTTGAGAGAGTGGGAAAGTTTTCTTTGATTATTTTGTTAAATAAGTTCTCCATGCCTTTGCTCTGGATTTCTTCCCCTTCTGGTATTCCCATGATCTGGATGTTAGGACGTTTAAGATATCCCACAATTCCCTCATGTTCTGTTCACAGAAATTTTTGAACTTAATGAAACTTTTGAACTCTTGAACTGTTTCTTCTATCTTGTCTTCCAGATCTGAGTTTCTTCTTCCACATGGCTGACTCTATTCTTGACAGCTTCTAAAGAGTTTTGGGCTTGTTCAATTAGGTTTGCTTTTTCTACTACTTTTCTATGTATAGTTTCCATCCCTCTGTCAAGTTTCCTTTTCACATCATTTTCTGATTTTCTTGATTCTTCTTGGAATTCATCCTTGCATTTCTTTATGTCTTCATTTAGCATTGCCAGCTGATTTTTGAGGTCCTCTTTTCTTTGTCACTCTCCTTCATAGCTCTTTTTTTAAAATTTAATTTATTAGTTTTCTTTTCAGCAAATACAAGCAGTTTGGTACCATTGTTTAGGCTCATCTATGATCTGCCCCCTCCCATTGGACCCTCCTTGTTGATGTACATGGGTTGTGCATTGTGTAGTTAGCCCACAGTTATTGGTATGATAAATGTCTCTGCAAATCATGACCCAACATGTGACTCTGACATTCTTTCCGCCCCCTCTTCTGCAAAATTTCCCTGAGCCAGGTTGGGTTTATTTTTGGTCTGCTTCAGTGCTGAGGTGCTGGGGGCCTCTGAGGCTCTGGCTCTCTGATTTGGTAGGAGTTGATTTTTATCTGCATTGCTCTCCTTCCCCTTTGTGCTGGTATCCGGTTCACAAGAAAACATCCCCCTTGCTTGTTTTGCCAATTGTCCTTAGTTTCAGTTGGGCCCCTTTTGAGGTATGTTGGGGTAGCTCTCTCCTTAGGATCTGCATCTATCTGAAAAAGAGAAGCAGATTCTCCAACGGAGAGTAAGTTAGCACCCGGAAAATTGAGATAACACTTACTTTTTTGATAGAGAGTTTGATAAGTATAGGCCCTCTTGCACCCCATGATTGATGGTAGCTTGATGTTGGAGAGTGGGCTTGTGTTTGGGTATGGTTCTGACTTGTTTCCCAGCTCCAGCTATGGGTCTAGTACCACTGAGGGGATCAGTTAGCCAAATCAAGAGCAGTTGGTTTCTCACCATGGCTGTGTGCCACTATTGCACTTGTGTGAGCATCACATCAGGTTATTTGTTGCTAATTGGGTTAGACAATGAGTTGCTTGGACACATATTGGTCATTTCCCCCAGTCGCCCATGTAGCACCTTCTGGCACTAGACATGCTGACTGTCTGGGGACTGACTCTCTCCTGGCTTCCAGCCATGCCATTCCATTTTACGTGTCATCTGCATATGGAGTCTTCAGCAATAGGGTCTTACCACTGGCCTTTGGTGGGTCATCAAGTACTCTGACAGAAGTCTGTCATTGTTTTGGGAAACCTTGTAGGTTTCTCTGATCAAAAGCTCATTGTGGATGGTATCCCCAAGCTGGAAGTGGGGGTTACAGGTCAGTGTCCACTAAGAAATTGAGGAAAAACATAACTAATATACAAGAGTTAGGAGAGAGAGAGGGGGGAGAGGGGGAGAGGGAGGGAGGGAAGATGTAGAAGATTTAGGTTAGTCTTGATCCCACCCTCTCCAGTGTCTTGTGGTTCAGATGTTTCCTGTAAGGGTCTAGTGAAGGTTCAGCCATTTGGTCTGTCTTTTAGGAAGTAGAATTTTATGGTACCATTGCCATTTGGGTCCAGATTACTGTTTTCCACCCTTTGATGCCCTCCCGCCCTCCCATCCATCCTATTGTCTAGTCCATGAGGTGCTTGCTGGGTATGTAAGGTATCTTGGGTAGATTCAGGTTAGGTGTTGTAGATGAGTGAGACTATGTGTCGATTTTTTTTTCTGTGATTGGGTAAGTTCGCTGAGAATGATCTGTTCCAGGTTCAACCATTTTTCCTCAAATTTCTTTGTGTCGTTTTTTCTTACTGCTGTATAGAGTTCCATTGTGTAGATATACCACATCTTTGTTATCCATTCTTCTAATGATGGACATCTGGGTTGATTCCAGCTTTTAGCTATTACGAATTGAGCTGCTACAAACATGGTTGAGCAAATCTCTCTGGCCTTTGGTTTGAAGGTTTTAGGGTAGATGCTCAGTAAGGGTATAACTGGGTCTGTTGGTATTTCTATAGTCAGCTTTTTCAGGAGTCTCCATATTGCTTTCCAAAGTGGTCGTACCATCCTGCATTCCCACCAACAGTGAATGAGTGTCCCTGCTTCTCCACATCCTCACCAGCATTTATTTTCATTTGCCTTTTTGATGTTGGCTATCCTTATTGGGGTAAGGTGGAATCTCATAGTTGTTTTAATTTGCATTTCTCTGGTGATTAGGGATGATGAACATTTTCTTAAGTGTGTGTTTGCCATTTGTATATCTTCCTCTGTGAATTGCCTGTTCAACTCTGTGCCCCATTTTGTGAGTGGGGTCTAAACAATAAGAAGACACATACTCCTTCATAGCTCTTAACTGTCTTTGAACTCCTTCCATTTTCTTATCTATTAGGTGTAGTCTAGTGTGGTAGCATCCACACAATTGTTGGTCCTTTGTTTCTCTTCTGCAAGTTCTACCAGTAGCTTGGTCAGGGTTCCATTGTTCATAGCTTCATGTTGGTGTTCTGATCCTAATGTCTCCTCTGTGTTTTGATTAGAGACATTCATTGTAGGACGGGTTCATCTTACTGGATTTACTTGCATTTTATTTTTCATGTTATTTCTTTTGTGCTGTGGTCTTCCCATCACAGAGTATGGGCAGGGAGAGGAGATTAGGACAGTGGTCTCATGGGTGGAGGAAGTGGTGCCTCTTGGAGGAGCTGGCCTGAGTTAGCAGGTGGGCAAGCAGATGGACAGAGCAGTCCTGAACTCATGCGTGGGTGGGTGGGTCAGCCTGAGCTTGCGCACGTGGTGGGAAGATGGGTGGATTGGGTCTGAGCTCACATGGACAGATGGGTGAAGCTGGTCTGATCTTGTGTAGTGGATGGGCCGAGCGGGCCTGAGCTTGTGTGTGAGCTGGAGTGGCTTGAGCTCATGTGCAGTGTGCAGTGGGCAGATGGGCGGGCAGCTGGTACAGCCTGAGCTTGTGCATGCAGTGGGCAGACGGGGGATTGGGCCTGAGATGGCATGAACAGATGGGCAGAACAAGCCTGAACTCACCTGTGGGCAGGTGGAATGGGCCTGTGCTCGCCTGTGGACTGGCAGCCATAGCAGCAAGCAGGCGGATGGGTGGAGTGGGCTGAGCTTGCACAGGCCTGAGTTCCCTTTCCTGCAGTAGGATTGGAAGTATCCTGAGGCTGGGACTATGGACAGGGCTGCAGTTTGGGGGGTGGGGTGGGGGGCTGGTGGGCTACCCGAGAGTGAGGGAATCAGCCGACTCCCTTTTATCCCCTTCCATGCCCTTCTGCTTGCAATGTATTAGAGATTGCTCTCCCCTAAAAGACCCAGTGAACCCTTAATGCCTTGCCTTTCCTTCCCAGGGAGGCAGGCGCCATCTTGACCAGAAGTCAGGGGTACTCTCAGCTTCATTTTTCTTACCTTCCCATTTCAAATTACTTTAGTACTTACAAGGAGGGAGTCTCTGTGCCCCCCCTTGTCTGGTCTCTCACTTTGACTTTATTACAGGAAGTAGTCTCCAAGAACCCCTTGCCTGGTCTCTCACATTGACATTGCTACAAGGAGGGAGTCTCCATGTACCCCTCACCTGGTCTCTC
This sequence comes from Jaculus jaculus, assembly GCF_020740685.1. Classification (NCBI taxonomy): domain Eukaryota; kingdom Metazoa; phylum Chordata; class Mammalia; order Rodentia; family Dipodidae; genus Jaculus; species Jaculus jaculus. The sequence continues at coordinate 3,443,622 of NC_059102.1, read as the reverse complement.
ACATTGACATTGTTACAAGGAGGGAGTCTCTGTGCCCCTCTCGCCTGGTCTCTCACATTGACATTGTTCAAGGAGGTAGCCTCCATGCACCCCTCACCTGGTCTCTCACATTGACATTGTTCAAGGAGGGAGTCTGTGTGCCCCTCTCGCCTGGTCTCTCACATTGACATTGCTACAAGGAGGGAGTCTCCATGTACCCCTCACCTGGTCTCTCACATTGACATTGTTACAAGGAGGGAGTCTCCATGTACCCCTCACCTGGTCTCTCACATTGACATTGTTCAAGGAGGTAGCCTCCATGCACCCCTCACCTGGTCTCTCACATTGACATTGCTACAAGGAGGGAGTCTGTGTGCCCCTCTCGCCTGGTCTCTCACATTGACATTGTTCAAGGAGGGAGTCTCTGTGCCCCTCTTGCCTGGTCTCTCACATTGACATTGTTACAAGGACGGAGTCTCCGTATACCCCTAGCCTGGTCTCTCACATTGACATTGTTACAAGGAGGGAGTCTCTGTGTACCTCTAGCCTGGTCTCTCACATTGACATTGTTACAAGGAGAGAGTCTCCGTGTACCTCTTGCCTGATCTCTCATGTTGACATTGTTACAAGGAGAGAGTCTCCATGCACCCGTCTCCTGGTCTCTCATGTTGACATTGTTACTAGGAGGTAGTCTTCGCGCACCCCTCACCTGGTGCCTCATGTTGACACTGACCAGGAACTTACCACACACTGCTATCTGGACTACATGACTTTATGTGGATGTCATCAGCATCTCCAAGTACACTTTCTTTGCCAGGATCCAATTCTAGGTATGACATTTGACATTTCTCCTCCAACCTGTCCCTGTTTTCAGGCTTTCTTTAGTTTTTGTCAACTTAAGTGCTGGTCCAAAACTTTGTGGAATGTCCCTCAGCACTTTTTGGAATGTGTAATTAATTGTTCATATGGATGAACAACTTGTGCATGCCTCTGAGGAATATCTTGATTGGGTTATGTAAGGTTGGAAGACCCACCGTAACTGGGCAACTCCAGTCCCTGAGCTGGGGTCCTGACTGTGTAAATAGAAGAGTGCTGGTGGAGCGTCACTCTCCATGTCTTCATCATGAACTGAACGTGACCTGCTGCTTTCAGCCCCTGTGCCACACCTTCTCTGCCATGATGGACCTTAACCTCGACCGTTAAGCTGGAACAAGCTCTTCCTCCCTTGAACTATTTGTTGTCAAGTCTTTTGTACAGCAACGAAAAAGCACCTGGTACAGAATGGTATTATGAATGTTTGGGAAGAAGACCTCAGAGGGAAGTGTCCTTGTCACATCCCATCAGAAGTGTCTGACTCACCTCTGCTGTTCTTGAGACATGGTCAAGATCATCTTGACCAGGTGTCTCTCTGTAAGGTCTCTTTCCTTCCTGCATAGGAAGTAAGTAGCTGAGTTTAGCCTCATTCAGCAGGGAGGGAAGTAAGTTCCACTCCTTGGAGAGGAGAGCAGACATCAAATTGCTCAGTCTCTGTCTAGAAGACTCATCTTTTCACCCCTTATTCATGCATTCGTTCATGTCCCTGGAGATCATACTTTGGGTTGTCCTCTTGCCTTTGTATCTCTTGCTGCTTAAGACCTTCCAGTGTTGGCCACTGGAGGTGTTTTCAGCTCGCCTCCTGTGTCCTTTGCTGTGTCCAGCCCTTTTGTTTTCTGGGCATATCCTTATTGTTTGGCACTCTAGTTTATTCAATGATTATCCTATCGTTTTCCTAGCCTTAGAGTCAGAATTTCTCCTGGGAATGGTGTCTGGTAACCACGGCCAGGGGCTGGTGTGCTCACTGCTGCTGAGATGTGGCTTCTCAGCATGCTCTGTGTCCATTCAACTGGGCATCAAGCTGAACCCAGGTTTTCACTGATGTGTCTGCCTCTAACCCAATCGTACCTGGTGTGTTCCAGCCTTCTTCTGTGCACCTGAAATTTTCTTTCTGTCAGGAAGATCCTGGCTGTTCCTATGCACCTTGTGTAGCATCCACCCCAGGACACAGGAGAACAGTTTTTGATGGTGTGTCCAAGGACAGAACTGTGTGGTGACTGGTTCCTGTCATCTTCAGCTTTATGCTTTCCAGTGGAGACACCATGTCCAAAACTTTCTCATCAGCTCTGTTCCCTCCAGCAGGGCTTTTCATGTGCTGGTGATGGTTTGGTTCATTTCTCAGCCTGTCTTTGTCCTCTTGGACAACTATCTGATTTGCATATGGTGAAGGTCACTTTTGGTGGTGCATCTACACCACGCGTCATATGGCAGAACTGCGGAACCCTGGCCCTCCCACTGTGTGGGCCCTTTGCTGTGACCCTCTCCTACCACTCTCAATAGCACTGGCCTGCCAGTCCCTGCATGACCTTTCTGTTCTAGCGTCCTGCACTGGGGTTCCTGCATATGTTGCCTGGACCAGCATTTCTCTTTCCAACCCTGGGCTGTATGCGTTGGCATGGTGTACCACCATGCACTCGTCAACTTCTCCTGAAGGGCATAGCTTTCGGCTCAGGTACAACACAGCATAGGTTCTGTGTGACAATAAATCTTCCCTTTGATAAATCTTCCCTTCCCTGGGCTAAATACCCAAGAGTTGAATTCTGGACCAAGCCTTGAGTGAGGGAAGGTGTCTTCTCTGGCTTTGGGAGAAGTCCTAAGGCAGAGGAGAAGAAAGATGTGTGCTGGGCGAGCAAGGGGCAGGAAGAAATGGAAGGGGCTCTCTCCTCCTGACCTGGCCTTGAAGTAGGAGGAATGGATGCAGATGGTGGCTGCTTGGGGACTAATGGAGTGCGCGGAGTTGGCTTTCTCCATGGGAGGGTTCTTGAGAGGAACCAGACCAATGGGCACCCCTGTGTACAGGGAGATGTGAGTTACTGTCATCATTTTTTGCTCAGAGTATGACCAGCCTTATCTTCAGCAAAGGAAACTGAGGCACAGAGTGTTCATTACACATAGGAGGTCCCCGTGGTGGAGTTGGGTGCTTGCTGTTGGGGTCTTTATTGTGGGCATCACATCCCACTGCCTCTGGGACCTGGCTGCAGGCCTGGGAATTGGAAACCTTGCGGGAAGCCATGGGAGCCGTTACAGATTTCAGCTGGAGGAGGGACACGGCCGTCTTTGTCTCTTGGGAAGGCCACATTGGCTTGGGTGAGGCAGTGTAAGCTGAGGGCCAGTGTCTGCCGTAGTGTCCCTGTAGGAACAGTTTGCTGTAGGGCGCAGAAGTGGTGGGAAACCTGAGGGGAGGTGGGGCTCAGACAGGCAGGAGTAGGTGGTCAACAGCTATGTGGAGTGGTAACTGGAATGACTCGGCTCTGCCTAAGGGAAGTGTCCTTTCTCTGAGAATGAAAAGCATAGGTGGGTGCAGGGGCATTCATAGTTAAATCCCTGGGTGAGGTGACTGAACAATTTCACTCTTCTAAAGGCTGAATGGCCAAGCTCAAGGTTGGCAGGGATTTCTGGTGAGGTCTCATTTTGGCTTGGACAGTGTCTTCTCCTTGTGGGTTTTTTTTTTGCCTTTTTCTCCCCATAGGCTGCTTTGGCGTAGTTCCTATACCTCCATCTTTACTGGAAGCCTGGATTTTCTCCTTGGGTCTTCATGTGTTTGTCCTTGTGTGTGTGTCTGTTGTAATCTGTTCTTATGAGGATACCAGTCACATGGATCAGGGTACCTCCTTTATATTAATATTAATCACCTTTTTAAACACCCTGGTCCCAGATGCAAACACACTCTGAGGTAGAGAGTGCAGGGACCGTGACACTTATGTGGGCCACGGCTAAGGCCCTCGTGTCTACACAGGTCCTTGTGCACATGTGGAAGTGGATGTAAAGGTGGCTTTGCACTTCTGTAGCTGGACAGAAGCATGGGGGCATGGGGACAGGCAGGCAGTTTGTAATTAGAAGGGTGGGAGCTTTGGGACAGACTGGCTTCACAAGTTCTAGCTCAGCCCCACATCACACCCTCTCCTTACAATGAAGGTTAGTTTCCCCTTGAGAGGTGCTGTAGTTCTCCTTCAAGTCTGGAGGGAATGTACTCTCAGGGAAAGTGACACTTTGTGACTTGTGGAGCGATGTGGAGAGGGAATGTGGGAACGTGGGGCTGCCGTGGCTGGCACTGCTGCTGAGCGGTCCACTGAAAGGCCGCTCCACCCTCCTGATGGATGAAGAGCCCCTAAGAGCCCCGAGGCAGGACCACCAGGGGGCCGGGCAGTCTCAGCGGGGAGATGAAACTTCGTGTGGAGCCTCCGCTGCGGCGATGGGTAAGTGGAACCCCAGCCCCTTAGACTGACATGAGATTGGCCCATGGTGGCGTGGTGTTTAAGCTGATTAGCCTGAGTCATGGAGGACGTGACGCATGGCCAGTGCATATGGTGGTATGGTGGCACTCTTCCTTTCCTACCAACCTATGGGCTAGGGGAGCAAGAGCCGGGCTGAGTCCAAGTTTGCAAGTGTCAGATTTGCCGAAAGTAAGGCTCATTAATCAAACCAAGTGGCCTCTGATATGTTCCTGTGAGTTTCAGAATTTAGTTTTGCTAATTGTTTTCTTTTCAATTTGTGATGTTCCTACAGAAGTTAGTCAGATCATCTCAGATCTCCGGTTGAAATGTGGCTCCTAGTGTATGGATTTCTAAGTAGTTTTTTTTAAAAAAGCTCATGGAGGGAGGTTTGATTAAACAGACTTTTATGGCCTTGATTTCCCAAACAATGGAAGTTAATTGCAGGGGAGGCCCCACGCACGCACGTGCACGCACGCACGCACGCACGCCCTGTACAGGGCTCTTCATCCCCTGTGTGCCGAGCCATTCCCTGAAACTGGAAATGTTAGTATTACTCATTATGCAAATACAGGGCATAAAGTATTCTATCAAGCACTTTGAATAGTCACCCAAATGCATCTTTTTTTATTATTAGATCAGGAAATTCAAATATAGTTACTGTTTATTGGTTTAATTAACATATTGAAAATACGATTTGGTGTAAACTTATTCTTTTCTCATCAAACTTGAAACAGTAACAACTGTTTGGTGGGATTTGAAATTCTATTCCTTAAAGTAAATAGTTGTATTTTCTATTAATGCCCTCATTATTTATTTAGGCCCATCCAGGAAGGGAGCCATGGGTTGAAAGCATTCATTAAGAGGCTGATGGAGATTTTCTGTTTGTCTGGTGCAGAACTAATATTGTCCTGCTAAGAAAGTAATTTCACTCCTTCTGTTTCGACAGAAATCTCCAAAGCAAATTCTTGTTGGATGCCTAGACTCCTGAAGGCCATGGTAATAATCTCACACTCTTAGCTAATGGGAGTCCCACAGTAGGACTGATGCTGCCCATTAAAATGCCCTGGGGAAGGGCAGGGATGGAGGCCCAGTTGAGGTTCAGTCTAGGTGGATCAGGCCCAAGAAGGGTGGGGGCAGGATGAGAATCTGGGGATAGGGTGAATGACTAGGTGATAGGAGCCCTCTGCCTCATGCCCTGGGAGCTGGCACTGACCCTGCCCCCTGGAGAGTCAATATCAAAGTGTGGCTGTTCCTTCTCCAGGGCCTTTCTCAAAAATGCTCTTTCTCAGAATAGGTGCTGGTCTTGTAAACAGTTTGGTCATTACAATTCCCTGGCCTGGAGTGAGAGATGAGAAGAGGGGTTCAGAGGCATAGTGGTGGAAGGTCCAAGGTTGGGATAGGGAGGAAGGTTGAGCTTGCCCAGTCAGGCTTGGAGGGGCTTCAGGGCTGTGTGGAAGCACCCGTTCCCAGGGGAGTCAAGCACCTTAAAGATTAGTCAAACCGATCACTTTATTAGTCAATCAGGAAACCCAAATGTAGTTACCGTTTGCTGGTTTAGTGAACATACTCGCAGTACAATCTGGTGTGCACTTACACTGTGGTTCTCTCTGCTCTGGGCCGCCTGACCCTCCACTCTCATTTCCCTCATAACCCTGTGGCAGACGTGCTCAGGGTCCAGTTTAAGGTAGATTCTAGAGCTTGAAGCCTTGTACCCTATGCCCCTTGCTGGATCCCCTCACTGGGAAGGTACTGGCCATCTGTGATGGTGAATCTCAATTGTCATCTTGATTGAGTCTAAAATCACCTAGGAGACAAATCTCTGGGCATATCTGTGAGGGAGTTTCTAGATTAGGTTAATTAAGGAGGGAATATCCATAACTGTGGGTGACATCATTCTATCAGCTGGGGTACCAGACTGAATAAAAAGGGAAAAGTAAGCTACCCATCAGTATTCATCGCTCTCTGCGTTCTCACTGGCAGAGCAATATGGGCAGAAGCCTCCTGACTCGGCTGCCATGCCTTCTCCACCAGGATGAACTGTCCTCCGTGGAACTGTGAGTCCACAGCAACGAACAGATTCATTAACGCACCATCTGAGCCTGTCAGGTAGATTCACTAACCCACCATCCAAGCCTGTCAGGGACATAAATGGCTTTTGTCTCCAGGGCAGGGCTGGGGTGGGCAGGCCTTAGAGGAGGCTCCTCAGAATGGCAAAGCTGGCTCCTCAAGTCCCCACTGGCTTGGATGGGTACTGGGCTTGGCTTGAAGGTGGGCATGGCTGAGTAGAAGAAGCATCTTTGCTACCCTGACTCAGTGGCTGTGTCTTATGGGAGCCATAGCCCAACCCACCACCCTGCCCATCTACATAGGAAGCACACCTCCCAGCTCTTTCCCAGCCCCCACAGCTCCTTGTGTCTATGTGGACGAGGCCCCCTCCTCACTGTGTTCTTGAGAGGCTGTCTTGCCCTTGTCTCCTTGGCAGCTCCTCCATAAGGACATCATCGTCCTGGGTGGGGGTTGGCATCTTTCTATTCTATGAGAATGGTCGAGAGAGACCATTAGATGCCAGGCGGAGCTCTTCCCAGCAGACACTGCCATGTGGGCTGGAGGAGACCCTGCAGACCATTTGCTTCCAAGGCTGGGCAAACTACAGCTTCCTGCCTATCTGGTCCCTGTCTCCACAATGGAGTCTAAAGAAGGTTCTGGAAATGGTTGGAACAGTGTGAAAACATGGATGAGTAAGTGATAATTTTTCTTTAGATTCTGTACAAATAAAACAGCTAAGAATTTTCTGGAGCTCTTACGTAAGTGACACATGACATACTTTTTTGTTTCTATAAATTGAAGTGTGTGTGTGTGTGTGTGTGTGTGTGTGTATGCATGTGTGTTTGATACAGGCTTTTGCTATGTAGCTCAGGATGGCCTTGAACTTGAGATCCTCCTACCTTCACCATGCCTGGTTTCAATCTGGTTCTTAATCATCTGGCTGATTGATAGATTGTGGTAGCCTGGGAATTTTAGAGGCTCCTCTCCCTCCCCTAGGACCTTCCAGGGACCTGCTCAGTGTCACAGTGCTCAGGTCAGCAAGAGACCCTGATACTGGGTACAGCCCTGCTCTGTGACACCATGTCAAAGTGCATAGTGTACATTGCTCCCATTGGCCCCCTTGTCTCTTCCCCTGGGGTGTCATCTCTTCCCAGGGCAACAGCCTGACTTAGTCAAGGATGGAGTTTCCCTCCTTGGGGAGTCTTGTCCCTGGAGAGCCCTGGTTCTGTCCCTCTAGTAGGTTGGAAGTACTAACAGTACAGGCTATCTGTGCCAGTACTGAAGGCTGTGAGGAGAACCCACTTCTGGATGATTCCCTATGCCAAGGCAAGGCCTCTCTCCTACCCCCGCCTCTGAGCTCACTTCTCTTCTGACTCTGACCCACCATCAACTCATCATCATCATCTCAACTCACTGTTGCTGGAGATCCTGCTGGGCATACCTGGAGGTCCAGAACAATCTTGTCCTCATTCACAACTACCAAGCCCTTTCTGCGTGGGGCTTGCAGACCACACATCTCAGCCAACCACTCACCTTGGGCACAGAAATAGGCCTTCCTGCCTGATTCTTGGACTTTCCCTCCCCTCTTGGGCCTTGGAGCTCTCTCCCAGGCCGTCTTAGCTGGAGTGTGTTTCAGGCTTTGTTTACTTAAGGACTCCTGAACTGGGCACTTCTGCAGGCCAGGCCTTGCCAGTCACCCAGCTGACCTGGGTCCTGGTGGTAGCTGCCCACGGTGATCATGGCAGCACTGCCACTGACCCACTTTGGTCAGCTCATTTTGGGCGTGTGTGTGTCTCCTTGGTAGCAGCCCCCCTGCTAGATCTCAGGAGCACTGGCAGGATTGGGGCTGTGGGTGCTGAGCTCTATAAATGTCATGTGTTGGTAGTACATGCTACTGAACCATACACCCACGTTTCAGAGCAAGGATGAGCATGCTATGGCAGGCCTGGCCACAGTGAGGTTCTTTCCTATGTGTCTGCTCTGGGACGTGGGGCCATTTGGGGCCTGACTCCATTCTTGTAGCGTTCTGGCTCTGGAATGCCATGGCTGTGACAGCTGCAGCTGCACAGCTCTGGTGAGAGATGACTTGATTGACATGACATGACCATGCCTTTCAGGTCCAAGTTGTCTTTCTGCTGCAACTGGCTTGTCTGAGCGTTCCCTGTGGGTTTTGTGTCAAAGCTCCTTGCACACAATCTCTTAGCATTTGCAATTTCTTGCAAATCGTCAAAGAATGGTTAATCTGAAATTTCTTTCCATCCGTGTTTTATCCTGACTCTCAAATCAAATATGCTTATCAGCTCACTCCAGAGCCCCATGGTTTGACGGCCTTGTCCCTTGTGGTGAGCTTCTGTGCAATCTGTGCTCATGATGGGCGGGGCCTGTGGGGGCAGGGAGGTCAGTCCAGCACCCCCACAATAGTCCCCAGCACACAGTAGCACACTAGCCATGCACGCTTCTGAGGACCTCCCGAAGGTTCACGTCCTTTCCTTTCCATCCTTCTCACCATCTGGTTCTCATCTATTCACACTGCAGATTCAGTACCGTCAGATCCTGTCATCTAGTGGGTGGGAACCGTTTCTGTTCACAAAGTCCCCTTTTCAACAGATCTGAAGTTTGTATCTGCAGCCCACAGTCAAATGCATAGCACTTCTTTTATGTGGGGCTGAGCCCTGTGGGCTAGGGAGCACACAGGTTGATTTCCTCCCCTGTATGGACCATTTTTTGTTGCCGTTGTTGCTGGGACAAACACCTGAAAAAAAAAAAAAAAAAAAAAAAAAAAAAAACAAGGAAGGAAGGCTTACAGTTCAAGGGAACACATCCCCTCATGGCAGTAGTGGGCGACATGCCAGTAGAAGTGCCAAGCAGCTGATCACACTGTGCCCGCAATCAGGAGGCAGAGTTGGATGAATGCTGGTGCTCAGACCACTTCCTCCTTTTTAGTTAGTCCCAGATCCCCACCCATGGGATGGTTTATTCACAATTAGAGTGTATCTTCCCTTTTTCAATTAACCTGATCCAGACAATTCCTCACAGATGTGCCCAGAGATTTATTTCCTTGGTAACTCTATTTAAATATTCACTTTTAATTAATTTTACTTTATTTATTTGACAGAGAGCAAGAGGGAGAGAGAGAAAAAAAAGAGAGAAGAGACCTTAACTGCTTAGCCATCCCTTCAGCCCTCCATGGGGACTCTCAATCCTAACAAGCTGTCAACCATCACACTTCTCCTTGCTGGGGACCCACTGTTCTTGGAGGTCTGGGGAATCAGAGGCTATAGGGAGTTCATTTGTCCCTTAACATCCTGCCCATTTTCACCACCTGACACTACACAGATATCATAGATAGCCTGCTGTTGCAGGTGACCAAGGAAGTGCTGGGCTTCTGCTAGGCTCCTGGGAAGGCCCCTGTGGTGGTTTGAATGCAGTATCACTGTTATTTATTTATTTATTTTTGATTTTAATGAACGTTTTAATGTTATATATAACAGAACATTATGAATACAATGGAAACAAAGTTTTATCAATTTAATAAAAAAATTTTCAACATAAAGTGGGGAGGTAATAATTTGATACCTATATTATAGTATTTATTTTTAAAAATATTCCCAGCTTGAAGTTGAAACATTTCATTTTGCATTCCAAACTCTAGAATCATGATTTTCATGTGAGCTTAATGCAGAATTACAGCAGGAACACAAAACATCTTAATTAATTTCCTTTATTTGTCATTAAATCAATAAAACCTCGGACTGCTACTGGTCTCCTTTAATAGTCCAACTCCTTTACTGGGGCCTCTGCCAATGCCATATATATATATCCCAAACAAAACTAATGCTGTAAAAAAATCTCAGTGAACATTGGTGAGTTTTAACATTTACATTTAACTTCAGGTTTTATGTATTTTCACTTTTTCAATTTTTTGAAAAGACACCAGAAAAGATAAAAATAAATATTTTTCTCTTTTGACCATTTCTGCCTTGAATGATAGCTACAAGGATGAACACAGAAACTAGCCTTGCCAAGTTAACCACAGCAAACTGTAAATGACCGCTACAAACAAACAATACCAGAGGTCTTTCTTTTAAAGGAAGTCACAGAGCAATCCTGAAAATATGTATATTTTTTTCCTAGTTCTGCATGGGATAATTACAGCAGCAGACGGGAAAGTCCCTCGCTCTCAGCCACTTCTCTTGGTGCAATAGAAATTTGGATTGTATCATAGGAGTGCTGCTGGAACATTAGCAAAAGTATATACATTCCAGTCACCTTTGATTTAGCCATAATCACATATGTATGTCTTTTGGACAAAAATATATATTTTTATAAAAAACTGATCATCCAACTCTAATGATTTCATATATGGACTTGAGTGGTGGTAAAAGGAACAGATCCAATTATGACAAGGCGATTGAGGGACAGAAAATCAAGTTCCTCAGGAAAAGTAAAGTATAAAGTTAAGAGATTCAAGCACGTTCATTCAGCCTTGTCCAGTCTTCCCACATATTATGGTGTTAAATGGGCTCTTCAGCTTTTAAAGGCTCTCAAGGTCTCATCACCCTGTGTTCTTCAGCGGGGAGGGAGACTGACTGCCTCACCTGAGGCGCTCTTGCTTCACTTCTGGAATACTAGATAGTGCACTTTTACACAACAGCCTTTCCGGTTCCTTATGTGGGTTGGGTTTACTTTAATTAATTGCTAAAAGAAAGGGGAATTGATTAGCATTTTCCATCCCAACATCACCTATTTGCGCAGCTAAAAGGTTCATTCAACCTGCTTCTTAGGATTTCTTATTTGCTAAAGTTGGCAAAGTTTGCAAAGGCATCTTGCTTAGGCTGCACAGTTCCAGAAGTCATGGTCATGCTGGGCATGCCCACTCCCATTGTGCCCGTCAAGCCCATCCCAGCAGCTGACATTCCCAGGATCATGTTCATGCCCATCATGCTCTGGTTCATCATGGGAGTATTTCCAAGAGGGGACATCCCCATGGTGCCAGTCATCACACTGGGCATGCTCATAGGCATGGGTGCCCCCATCAAAGAAGTGGTTTGTGGCCGGACAGGAAGCATGTTTGATGGAGAGCTGAGGTTCACAGCTCCAAAGCTCTGAGTCATCATATTCAGAGGCTGCTGCATATTCTGTTGCTGAATCATTGTGTTGAGCAACGGTTGCTGGGGTTTGGAAGGCTGCATACCAGGGAGTAAGTTATCTAGGCTGATGTTTACACTGGGGTCAGACCACGTAGAGGGCAGGGTTTTGCTGACTGACTTCTGGACCATATCTGTATTCTGTGACCTTGACATGGGCAAACCAAGCCCAACAGTATTAGTGCTCATCAATGAGAAATTCATACTCTGGGAAGATGTCATTGTTGCCTGGGGTGAGCCCATGAGATCAAAAAGGTCTGTAGAATTTGAGGCAGCTGGAGGTGGGCCTAACGCCGCCTGTGAGCCACTGACGAGTTCTGCAGCGGGCTGTGGGGCACTACTGAAGAGCTCACCACTGGAAGCCGCAGGGCCTGGCGGGGCTTGGTTGAAGGCACTCCAGTCACCGAAGTCTCCATTCCCACTTGTTGCTGTTGCTTGGGAAGGGAAACTGCCTGATGCAGCAGCTGAGCCAAAGTCAGCAAAGCCCCCGAATAAGTCAGTTGATCCTCCTGCTGACTGGCTGCTGCCATCAAACAGATCAACAAGGTCACCTGATGACTTGCTGCTAGGCACTGGCGTCTTAAGTGAAGACTGAGGTGTGAGTGTTGAAGCATTCTGCTCTGGACTGGCCTTGTCCGTCCCCTGTGTAATGTGCTGCTGCTCCGAGATCAATGGTTTTCGAGGGGTTTGCTGTGCGCTTGTGTCTGGTCGTGGTGGTCTCCGTGGCCTGTGTGATGTGGATGTGCTTTGTCGTCACGGTCTCTTCTTCGTCTTTGAATTCACCTTTGGGAGATCTGCCTCTTCTCACTTTCTTTTCCTCGTCGCTGTCACTGCATCGTTCTGGGGAGTCTTCTCTGTCTTTCCTCCGGAACTTGCTGATGGTGTCATCAATTGTGCTTCCAATTTTATCACTCAGTTCACCTAATTTATCACTGAATGGAAAAGCACTCTTGTTTTTATCCCACTCTTCGTCCCATTTTGATTTGGGCTCAGGATCATATCTTTCACTGTATCTGAACCCTCCAACACTGTCGGAGGAAACCCCAACATACTTGTCTTTGTTTTTCTTGGCTTTCTTTCGCTCTTCACGGAGCCTGTCATCATCCTGGGCAAATTCCACCAACTCCTTCACCTTCTGGCGGATATTTATGCCCTGGTCCTTGCCGTGCTCGTCTACAAAGTGGTAATTTTCCAGGGATCGCAAATCATAAATGTGTTCTCTGGCACTTGTAACAACACGCTCTGATCCATTTCTTATAAGCTAGGAGCAGCAGCGACTTGTAAACTCTTCTCCAGTTCTTTTTGTTGTCTTTTAACATTCGGGACCAAAGCATGTTCATAAGTTCTGGAAATTGTTCATACATAAATGTAGCCTTGGCAATCTCTCCCATGAGCTGCCCAGAAGGTCCCCATGGATCATCATTTGTTGCTTCTCGAACCTTAGACTCGATCTCTGAATAATTCATAACCACATTGGTGGCTTTGTCCACCAGCTCCCGCACCTTCCACATGTTCAACATGGTGCCCGCGCCGCGCTGCCTGCCCGCTCGCCGCTGCCGCTCCGCACGGACCCCGGGACGCCTCCGCGCTGGGGCAAGTCCAGGCCTGGGTCGTCACTGTTGCCGTCGCCGTCACCGCCGCTGCAGCCGTCGCCGAGATCTCCCCCTCCTCACTCAGCTCCTGCCCTAGACACAGCCACCAAGCCGCGCTGCCGGTGACACTGTTATTTATTTTTTAAAATTATATTTATCTGAAAGAGAGAGAGAGAGAGAGAGGGAAAGAGAAAGGGAGGGAGAGGGAGGGAGGGGGGAAGGAGCATCAGGGCCTCTAGTCACTGCAAATGAACTCCACACACATGTGCCACCTTGTGCTTACGTGGGTCCTGGAGAATTGAATCTGGGTCTATAGACTTCACAGGCAAGTACCTTAGCCACTAAGCAATCTCTCCAGCCCAGCCTTAGGTATTTTTTAAATTAAGGTTAAATTTTCTACTTAATGTTCAGCAGGCAGAACCCTGCTGGAGGAGGCATGTCTCAGGGGTGATGTGCTGCCTGGCCCCACTAGTTGTACCTGAGCCAGCTTGTGCTTTCCGGCCACTCTTAGTCTTTCTCTCTCTGCTGTGGATGTTTCATGAAGTGAATCAGCTTTTTCCACCATGATGGACTGTTGCAGTCAGCTTTGCATTGCTGTCAGAAAACACCCAACCAAGAGCAGCTTGTGGGAGTAAAAGGTTTATTTTGGCTTACGGACTTGAGGGGAAGTTTCATAATGGCAGAGAAAATGATGACATGAGCAGAGGATAGACAGCAACTCCTGGCCAACATCAGGTGCACAGTAGCAGCTGCAGGACAGTGTGCAAAACACTGGCAAGGGGAATCTGGCTATGACACCCATAAGCCTGCTCCCAACAATACACTGCCTCCAGGAGTTAATTCCCAAATCTCCATCAGCTGAGAACCTAGCATCAGAACACATAAGTCTATGGGGGACACCTGATCAAACCACCACATGGAACTTCCCCTAGAATCTGTAAGCCTGAAATAACCTTTTCCTCCCATAAGATGCTTCTGGTTGGCTATTTGTTCCAGCAATGAGAAGGTGACTGCTACAACCCCTAACTGTCTTAAGTCAAGACACTCTGAGGTTCTCCTTCCCCTTGCTTTGCCTCCTCACCTTCTATGTTGAGTCCACAGTGGTGGCTAGAGCCTTGGCTGCTGGAGCAATAGACAGAGACTTGCTCCTAACTGCTTTGGGCCCCAGAACCAAGGTCAGCTACACCTGTGTTGTGTTTATGTTTATGCCTCTGTGAGTAGTATTTCTGTTGCTTTCAGCCTTGGACATTTCTGCCTGGTACAGAAATGGCTATAGATGACTAGCTCTTACTTGTCAAATGATCCTGTGGTTCAGTCAGCCATCTCTATGGTATATTCATTATTTTACATTTTCAAGTGGGGAGAGATAGAAGAGAGACAGACAGAGAGAATGGGCACACCAGGGCCTTCATCTGCTGCAAATGAACTCCAGATTCATGTGCTACTTTGTGCATATGGGTTTACATGGATACTGGGGAATCAAATCTGGGTCATTAGGCTTTATAGGCAAGTACCTTAACCACTGAGCCATCTCTCCAGGCCCTCTATATTATTATCACAGGAATTAGATCCCAGGTTAACCTCTCCCACCACTATGGGGAAATCTCGGAGGACTTCATGGACATGGTGTTTGGACTGAAGTGTTTCTCCTCCATCTTAATATGCTGAAGGCTTTAGGATGGTTCTAGGATATACTCTGAGAGACAATTTGGTTATGAAGGTGGTGGTCCCATGGTGGGATTCACCTTTATAAAAGAGTTTCTAGAAAGCTGGTCTTGCTTTCTCCATGATGTGAGGTCACAGCAAGCAGGTACCATTAATGAGCTGTTGTGCAAGGGCTGTGGGCAGTCACCACTGTGAGGAGGGCTCTACACTCACAGAGGGTGGGGACAAAGCCTCTTTGCCTATTGATTTTTAAGTGCCAGTTTCAGAAGACTAAGAAGGAGGTGCTGGCACATGGGAAAAGCTGAGGTGTTGCCTGAGTCTCTGTGAAGCTATGGGGAAGCCTCTTGTCTCCCATTAGACACAGGCAGGTTTCCGGGATGGAATGAGGTTGGACAAAAAGTCTTGTGTGAGCAGGTGTGCGATGACTGGGATTCGTGTCAGCAGCACGGACTGGGCCAATGAAGAGAAGCCATGGTATGTGAAGGGCTATCACTCAGTGGTTGATCAGTTGCCTGATATGTGATGGGCCCTGGCCTTGAGCCTCAGCACTGCAGAGAAAGATAAAAATGTTTTAAAAGAAGGTTGGCAGAAAGTTTCACTTAAGTAGTGGCGGTTGAACTAGCCCTCCTGTTCCAGTCTGCATCCGGATGGCCCCTTCCACTGTCCCCTGCTCCCGCAGCACAGGCATGGGACAGCACACGGGGGCCTCCTGAATGGCTGCAGCCCCAGCATGGCTGTGGTCACCAGTAGCAGCTTCTCCCATGCCTTGACTGCTGTGTCCTGGATTCTACACCCTGGACATCAGCAGGCTGTACATGGCCTTGCTTCCAGGGCCCCCCCACCTGGTAAAGTGGGGACAGATAAAACTATTCCCGGGCCCTGCAGGCTGTGTTCTGGACACAACATCCTGGCTCCTGGGGCTTGCTCTGTTCAGTAGCGACTGGGGGACACACTGTAATCTCCTTGGCATCTTGCATGTCTGAGTTGGACAAGTGGTCAGTCTTCCTGCAATGTCATGGAGGTTCAGATGAGGGGGTCTATGTCTAGGGAAGGACATGATGACGTGTACTCACTAGTAACTAAGAGATGGGCTCTCAATTTTACAGACCCTGAGGCTCCTACTTTTAAACAACTAATGTGGAAATAATTGGTGTATGAAATGCATTGAGCCCACACCTTCCCTAGACAAAATTTCTTCATGGGGAACGTGGCTGGCCCTAGGAGCTGGGCTGGGAGCTGTGTTTGTCCTGCTCCGGATCCCACATTTGGGGGGATTTTTAAATATAAAATTGGTATAAAATAGTTTTTCCACACAAACCATTTTCTTCACAGTTGTTCTGCATTTAAACTCAGCAGCAGATCTCTTATTTCATGATCATGTTTGCCACCCCCCACCCCCGCCACCAGTGTCTAGAAACCACGCCTCTCCTCCACCTGTAATGAATTACTCATGCTGGAGCAGAACCCTGTTCCCCAAGCGGCTGTTTCTGAAATACAAACAGAAGAGCTTTTAAAATGAACAGGACATGTGAGACTTGGGCTTGTTGTTAAATTTCTCCAAGAGCACAGTCTGTGCAAATAAATTCCAGGGCTCCAGATGGGTTTGGGACTCTCTTAGACATTTCCCTATAGCAGCACGGAGCTGACTTCACTCAACCCCAGAGGGAGGCTGAGGTTGCTTCAAGCGTTCAAGGGTGGAGAGGGGAAGGGCTGTCTTGTAGGGAGAGGCAGAGACAGGAGTGGGGTCATCTGAGTGACAGTAGATCCTTCAGAAGGATAACCAGCTGCAAGGCAAGGATGAGGAGGCCAAGAGGCCGGTAGAGGCCATGGTGAGGCCCAGCTAGGGCTGGCCAGGCTTCAACAACGAAAGCAGCAGCAACAATGGTGTCTTGTGCATGTTTCCATGTACGAGTCTGATGCCCAATTGCCCACTCTTCTGTTACCACCTTGGGTCCCACTGAGATCCAGTGGAGCAGGTCTTCTCCCCATGGAGGCTGGGAAGAGTCTGGTTCTCAGAGGTGGACAGGAAAGGAGCTCCAGCAAACAGGAAGGTCTCCAACGTGGAAACCAAGAAGTTGGAAGGCATGGGTGCCAAAGCCTGGTGCACGCACGGTGTCAGGGCTGTGGGAGAGTTGGTAACAAGGCCAACAGCAAGACAGATAGCATTTGTCAGCTGTGAAAGACCAGCCTGTGCTGACAAACAGTGTGAAAACTGACTACAGGTGATGGACATGGGGCCACTTGAAGCTGTTCTGAGTGTGGCCAGGGGCTGTTTGTAGTGCCATTTGTTTTTAATAGGCACTTCCTCTGATCACCGGCTACAGAGTTTCAGGTAAAAAGATCTGTGAGTATTTGTAGCTGCCTGAAATATCATAAGGGTGAACTATTTAAGGACTTCAGCATGACAGTGACATTTTCATCGTATCATGGGTCATTTTAGACGAGTAGGAATCAGACAGGAAGAAAACGCTGTGTTGTGCGGGATTTCCTGGGGTAAGTTGTCCCTCCTCCTGCCTCACCACGGCACCACAGCAGTGCTCAACCCAAAGTGTCCTGTAAACACACCCCACAGGGGAACAATACCGAGTGACCCCACTCAAAAGGGACAGGAGTGCCACACCACGGCTCCTGGAAGATGTCCAGATGTGACCTGACTCCAGGGGTGAGCTCAGACGGGGACCTTGGTGCCTGGACCATGATGGCTGCTTCCATCTTTGGCTGACAGGCTCACCTGTGTGTCAGTCCACCGTGACTGCACTGGGAGGTCACCCACCTCCAGCACTGGTGGCCCCAGGAAGCTGCCGTGGGGAAGGGGTTTGGAGCTTCTCTGCAGGGTGGAGGGCTCACCCTGTAGGATCCTGCTTTCAGGCAGCGGGAGACGGTGCATGAGATGGGAGGGATTTTTAGGGAAGGGGTAGAGACTGAACTATGTCCCTGTTAAGTAGGAAAGTGGAACATCAAACCCCTCTGATCCACGGGCACACAGTGACACTAGGCCAGCCTGCACGAAGTCATGCTGGAGAACTCCATTTCCACATAAGATCAGGCTCAGCTCCAGGTGGAGACTGAGGGTGAGGCTTCTCAGGGCTTTCCCTCTGCTTGGAAGCTTTCCTAAGACCCTTGGAAAATTGACAGGGCCTCGGGGAACAAGGACTGCCTCAAGGGTAACATATTGGTTCCTTTCTTGTTGCTTGGACAATACACCCAATATGAAGCAGTTTATGGAAGGAAAAGGGGTTCATTTGGCTTACAGTTCCAGTGGGTCGAGTCCATCATGGTGGGGACCACACGGCAGGTGGAAGCTGCTGTCACATCATTGTATTACAGGGAGGAGGGTAGAACAGAAAACATCACCTGAAGGCCAGCCCCCAGTGACCTCTTCCCCCAGCAAGCCTCCACCTCCAAAGGTTCTGTAACTTTCCCAAATAGCACCCGCAGTTGGGGACCAAGTTGTAAACACAGCAGCCTGTGGTGGATATTTTACACTGGAGTGGCATACCACTACAGGTTGGCATGGCGTTGGTGGTACAATGGTGAGCACAGCTGCCTTCCAAACCACCACAGGTTGCTGGATGTCTCCAGCTAGGGAACAGGACCCCCAGGTGGCTGGCCACTCAGACAGAGGCTGTCCCCTTCTCTCATTGGCTCTGACTGGCAGTTGACGCCCACACAAATATTTCATGCACTCTGATGCATTCCCAGGAGCTAACCTAAGAGGGCCCATGTTTCCCTTCTTTATAGAGAATTGCATTGTTTGAGTTTTAAGTGCTAAACCAACTTTATATTCCTGGCTTAAATTCCAGCTCTCATGATTTATCTCCTGTTTTACATAATGCTGCATTTCATTTGCTAGTTTTCTCGATAAGGATTTTAGAGCTTATATACATAAGCATGTTGAACTGTAGTCTTTACAATATGTTTTTGTAATGCCTCTGGTTTTGTTAACAGAGCAATGTTGGCCCCGTTAAATGTGTTTCACCCTCTTTTACCTTCAGGAAGAGTCTGGAACTGTTGTTTCTTTCTTAAGAGTTTACAAGCGAGCTCACTGGCCTTGGAGTGCACATATGTGTGTGTGTGTGTGTGTGTGTGTGTGTGTGTATGTTAAATGTTCCCTTATTTTTTTCTATAAATCAGTAAATAGTTAGGACAAGAGGCTAGTATATTCCATTTTTGGCTGGCAGTGTGGGGTGGTGTGTGCTCTGGCCAGGAGCAGAGGCATCTCATGGTGTTACACCCATGGCCATCTCTGCAGACGTGCTCCAGGCATATTGCGGGTTGGCCAAAGAGATCATTTCTTCATCACCCCTTTCTCCTTCCCATTGGCCATTCAGCCATTCCAGAAGAGCCACATAGAGAAAAAGTGGGAAAATGCTTCTCTTTATTGTCCAGATTTTTTTTTATTTTAAAAATTATTTATTTGGGGCTGGAGAGATGGCTTAGCAGTTAAGCTCTTGCCTGTGAAGCCTGAGGACCCCGGTTCGAGGCTTGATTCCCCGGGACCCATGTTAGCCAGATGCACAAGGGGCACACGTGTCTAGAGTTCGTTTGCAGTGGCTGGAGGCTCTGGTACATCCATTCGCTCTCTATCTGCCTCTTTCTCTTTCTGTCTGTCACTCTCAAATAAATAAAAATGAACCAAAAATTAAAAAAAATTATTCATTTAAGAGAGCAAGAGAGGGAAAGGGGGGGGGAGAAAATGGGTGCACCAGGGCTTCCAGCCACTGCAAATGAACTCCAGACACATGCGCCACCTTGTGTATCTGGTTTACGTGGGCCCTGGGGAATTGAACTGAGGTCTTTTGGCTTTGCAGCCCTTGTCCCACTTTTGAAGTGAGGAGTCAAGTGTTGGCATCCTGTATGGGTGGCCAGTGAGTTTTAAAGTGATATCATAGACTCATGCATAGGAACGATTTGATGGATTCAGGCTAGTGTATTTGATGTCCTTATTGATTCTAAAATTAGTTCCTATTTGGCCTGTGGGAGCATCTTTGATTTGCGTTCTTGAATATTTTTGACATGACCTCAAGCTCTGAGAGCTTCCTTGCTGCTGCTGCTTCCTCCTCCTCCTCTTCTTCTTCTTCTTTTAAAAGGAATGATCAACTTTTTTCAATTTTTTTATTTTTTAAATTATTTATTTATTTATTTGAGAGTGACAGACACAGAGAGAAAGACAGATAGAGGGAGAGAAAGAGAATGGGCACACCAGGGCTTCCAGCCACTGTAAACGAACTCCAGACGTGTGCGCCCCATTGTGCATCTGGCTAATGTGGGACCTGGGGAACCGAGCCTCGAACCGGGGTCCTTAGGCTTCACAGGCAAGTGCTTAACCACTAAGCCATCTCTCCAGCCCAGAAATGATCAACTTTTAAACTGGGCATGGTGGTGCATGCCTTTAATCCCAGTACTAGGTGGGCTGTCTGGGGTATGGCTCTCTCTTGGATTCCAGCCAGGTCTCTCCATTGTCTGGGCCAACAGCATATGGTGTCTTCAGCAATAGTGTCTTACCTTTTACCTCAGGTGGGTAATCAAGTGCATTGGCAGAAGCCTGTCTTCTTTTGGGGACCTCGTAGGTCTCTCTGACCAATAGCTCATTGCGAGTAGCAACCTCTTTAGGTACTGACAGTTATAGGACAGAGCCAACAAATCTTTGAAGGCAAGGCTTCATGCCACCCTCTCCCCGACCTTTCTTTTTAGGTGCTCCCTCCATACTTCTGTTGAGGATTCAATCTTTTAGTCTACCTTCAAGGATAAAGGTTTCAATGGTACCAGTTTATTTTGGGTTTAATTTTGTGTTTTCTCCCCATCTTTCCCTTCCCCTCCCCCCAAGCCCTTCCGTCTTTATTGTCTGGTCCCCAAGTTGCCTATCAGGTATGTCAGCAACTCGGGCTCCAGGTTAGGAACCAAGTTAGGAACTGCAGATGAGTGAGAGCATGTGGCAGTTGTCTTTGTGTGACTGTGTGAGTTCACTAAGTGTGATCTGCTCCAAGTCCATCTGTTTTGCTACAGATTTCACTGTGTCATTTTTCATACTACTGAGTAGAGTTCCACTGTGAAAATGTACCACAACTTCAGTATCTGTTCATCCAATAATGGGCAACTGGGCTGATTCCAGTTCTTGGCTATTATGAATTGAGCAGCTATCAGCATGGTTGAGCAAATTATTTCTGTTGTGAAGCATGGAGCATTTAAGGTAAATTCCCAGTAAGGGAATAACTAGGTCTGTTGGCAGCTTTATATCCATCCTTTTCAGGAGTTTCCATATTCATTTTGGTTGTACAATTTTACATTTCCATCAACAGTGGATGAGGGCTCCTCTTTCTCCACATCCTTGCCAACATTTGTTGCCATTTGATTTTTAAATGAATGCCATCTTTACTGGGGCAAGGTGGAACCTCATGATTGTTTTAATTTGCACTTACCTGATAGTTAGGGATGTTAAACATTTTCTTAGGCGTGTGTTAGCCATTTGTATTTCTTTCTCTAGAACTCCTTATTCAATTCTCTACCCCATTTTTTCAGTGTTTTTTTTTTTTTTTTTTTGTTTTTAAAAATCTTTGTAGATTCTAGATATTATGTCTTTGTCAATGGTATAGCTTGCAAAATTTTTCTCCCACTCTGTGAGTAATCTATTGGCTCTGCTTATGGTATGTTTTTCTGTGCAAAAGCATTTTGCTTCATGAGATCCTATTGGTTGATTGATTGTTTATTTTTCTAGGCAACTAGGGTTTTGTTCAGGAAGTCTTCTCCCCTACTATGTCGTGGAGAGTTCCTCCTATTTTTTTTCTTTCAGTAGGAGAAGAGTTTCAGGTCTTATATTGAGATCATTAATCTATTTAGACTTGATTTTTGTGTATGGTGAGATACGTGGTCTAGTTTCATTTTTCTACATATGGTCATCCAATTTGCCAGTACCATTTGTTGCAGATGCTGTCTTTTCTCCAGTCTGCATTATTGGCACCATTGTCAAATATCAAATAGCTGTAGTTACTTGACTTAAAGTCCAGGTCTTCAATTATTTCTATTGTTGATATTTCTGTTTTTATGCCAGTACCATGCTGTTTTTGCTACTATGGCTTTGTAATATAGCTTTAGGTTGGGTATAGTGATTTCTCCAAAGGTACTTTTTTTTCTTCTGAGGATGTGTTTGGGCATCTGCGGCCTGCTACCATTCCATATGAATTTTGACATAGTTTTTTCTATCTTTGTGAAGGATGATGCTGGAATTTTTATTGACATTATATTAAATGTGTGTATTGCTTCCGGTAGAACTGCCATTTTCATATTGATTTTACCTATCCATAGCATGGGAGGTCCTTCCATCTGCTCAAGTCCCCCTCAGTTTCTTTCTTGAGTGTTTTTTGTGTTTTCATTACATAGGCCTTTCACATCTTTGGTTAGTGTTATTCCAAGGTATTCAAGTTTTTTGTTGCTATTGAAAACTTGGCCAGCCGTGCAGATTTCTTTCTCTGTATATTTATATTTTGAAAATAGAAAGGCTACTGATTTTTGCGTGCTGATTTTGTATCCTACCACTTTATTTAGGAATTTATCACCTTTAGAAGTTTTGAGATGGAGACTTTCTTTCTTTTCTTTTTTACTTTTTATTTATTTTATTATTTTTATTTTTTTCTCATTAACATTTTCCATGATTATAAAAAATATTCCATGATAATATCCTCCTTCCCCCCTCCACTTTTCCCTTTGAAATTCCATTCTCCATCATATCCCCTCCCCATCTCAATCATTCTACTTATATATATACAATACCAGCCTATTAAGTACCCTCCTCCCTTCCTTTCTCTTCCCTTTATATCTCCTTTTTAAGTTACTGGCCTCTGCTATTGAGTTTTATCCTTCTCACACAGAAGCCCAATCATCTGTAGCTATGATCCACATATGAGGGAGAACATGTGACGCTTGGCTTTCTGGGCCTGGGTTACTTTCAACTTATTTACACATAGGATCCTGTCATCTGCAAATAGGGACAAGTTGACTTCTTACTTTCCACTTTGTGTCCCTTTATCTCTTTCTACTGTTTTACTGCTTGTGCTAGGAATTATAGTCCTATGCTGAAGTGCAGTAGTGAGAGTGGGCACCCCTGTCTTGTTCTCAATCTCAATTGGGAGTCCTTGATTCTTTCCCCACTGAGTACTATTTGGAATTTTAGTGCTTTATATATAGTCTTTATTATGTTGATATATGAACTGTCATTGCCTATTCACTCCAGCGTTTTGATCATGAAATAATGTTATGTTTTGTCAAAGACCTTCTCTGCATCTATTGAAATGATCTTGTGGCTTTTGTGATTAAGTTTATTTATGTGGTATATTATGTTGAGCAGTTTCTGTATGTTGAGCCATCCCTGCATCCCTGGGATGAAGCCTGCTTGGTTAAGGTGGACAATGCGAGCTGGGGAGCATTCCCTGTTCTCTGACTATGCAGGACAGGTTGAGAAAAGTTGGTTTCAGTTCTTGAATGAAGGTTTGATAGAATTCAGCTAGGAAGCCATCAAGTCCTGGACTTTTCTTTTTGGGGAGGTTTTTGATTACTTATTAAATCTCCATGGGTGTGATAGGTTGGTTTAGGAGATTAATCTCCTTTGAGTTTAGTTTTGATAGGTGGTATGTGTCTAGGAATTCATACATTTCTTCCAGATGATCCAATTTTGTGGAGTAGAGGTTTTGGAAGTAAGTCCTGATGATTCTTCCAATTTTGTTTATGTTTGTTGTAGCCTCTCATTTTCATTTCTGATTTTGTTAATTTGAGCCTTCTAATTTTTTCTTTTTCTTTTCTTTTCTTTTTTTTTTTTTTGCTTGATTGAACAAACCAAGGATTTATCAATTTTCTTCATATTTTTTTTTTCAAAGAGCCAGGTCTTTGTTTCATTTTCTTAATTGTTTTCTTAGTTTCCAACCCATTAATTTCTGCTCTAATCTTGATTATTTCTTTCCATCTGGAGCTCTTTGGGTTGCATTCTTCTTGATTTTTCTATGCCTTTAGGTGGATGGTTAGGTTATTAATTTGAGATCTCTCTGCCTTTTTATGAAGTCATTTAGTTATAAGAATTTTCCCCTTAGGACTGCCTTCATTGTGTCCCATAAGTTTTGGTAAGTTGTATTCTCATTGTCATTCAATTGTAGAAAATTTACATTTTCTTTTTTCATTTCATTGACTACACATTTGTTGTTTAAAAGTGCATTGTTCAGCCTCCAGAAGCTGCTGGAGTTCCTGAAATGTCTCTTGTTAATTTCTAGCTTTATAGCATTTTTATCTGATATGTTGCAGGAAAGTACATCAATTTTCCTGAATTTATGGAGGCAGGCTTCATGGCCCAGTATATGATCTATTTTGAAGAAGGTTCCATGGGCTTCTGTGAAGGATGTGTAATTCTGTAGATTTCAGGTAGCATGTTCTCCAGATGTCTGTTAGGTCTAATTGATCTATGGTGTTGTTGAGCTCTCTTACTTCCCTGTTGATTTTGTTTGGATGATCTGTCTATTGATGATTGTGGAGTACTGAAGTCTCCAACTATGATGGTGTTTGTGTTTGTTTCTATTTTGTTGTCAAGTAGGTTTTGTTTTGTAAAATGTGGTATACCTGTGTTTGGTGCATATAGATTAATGATTGTGATGTCCTCTTGTTGAATCATTCCCTTGATGAGTAAGAAGTGGTCTTCTTTGTCCTTTTTGCTTACTTTTGGTTTGAAATTTATTTTGTCAGATATTATTATAGCAACACCTACTTGTTTATTATTTCCATTTTCTTAGAATATCATTTTCCATTTTCTCATCCTGAGTAATTGTCTGTCTTTCGTGGTGAGGTAGGTTTCTTGAAGACAGCTAATCAAACATTCCATTTTTCTGATCTACCCTGTTAACATGTGTCTTTTGGGGTAAGTTAAAGCTACTAATATTTAAGGTTGTAACTGTGAGGTTTGATTTAATCCCTGTCATGTTGGGGTGCTTTGTGGGGTTTGGTGCTTTCTTGGACTTTGCACTTTTTTGAGCCTTCTTTAGTTTTGGTTATTGTGATCTTCTTCTTGTAGGCTCTTAATACTGGTTGTTTAATTCTCCTGTGTGGAAAATTCCCTGAAGTGTTCTCTGTAGGTTTTGCTTTGTGTTAATATAATCATAGAACTGGCTTTTATCATGGAAAGTTTTCCTTTCACCATCTATTATGAGGGATACTTTCACTGGGTACAGTAGTTTGTGTTGGAAGCCATAGATTTTAGACTTTGAAGTGCTCCATTCCAGGCCCTTCTGGCTTTCATGGTTTCCATTGAGAAATCTGAGGTAATTTTAATAGAGTTCCCTTTGTATGTAGTGTGTTGCTTCTCTCTTGCTGCTTTTTAGCACTCTCTCTTTGTTTTCATTATTTAGAGTTTTAACAATGATGTACCTTGGAGAGTTTCTTCTTTGGTCCATTCTGGAGTTCTGTGAGTTTCTTGTATCTTGATGGGACTCCTTTGAGAGGGTGGGAAAGTTTTCTTCAATAATTTTGTAGAATAAGTTTCCTATGCCTTTGGTCTGAAATTTTCCCTTTCTGGTATACCCATGATACAAATGTTAGGATATTTTAAGGTGCCCCCCATTCCCTCATGTCCACAGAATTTTATGAATTTATTAAAGGTTTTGGACTTCTGAACTGTTTTGTTTTCCAGCTCTGAGGTTCTGTCCACATGGTTAACCCTATTCTTGAGTGTTTCTAGAGAGGTTTTCACTAGTTCAGTTTGGTTTGTATTTTCTTTTGCCTTTTTCTTCTGTACAGCATCTATCCCTTTGTCAACTCCAATTTTGGGTCATGTTTTGATGTTCTTAATGCTTCTTGGAATTCATTCTTGCATTTACTTATGTATTTGTTAAGCTGAAGGAGACGGTTATTGAGATCCTCTATTGTTTGGCTCACCTTCAGTTCACTTAACTCTCTTTTGAGGTCTCTCTGTTTTGTGTCTATATTAGGTCAAGCCTAATGAAGATAGCTGCATGGATTTCGTCTAAGCAATTTTTTTTTGTTGTTGTTGATTTGCTGCCAGTTTGGCCATTTGCTTGGCTAGGGTCACATATCTTGTGTCTTCACTTTGGGGTTCTACTCCTGTTGTCTCTTGTATGTTTTCATTGGAGACTTCCACTGTGGAACTAGGCAACCTTGTTGGAGCTCCTCTGTTTGATGTTTTATATTGTTTCTTTTGTGTTGTGGTCTGCTCATCACTCTGTGGCAATTTTACTTATTTAAGGAGGAAGGAAGGGGTTTCCCTTATAGAGTCTTCAATGAGTGTTCTGTGCTATGTTGAATAGAATAGGCTAAGAATGGCTTTGTATTTTGGGATGCATAGGTTGTGAAAAGCATAAGTGTGCCAGCCACTCTGGTCTTGTGGCTAATACCAAAGGTGGGACCCCTTTGACCTGGTCTCAGCTGTGTCTTGCTTGTGGCTCTGGGGCCATAGTACTTGCCCTTGCTCTCCTCCTGAACCCAGATGGGTGGGTTATGAGGGACTCACTGGTTCCCCCTGGCAGGTGATTTTCTCATTTTCCTGTGTTGCCTGTCTGGAGCTGATGCCCCAGGTAGTCACTGGGAGTGGGGCGGGTGTTGGAGAGATGTGGGGATTGCTGGGTCACAGCCTGGGCTGTATTAGGAAGTTGGCTGGTGTGAGGAAGGCAGGGATACTGGCCAAGGGGTATACACAAGGGAGGCTGTAGGCAGCACAGAATGTCGAGGGTCTGAGATTGGGGGAAGAGAGGCAGTTCAGGCCAGCCCCCCCAAGAATGCAAGACAAGGGAGCATGGTGCGAGCTCAGGTGGGCTGTGGGCTCAGTTGGTGCAGCCTGTGGGAGCCAGGCATGGGCCAGACACAGTGGGAAAGCGTGTGAAACTCCGACAGATGCAGCTGGGCAGGGGCCTCCAGGAGACAGGTGTGCATATGGACCACTGATCAGGAAGGGCATGTGGGCCTCCTGCAGATGCCGTGCATGCAGGTCCTGGACAGACACAATGTGGGGGTGGGCTCTGGGCGACGGCCACTAACAGACACAGTGGGGGCCTCCGAGACACAGTGAAGGCACACCTGCACTGGTGCAGCAGGGAACCTGGCCTGGGAGTCAGGCACAGCAGCTGGGGTGACTGATTGTGGGGACCCGAGGGTCTAGTGGGCTGCCTGAGAGTGTGGGAATGGTGCCCCTCCATGCCTGCCCACTGTAGGTCTGCTAAGACCTACTCACACTGGAGGGCCACAGATCTTGCCTGATATCATCCCAGGAGCTGAAGCATGGTTAGGAGCATGCTGTCTTGACCCAAAGCCCACCAGCTCCCTTGCTCTCTGCCAAACCAACATATTCTAGTCACATTGTCTATCCTACTGACTCAGATACCTTCCCAGGAAGTGTTTTTCTTTTTCTCCCCAAGGTAGGGTCTCACTTTAGCTCAGGTTGATCTGGATTTCACTATGTAGTCTCAGGGTGGCCTTGAACTCACGGCAGTCCTCCTACCTCTACCTCCTGAGTGCTGGGATTAAAGGCGTGCGTCCTTCTATAGGAAGTAGTCGCGTTGGGACTAGAGGCAGGAATGCTGGGGCCCTTGAGTTGGCTGTTGTGCATACACCTTTTCAGTGACCAGGTTTGGAAACACACAGTTGTGTTTTGAGATAGGAGTTCATACTAGTAGTTTCAGCGAATATTAAAGACTATAGCAGGGCTGGAGGGATAGCTTAGCAGTTAAGGTGTTTGCTTGCAAAGCCAAAGGATCCATGTTTGATTCCCCAGGACCAATGTTAGCCAGATGCACAAGGGAACACATGCATCTGGAGTTTGTTTGCAGTGGTTGGAGGCCCTGGTGTGCCCATTCTCTCACTCTCTCCCCGTCTTTCTCTGTCAAAAAAACCAAATTAATTAATTTAAAAAAATGCTCTAGCACTCATAATGCGTTCTGCTCTCTAACATTCCCCTCTGGTGGAAACTCCAATTTTTTTGTTGCCCCCACCCACAGCTCCCAACCACAGCCCTTCCTTGGGTCTTATGCCTCCCACTACTACCTTACTGCCCTCTGTTCCTGAAATCCATTTACAGTTTTGTACTCCTTTTGTCCTTAGACTCTATGCCACTAGGTATGTTTAATTATCTTACTGGGATTTAAAATTACTTGATGTAATTCCTAAGAGATTTTGTCATGAAGTTAAAACACAGTAACATTCACATGGAAAAATTTACTTAGAATTTTAAGAATAAATTTTTAAGTTTGGGGGCTGGAGAGATGGCTTAGTGGTTAAACGCTTGCCTGTGAAGCCTAAGGACCCTGGTTCGAGGCTCGGTTCCCCAGGTCCCACGTTAGCCAGATGCACAAGGGGGCGCACGTGTCTGGAGTTCGTTTGCAGAGGCTGGAAGCCCTGGCGCGCCCATTCTCTCTCTCCCTCTATCTGTCCTTCTCTCTGTGTCTGTCACTCTCAAATAAAAAAAAAAAATAAAAAAAAATTTTAAGTTTGGTTTCTAGGTGCATAAAATATTTACCTACTTTCAGAACCAAATCTAAAAAGATGGTATATACATAAACTTTCTCTTCTTTTCTTGCTTTATTGTTCTATTCTCCCCAAAGAAGCCATCAAAACTGTCTTTCCTTTTATTTTTTCTTTACCTTACTATTTTTATTTTTTTTGAGGTAGAGTCTTGCTCTAGCCTAGGCTGACCTGGAATTAACTATATAGTTTCAGGCTGGCCTTGAACCACTAGTAATCTTCCTATCACTTCCTCCTGAGAAAGTTGGGATTAAAGGTGTGCCCCACGACACCTGGCAAGCCTTACTTTTATATATTCAAATGTATGTAAACATAGTCTAAAAGTGTCTCTCCCCTTTCCTCTTTCCCTTTCCTTCCTTCTTTACTCTATTTTTAAAATTAACAACATATTTTACATAGGTACATCATGTGTTGGTTGCCTTTTATCTCCTGCCCCCATTCCACTGGGGACCCTCTTCCATGGTGTTACGGGTATTCCCCATGGGGTTGTGGAATATGTATTGTGGGAGCAGCAGTTTTGTATGGGGAGGGAATGCCCCTGGGCATGATGTTTCACCCTCAGGCTCTTACAATCTTTCCACCCCCTTTTCTGAAAAATTCCCTGAGCCATGTTGGGTGGGTCTTAAATCTACTTCAGTGATGAACTCCTAGGAGCCTCTGGATCTCTGGTTTAGTAGGTGTTGAGTATCCTCAGCATCTGTCTCCTTCACCCTGGTGTTGATTATCAGGTTCATTATAAGCAGCACTCTTGCTCATCTCCCCAGTTGTTCTGTGGTTTCATCTGGGGTATGATAGTTTGAAAAGATGGCCCCCAATATATTCAGTGTTTTTTTGTTTGTTTGTTTGTTTGTTTTAGTTTGTAGTTTGCATCTGCAGTCACATCTTAAGGTGTGGTGGTAGGTTTCAGATTTCAAACTAACGATATGCACAGTGTGCCTAGCAGGAGTTCCTGAAGTATACTGTGGCTTTTGGCTTGTGCTTCTCTCTCTCTGTGTTTGGTCCTGTGAAGACAGGCCAGCTTCCTCTGCCATTTATGGAACTTCCCCTGGATCTGTGAGCTTCAATAAATCCCTTTCTCCATAACTGTGCCTGGTCTGGAAGTTCATCTCAGTGAACCTGAAGGTGTCTGCTACATGGGGCTTGGCTGAAGTGTGTGTGGGGGGTAGTTACCTCTTTGTGTCTCACACCTTCTGAAAAAGAAAAACAGGTTCTCCAACAGAGTGAAGCCACCATTTGTTAAATGGGATAGGCGTTATGAGTTTAGGGAGAGTTCGATGAATGTGCCCCTCTTTTAACCAGAGACTAGTGGGAACTGGACACTGGAGAACATAATTTTTGTTTCCTGAGGATTCTGGTCTGGTTCCCATTTCTAGATATGGGTTCCTTCACATTAAGTGGATCTCTTAGCCAATCAGCAAGCTACTGGTTACCCACCAAGGCTGTGTGCCACTAATGTCCTGACAAATATTTCCTGACCGGGTGTTTGCTTCTGAGTAGATCTCTGGTTGCTCAGATCGTTGTTGCCTACTTCCCCCAGTAGCTCATGTAGCACTTTAAGCACAAGACAGGCTAAATGTCTGGGGACTGGCTCTCTTCTGGATTCCAGCCATGTCTCTCCATGCTCTGTGTCAGCAGTATAGAGTGTCTTCAGCAATCGAATCTTACCTTTTACCTCAGGTGCATATCCAAGTGCTTTGAAAGAAACCTGTCTTGTTTTGAAGGCCTTGAATGTCTGATGGATCAGCAGCTCATTGGGGCTGACAACCAATTTCTGGTACTGGGAGTTACAGGTTTTTAAGGTTAGGCTTCCTCCCACCCTCTCCAGGGCCCTTCTTTTCAGGTGCTCCCCCCATACTCCTGTTGAGAGTTGTATCTTTTTCCAGGGAAATGTGTTTCTATGGTACCAGTTCATTTTGGCTTTAGTTTTCTGTTTGTTTTCCCCCACACTCCCCTTTACCTCCCCTCTAAAACCTTCCATCCCTAACGACTGAGCCATGAGTTGCCTATCAGCTATGTCAGCAACTCAGTCTGGTCCATGTTAGGCATCACAGATAAGTGACACCATGTGGCATTTGTCTTTCTGTGATTGTGTGAGTTAGTTGAGTATGAACTGTTCTAAATCTGTCCATTTTTCTACAAATTTCACTGTATCATTTTTCCTTATTGCTGAGTAAGCAAATTGTGTCAATGTACCACAACTTCATTATCCATTCATCCAGTGATGGGCACCTGGGTTGATTCTAGCTCTTAGCTATAATGAATTGAGCAGTTACAAACATGGTTGAACAGATATCTCTGTAGTAAGATGTGGAGCATTTAGCACAGATGCCCAGTATGGGAATAACTGGGTCTGTTGGTTGCTCTATGTTCATCCTTTTTAGGAATCTCCATATTGATTTCCATAATGGTTGTACAAGTTTACACTCCCACCAACAGTGAATGAGGGTTCCTATTTCTCCACATCCTCTCCAACATTTGATTTTTTTTTTGGGGGGGGGTTTGAGGTAGGGTCTCACTCTGGCTCAGGCTGACCTGGAATTCACTATGTAGTCTCAGAGTGGCCTCAAACTCACAGCAGTCCTCCTACCTCTGCCTCCCGAGTGCTGGGATTAAAGGTGTGCGCCACCACGCCCAGCACATTTGATTTTTTAATGATAGCCATCCTTACTGGAGTAAGGTGGAATCTTATAGTCATTCTAATTTGCATTTCCCTAATGATTAAGATTGTTAAGCATTTTCCTAATTGTGTGTTAGCCATTTGTATTTATTCCTCTCAAAATTTCTTATTTAATTCTCTGCCCCGTTTTTGGAGTGGGTTGTTTGATTTTTTTTATTGTTTAGTTTTTTGAGTTCTTTGTTGATTCTAGATATTAAGCCTCTGTCAGTGGTATTGATCATAAAAATTTTCTCCCATTCTGCGGCTAACTTATTGGCTGTCACTATGGTGTGTGTGTCTGTGCAGAAGCGTTTCAACTTCTTGAGATCCCATTAGTTGCATGGTTGTTTAATTTCCTATGCAACTGGAGTTTTGTTCAGGAAGTCTTTCCCCACTCCTATATTATGGAGAGTTCCTCCTTTTTTTCCCTTCTAGTAGGAGAAGAGTTTCAGGTTTTATATTGAGGTAGTTAATCCATTTGGACTTGATTTTTGTGTATGGTGAGATGTGTGGGTCTAATTTCATTTTCTAAAAAAATGTTCATTTTTATTTATTTATTTCACACACACACAAACACACACACACACACACACACACACACACACACACACACAGAGAGAGAGAGAGACAGACAGAGAGAGAGAGAGAGAGAGGGAGAGAGAAAGGGTGTGCCAGGCCCTTCAGCCACTGCAAATGAACATCAGATGTGTGTGCCCCCTTGTGCATCTGGCTAACATGGGAATCGAACCTGGGTCCTTTGCCTTTATAGGCAAATGCCTTAACTGCTTAGTCATCCTTCCAGCCCTAATATAATTTTTCTACATATGGCTATCTAATTTCTCTGGCATCATTGTTGAAGATGCTGTCTTTTCTCCAATCTATATTATTAGCACCTTTGTCAAAGATCAAATAGCTCCAGGTACTTGACCTAAAATCTGGGCCTTTAATTTTATTCTATTGGTCTATATTTCTGTTTTGATGTCAGTACCATGCTGTTTTTGTTACTATGGCTTTGTAATATAACTTTAGGTTGGGTATGGTGATTTCTCCAAAGGTATTTATTTATTTATTTATTTTTGCTGAGGATGTGTTTGGATATCTGAGGCCTGCTGCCATTCCATATGAATTTTGAGATTATTTTTTTCTATTTTTGTGAATAATAATGCTGGAATTTTATTGATATTATACTAAATCTGTATATTGCTTCTGGTAGAATTATCATTTTCATATTAATTGTACCTATCTACAAGATGGGAGGTCTTTCCATCTTCCCAAGCCCTCCTCAATTCCCTTCTTGAGTGCTTTTATGTCTTCATTCTATAGGTCTTTCATATCCTTGGTTAGTTTTACCTATGGTATTATTATTTTTGTTGTTATTTAAAATGGGGCCAGCCTTGTGGATTATTTTCTCTGTATATTTATATGTTGCATATAGAAAGGCTACTGATTTTTGTGTATTGATTTTGTATCCTGCCACTTTGCTAAATGAATTAATCCCCTTGGAAGTTTTGAGATTGAGAGTTTTGGGTCACTTACATATATGTGATCAGTAGACATTCGCTAGGTCTAGTTGGTCTGTGGTGTTGTTGAGCTCTCTTACTTCCCTGTTGATTTTCTGTTTGGTTTATCTGTGTTTTGATGATAGTGGAGTATTGAAGTCCCCAACTATGATGATGTTGGTGTTTATTTCTGTTGTGTTTTCCAGAAGGTTTTGTTTTTATAAACTAAGGTACTCTGTTCATTTTTTAATATTTATTTAAGATAGAGAAGAGAGAGGGGGAGAAAGAATATGCCAGGGCTGTAAATGAATTTAAGGAGGATGAACCAGTTTGTGCAGCTGGTTTTATGTGGGTGCTTTGGAATTGATCCTTGGTTGGCAGGCTTTGCAAGTAAGTACCTTTAACCACTGAGTTCTTTCCCTAGTCCTCACCCTGTTTGTTAGAGGCTGAATGTGGAGCTCTGTGCTTTGTGCATGCCAGTCAAATGGTGTGCCACACAGGTGCATTCCAAGCCTCGTGGGAGGTTTCTGAAGTAGTTGTTGGGGGCCAAGGTTTAGTGCCTGTGCCGTTCGTTCTCTTAATGCCCCCCCCACCGCCCATTGCATGGTTGTAACAGCAAATCAGCCATCTGAAAGATTCTGCCATGTCCTTTGCCATCCCTAGCTGTGGCCTGCCAACAAACACAATCTTGCCCTTGTAAACTGTCTGGAAATTGTTTTTCCATTTTTACTTTTATTGAAACATACTGTTTGTTCATCCTCTAGTGCCTATCTGGTAACTGAGTGCATCTATGCAACGTGTCATGGTCGAGCAGGGTGATGAGCGCTGCTCGCTCTTCAGACCTCAGTCACTTTGACACGTTGGAAACTTTGCAGCACCCTGTTAGCTCACCTGTGATACAGTGCACCAGAGGCAGATGGTCATGTGACCTTTCTAACCCTTTAGCCTGATGGGTTGGCTCTCTAGCACCTTCAGAGGGACCACAAGCCTATCCAGTGTCATCATGAAGCCATGAGTTTATGTATAAGACTTTGATCTATCATGCTCTACTGTTACCAACAGTTCTGGCTTGCAGACAAGCTGCTAAGACAGTGGAGTCTGTCTACTTTTCCCAGTGACCTTCACATTAGAATCTGATGTCACCATGGTACACCACCTGTCAAGCTCATATAGAAATGAAATGGTTGCAGTTAAACCTGACATTTTTTAAAGAATGTCTCCACTTTCCTAAGCCTAGCCCTTTTCTTGAACTTTCCAATTTTAGAGATTGCACAGTATTAAACAATTAAACATCAATCTATTTTTTGGCATGTAGGTATGTGTGTCATAATTGTGCTATGGGCTGGAAAGATGGTTCAGTGGTTAAGACATTTGTCTGCAAAGCCTAAAGACCCAGGTTCAATTCCCCAGTGCCCACATGAAGCCAGATGCACAAAGTGACATGTATCTGAAGTTTGTCTGGAGGCCCTGGTGCACCCATTCTGTCTGTCTGTCTCTCGTTTCCCTATGTCTGTTTGCAAATAAACAAAAATATTAAAAAAAATTGCACTGTGTGTGTGTGTGTGTGTGTGTGTGTGTGTGTGCACGCAGGCACGTACCCCATGCACATGTGTACAGAGACCAGAGGAAAGCACTGGGTGTCCTCTTCTTCACTCCTTGAGGTTATTGCAACTCTTATTTAAGACACATGAACTTAGACAAAAAGATAGCATTAGTTTAGCACATATGGCTGTCAGTGTGCCACTTCTGTACAATGACATTTCATTTGGAATGAGCAAAGTTTCCTTTAACCCAGGCAGATCCCCCTGCGTATGAGACAAGCAGAGAAGACAGGGTCCTAGGGTGACTTAGTAGTCAGTGAGTGAGTGAGTCTGTTGTTTGCTGATGCTGGGAAAGGAACCAGGATCTTGTCCATACTTGGAAGTGCTTTACCACTGAGCCACACCCCTAGTCCCTTTGGAAAGAGGCCTTTATTACAGGGTTAGGGACAATATTTTACAAACTATGTCACCTTCATAGAGCTGAGCAAGCACTGAGCTTCCTAACCTTCTCCTAGAGCCCAGAGCATGGACTGGACTTGACCTGCAGGAGCTGATGCTCTCCAGACTCCTTCAGCCTAGACAAGTAGAGTGTAGACAGACAACCACTTCCAGCAGTCAACAAGAAGGGGAGAATCACAGTCCCCTAAGACTGTGCCTGGGTGGGACTGGGAAGTGGAGCCTTAAGTCATTAACAGGAGTGAGGGACCCACAGTGCCATCTCTATCCATGTCCAGATGGCACTCAGGACCACACTCTAGGGAAGCTCCAGGCTGACTGATGGTTACCTGTTCATTATATCACCTTCCTCTTAAACAATCACTACTCAAAATGGATGCAGGGCTCACCCTGGATCTGTGACACACCTGGTTGCTCCAGGAGCAGAGAGAGGCCATGTGTCTCAGGATATGAATGTCACTACTTGAAAGCATAAGAACCCTAAACCTGAAGGCTAGTGTCCAAATAATAAATATAAATTTGGGGTCATAGACACTCAGGAAGAAAGGTCATGTAACAATGGAGACAGAAGTGGGAGTGAGTGATGTAATCACAAGCCAACGAATGCCAAGGGTTATCAGAACCATGAAGAGGCAAGGAAGAGCCTCCCCGGGTCCTTGAGCAGCAGTACCGCCAGGCAAACATGTTGGCTTGGGACTTCCTGCCTACAGAACAATGTGGTAATCTGTTGATCTCTATCACCTGACTCACAGTCGTTTTTTTTTTTTTTTTAAAGTAGCCACAAGAAACTAATGCATAGTTCAGGCCAGGGCTCTGCAGTTTGCTACATGAAACATGTATGAGCATTTACCTGTGTTGTCAGTGTGTGCTTTTTTTGGTGGTACTGGAGCCTGAACATCAGACCTTGTACATGTTAAGCAGGTATTCTATCCCACTTATATATCTCCTATGTGTTTTCAAAACTATATATGTATATATGTAAGTAAAAGAACAGATTATAAGGAGGGGACAGGCCTAAGCTAGGTCAGAGGAAGAGATTGTATAAAAGAAGGGTAGGGGGAGGGTCAATCAAAATTCAAGATATTCTAAATAACACATATGAAAATCTACTTTCTTGAATAATGGCACATCCAGAAGCCATAAATTGTTATTAGAAAAATTTTCAGTGCCAGGGATGAGATACCTTCCAGTGAGTTGTTGGCCACAGAGGTCTCTGTTGCCTCCAAAACATTATAGGTCATTGCCAAGGCTTTTAAATAAGAGTTGCAATAACAAAGCTGACCTTCTTATGAAAATTTGAGGCAAACATCACCCGACTTTATCTCATCTGTTTGGGCTCTCATGAAATCAACAGAATACTTTGTTGTAACTTCCTGTGAAAGGGCTTCCCGGAAATGTGACTGCATCAGAGACAAGCCACTCCAAGATAAGAGTGCTGTGCTCTGTGGGCAGATTTAATATGATTTTTATCTTGTTTTCTGAGGCCGTTGGTGCAGCTGAAGGGGCTTTGGTGCTCCAGCAATATGGATTAGCTACTCGGAACACTGTTTGTGCTCATGGGCTGCTGTTCTTGGAAATTCCACTTCATATGTGGAGAACCCAGGCCCTGCTCTCTAACAAAGATGGATTCCATTCTGAGTTTGCAATTGGTTGGTCTGATGGACAGCCTCTCTCAGGTCCCCATGGCCCACGTGCATACCTTTCCAGAAATGTTACCAGCTGTCTAAATGACCATGTTGACTTTGCTGTGAGTTCTGCAAGGACGGGGCTGAATATGCTGTTACTCTTAAAACTGTGTCTGCTGTCCTCCAGGGCAGCCATCTGTGGGAGACGCTTAGTATTTGTGAGAAACTAAGAAGGTGTGTCCACAGAGCCCTTTCTGCAAGAC
Organism: Jaculus jaculus; assembly: GCF_020740685.1. Lineage (NCBI taxonomy): Eukaryota > Metazoa > Chordata > Mammalia > Rodentia > Dipodidae > Jaculus > Jaculus jaculus. The sequence continues at coordinate 3,407,346 of NC_059102.1, read as the reverse complement.
AGACAAGGGCTGACCAGCTGTCCCTGGCTTCACAAAGTTCGATAGAGGAATTATTCCAGCCAGTGACCTTATGATCTAATTGCAGGGCTGCTTGACAGAGGTGCGTAGCAGACACTCTTCAGAGAGGCTCGGGTCAACTTTAGGAGATAATGAGGGAAAGTACGCGGCACTGCTTGTTCTCTCCATGGCTTATTTTCTCTCTTTTTAACCTAAGATTCCCCCACCACTTTTATATATATATATATACCAACCTACTAAATGGAGCTTTGTAAAAATCGCTTGTTCAGGGCTTTACACACTACAGGACCTATTATGGCAATCTGTAGTTATATAATAAACAGGCATGGAACTATGTAACAATTCCCAGTATGAAATAATCATAAAATCCAATATTACTTTCCCCCAGCATAGCCTATATTTTTTAATAAACTGTCACTTCTCCTGGTCTCTGCAAACCCCACATTTCCCATGCAGCCTGAGTTTTGCCTTGTCTGGAACATAACAAGAGAGTGTACTTCTGATCTTCCCGGAAAATCGCCCAGGGATTTACAATGATAAACAAGTTTGCTTTTAAGTCAGCCTGAACATCCCAGAACTGTCCAAATGCTGACCTCTGCTTAGGAGGACGTAGGGGTATGGCGATCCCCATACTGAAGGTACCTGTGGTCTATCCTAGCCATCACATATGTACCCGCTGCCTTTTGAAAGAGCCTTGCCTGCCAGTGGCTAAGGTGGTACCCCTGGTCTGAGGCACTCTCCTCCTCCAGGCTCCACACCTTGACCTCTGTCGGGCTGCCTGCTTACTGTGGTTGCAGCACACAGCAGAAGCCCAAGGTGAGAGAAGGAAAGAGGCTTTCTTCAGGTGCCCAAGGCATCCTCTTCCTCCTTCCTTCCTTCCTTTCTCCCTCCCTCCCTCCCTCCCTCCCTCCCTCCCTCCCTCCCTCCCTCCCTCCCTCCCTCCCTCCCTCCCTCCTCCTCCTCCTCTTTCTTTCCTTCTTTCTTTCTTTCTTTCTTTCTTTCTTTCTTTCTTTCTTTCTTTCTTTCATTTTTTGGAGGAGGAACACACCCTAACTGAGCTGACCTCTCCTGTCCTTGTCCCCCTTGAGCTTCTGCGTCTCGTTTCTTCCCAGATGGGGAGGCATGGTGCACAGCCTTGCTGACCAGCTTCCCCACCTGGGGGCAGTAGGAGTTTAGGATGGAACTGGACTCCACAGTTTCGCATCTTGATTGAAAGTCTTCTTGTTTCCCTGTGGAGGGGTGTTTTCCCATCCAGAACCACCTGATTTGTGGCAGGTGTGATTCAAGGTGAGGCCTACGGGCTGCGGCTGGTTGCTGATGGAGGACGGGGTGATTGCAGGGTGATGATAAAGGGGAAGGCCAGAGCGGACCTCTGGGGTGAGCCTGTGCTGTCTGCCGCCCTGAACCTGGTGGCACTTCTCCACTTCCCCTACACGGAATTAGGAGCCCCTGTTGTAGGCATGTAAGGCATCCAAAGGTTCAAGCGGGCCTCTGCTCCTCCTCTGCCTTGTTTCTTCACTATCCTGATCAGGTGAGGACTTGGGAGAGTGGAGTCAGGACCTCCAGGTCCGGGAGCTGCCTGTAGGCAGCCCTAAAGGCTCCATCCCGCAGAAGTGAGGGTCACTATTCCCGTGGACAGTGACAAGACAAGGGTGAGCTGGAGCAGTGGACCAAGAAAGGCATGACAACCCCCTCAGGAAGAGAGAACAGGAGGTGATGAGTCCACCTTTGGGGTGGAGTGAAGCCACCCTCTGAAAGACATGGGCAGCAGAAGCAAGGAGTCCAGGAGGAGAAGACCGCTGAGAGGTGCAGTCTCACGTGGCTGCAGGCTGTGGGTCCTGGGCGGCGGGTTCCTGTTTCTCCTAAGTATCCATCAATCACCTAAAGGCACATTGCTCCTTGCCATGGGTTGGTCAGGGTTGGAGCCCACATTGCTTTTCTGAACTGCGTCCTTGTGGCTGAACCTCACCTGGTCATGTGGTGCCTGTCGAGCAGCTGACCACTGGTGCACACAACCACCCCACTGTCCAGGTGTTGGGAGAACTGCAGTGCAGTTGCAGATAAGCACAGGCTTTAGTTCTGCGGATGGGCTCTGCTCTGAAAGCCCCCGGTGGGTGGGCTCCCGTCTGTGCCGTCGTTGACACCGGTCTGGCTATCCAGGGAGCCCTTTGCTCTGTCCTCACCCAGAAACAGCGAGGGACTAGAACCCAGCAGTGCTCAGAAACTCGGTGCGCTGTTCCGGTGGGCATGGCAGTGTGCCCCATTGGCAAAATGCTGTGTCCCTCTCTTTCTCACTGATAACCTAGTGCATTTAGCAGTTCACCACAATGTTTGTTGAGCCAATGAATGGCTTTGATATTGTCACCAGAGTAGCAGTCAGTCACTAGCAATTTAGAAGTTGAATATGAAGCCTCCTTCTCTGTCCACATCCTGTCTAGGGGTAACCCAGCCAGAGGTTGAGTGCCACTCCATAATGGCGGTTTGTGAAAGCTCATGTTCATGCATGCAAGTGGGCTACCAAAGTCCTTCTGTTCTGCCTCTTGTGCTTGCCAGCCATCACGTCTCAGAAATGGCTGCAAATCTGCACTTTGGAATCTGCGCTGGGAGCTAAGAGGCTGCTTGCATGCCCATAACCGAGTGAGTGGCCTCCCCGTGGTAGCTCTCCGCCATTTGCTAGCACAGTCCTCAGACTGATGAGGTGACCGTGCACACACCACAGTGTCCCCTGGATGGTGCTTCCATGACATTTAGTCCCACACTTGCATCTTCAGGTCATGCTGATACCACCAGAGGGCTCTCCAAAAGCCTGCAGCCACATTCACACGAATGCTTCTCCAGACAGCCCTTCCCAAGTTACTGCCAATAAGGACAGTAGGTCACCACAACCCGCTGTTAGGAACTCAGTCAAGAATTACTTGGTGTTTGGATGCAATTTAGAAAAATGAGTCACAAAACTGTTTTTGAAATAAGCTAGACCGAGAAAGACAAATGTTACGTTTTCTCTCATATGCATAAGCTGAGTCAGAAAAATATACATACTCATGATATGAAAGTACAAAGGGTTGTGTGGGGGGAGAGGGGGGAGGACAGTGGGGGAGGATATAAAAGACAAATATCGCCTGCTCCCCCTCATGTGAAGGCTGGGTTTAATGTGTACACTATGAAAACAGAAGGCGGCTATATGGAGAGAAGAGGAGGGACAAGGACAGAGGATGGAGTATGACTGTAGCCAGTGATACGAATACAGGAGCATGTCATAAAGAAGCTTGCGTTGCTCACTGACAGAGAGTTAATAAGGAATGGGTTCTCACGGAGACCTGGCTGGAGCCCGGAATAGAGCCAGTCCCCAGACAGCCTGTCTAGTGCTGGGAAGTGCTACATTTGCTGTTAGGGGAAAGTGGCCACCAAGTAGGTGTTTAACCTGCTCGGAAGCAGCCAGCCTGACAAGAAGTATACACTAGTACAATAGTGGCACACAGCCTTGGTGGGTGACCAGTGGCTTTCTTCTGATTGGCTAAGAGGTCCACTTAGTGGAAAGGAACTCATATCTGGAACTGGGAACTAGGTCAGAATCCTTTGGAGACAAAGAGCTCTCCAGTGTAAAGCTGCCACTAGTCTTTGGCTAAAAGAAGGGCTTCATCCATCAAAATCTCTAAATTCATAATGCTTATCCAATTTAACCTATGCTGACTTTACTCTCCATTGGAGAATCTGGTTTTCTTTTTCAGAACATAGCAAAACATGAGGAGATAAACCAGCCCTCGCATCTCGGTCAAGGCCCAGGCGAAATCACAGAGGAAGCGGGCAGATGAGCAAGAGTGCTGCTTCCCTGGTGAGGCTGACAATCAGCGCCAGGGTGTAGGAGGCAGATGCTGAGGACACTCAATACCTACCAAAGCCGAGATCCAGAGACTCCTAAGAGCTCATCACTGAAGTAGACTTAAAACTCACCCACCCGGGCTCAGAGAATTTTGCTGAAGAGGGGGTAGAAAGATTGTATGCCCAGAGGCATTCCCTCCCCCCACACCCAGTAACTGACTGCTGCTCCCACAACACATAAATCACAGTCCCATGAGGAACACCAGCAACCCCACTGAGGAATGGGGGCAGGGACAAGGGGAAAGAGGGTACCAACACATGATGTGTCCATAAAAAGTATGTTCTTAACAATAATTTAGAAAATGTGAAAAAATGTGCTCCTGAGGCTTTTGATTCAGTAAGTCTGAAACCATAGTGTATAGTTTTGAATATCAACACTGTTAAATCTAGAAATACGACTTGTTTTGGAACTGCCAAAAGCTATTGCCATCATAAAGTTTCAATTTACTGTTAAAAAAAAGAATGGTTTCTCTTTAGAAATTCAAATTGCATCCAACTCCTAGCACTTTGCATGTCTTACATGACATTTCAGATGTAATGACAGAACGTGCCCAAGGCTATTGAATAGGACATACTAAACACTAAATGTTGTTACTCCATTTCTTCTTGAAGGGTGGCTGTCTGTGGCTATTTTCCAGAAACAGGGAGCATTTGGTTGATGTACAATGGGGAAGGACATGGCATGGGCCTGACCCTTGCTGGGTCTCCATTAGATGGAGATATCACATTCTTAGATGAGGCAAATTGTCAGTATTTCCAGATGAGCAACTGAGGCCTAGAAAGGGCTGACTGCCTCCTCATGGCCACACTCTGTGGTGTGAGAGGCAGATGGGCGCCCAGCCACCGTGTTTCACCCTTTCACAACTGCAGATTGTTCTGAGTCAGGGATCTATGGAAAGACATTCAGAAGCCTTCTATTTGCACATACATGTGTAGACATGTTGGCATGTATACATAAAGCTCTTGGATAGCAGTGGCCTCCGTGGACACTGTCGGCAACATGTGTCCAGATTTCTTCTCTGCCTCCACTTGCAGGGTTCCATTGAGTGTCCACCCAAAAGGCTGCGACATTCCTTCAAACTAGTTGAGTTGGGGAAAAAAAGAACTAGAAGGGAAGTCATGTATATACCCAATGCATTATTAATAAAGCAGACAAAAAAAACCACAAAAAGCAATAAGATTTTTTGAAAAGTAATTTTAACTTTGATGTGGCCACATAGATTTTAGAGGAGAAATAGGGTCATTTCATACCACGTTCCCTGAGATTTCAAATGAGGCAGAGAAATGTATAATGAAGCCCAAAGGAAATAACTTTGACAGGCACAAACCTGAATCTCTTCCTGAAGAATAAAATATTTGGTAAGATATTTTTTCTTGTTAAGTGTTCACAGAAGCATAGGGGATTCTTGAATGACAGCTTTGAGTCGTGACCTTTCTGAAGGGCAGGACAGGCTGACGCTGGGTCATGGACCTAGCAGGGCAAGGGCAGTTTCTATCCCCGAAGGGGGAAGGGCGCCTCGCTTTCAAGTCCAAGCATCTCGAGTGGGGAGCAGAGACAGGCTTTGCCATCTGTCCCTGGGTGTCTGGCTTTGTAACAAAGTAATTAGTGGTTTGTTTGCTTAATAGATCACTGGTGTATCAGTTGCTTTCTTGTTGTTGGGAAAAAATGCCCTATCAGAGCAGCTTAAGGATGGAAAGGGTTTATTTTTGGCTTACAGGTTTGAGAGGAACTACTATCCATTATGGCAAGGAAGGCATGGAAGGAACAGGAAGCCGGCTCACATCATCATACCAGCATGGAGGAAAGAGAGGCAGAGAGAGAGAGAGAGAGAGAGAGAGAGAGAGAGAGAGAGGGAGGGAGGGAGGGAGGGAGGGAGGGAGGGAGGGAGGGAGGGAGGGAGGGAGGGAGGGAGGGAGGGAGGGAGGGAGGGGGAGAGAGAAAAGAGGTGAGAAAATACCCATAAGACCTCAAGGCTTGATCCCAGTGGCATACTTCCTCCATCAAGACTGCACCTCCTAATGGTGCCACAACTTTTCCTAATGGTCACCAACTGGGGATCAAGTATTTAAACACATGGGTGCATGGACAATTTCACGCAGCCAATCTCTCTCTTCATCACCTCATATGGTTTGGAGGACTGTGCGTCCTTCTGTGGACCCTGGGGACATCTTTCATAGTCTCTTTCACCTGCTGATCCTCCCTGGTGGTCCTGGGCCCATGGACGCGTCCCTCCTGTCCCTCCTGTCTTTGTGTCTTCACACGGCTCACTGCATGCTCTGTCCCATTGGACACCCTTTCTTCCACCAGACACTGGGTTTAGGGCCTACCCTTCACCATCCTCAATGACCTATTTCCAAATGAGACCACATTCTGAGATGCCAGGCAGATGTGAAAATTGGGATGGGGCACTAATACATGATATCAAACAAATGTCTAACTCAGAGACTGATTAGTCTGGGAGACACTGATAGACTAGGGGAAAAAAAGGTTACACACCAAGTCCGTTCTAATTAAGGAATGTTGATGTCTTCCATGGCAACACCTAGTGCCTGATTATGATATTGCAGCCTGGCTCTTGTAGACACTGGAAATACAGCATTGCGAATCCAGGAAGTTAGAGAGGTGGGAATTTCAGACACAGAGTCAATTACTCCCAGTCTCCCCCGTCTTTAGGGGCTCCTGTGACTTCCTGGCAGTGAACATAGAATTAGGTGAGGCCTTGACACTGACTTTGTATTCTTTCCATAGCTCACCCAGCAGTGTGTTTGGTGTTTGTTTTAGTGTTGCTGACTATTAGGTTTTAATCCTCAAAAGCTAGAATGGAGGATTCTTTCTTGCTATTTTGCTTTTACTGTGTCTTGTTAATGCCATGTAGTTTGCTTGCTTCTTTTTAATAACCAACTGGGCCTTTCTTCAGCCAGAGTTCAAAAGGGCAGGAGAAGTAGCGTCAGGTCAGTGTGGAAGGGAACCCAGCTCCCTCCAGGTCCCTGCCATTGTAGAGTGTGCCCATGTGCAGGTCTGAGCAGCACTTTGCTACTTTCTGGGAACACTGGTACCATGTTGCTGTCGCACTTGGTTCCCTTACTTAGATGGGGCAAAGGGTGGGGAGTGCCAGTGTGGCTTGCTTCAAGTCAGTGCCTCAGGGGACATCATGAGATTTGATGGCTCTCATCTCACAGTCCCCCAGATGGCTCCTGAAGAGAATGCATTTGTGCCTGCTGTGTGTGAAACTGGGTCTTCTGATGTCTGATAGCTCTATCTCTGGGTTAGGGCTCTGCCCTTGGGTTTATTTAACCATAAATACCGCCCTTCCCCAAAGGCTCTCTGTTTCAGTTACCTTTCTCACTACTGGGACAAAATAAACTGACAAAACTCATTTCACAGGAGTTCCCCTCACAGCTCGAGCCCACAGTCCATCATGGCAGGGAAGATGGGGCAGCAGGAGCTGGAGGCAGGCAGGCAGGGAGTAGGAGGTGAATAGGAGGGGCTTGGGGTGTAACGTCTCAAGGCCTGCTCTCCACCCCACAGGGACCCACTTCCTCTAGCAAGGCTCCACCTCCTAAAGGTTCTAGAACCTTCCCAGCATCACCAGCTGCAGGCCAAATGTTCAAACACATGAGCCTATGGGGGTCATTTTATACTCAAACACAAACCCATCACATATAGAGTCAAGCTGGGGCTTCCACATATGTACCCGGGGAGGTCACTGTTCAAGGTGAGGTGTAAGATGTCTGTAAGTCCAGAATGGCAGGCTGTGAACTTCATAGTCAATTCAAATTTTTCTTCATTCCTTTGTGTTCAGTGCCTTATTCTTCTCCCAGTTTTAACTGGGTCTCACCAAGAAACTAAATGTCCGTTTGCTCCTGTGGTGGAGCGGGATGTTTGAATCTGAGCTGCAGCTGCTGTCTGCAGGTCACCCTGTGACACCTTCAGGGCAGAAAGGGTAGCTGTCTTCTACTGGAGTCCTGAGCTCTGAGTCCCCACAGGTTTAACAGGTTTACTTGCCCGGCTCTGTACAGCCCTCGCGGTGTGTGGCAACCTTGTTCTCTTTGTCCTCTCATTGTTCTTTTGGGCTTGGCGCAGGAGCAGAGAATACTGTTAGCATTTGATCTGTTGTGTCTGACCAGAAGCCCTGTAGACTTGCAAACAGTGAGCTTCTCACATGTCAGTGGAGGGGGGGTCAGTACTGGCCAGCATGCAGACAGGCAACCAGGCCTTTTAACTCCTGTGACCCAAAGCATCTGCTGACCAGAGTTTGACTTTATCCCCAGCACAGGCCATGGAGTGAAACAGTGGACATCTTTTCTTTCTTCAGGAAACCTTAGAAGTGATCCTCAGGCCGAGAGTTCAAATAACATACAGAATCATTCTTCATCTGAACCCGGGAAAATACTCTGGAAGTCAGGGCTGCCAAGAGGCCAGGGATTTTCAGGGGCAAAACAGTAGCAAATGCCTTTCTTTCTGGATGCATGGGACCTAGAAAGACCACACAGCAAGGAGGCATCTTAGTGATTCTGTGATACCGTCTGCTATAGTTTTTTTTTGTTGTTGTTCTTTCGAGGTCGGGTATCACTCTGGTCCAGGCTGATCTGGAATTAACAATATAGTTTCAGGATGGCCTTGAACTCACAGTAATCCTCCTACCTCTGCCTCCTGAGTGCTGGGATTAAAGGCGTGCGCCACCACGCCCGGCTCTGCTATAGTTTTTGAGGTTTAAGTAAAAATATTCCCAACTCCTTTGCATAGGTATTTCCAAGTGTCCGTCTACCTGGCAAGTTTCTGAGATCATTGCTTCCAGTTGATGGTCTGTTCTACCTAACACTCAACAGTAGCCCCTCTCCTTCTCATTCTTTTCTGTTGCTTAAACTCATATTTTGACCTCAGTGCTTTGCCTCATCAACTATCAAATAATAAAGCAACCCAAGAGGGGATCTTTCTAATTACTTCCTCAAAGTTTTATGGGTAATGTGCACAGCTTTAGCAAGCCCGAGGGTGGACAACCCTCGCCGCTCTGGTGCGCGCCAGCCTCTGATGGGCATAATTAATGCCTGAGTCCATAAAAGGGCGGCGTGCGCCTCATAAAACTTTGAGAAGGTGTAAAATCTCCCTTGTGCCTGGAGTTGCCATGGTTACTATTTGGGGAACACTGTCTTATCAGTTCACAGTCCCCTCCCCAGGGTCATCATCTACAGATTTGTGGGCCTCAGTGTGCCCTCAACGTGTCTCTCGTTTCTGCCTTGTTTCCTGGCTCTTGCCTGGAGGTCGCATGCCGGGATGTGGAGACATGGCTACCTGCATGGTTGTGGGGCATCTTGGGGAGTGCGGCAGTCAGACAGATGAGTTAATGAAGGAAGCATTAAGTATTAGTCAGGGCACTGATATGACAGAGTGGACAAAAGAGGAAAGCCCACACCAGTGGTGAGTGACACACCTCCCAAACAGGAGCTCTTCAAGGTCCAGCCAGGGGTGCTGGCCCAAGTTTTTGTATTCCTGGTGCCATTATTAAAAAAAAAAAATTATTAACAGCTTCTATCCTTGCAGACCATAAATCATGGTATTTCCCTCCTCTCTCCACTTTTCCTTTCACAACTCCGCTCTCCATCATACTCCCTCCCTCTCCATTAGTCTCTCTTTTATTTTGATGTTGTCATCTTTTTCTCCTATTATCAGTGTCTTGTGAACATATTGTTAGGCACTGCAAGGTCATGAATATCAAGGCCAATTTCTGTGCGGACCGTGTATTGTAAGGAGTGGTATCCTTTCTTTGGCTCCTACATTCTTTCTGCTGCCTCTTCCGCAATGGGCCCTGAGCCTTGGAGGGTGTGATAGAGATGTTTCAGTGCTGGACACTCCTCTATCCCTTCTTCTCAGCACTATGTTGCCTTTTGGGTCATCCTAGTGGTCATAACCATCTGAAAAGAGAAGCTTCTCTAACCAGAAGTGAGAATGCCATTAATATATAGATTCAGACATTAAGTATAGTGCTTTCAGGGCAGTTTGGTGGGAATAATAAATACATTCAGCCAGGCAAGAGCAGGCTTTATGCCTGTAAGGCTCATGACCTCCCCTGCCATATGCTTTTGATTAGGTTTTCAGTACCAGGCGTATATTCTCTACCTGAGAGTGGGTCCTCCAGTCCAATTAGAGAGCTGTTGGTTTCCTCCATAACATACATGTCACAGTTGCACTCGTTCGATCACTTGGCCTATCTGGCCAAACTTTAGGCTTCCAGTGTCCACTGTTTTCAGTGCTAATGACTTCTGTCTCCCATAGGGCTGCATGCAGTGCAGTTTTTCCCAGTGTCTAGTTGGCTGGTGTACAGGAAGAAGGCCTGGTTGCTGTTCTTTCCTAGGCTGGAGGCCTCTGGTCTGAAGGACAGCAGAACAAGGGTCATTGTTTGGGCCCCCGAGTTGTGAAGCATGGGACTTGGGGCATATGGACTCATGGATCAGAAGCTGGTGCCAAGAAACCACCCATAACAACACATAGGCATTGGGCCAGCCTCATAGCCTCATGAAGCCTCACTTACTCATGTGGGAAATGGAGGTGGGTTGATCTTGATTGTCAACTGGATTGGAACTCAAATCATGGGACATGACTCTGAGGGAGATTTTAGAATAGATTAATTGAGGTGGGAAGACCCGCCTTGACTGTGGGTGGCATCATTGGATGGGCAGAGGTCTTGAGCAGGGGAAGGAAGGCTGGCTGAGCAGCACTGCTCACTGCTCTCTGCTTCCTGACTTGAGGTGCATTGACATCATCTGCTCTATACGGCTGTGCTGTGCCTTCCCCACCACGATGGACTGTTTTCTCAAGCTGTGAGCCAAAATAAGCCTTGCCTTCCCTAAAGTGTCCCTGTGCTGGTTATAAAAGTCAAACAAGGCCTGGAGAGATACCTTAGCAGTTAATGCATTTGCCTGCAAAGCCAAAGGATCCCAATTCGATTCTCCAGGACCCATGTAAGCCAGATGCACAAGGGGGCCCATGCATCTGGAGTTCCTTTGCAGTGGCTGGAGGCCCTGGCATGCCCATTCTCTCTCTCCCCCCTCTTTTTCTCTCTCTCAATCAATCAATAAATAAAAACATAATCTAAAAAAAAAGAAAAGAAAGTCAAACAACGTGGCAGCACAGTGACCATCTCCTTGGATGCTGTGGCAGTCCATTTGGCTGTCAGCAAAGTTTAGATTTTTATGAAGATTGTCTAATTAGGACAACTCTAGGTCAGGAAGGGATATTTTCTTCACGAATAGGAAGCCCAGCCCTGGTTATGCTTTATGGTGGTTTGAATTTCAGGATCCTTCATAAACTCATGCACTCTGAATGCCTGACCCCTAGCTCTTCGCAGTTTTGGAGGTGGAGCCTTGCTGGAGGCAGTGTGATCCAGGGGTGGCTTAAGGATGTCACAGTTACCCTCCACTTTCCAGAAATTGGCTCATTCTGCCACTGGCCCTGGAAAGGAGGTGATGTCTACTCATTGCTCCACCATCTTTCTCCCACCATCATGGAGCTTCCCCATGAAGCTTTCAGCTAAAACAAATCCTTTCCTTCCATGAGCTACTTTTTGGTAAGGTGTTTTGTGCCAACAACAAGAAAGTAACTGCAACACACTTTCACCCCCGTTGTTAAGGGATCACTGACTTACCCTTAGCCACTTACTGGGAACACAATAACTGTATGCTGCAGCCCTGGTGGGAGAAGAGACATTCTAGAGAGAGACACTTGTGTCTTTCATCTGACTATAATATTTCACTGTTCACTTCCAAACTTACTGTGCTTAAAAGAAATGCAAGATTATGGACAGCACCTAACCTGAATCTACCCCAGATGCCTTACATACCCAAGCAAACATCTCGTGGACTAGACAATAGTATGGATGGGGAGGGAGGGGAGGGCAATGGAGGAGTGGGAAACACAAATCTAGACCCAAACAGTAATGGTACCATAAAATTCTACTTACTAAAAGGCAGACCAAATGGCTGAACCTTCACCAGCCCTTAGAGGGAACACCTGAACCACAAGACACTGGAGAGGGTATGATGAAGACTGACCTTAATCTTCTATAGCTTCATGCCCTCCCTCTCCCTCCCTCCCTCCCTCCCTCCCTCCCTTTCTTTTCTCTATAACTCTTGTATATTAGTTATCTTTTTCCTCCTTTTCTTAGTGGGCACTGACTTGTAACTCCCAGTACCAGCATGTGGCTTTCATCCACAATGAGCTTTTGGTCAGAGAGACCTACAAGGTTTCCTAAAAGAAAGACAGATTTATGTCCGAGTACTTGATGACCCACCAAAGGATAGTGGTAAGACCCTACTGCTTAAGACACCTTATGTGGTCGACACGTAGAATGGAACGGCATGGCTGGATGCTAGAAGAGAGTCAGTCCCCAGACAGTCAGCACGTCTAGTGCCAGAAGGTGCTACATGGGCGACTGGGGGAAAATGACCAATGTCCAAGCAACTCATGGTCTAACCTACTTAGCAGCAAATAACCTGTTGTGATGCCCACACAAGTGCAATAGTGGTACACAGCCATGGTGGGGAACCAACTACTCTTGATTTGACTAACTGATCCCCCCAGTGGTACGGGACCCATAGCTGGAGCTGGGAAACAAGTCAGAACTATATCCAAACATAAGCCCACTCTCCAATATCAAGCTACCACCAATCGTAGGCTATAAGAGGGCCTACACCTATTAAGTTCTCTATTAAAAAGTAAGGGTTATCTCATTTGTCCTGGTGCTAACTTACTCTCTATTGGAGAATCTGCTTCTCTTTTTCAGATAGATGTAGATCCTAAGGACAGAGCCACCCCATCATACCTCAAAAGGGCCCCAGCTGAAACTAAGAAAAATTGGTGAAACAAGCAAGGGTGCTGTTTTACTGATGAACCGGATACCAGCACAAGGGGGAAGGAGATCAACACAGAGAAAAATCAACTCCTACCAAATCAGAGAGCCAGAGACCCAGAGGCCCCCAACACCTCATCTCTGAAGCAGACCAAAAATGAACCCAACATGGCTAGAGAAATTTTGTGGAATAGGGGGTGGAAAGAATGTCAGAGCCACATGTTGGGTCATGATATGCAGAGACATTTATCCTACCCATAACTGTGGGCTAACTCCACAATGCATGACTCATATACCTCAACAAGGAGGGACCAAGGGGAGGGGGTAGGTCACGGATGAGCCTAATAATGGTACCAAACTGACTGTATTTGCTGAATACAAAACTAATTAATAAAAAATTTAAAAAATAACAGAAAAAAAGAAATGCAAGAGTATGGAATCTGAAGCTGACTCCAAAGAAAAGAGTAAAAGGTTTCCACTGTCCACTGATCAAAGCAATGAACACAGGGAGAAAGAACTTACCAGGCCTAGAATGGGTGGGACTTTACATCCCATAAAATTGTGTTCTTATTTTATTCAAAATTGATATATACATATATATTTAATTTTTAATTTAATTTGTGTGTGTGTGTGTGTGTGTGATAGAGATAGATAGATAGATAGATAGATAGATAGATAGATAGATAGATAGAATCAGATAGAGAGAGAATGGGTGTATCAGGGCCTCCAGGCACTTCAAACACACTCCAGATGCATGCCCCACCTTGTGCATCTGGCTTATGTGGATGCTGGGCAATCAACCCTAGGTCCTTAGGCTTCATAGGCAAACTGCTAAGTCATTTCTCCAGGCCAACCAGCCTGGATTTGAATAAAAATCTACCTCTGTAACAGAGGATTGAGACAACCCATGGCCCAGGTCCCCTTGCCCTGAGGATAGAACTGATTAACTTGTCTCACACTCAAATTTGCATCTGCTTGAGCTTTTGTCCCATGGCTTTATATAAATTATAAGATGGCCACAGGCACAGTGGGAAGGAAATTAAGCTTCTTTCTCTCTGGGCTTGGCTAAACTGTAAATAAATCCATTTTCTTCTACTCATTTTTGCTCCCTAACTTCTCTTAAAATACCAGAGAACCTGGTAGCAGGTTTATGAACCTGCATGCTCCATAGCAGGACTCCATCACAGGAACCCCTTCATCCACAGATAGCACCCCAGTCCTGTGTTCTTCCCAGTCTTATCCTGACCATGTCTGTGCTGATGAACATGGACCCACTTAAGTTTATCAATTAAAATGGAGCAAAATTCAAGGTCCTGTTCTCAGTCACACCAGCCATATTTCCCTGGTGTGGAATCTGCTGTGGCGGCGGCTGCATAACGTGTAGAGTCATGCCTATGCCGAGCATTTGGTAGGCCATGGAGGACTAAATAGTTGCAGTCTGGAGGAGTGAGTGAGGGGCTTTTAAAAGCTCCCAGTATTAGTTGCTGTTCTCTTTACTGTGACAAAATACCTGTCAAAAGCAACTCAAGGAAGGCAGGCAGGAAGGGGTCTTTTGGATCACAGTTTGAGAGGATACCATTATCACAGACAGAGGTCATGGCAGGAGCATGAAGCAGTTGTTCACACTGCATCCATAGTCAGGAAGCAGAGATGGAGAAATGAATGCTGACACTCAGCTGGCTTCTCCCCTTCTACTGTCTCATTCAGTTAAAGTTTTCTATAAACATCCTCACAGGTACACCTACAGCTGTGCTTCCTAGGTGTTTCCAAATCCAGTCAAATTGATGATGGAATTTAATCATAATAAGACTTCCCCTTGTCATTTTAACACTCAAGCAGATTACTTTTAACCATAACATTCCAGCTCTGGAACTCAAGGGCTCATGGCCATCTCACAATGGAAATGCATTCAGTTCACCTATGAGAGTCCCCTAAATTTTAATAGTTCTAATGTTCAAAACTAACTTGAGTCTCAGAAGAGAATTTGGACTCAAGGTAATCCCTTAACTGTGAGCCCTATAAAATAAAATCATAGCTCTCTACTTCCAATATACAATGACACAGTACACATGTCTTTTCCAAAGGGAAGGAATGGGAGGATAGCCAGCAAAGACCTGGCCATAGTGAGACTGAAACTCAGCAGGGAAAACACCAAAACCTGAAGCTCCATGTCTGACATCTAGAGTTAGTGGGGGTATTGTCTGAGCTCCAATAAGCTTGGTCAGTCCTACTGCCCATGTTCTACCACCAAGGGCACATATAGCCTTCTGATGGGCTAGCCCACACCATGCCTGCAGCTTTCCTCAGTGAACGCCCTGCAGCCATGGCATCTCCAAGATCCTGGGCTCTTCACTGAAGCAGGCTTCACCTTCACAGCATCATACAAAGGCTTCTTGGGGTCTCCCTGTAGGAATTCTCACCCTGGTACAGATTGACCAGAGCCTCAGCAGCTTTCTGGAACCTAGGTACAAGCCTCCATGACTTAAGTGTTGCATTGTGCATGCCTGAATAACCAGCATCCCAAGGGCAATGTTGCCAAGTTCTTCATTAAGATAGAGATATGGTCTAGACCTCTTCCAACAGTTATAGTGGCCCCTGGGAGGCTTGGTGGCTGAACATTGGAAAATACTTTTCTATGTTGTTGTTTTCCAACAAGGAGCACCTTCAATGGCATCCTGAATTCAGACCCTCTTCATTTGAACGAATTTGTAATTTTACACTTTGGAGGGTTCAATGGATGAGGTCTTGTTATCAAGGTACCTTTCCTACTGTCCCATTGAAAAGTGTAAAATTTCTTCTTAGTGATACTTATCTCTTTAACAATTATTACTATTTTCTCTTCACCCACCTTGTCTGAATTTTTAAAATTTTTATACACTTCTTTCCATAATAAGCTGCAAGTTTTTCATTCATTTCTGAGTACTTTTACTATAGATCTGAGAGGAGTGAGTAGTAATTATGTCACAACTTGGATCTTATGTTGTCTTGAAATTTTCTTCATGAAACAACTTAACTTATTACTTCTGAATTCAGCTTTACTCAAATTTTCAGAAGATAGAATGCATACAGAAGGAGGAGGAGGAGGATGAGGAGGATGAGGAGGAGGAGGAGGAGGAAGAAGTTGTTTTGCAAAAATAGAACAGGTTTCGCTTCTAGCACATTTCTTAGTATGATCCTTGTTTTCCTCTGAAACATGAATCAAACCTCTACTTGCCTGCATTTCTTTTAAGATTTTGGCCTTCAAAACTCCTACAGAATGGCCTCTTATGCTCTAATTCTCTGGCCAGCAGCTCCAAGCTCCACATTCTTCCCACAAGCTGGGTTCAAGTCAGATTTATCACAAATAAGACCCCACTCCTGGTACCAGTTTGTGTATTGGTCACTTTTCTAATTGATGAAAAAAGTAACTCAAGGAAGGAAAGGTTATTTTGGCTCACAGTTTAAGGGAAGTAGTCTGCCATAAAGGGGAATATATGTGGCAGGATTTCTCCATCTCCCCCTTTTTATTCAATGTATGACCCCTGTCCATAGAACAGTACTGCCTACATTCAGGGTGGGTCCTGTATCCTTGGTTAAACCTCTCTGGAAACATCCTCATAGACATGCCCAGATATGTATCTCCTAGAGATTACAAATCCAGTCACATCCATTTTGTTGGAAAAGACAGGGATTTAAAATACCAACCTGAACAGTTTGAGTGGTAATGATTGTGCCTGCTCCTTGGACTGAGGTTTGGCTGAGGCAGCTGCCATGACTAGCAAGCTCTTTCCCCTAGGAACCTGGGCTCTTTCCTTCAGTCTCCAGATAGGCACTGATGTTCTTTCTGTTGGTGCTCAGGTCTGCTTTCTTCCTTGCACCCAGAAAAGGGATATAAAACTGTTTTAAGTTTGGCTTGTAAAATGCACTTTAGTACTCATTAAAACAGTGTTTCCATAGCCCTAAAATTGGTGTATGTTGCAGTCCGGGTCGCATTGCTGGTAGAAATCACCCAAGCAAGAGCAGCTTCTGGAAAAAAGAGGTTTATTTTGGCTTACAGGCTCGAGGGGAAGTTCTACGATGGCAGGGGAAAACGATGGCATGAGCAGAGGGTGGACATCACCCCCTGGCTAACATAAGGTGGGACACAGCAACAGGAGGGTGTGCCAAACACTGGCATGGGGAAACTGGCTATAAAGCCCATAAGCCCACCCCCAACAATACACTCCCTCCAGGAGGCATTAATTCCCAAATATCCATCAGCTGGGGAGCTAGCATTCACAACACTTAAGTTTATGGGGGACACCTGAATCAAACCACCACACTGTATGTATCATTTTACTGTGGCTGCTACAACTTAGTGCCCTAAAACCACAGGTATTATTTCTCTTACAGTTCTAGAAGTCAGAAACCTGAAATTATCCTGACTCAAAAGGGGCCAGCAGGGTGATGTGTTCCTACCTGAGGTGGAGGAGGTGGTTCTGGGAGAATTCTTGTTTCTAGCTTTTCTCCAGTTTCTGGAGTTGCATTTCTAGCATGTCTTCACTCCCAATCCCTTCCTCCCTGTATTAGTTACTTTTCTCATTGCTGTGACAAAATGCCTAACGAAAAATCAACTCAAGGAGGACAGGTTTACTGCGGCTCACAGTTCAAAGGGGTGCAGTCCATTGTGGTGGGAGAGCCATGGTGGGAGTATGAAGAAGCTGGTTGTATTCAGTTCACAATCCCAAGCCAGAGAGAGTTGAAGGCTGGTGCTCAGCTCACATTTTTTTTTTTTATTTGATCCAGGCCCCCAGCCCATGGAATGATGCCATACATAATTGGGTTGTGTCTTCCTAACCACAGTTAACTTAATCTAGAAACTTCCACACAAACAAGGCTAGATACTTGTTCCTATGGTACTGCTAAATCCCATCAAGCTGAAAAGATTGACCATCACATTTCCCCTTCAAAGCCAGCAGTGTAGGTAGCATCTTGCTTCCCTTGGCACAAAGCCTTCTTTTATCTCTAGTATTCTGTCTCCTTTTACAAAGGATCCTCAGGACTGCAGGCAAGGCTCGCAGGGACAACCCAGCACAATCTTCCTAACTTTGGGGCCACAGTCATAAAAAGGACTTGTTATGGCTAAGATCACAGGCTGCACAGGACATCCACAGTACTTGGTGGCTCAAAGCAATGTCTTTCCTCTCTGAGGGTTCTCAGGCCAACGTGGTTGAATTCACTTGCTCTGGGATAGGCTTGTTAGTGCAGCTGGGCTGGCTCCTGTCTGTGTAGTGTGATCTCAGCAGGGTCAACCCCGCGCTCCAACCACTGTGCCTCCCTCCGTTCATCTGTGTCTTCAGCCCATCCTAGGCTCCTGAGGCCCCGCCTCTCACAGAGACCACAGAGGCAAGAGAAGAAGCAGAAGCACAGGAGCACGATTGTAGCTTCTTCGTACCAAATTGGCAGTTATCCCCTTGGCCTAGAGGTGACCACGGAGTCAGAGGGCAAGGTGAGAGAGCATGTGGGACCACTATTGAATCAGCTTGTTGCAGTGAATTCTGACAGTGATTCTGGAGTTGGGCTGATGGCTCTGTTCTGCTTCTAGCCTCTTGAGTTTTTGTTTTCTCATTATATAAGATACCCAGTATCCATTATCAGGTGCTGTGTGGGTTTAATGAAATAATGCAATTAGAACCCTCTGCGAAATGCTGGGGACATGATTGAAGTTAGTAGACGTTAGCAACTAATCACCTCCTGGGGTGAGTTACGATGACAAATAGTGACTCCAGCAATTATTATTTTCTTTTCTTTGTGTCACCACTGAGACCACTCTGTTGTCAGAATTCTGTTCTTTCCCCTGGTGATGGAAGGAGGCACATTAGACTCAGAAGTTGGTAAGCATTCAACTGGAAATTTTCACTGGATCCCAACTCAAGCAGAAGAGCAGAGGAAGACAGATTAGCGGCAAAGCTGTTTAAATGTGTTTGCGGAGCACGGAGAAGGTGGGCACGCACTTTGTCTTTTCAAATGAAATCTAATTTGGCTCTTCATGCATTCAAGTGGAATTAGGGTGATTTTAATAGCAAATTTATAATTGGCTTTAACTACTATTTATTAAAGGTGATTACTTTTCATGTTGACATCTCAAATGGAAATACATGAAGCCTCTCTTAAATACTTGGGTACATTCCTCCTTCCCTTGCTTATGCAAACAGATGTCATTTAAAAAAAAAGGGGGTGTGATAAAGTTGGAAGCCAGCCCAATGTTTAAGTGAACAGAACAAAAAAACCTTGTGAATAATGAAGGCTTTTGAACTTTAATTTAGCATTAAATTACGATGATGAAATATCCTAAATACAGATGCTTTTGGGCTTCTATTGTTTCAAAACTCTGGAGTGGAATGAATATGCATGAAACCAGTGACAGCCTGTAAAGCTTTCTGATTCCAAATTGTTAATTGTTGTCAAAATGGAATTTCAAAACAGAATTTCTAGTTTGCAGCTGAAAAGTGTTGGGCTGGTGAGGCTGGGGTGGCAGGGGCACCTTGTCTTCAGAACTGTCCTGCAGATGCAGTGTGCCCAGCAGGGAAGCCAGACAGACCACAATGCCAGTGAGGCTCCCACAACACAGCTGTCCTCCTGACAGCCTTAAATCCCTTTCATCTGTGACACACGGGCTTTGAGAGTTTCCTAGGGAAATGTTTGAAAGCACAAGTGCTTCCCTGAGCCCCCAAATCCATGGTCTCCCTGTGTTATTCTCCTCAAGTGACAGTCCACTCACATCAGGGCTCTGGATGTTGTGGTGCATATGTCCCTTATGATTATCCTCAGAGAAATGGGGGTCCTAGAGTCTAAGTGGTTTTCGGCTTCTTGCATGTGCGTATGTGTGGTGTCCATGGAGGTGTGTGTAAACATTCACATGTGTGTGCAGGTGCCTGTGGAGGCCAGAGGTTGATGTCAGGTTTCTTTCTCAATTCTTCTTTCACTTTTTTTTTTTTTTTGAGACATGGTCTTTCATTGGCCCTTCGACGCTGATCTGAGTAGACTGGCTAACCAGCAGCCTCCACAAACCCTCCTGTCTCCGCTTCCCCAGTGCTGGGTTACCAGTGTGTGCCCCTGCTCGAAGCTTTTACGTGGGTTTGGGGATCCGAACGCAGCAAGCACTTTACCCACTGAGCCATCTGTCAGCTCGAGGGTGGTTGATTTTGAGGAAGGGCAAATACTAGCCATTTTAATAACGCCATTGTTTTGTTTAAACCTGGGGACTCTGGTGGCTGCTTGACGTGAACTCCAAGACTCTGCAAAGCTGCTGGTAGAGGCAACCCATGCTCTGAATGCTGAGCCTGTCTTCCCACCTGGAACCTGGAAAGCGGTGCCAGCCCCACATGCCGGGCGCACTGTGAGGGCGGCGCAGTGGCGGGTGGAGGGCTTCCTGTGCTGCCTTTCTTCTTTCTCTTTGAGTGGCTGGTGCAGTAAGTGGAAACGCTGAAAAACAATGTTCTACTTTCTAAGTCAGCTCCCTCATACTGTTTTTATTTTGTTAGCAAAATATGCAGATCCTTACAAGCCAGTTTGATTTTCATTTTTTGACTTTAAATCTTCCTTAACACAGAATGTGCCTACTTTTCTATGTTGAATACACTCAATCTCATGTTCCAACAAACTTAACATTTTTGAGCATGTTGTATGCTGTCATATTTTTGTGCTTTTATGTGATTATTAAACGTGACTGTTGGGTAACTTAGTTAAGGCACATCTATCTAACAGGGTCTCACTGCTTAATTTGATGGGGTCCCTTACCTAGGGTCCTTACAGGTGACATTGTCAGTCCCACAAGTTCTAAACTCATGTGGGAATGAACTATGTCTTTAGTATCTTCATATATATAACATCTATTACAGTTCCTGTCACAGAAATTGCTTGATCCATGTTTAATCTGTTGGGCAACTGGCTTTTTGCAAGTGGCTGAAACTGTAATCTAAATTTGAGGATGGGGTCCACTCACATGTCCTCTCCTGTAGGGCTGGATTCTCCCGAAGCAGGTGGGAAGACAGAGCTTCAGGGGTAGGAAGAGGAAATTTGGGCAGAGATAGACATTGAAATGTAGTCTAAACTAGCCTGGCACCTGGTGTCCACCTGAGGTGCCACCCTGGGTTCTGCCATCCCCACCTTGCCCAGTCACTAGCTTCTCTGGGAAGCATATGACTGAACATGACAATCAGCTGGTTCTCGGGGAAAGAAGCCAGACCGTGTAGCATTTGCCAGTGTCCATGGTGTGAATGTTCTCCCTGGCTGGCCAGTGAGATTTGGTGCAGGCTTGTTCAGCGTGTCCTCAGGCTGCGTGACTGCAGCTGGGCTCTGAGCATGCCAGCGTGTGGGGTCCATTCACTGCGGCAGAGCCCTTCTGAGAAAGAGACCAGGGCAGTGAGCGTTTACGGCTGTCCCAGCTGTCCCACTTTATGTGCCTCTGGGGAGCAGCTACTTGAGGGCCCCAGAGACCTGCTATTTTGAGTGAGAACTCCCAAGATGTCAGCTTGGGGGTGGGGCACAGCTCCCGCCACTAGCAGTGGCCTCAGAGCCGGGACTAAAACCCGTGTTCCCTTTCCAAGAGCCCTTTTGACTATTATAGCTGCTTCCACACAGGCCAAAGCAACGGGGCCAACTGGACACAGAGCAAAGCCTCCTAAACTGTGAGCCAAGATAAACCATTCCTCTTGTGAAGTTCATTATCTCAGGTACTTTGTTACCAAATGGCAACAAGTTGGATTAACATTTATAAAGTTAATATTTGTTCCATTAAAAAGTGGAGCAACTGACACCATCTGCTAATGCTGGGAACCTGGGTCCTTGCATTGACCGAGATTTCTGGCATAATCTTTCAGTAAAGCGTTTTCAAGCTTTATTTTGTTTTATTTTATTTTACATGGGCATAGTATGTGTGGTGGTGTTTTTGTGTGTGTTCAGTGCATACATATGTGTGTGCCGATGCAGCTCACCTATGGTGGCTGGAAGCAAACAGTTAGTGTCCTCCTCCATTACTCACCTGGCTGCTTTTCCTTGCAATGATTTCTCTTACTGATTCTAGGTTTTTTTTTTTTTTTTTTTTTTTTTTTTTAATGAACTCCAGTGATTCTCTTGTCTGCACTCCCCACAGGACTAGGGTTACAGGCCCCATCAGCCCCTAATATTTGTATAGGAAGCAGACTTAACTACTGAGCAATCTCTCTCCATCCCCTCCACTGAAGTTTTTTTTTTTTTCTTTTTGAGGTTGGGTCTCGATCTAGTATGGCTGATTTGGAATTTACTAGGTAGTCTCAGGCTGGCCTCAGGCTCATAGTGCTCCTCCTGGCTCGGCCTCCTGAGTGCTGGGATTAAAGGTGTGTGGCATCACACTTGGCCCAGTAAAGTTTTTGACGTCCTAGTGAGTGCAAACACCTTCATTTACTTTGAAGGATAAAACACCAGGAAGGTCAGCTGCTCAGGTTTCATGCCAGTGTGCCAGGGCTGCTGTGCAATGCACAAGAGCTGCAGTCTTGGTGACCCAAATGACAATTTGTTCTATTATTGTTCTGGAGGCTAGAAGTCTAAGACCAAAGCATCTGCTGGGCTGGTTGTCTCCAAGGCCTCTCCTCTCCCTGTGGTCAGTGTCTTCTCCATGTGATTGTCTCTCTTTTCTCTCCATACTAATCTTTTCTAATTAGAGTATCAACTGTGCTGACTCAGTGCCCACCCTAAGACTTCACTAGAGCCTAGTTACTTCTCAGTGTTTTATCTCCAAGCACAGTTTCATTCTGAGATGTCAGAGGTCTGTACTTACATATAGGTACTGTAGGGAGACACTTCAACTTTGGATTAGTTATTTTCTCCTTGTCATGACCATATAACTGATTAGACACAACTTAAAGAAGGTATGGTGGTTTGATTCAGGCGTCCTCTACAGACTTAGGCATTCTGAATGCTAGGTTTCCAGCTGATGGAGATTTGGGAATTAAGGCCTCCTGGAGGCAGTGTATTGTTGGGGGTGGCTTTAGGGGTGTTATAGCCAGTGTTCCCCTTGCCAGTGTTTGCACTCTCTCCTGTTGCTATTGTCCACGTTATATTGGCCAGGAGGTAATATCTAAACTCTGCTTATGCCTTTGTTTTCTCCTGCCATTATGGAGCTTCCCCTTGAGTAAGTCAACCAAAATCAACCTCCCTGCCACCAAAGCGGCTCTTGGTTGAGTGATTTCTGCCAGCAATATGAACCTGACTGCAACAGAAGGGTTTGACTCATGGTTACAGAGACTTTTGTCACTCATCTCAGAGATTCTGCTCCCAGGGATAGGACCCACCATGCATTTACTCATCCAATCAGGACTCAGTAAGAGCTAGAGTGCGGCATTCCAGCCACCTTGAGAGTGCAGATGAGGCCTGGTCTGGTGCCTGGGAGACCATGGAAGATATAACTTTGTCCTGAGTGGTGCCTAATAAATGGAGCTCTCAGGAAGGGCACCAGCGGGTCTCAGGCCTTGCGATGCCATGTTTCCTGGGAATGACAATACCAGGTATTCTTTAGGACAGTGATGAGACCATGAGGTAGGGACATTACTACGGAAGCAGAAATTTATCTAAAAGAGACCACCAGATACAAAAGACTTACATCAAGGTGAGGCCTAATTAAGCTAGAACTGAAAGTTGTTTAACTAGCTTTCCAGAGAGAATAGACTGGCTGGGGATATCGTGTCCTGAGATCACTTCCAGGAGGTACTGTGTTAATCCAGGGGAGAGGTGGTGTGAGCTTGAGGCAGCTGGCCACATTGCATCCATAGCAGAGAGAGATGAATGCTGCAGCACAGCCAGATTTTTAGTATTTTATTTATGAGAGAGAGAGAGAGAGAGAGAGAGAGAGGGAGGGAGAGAAAGAGGGAGAAATCACATGGAGAAGACACTGTCTACAAGCCACAGGAGAGAGAGAATGGGTGCACCAGGACCTCTAGCCACTGTAAATCAACTCCAGATGCTTGTGCCACCTTGTGCATCTGGTTTATGTGGGTACTGGCCAATCGAAACTAAGTCCAAAGGCTTTGCAGGCAAGTGCCTTAACTGCTAACCCATCTTGCCAGTTTTTATATACTCTAGGATCCTAGCCCATGGGATGGTGATGTGCACAGTTAACCTAATCTAGAAATTCATCTGATCTAGAAAGATCCTCACAGACATGCCCTGAAGTTTTTTCTGTTGTGATTCTAAATCCTATTTGTTGACAACTGAGCTTCCCACCATAGGAGGAAGGGCTTGTTTGGTTCAGAGCTCCTGCGGACACTGTTTGTCAGGACAGGGAGGCTATGCGGTTGGGACAGTGAGGCGCTGGCCACATTGCACCCATAGTTTGGAAGCAGCAAGGGAGGCTGCTGGTGCTCAGGTAGCTCTGTCTCTCTTTCTCCTTTCTTCAGTCTGGGCCTCCAGTTCACGGGATGGTGCCACTCACATTCAGGTTGCTCTTTCTCTTCAGGAAATCCTCTCTGGAATAGACACACCCAGAGTGGTGTCTCCTCCGCAATTCTAAGGCCATCAAGGTGACAATAAAGATTAATGATAATGTTGCTTTTAGGCAATATTGATCTAGTGAAGATTAACTGTCACCACTGTCAAAGGAAGAAACTGTGGGTTGAGCCTCAGGATGTCCAGTTTCCTAGACTCTGGGCCCCCAGGGCAGTGCTCACAGTCTCTCTCCACACAGACATCTCATGGTGTGGGCAACTCCAGGCCATGCACAAGTTTCCCTGTGAGCACTGTTGCAGCAGACGGTGTCCTGGGCACAGCCCTTGCAGGCTGGTATGTGGCATGGTCTTGTTCAGAGTTGTCTGCATCCCACAGCCAGACTATTATTAGAGTAATGTGGGGAAGGAAGTCTGAGTACACAAAACCACAGATACTCCAAATGATAATTATTTTATTGAGAAGTAGGATCTTCGGCATGTGTTGTTTCGATGTGAATGGGATTGGAGTGGGGAGGGGTAACAGTGGAGGCAGACTGGGGAGATTGCAAGAAAGTCAAAGGCCCCTGGGGAGCTGGCAGCCCTGGCTACTCACTCACCTGGCCTTGTTTTGCACTGATGTCTTCTTTCGCTCATTCTGGAGTTTGCCGGGCTCCAAACACTCTTAAATGTCTGCTCCCCTGGGGGCCTGGGGTTACAGGTACACGTGACCATGCCCGGCCTGTTACATGAGATTCAGAAGCTTGAACTCGGGCAGTCTCAGGCCTCCTCAGGCCCTCATGCTTACATTGGAAGCACGCTTCACCACTGATCCATCTCTCCGCCCAATTTTGGGCTTTTATTGACAACTTCCCTAACATATGTCCCCTGATCATAACCCCCCCCCTTGTCCTTGTAGCATCCTCCACTAAAATCCGCTTCTTTCCAACTAGTAACTCTTCTATTTCAATGTCATTCTTCTTCCCACATATACAGGTCTTGTGCAGGTAGTGACAGCCCTGTGAGGTCATAAATGCAATGGCCACTTTGTGTTGTGTCTGGACGACCGCTTCCAAAGTGCTCCATCTGTCCTTTTGCTCTTACGTTCTTTCTGTCATCTCTTCTACAGTGGTCCCTGAGCATTAGAGGATGTGATAAAGATGCCTCAGTGCTGATCACTCAGCATTGTTTCTTTTCAGTACTTTGATGAGTATTTTAAAAACTATTTATTTGCAAAGGGAGAGAGAGAGAGAGAGAGCGAGCGAGCTAGGGCCTCCAGCTGCCACAAAAGAACTTTAGGCACATGCACCACCTTGTGCATCTGACTTACATGGGTCCTTTGGCTTTGCAGGCAAGCACCTTAACTGCTAAGCAATCTTTCCAGCCCCCTTTTATTTTTTAAGATTTATTTTTAAAATTTAATTTTTAGAGGGAAGGATGAAAAGAGGGAGAGAGAGAGAGAGGAAGAGAGAGAGAGAGAGAGAGAGAGAGAGGGAGAGGGAGAGAATGGGCATGCCAGGGCCTCTAACCACTGAAAATGAACTCCAGATGCATGCACCACCATGTGCATCTGGCTTATGTGGATTTTGGAGACTCAGCCCTGGATCCTTAGGCTTTGCAGGCAAGTATATTAACTAATAAACCATCTCTCCAGCCCTTTGATGAGTTTTAAGTCTCTCCAGTAGTCATCACCATCTGCAAAGAGAAGCCTCTCCAATTCAAAGTGAAAACATTTAGTATATGCATACAAAACATAAATATTTAGAAGGTAATTGTGCAATTTATTTTGGAGTTGATGAAAATGTGTGTTATATACTAACATAGGGATAATTAATGCCATTTAAAATGCAATTGAATAACTTAAATCAAAGAGAAAAGCATTATGGTTTCACTACAGTTAATGTTACATTAAGTATACATTAGCTGTTTTAACTATATTGCTGTTGATATTGGGGGCTTCACTGGGGTGTTTAACTGCATGTCTTGTTCTTTGTGTGTGTGTATGTGTGTGTGTGTGTGCATGAAATATGCACATGTGTGTGTGTGCAGGGGCATGCATGCTGTGGTATATGTGTGGGCATTTCTTAGATGCTGGTCTTCACCTTTCCCAGGTTTGATGCAAGGTCCCTTGTTGTTCTCTGCTCCATCCACTAGGCGAGCTGGCCTGTGAGCTTCTGGCTGATTCTCCTGTCTCCACCTCCCTTCTCACCATAGACAAATGATGACTGCACTTTTCCCTGCAGCAGCTGACTCTAAGTGGGTCCTGGGGACGCAGGCTTGGGTGTTTATGCTTGAACAGCAGAGCTTCGTCTGCGGAGCCTGCTGCTTCGTCCCAGAGTTTACCTGTGTGTGTGGTGTCTGCATGCTTATATGCACGTGAGGTGGCCTTCGTACTTGCTGGTGGCGGGGTGTGCTCAACTGCAGTGGTTGGAGTGGGATGTCCATCGCTCTTGTGCCCATCCTTGTTTAAGCAGGAGTCTTTACTGGTTCTGAAGCTTGCTGTATTTTCAGTGGCTCTGGTAATTCTTACGTCTCTGTTGCACTATGGGTCTGGGGCTGCAGACATCCATGGCCATGCCCAGCTGTTTATGTGGACCCTAAGTGTCAAACCTGAATGGTATTTCAGGCTCTCATGCTCGTACAGAAAGTGCTCTTAACTGCTGACCCCTCGCTCCAGCCCATACATCTTGCTTTCATACAGTTAAATCTAAAGCAACGTACACATCTTGCCCTCCAGCATTCTTCACCCATGATTCTACAGGAAAAAGCAGAGGTAATGTACACTCTTGTGGCTCACTATTCCAGTCGCGTCCCAATGACAGGCCTCTCTGCTTTCAACTCCTCTTGTGCACAAGTCCAGTTCAGGAAGTACTCACCATCAATGCTTGCTTCCTTGGATAGCAGTCATTATGAAGAAGTCCTGGGTTGCCTTATAGAAGACAAAAGCCATGTCAAGAGCCAGCCAAAACAGCGCATACATGCGTGAAGTCATCATGATCCAACAAGCATCAAGGTCAAGGCACCAGATGATAAATGTCTCACTTGTGACCCAGGAAAGCACAAGGGTACAAACTGCTCATGCACATGCATTTCAAAGAGCAGATACACAGAACTCTGAAGGAATAAAATAATGGTTCTTAAAGCCAGTAACTTTTGGTTGCTTTTCACAGAAAATGCTAAATGATACAGCTACATTTCCAGAATCAACAAGGCTTTTGAAAGCATTATGTGGGGAAGACAACCTTAATTATATGTGAGGTATAACCAACAGAACTCCATGACCACATGTGCACGTTTTAAAATCATAATGAATGTCAACAGGGCAGGATTAGTGTAATTGCTGATGTCATAGAGGATGTGTGGATCATGAAAAGCAGTTGTTTTGGGCTGGGTATGATAATGCAGGCCTATAATCCCAGCCCTGAGGAAAACTGAGACATTAAAATGGCTGGGGCTCCCTCGTCAGTTGGTCTGATCAAAAATGGCAGCTTGGGGTCCAGTGAGAAATTTCATCTCAAGGCAATAATGTGAAAGAGAGACAGAGGACGACGCCTGACATTCTCTGACTCTGCCTACATGTGCACAGGGTACACACATCTGCACACACATCACAACACAGACACACACTCCACGCCACATACATTACACACACAGGTAAAAAGCATTTGTTCATACACTAGTAAACCATGTGTTAACATTTTTAAAATTTAAAATTTCAGTTAATAAAACAAAAACAGTTTATTACTTATAGTGAGCATTGTTGTGCATTTCACTTACATTTTGGTGTGGACTGGGAGTGTGGCCATGTCATACACACCCCTTTATGCTGCTTGCCATGGGCCTTCATGTGTGTCATATCCACCCCTCTGTGTCTGCCAGGCCTTCATGTATGCAATATCCGTCCCTTCCATGTCCACCTGCCATGGGCCTTCATGTGGTTCTCACTTGCCTGGCCATCTTATCCCGGGAATGCTCTGATTCAGGAAACATGTTTCATTCGGAGACATTATCTCATTTGAGTATTTCAATGCCTTGTTTTAAAAATCCCATGTTAGACACCCATGTTAGAACACATGTTAGACACCCATGTTAGAACACATGTTAGACACCCATGTTAGAACACATATTAGAACACACATGGTCACTTTCAGAGGCCCCAGTCTGCTTCTGAAGCTGAAGCCACCTTGTATTCTAGCTCACTTTCTTGTCTGTATATCATCCTGTCTCATCACCCTGACCTCCATCCCTGCCACAAGTTTTCTGTTGCTGGTGAAACTCAAGGCCACCTGGCTCTGGACTCGTCTTATCCAGTGCCACTGGGGCTCCTAGCACAGAGATGGAGTCATGTGGAGCAAAACCTTTCCTTCTCCCCTGGAAAGTTATAAAAGCAAAAAGTTTTATTTAGAAGATGATCTCTGTTGGCTCTGGTAGCTCCATCAAGTTCTCACATGATGTACTAATCCTCTGCTAATAAACCTTTTTCCCCCAAAGACAGAAATATCTCTTCGAGTTTCTCCGCACTGAACTCACCCCTGTTTTGTTTCTTAAAATTTTTAGAGAATCAGTTTATTTATTTTATGAGAGACAGAGAGGCAGATATAGAGACTGGGAGAGACAGAGAGAGAGAGAGAGAGAAAGAGAGAGAGAGAGAGAATGGGCATACCAGGGCTTCTAGCCATTGTGAACAAACTCCAGATGAATGCACCACCTTCGCATCTGGTTTACATGTCTACTAGGGAACAGAACCTGTGTCCTTAGGCTTTGCAGGCAAGTACCTTAACCACTGATCAATCTCTCCAGCTCCTCATCTTTGTTTCTAGTCTTTTTAAAAACTTTTTAGCCCTGTGTCAGTTTGTCTTGCCTGTGAGTGACCCTTTCATTTTACTGCTAATTCACATCCGACCAGTGTTTGCATTTCTGTGATCTTAGAAGGTAGCTCTGTATTACACTTCACTTTAATCCTGCAAACAGTACACTGACACCTGGTGCTGCTATTCTGTTCTCCCAGAATTTACTAGCTGTGTGTGCTTCTCTTCTCATGAAAAACTCCCCAGTTATTACTCTTTGTGACTGGGAAAAAACTGACCTCACCATTTGTCATGGAGTATGCAAACACTCATGGTTGGTAATGTTTAGTTAAATATCACACTTCCCCAATGGAGTATAATTTTCCTCATTTCTCATTTGGAAATAAATACTTGTTTCTGTGACAAAACACCTGACAAAAATCAGCTGATGGAAGGAAAGAGTTTATTTTGACTTACAGTCTGAAGACGAAGTTTCAAAATGGCAAAGAAAAGAAGGAAGGTAGAGGCTGGACATCACTTCTTGCCATAACAGCTGACAGGAAGCATCAAGAGAGGGGCTGGCTCTGGCAAGGGAGAGCTGGGTTATGACACCAAAAAGCCAGCTCCTAGTAACATATCTCCTCCAACAAGGATTTACCTCCCTAATTGCCTTGGCCCCTTGAACTTATGATCATCTCATGATGTAAGATGTATTTAGTCCAACTTCAAAACTTATCATAGTTTTTATCAGTCTCAAAACTATTCGAAAGTCCAAAGTTCAAAGTCTCACCTGAGACTCAAGATAGTCTCTTAACTGGTCGTGTATAAATTCAAAACGTATCTTAAATACTTTCAACATATAATTGCACAGTGCTACCATCCCACTGTGCACAAGGAGTCACACCATGGAAGAGTGAACTAATGCAAGACAGAAAACAAGCAGGGCAAATATCAGGTTCTGCAGCTCTGTGTCCGGCATCTGGGACCTGCTCCAAACTCTCTGGGGTGCAGATTCTGCTCCTCTAGCTGTGCTGCTTATAGCCCTGGGGAACATTCTATCTCAGCTCCCCAGCAGCATGCCTTGGCAGCCTTCCATAGTTCTGGCAGCTTCAAAGTCCTGTGGCCTCCACTGTAACCCACAGTTCATCCATATCATGGCCCCTCTTGGCCTCTGTTTAGAGACTATGACCCTGTTCCACATTACCAAGGGTCCACCTCCAAAAACCACATTTCAAACCCAGTGTCCTTCTCTTTCCTGCATGCTTCCAGTACCAGGTGGGTGAGTTGCAGACTTGTTAATCCAGGAGGGATAAAGCTGACTTTGAGGAGCAGGACACTCTTCCCTCAAGCCCCTTATTTTAAGAGTCAGTAGGTCTAATGCAGAACAGCTGGTCCACATCTCAGTTGTGATAATTTCTCAAACAATTGCAGCTAAACCAGTCTGAAGTCTCTAGCCCAAATCTTCCATTTCTTTCTGTATCAATTTATATCTTTCCTATCCTTCTGTTCTATGTTCTGCCAGTCACAGCAGACCATGACTTTTAAATTTGACTTGGCTTAAGTTGTCAGGACATGAGAAGAGCAGAGCCAGCCCCTCACACAAACTGCCTCTAGCCCAGCCTGATAATACTCTCCTTCCCCTTGTCATTCAGGTATCCACAATCTACAGTCCTTTCTGCATTTAGGTATATCAATTCTCACAAGCATGGTGCATCATGCTCTGCTGACAGCACTGCAAGGTGTTTTGGTCCAAAATTCAAGTGTTCTACATTTTCCTCATAAATAAGTTCATCTGTTATCTGTCTGTCTGTCTATCTATCTATCTATCTATCTATCTATCTATCTATCTATCTATTTATCATCTCTCTAGTCAGACCTATTGAAGTAATGACCCCACTCCTTGGTACCTATTTTCTGTTGTGATTACTTTTGTGTTGCTGGGACAAAACCCCTGACAAAATGCTGCTGGTGGAAGAGAGGGTTTATTTTGGCTTACAGCCTCAAGAGGAAGTTTCAGCATGACAGGGAAAAGTTGGTAGAGCAGATAATAGACATCACTTCTTGTCACAGCAGCTGGCAGAAAGCAGCAGGTGTGAGGTGAGTCCTGGCCAGGGGGAGCTGGCTATAACATCCAAAGCCTGCCCCCACAAACACAACTCCTCCAGCAAGGCTCCACCTCCAAAATTTCCATCAGCTGGGGACTGAGCATTGAAAATAAGACTTATAGGGGACACCTGATACATATCACCACAATTTTATAAGGTTGTTAGGATAGAATGATATTTGTGCACACAACTTATTATTTATAGATGACCAAAGGGAATATTCAGATAAGCTGTAGAATGTCTAAGTAAGTATATATGTTAACTATGTTTAGGTCTATACTCAAATATCTACTGTATTCTACATTTCTGGATACAAGGGCCCAGGTCCCTAAAATGGCAATGCTTATGACTTTAGTCTGGTGAAGGAAAGGACCTGACAGTGATGAGAGTCAGCATGTGCATCTGGCAAGGGCAGGCTCACCAGCTCCAGGCTGTCTCACAGTGCATGTCAGAAAGGTTGGCATTGAATTTCTCTGTGGTGTTGTGCCAAAATGGATCATCTTCAGATCAGAATATCTGGCTTGTGCACCCATCACCTTGGATTCAGCAAGTTCCAAATAGAGTAGGCTGGGATTCTTACATTGGCTGTTCATGTGGGCAGATTCTAACCATAGACTAGCCCCTGACAAGATGTATGAATCACAACCACATTCCACTCATTTCCATTGTGAACTCAGTTAATATCCCAAATATATCAGGACCATACATATTCATGTTTAAGGTGGGCAGATTCTAACTGTGGAATAGTCCCCAATGAAAGAATCCTTGTACGTTCTCCCCAAGATCAGCTTGACAATCATTGATTTGATGAGCATCAATAAGGACTGTTGATAAGATGGTGTGACCCACACCTCAAGTCAGTTTAGATTCATTATTAATTAGTGGTTGACTCCTTATTTAGGGTTAGCATCATGTAGGTCTGACTGTTACTGAAGAACACTCCAGCAGTTGGATCAACAGCCAGCAGCAAATAACACAAGTCTAAAAATAGACACAGCACTAAAAATGTTATGTATCCAGGAAATAACATAATGACAGCTGCATGTGGATTCTCCCCCCCAAAACTATGCAGTTTGGAGAACTTTAAAAAGACTAAAGTAAATGGAAAGGCAGATTGTGCTCATGAATTAGAAAGTCATTATTTAAAGGTGACATTTCTGTCTAAGAAGAAACATAAATCTATTACAGTTTCAATAAAATGTTACAGGTCTTTCAGTGCAAATGCACAAGTTTATTCTTAGAATATGGAAATGTAATGGACCACACATCTTCAGCACAGCACTGAAAATGAACCAAGGGGTTGTTGCGTCTCAGGGTATTGGAACATTTTCTTGAATGTGCAATGAATATGGTGATGGAGAGAGGGACAGAGGGCATCAAGTAGAGTCAAATAGGAGGCTGCTGCAAGCTCTGAGTCATCAGGGCCTTTTGCATCCATGGTGGTGGGTCAGGTGTAGTCTATCAGAAGAGGAGGAGGAGTACTGATCCTGAATCCACTCCAGGAGAGGAGTAGGAATACTGGTCCTGACTCAACTGCAGGAGAGGAGTAGGAGCACTGATCCTGACACCAGTGCAGGAGAGAAGTAGGAGTACTGATCCTGACACCAGTGCAGGAGATGAGAAGGAGCACTGATCCTGACACCAGAGAAGGCGATGAGTAGGAGCACTGATCATGACATCACCGCAGGAGAGGAGTAGGAGTACTGATCCTGACACCACTGCAGGAGAGGAGTAGGAGCACTGATCCTGACATCACTTCAGGAGAGGAGTAGGAGTACTGGTCCTGACACCACTGCAGGAGAGGAGTAGGAGCACTGGTCCTGACACCACTGCAAGAGAGGAGTAGGAGCACGGGTCCTGACACCACTGCAGGAGAGGATTAGGAGTATTGATCCTGACACCACTGCAGGAGAGGAGCAGGAGTACTGGTCCTGACACCACTGCAGGAGAGGAGTAGGAGTACTGATCCTGAAACCACTGCTGGAGAGGAGTAGGAGTACTGGTCCTGACAGCACTGCAGGAGAGGAGTAGGAGTGCTGATCCTGACACCACTGCAGGAGAGGAGTAGGAGTACTGATCCTAACACCACTGCAGGAGAGGAGGAGGAGTACTGGTCCTGACACCACTGCAGGAGAGGAGTAGGAGCACTGGTCCTGACACCACTGCAGGAGAGGAGTAGGAGTACTGATCCTAACACCACTGCAGGAGAGGAGGAGGAGTACTGGTCCTGACACCACTGCAGGAGAGGAGTAGGAGTACTGGTCCTGACACCACTGCAGGAGAGGAGTAGGAGTACTGATCCTGAAACCACTGCTGGAGAGGAGTAGGAGTACTGGTCCTGACAGCACTGCAGGAGAGGAGTAGGAGTGCTGATCCTAACACCACTGCAGGAGAGGAGGAGGAGTACTGGTCCTGACACCACTGCAGGAGAGGAGTAGGAGTACTGATCCTGACACCACTGCAGGAGAGGAGTAGGAGTACTGGTCCTGACACCACTGCAGGAGAGGAGTAGGAGCACTGATCCTGACACCACTGCAGGAGAGGAGTAGGAGTACTGGTCCTGACACCACTGCAGGAGAGGAGTAGGAGTACTGATCCTGACACCACTGCAGGAGAGTAGGAGCACTGATCCTGACACCACTGCAGGAGAGGAGTAGGAGCACTGATCCTGACACCACTGCAGGAGAGGAGCAGGAGTACTGATCCTGACACCACTGCAGGAGAGGAGTAGGAGCACTGATCCTGACACCACTGCAGGAGAGGAGTAGGAGTACTTATCCTGACACCACTGCAGGAGAGGAGTAGGAGCGCTGATCCTGACAACACTGCAGGAGAGGAGTAGGAGTACTGGTCCTGACATCACTGCAGGAGAGGAGTAGGAGTATTGATCCTGACACCCCTGCAGGAGAAGAGTAGGAGTACTGATCCTGACATCACTGCAGGAGAGGATTAGGAGTATTGATCCTGACACCCCTGCAGGAGAGGAGTAGGAGTACTGATCCTGACACCCCTGCAGGAGAGGAGTGGGAGTACTGATCCTGACACCACTGCAGGAGAGGAGTAGGAGCACTGGTCCTGACACCACTGTAGGAGAGGAGTAGGAGCACTGATCCTGACACCACTGCAGGAGAGGAGTAGGAGTACTGGTCCTGACACCACTGCAGGAGAGGAGTAGGAGCTCTGGTCCTGACACCACTGCAGGAGAGGAGTAGGAGTACTGGTTCTGACACCACTGCAGGAGAGGAGTAGGAGCACTGGTCCTGACACCACTGCAGGAGAGGAGTAGGAGCACTGATCCTGACAGCACTGCAGGAGTGGAGTAGGAGAACTGATCCTGACACCACTGCAGGAGAGGAGTAGGAGCACTGGTCCTGACACCACTGCAGGAGAGGAGTAGGAGCACTGGTCCTGACACCACTGCAGGAGAGGAGCAGGAGTACTGGTCCTGACACCACTGCAGGAGAGGAGTAGGAGCACTGGTCCTGACACCACTGCAGGAGAGGAGTAGGAGTACTGGTCCTGACACCACTGCAGGAGAGGAGTAGGAGCACTGGTCCTGACACCACTGCAGGAGAGGAGTAGGAGCACTGATCCTGACAGCACTGCAGGAGAGGAGTAGGAGTACTGGTCCTGACACCACTGCAGGAGAGGAGTAGGAGTACTGGTCCTGACACCACTGCAGGAGAGGAGTAGGAGCACTGGTCCTGACACCACTGAAGGAGAGGAGTAGGAGCGCTGGTCCTGACACCACTGCAGGAGAGGAGTAGGAGAACTGATCCTGACACCACTGCAGGAGAGGAGTAGGAGTGTTGGTCTTGACACCACTGCAGGAGAGGAGCAGGAGTACTGGTCCTGACACCACTGCAGGAGAGGAGCAGGAGTACTGGTCCTGACACCACTGCAGGAGAGGAGTAGGAGTACTGGTCCTGACACCACTGCAGGAGAGGAGTAGGAGTACTGGTCCTGACACCACTGCAGGAGAGGAGTAGGAGCACTGGTCCTGACACCACTGCAGGAGAGGAGTAGGAGCACTGATCCTGACAGCACTGCAGGAGAGGAGTAGGAGTACTGGTCCTGACACCACTGAAGGAGAGGAGTAGGAGCGCTGGTCCTGACACCACTGCAGGAGAGGAGTAGGAGAACTGATCCTGACACCACTGCAGGAGAGGAGTAGGAGCGCTGGTCCTGACACCACTGCAGGAGAGGAGTAGGAGCACTGGTCCTGACACCACTGCAGGAGAGGAGTAGGAGCGCTGGTCCTGACACCACTGCAGGAGAGGAGTAGGAGCACTGGTCCTGACACCACTGTAGGAGAGGAGTAGGAGCACTGATCCTGACACCACTGCAGGAGAGGAGTAGGAGTACTGATCCTGACACCACTGCAGGAGAGGAGTAGGAGCGCTGATCCTGACACCACTGTAGGAGAGGAGTAGGAGCACTGATCCTGACACCACTGCAGGAGAGGAGTAGGAGTACTGGTCCTGACACCAATGCAGGAGAGGAGTAGGAGTGCTGATCCTGACACCACTGCAGGAGAGGAGTAGGAGTACTGTTCCTGACACCACTGCAGGAGAGGAGTAGGAGTGCTGATCCTGACACCACTGCAGGAGAGGAGTAGGAGTGCTGATCCTGACACCACTGCAGGAGAGGAGTACGAGCACTGATCCTGACACCACTGCAGGAGAGGAGTAGGAGCACTGATCCTGACACTGTACCACACCAGAAGGCTTAGATTCATGTAGAAAAGGGTTTTCGATTTAATATGAAGTCATGGACAATTACTCTGTGTTAGTTTGAACCTAAAATGTTCCCTGTAGCCTCTTGTATTTGTTGTTAAGTCTCATATGCAGTCCCCTGCTTGTAGCCCTTGCAAGTGCAGCCTTACTGAAGGAAGTTTGCCAGTGGGGTGAACCTTAAGGTTTACTAGTTCAGCCCACTCGGTGTTCAGAGCTACCTCTTTCTGCCCCCTCCCGTCTGTTGTGACAAGATGTGCCGTCCTGCCTCTGCTTTACTATGCTTTCTCTACCGTGATGACACCTTCCCTTGAAACTCAGGTTGATATACACCCTCTTCTCCCAGATGCTGCCTCTGATTTGGTGTTTGTTCCAGAAATGAGAACTGTTTATTTTTTAAAGCATAAATTCCAAAGTTAAAGGACCCAGGCACAATTCCCCAGTACCCACATAAAGCCAGATGCATCTGGGGTTCATTTGTAGTGGCCTGGAGGCCCTGGTGTGCTCATTCTCTCTCTCTATATATCTGCCTCTGTCTCTCTCTTTCTCTTAAATGACTAAATAAATAAAACATTAAAAAAGAAGGGGAATAGAAAAGATGTCTTGAAGGGATCTCAGTAACTGGCCTGAATCCACCTCTTTCAGAGTCAAGGGCATGTCAGAAACTTACTAACACCGTCTCTAAAAGTCTATTTACCTATTCTTGTGAGTATGTATGTGGAAGTGCTCATGTGTCAGAATGTGGGTGCCCATGCCACAGTGCCGTGTGCAGTTAGAGAGCAACTTTGAAGCCACTCAAAGTTCCAATTCAGTTGAGGCAGGTTATTCCTGATCTTGCTCTGCTGTTCTTTTTCGCTGCACTCACTTTACTTCCAGGAAATGTGCCCATCTCTGCTCTTCTGAGACGACATCTCTGGGCATACCGCACGCAGGGGGCACTCAGGGAAGTGTTCTCTCAGTCAGCCAGCAGGCACTCAGAGGCTGCTGAGGCTCTTGTCCAAGGGTGCTGAGTTTCTGCTGGAGCTGCAAGAAGACCTGGGTGTCATGCACATGATACTGGCTCTATAGGCATGCGTAAGGTCATAAAGGCTTCATCCCAGATTTCAAAGGAAAGCATACTTCATTTTGTGTGTGTATGTTTTAAATTTTTATAGGTGTTAACAGACTCAAAGTTTGTCTTGAGTCTCAGAGGAAATTTTGGTCTTAAATTTTTGGACAGTATTGGTCCTGTTATGACTTTGGAGAATCTTAGGGGTTAACTGAAGACATTTTTTTTTTTATCATGACATGTTAATGAGCCTTTGTGGGCTGGGCAGAATGTTATGAGTTGAAAATAGCTTGTTCCCAAGATGGTTGTGATAGTTTTGGAGATGGGGCCTAACAGGGTGGGGAGGGGGAAGGAGGGAGCAAGACACTGGGACTGTCACCTTGAGGTAACTGAAGATGGGCCTAGTGGGTGAAGAGGGTCCCTGGAACCCTTGTCTCCTTGAGGGGCTGCTTCTCGGCCTGGGATTCCCTTTGTGTCTTGCTGTCTGCTTCCTGTCTGTCATGATGTGAGGTGCTCTGTCATATCTACTCTGCCTGGAAGCTCTCTGATATCTGAAACCATTTGCTATAATAAACCATTCTTCTCTTACATAGTTCTCACAGCTAACACAGATCTGCAAAGTGAGAAGGCACATATGTGTACCTTCTTTTGCATGTGTAGTATGTGTGTGTGCATGTGTGTGTGTGTGCAGATGTGTGCATAGGTGGATGGAGGCCAGAGGAGAATGTGGGATGTCCTTCTTTGATTGTTCATCCGCATATTCCTTGAGATGTAGTTCCTTTCTCTCTGAACCCATAGCTAAGACTTTCAAATTCTCAGTGATTCTCTGCTTTGCGATCCCCACAGTGCTGGGGCTATAGGCATGGATGGCCATACCTCGCTGTTTATGTGGGTCCTAGAAATTGAACTGGGGTGGTCTCTGGCCCTCTCAGGTTTCATGCTTACAGCAAGCACTCTTTCCCCTGAGGCATCTCCATAGCCCTGGTTTTTGACAGAAGGCTTGTAGCACAGCAAAGAGGAAGAAATATATATATGTCTATGGAAAAGCCAGCTATCTTGATAGGAGAAAAGCCAGCAAGAGGCTTCAACAAGCACATCATAAATGAGAGGACACTCAACTGGCAAATACAAAAGCATGCATGTAAACTTCGTAATTGTAGAAGTGAAGATTAGAATGAACAGACCCTGTTCATGACAGACATGATGGCTGGAAAGGGTGTTGAGGGAATTATGAGACACTGCTGGAGGCTGTGTGACATGGTAGAGCCACTTTGGAAAGTGTGTTTGGGCTCAGTGGATCACTTGCCACTCAAGCCTGCATGCCCGGGTCTGGAACCCCAGGCCCCATGTAATAGCCTGATGCTGTGACGAGCTGCTGTCATCCCAGCATGCTGACTGCAGATGGACTACTTTCCCCGGGGCTCTCTGAGCAGCTAGCCTGGAAAATGCACGAACGAACAGCAAGAATGGGAAGGAGAGGCTCTGCCTCCAACCAGGTGGAAAGCGAGGATGCATACCTGGAGAGTTGTCCTCTGACCTGCACGTGTGTGCAGAAACGCATGTCAGAAACTTACTAACACCGTCTCTAAAAGTCTATTTACCTATTCTTGTGAGTATGTATGTGGAAGTGCTCATGTGTCAGAATGTGGGTGCCCATGCCACAGTGCCGTGTGCAGTTAGAGAGCAACTTTGAAGCCACTCAAAGTTCCAATTCAGTTGAGGCAGGTTATTCCTGATCTTGCTCTGCTGTTCTTTTTCGCTGCACTCACTTTACTTCCAGGAAATGTGCCCATCTCTGCTTTCCCTCTCACTATCAGGATGCTGGGACCACTGAGGCCCGACACAGCTTCTGGCTTTTTTTTCTTTACTAGGTAGAAACTTTGTATGGACACATCAAGCGCTGTTACCAGCATTTCCCTCCTGCTTGTCCCCAGTCCTCTGAGGGTCTCCTCACTGGCATTGTTGGCATTCACACGTGGCTGTAGGTTAGGAGTTGTGAGAGCAGCGGCTCTCATTGTGGGGCGGGCCATGCCTCTGGACACTCCTCCCCACCCTGTGGCGCTTGTATTCTCTGTGCTCCCTCTTCTGCAAACTCCCCTGAGCCTTGGCGGGCGTGCTTTAATTCTACATTAGTGTTGATTTCTCAGCAGCTTCTGGATTTCTGCTTTGGTGCATTTTGAATATCGTCGGTGTCTGTCTGCATCACCTTGGCCCAGGTTATCAGGCTAGCCATAGAAGCAGCACTCTTGCTCATCTCTCTGGTTTCTCTGTGATTTCACCTGGGTCCTGGCTGCTGTGTGAGGGGTGGTTCATCTCCTGTCAGGGAGTCACCTATCCTTGTCTTGTTGGTAGATTGTGGCTGTCCTTTGTTCTTACTGCTTTGTGAAAAACAAAAACAGTTTCTCTAACTGCGAGTCTTTTTAATGGGATCTGGGAGTTGAAGTGAACTTAGGTACTGAGGAGTGAGCAGTGAACACTTTATTCTCTGAGCCATTTCTCAGCCCTCCAATTGCTTAAACAAACAAACAGTAAGTGGTTCTACCAGTACCTGTTCAGGCTTACCTGGTAAACCAGCACTTCTACTTCTAGCTGGAACAACACACAAAAAAATCTCTCCTAATACTGGAATAGAAGAAGAATGGAGAACCAGGTGTGGTGGTGCATGCCTTTAATCCCAGCACTCGGGAAGCAGAGGTAGGAGGGTTGCCATGAGTTTGAGGCCACCCTGAGACTACATAGTGAATTAAAGGTCAGCCTGAGATAGAGTGAGACCCTACCTCAGAAAACAAAACAAACAAACAAACAAAAAAGGTAAAAAGAAAAAGAATGGAGATGCGGTGTGGCGAGGGATGTGGGCAGGAAGAAAGGGGTTTTCTGGGATAGTCTTAATGTCCTAGTTTGTGCCAGGTGGTGACTCCCCATTTGCTGTGACATGAAACTTCCTACTGTGATGGACTGTACCCTTTGATACTGTGATACTGTGCCAAAATAAATATTCCTCCCTTTAAGGTGTTCTCTGGAATATTTTAGTCAAAGCTGTGCAAAAATGATTTACACAAACCTAGAGAAGAAACAGGAAGTGTGATTCCCTCTGTGATAATTAATTAGAATGGTTTTGATGTTTGTCTTGCTTTTTTTTAAAAAAATGTTTTTCTCAGTAAAATTGAGAATATGAAAAACAGGGTGGTGATCTTGAAAGAGGATTGTAAAGTAGCAGGAAGAGACTTCTAGGGTGTAGGATGTGTCTATGACACTAATATTTTTTGTTTATTTTGTTTTATGTATGAGAGAGAGAGAGAGAGAGAGAGAGAGAGAGAGAGAGAAAGAGAAAAGGCAGATAAAGAGAGAAAGAGAGAATGGGCATGCCAAGGCCTCTAGCTACTGCATATGAACTTCAGACACATGCGCCCCCTTGTGCATCTGGCTTTTGTGAGTCCTGGGGAATTGAACCAGGGTCCTTTGGCTTCACAGGCAAATGCCTTAACTGCTAAGCCTCTCATTTCTCCAGCCCTATAACACTAATTTTAAGTGAAAGTTTTATGGGTGTGCACATGTGTGAACAACAAAACCATTGACCTTAATGGCACACACTTCATTGTAAGTCAGTCACAACTAATTAAAACTGGTGAAAATATAAGCTGGATTGAAAGCCAAAGTTAAAAGGAAACACAGTTTTAAGTAAAATAAAAATGGAAACTATGAACCATCAGTTATTCATCAACCCAAATAGTATGAAAAAGACAAATTTTATGAGAGGAAGAGCTTAAGAAATAAAGCCATTGAGGAAAAAGAACACGATTTGAAGATACCAACAATAACCCTCCTGTAGAGGCATGGGAAGGCAGGCTGTGGAGTTCTCCCCAGACTCTTGGCTCCAGAGTCTGCATGCTGGTTCTGTGTCTGAGCATCTCACCCAGGTCTCGGTGTCTTTTCTCAAGGAGCCTGCCATGTCACCTAGAGAATGGGACTCTTGTGTCACCTTTGAAGTCTTCAGGTGAGACTGTTATGGGACAGTCATCTGGGGCCATTCATACACCGACAGCATCAGCAGATGTCAGGGGAGGAGAGAGGAAGCAGCTGGAGAGCTCCTTCAGTCTCAGGGGACTGGAGCAAAGAGATGATGGGGGGGG
Organism: Jaculus jaculus; assembly: GCF_020740685.1. NCBI lineage: Eukaryota > Metazoa > Chordata > Mammalia > Rodentia > Dipodidae > Jaculus > Jaculus jaculus. Next base: position 3,366,386 of record NC_059102.1, on the reverse strand, counting down.
GTGGTTAGAAAAGTGTACGTGCTGATCTGAGATCTGGCAAGCACAGAGGCTGTGATTACAGGATGGAATTAAGTGTTCTGACGTGTACACCCCCAGAAACACACGCAGGGTTTTCAGGAGAGTGCTGAGTGACCATCAGGCACTCTCTATCTCTGCCAAAACCACCTCTTTGCATCTGAACGCCCCAGCCTTGACTGCTCCCTGTTTTGCAGTCAAGACTAGGGTGTCCTTAGGGAAGACACTTGCCATATTATGTCTGCCCCACTCCATTCCCCCTAAGCAGGGTTGCTTCTGCACTCACAGCCAATCCTCGTCCAATGAAAGACTGTGCTATGGTAACTGAGAAGGACATTCAGAAGCTACCTTGCATCATGAATTTACTGAGGAAACAGTTGACTCTGCCAGGCATACTACTGAGGGCTCCAGAAAATGCCTAAACCCAGATCCTTACATCTATGATTGAGGTACCTTACCCAGCAAAGGGGACTTTGTAGATAAGACTAAACTGAATGTCTGGACAGGAGGATGTTATTCTGGGGTGTTATCTGGGGATATTCATGCTCCTGAAACTGCAGGAGAAAAAGGCAGGGAAGAAGGGTCTGAAGGAATGACAGGGTGTCTGTAAGAGGCAGCAGAGGGTAGACTACGAAAACCAGCAGTGGTCAGATGACATGAGGAGGTCTGAGTAAAGACACCGGGGTGACCTCCAGGCAGTGGTCAGATGACATGAGGAGGTCTGAGTAAAGGCATGGCGTGACCTCCAGGCAGTGGTCAGATGACATGAGGAGGTCTGAGTAAAGGCATGGGGTGACCTCCAGGCAGTGGTCAGATGACATGAGTTGGTCTGAGTAAAGACACCGGGGTGACCTCCAGGCAGTGGTCAGATGACATGAGGAGGTCTGAGTAAAGGCATGGGGTGACCTCCAGGCAGGGGTCAGATGACATGAGGAGGTCTGAGTAAAGGCATGGGGTGACCTCCAGGCAGGGGTCAGATGACATGAGTTGGTCTGAGTAAAGGCATGGGGTGACCTCCAGGCAGTGGTCAGATGACATGAGGAGGTCTGAGTAAAGGCATGGCGTGACCTCCAGGCAGTGGTCAGATGACATGAGGAGGTCTGAGTAAAGGCATGGTGTGACCTCCAGGCAGTGGTCAGATGACATGAGGAGGTCTGAGTAAAGGCATGGGGTGACCTCCAGGCAGTGGTCAGATGACATGAGTTGGTCTGAGTAAAGGCATGGCGTGACCTCCAGGCAGTGGTCAGATGACATGAGTTGGTCTGAGTAAAGGCATGGCGTGACCTCCAGGCAGTGGTCAGATGACATGAGGAGGTCTGAGTAAAGGCATGGGGTGACCTCCAGGTAGTGGTCAGATGGTTGAGGAGGGCTTGGTAAAGGCATTGGGGTGGCCCCCAGGGGCTGGGAATAGGTTCAGCCCTGGAGCCTGTGGAAGACTCAGGCTCTTCATAGCTTGCAGTCAGGTTTTGTGATGCCCTCACCTGTGAGTGGCTACATGTGTGCAGCTTTAGCACCTCAAGATTGGGGTCATTTGTCCCAGAAGCCCGAGGAAGCCCATTGTGTTGTGACTGGTGCTGTCCTGTGCTTGGACAGCCATCCATAGGTGCTGGAAGCAAGACAGCTCCTCAGCTCTGGACTGGAGAGTAAGGTGCCTGGGGCCTTGGCCGCAGTGTTTGCTGTGTCTGAGAAGGGCTCAGTGGAGAGAGGAGCCAGGCTGAGGCCTGGCTCCTGGTCGCCCTACATCCGGGATGGATGCACCCGCAGTCCTGTCTGAAGTGAGCTCTGCTGCTCAGCAAGGAGTTGGCTAAGATATCACACTTCTGACCCCAGAGATGGCCGGGTCAGGTTACAGAGGGAGATGGGCATGCCGCTGAAGCCCAGAGGGGGCACCCCAGCCTCCTCCACTGCCGCTTGTTTTGCTGCTTGGGCCCACTGTGTTGGTGTGACTTGTGTCCCTGGTGTTCAGAGCCGTGTCTAAGAAGGAGGAACGCTCTGCAGCACTCTTTCCCCTCCCACATGTGTGGAAGTCACAATAAACAGAGTTTGTGCAATCTCTTTATGCAAAACACCGGGCTTATTGCTCACCAAGATTGAAATCTGCAATGAGCGCTTGCTTTGCTGCTTGGCTGAGCACCACGTCGGGAGAATGTGTAGTTAACGATATAGTATAAACCAGAGAGCTTGGTTCTTATAATAATTTTGTTATGGTCAATCTAAACCTAATATCCTTTTTCATAGCATTTTCTGCTACCCTAAATCTTCCCTCTGAAAGGCAATAATGGGAAGGCCATCAGCAGGGCTTATGGGGAAACGACTGTGGTTAAGCGGCTCCTGATTAGTGGCTGCTGGCCCTTCCCCTCATGTGGAATTAGGTGGTGTGCCCCAGTGACCTGCCGGTGACAGCGAGGGTTGGCTTGTCTCAGCTTGGCCCTGCTGCATCTGAACAATAAGGGATTTGGCCTCATCTCCAGGGACAGCCGGTTCTGACAGTCACTGGCTGCTGACAGATGTGATTGTCTCTACACTGGCCACACCAGGCTGGAGCGGAGCCCAGTACCTCAGGGAAGCCCGTGGACAGGGACCTAGGAGGATGTGGGGGACATTAGCTGCTGGGTTTATGGTAGGGCTGGCATAGTGGTTACCCTATCTCTTTACCACCCAGGGAATGGTTGACAGCAAAATGCCCAGTGCGGACTCCTTGGCTGGGGTGGGATCAGAGTGTGGGTTGGGAGACTGGCAGCAGAGGCAGGAGCTGCTCCACTCCCACCTGTAGGCAGCCTGAGCTCACCCGTGGCCCATCATCGGGGTATTCCATGGCTCTGCACGGCAGGCAGGGATTTGCTCTGGAGGGGCGGGCAGAGAAGCCCTAGTTCTTCTGTCTGCATGCAGAGACATGGAGGCCTTCTCTCAGGTCAGCTGGCAGGAATCCCCTTATATTGGAAGACAGTTCACCCCATGGCCAGGACCAGCACAAGGTCTGGGGCTGAGGGATTCAGAGGTCAGTCTGGGTCATAGGACAGCGGACCCTGTCAGGTCTCCCCGCCATTCTTCCTGGTAGTTAGTTCCACAGACATCCTGGCCCAGGGACGCTTCTCAGCCTTAGAGGAGAGTGTGCGGTCAGCATAAACCAGGGCAGCAGTGTCCCCATGTGGAGGACTGCGGCTCCCCAGGACGTGCTTCCTGCTCCTGAGGGCCAGTGCTGAGGGCTGACCCTATGTGTCATTCCCACTGAGAGATGATGGAGACATGCTACAGTTGCTTCCTCATGTCACAACGTGTTTAGGGACCGTCAGCCTTTTCAAAGGACAGAATGCAGCAGAAGTCTAGTGTTAGACTTCTGGGGCTATTACAAAATACCAGGGCTGGGATGGGGCACAATACCCTAGAAACTTGCTCTCTCACAGCCCTGGGAGCTCAAGGTCTAAGGTGTAAGACGTTGCTTCCTGCTTCCCTGGGGTCTCAGTGGGTACAAATCTCCCATGGCAGGACATCAGTTAGATTGAATAGGCCCATCCTCACAGCCCTGATTTAACTTACCCAGTTAAGATCCTCTGTGCAATCGGGTCATGCTCTGAGGTTCTAGGGGTTGGGGCCTCCGCAGAGTCCCAGAGGACCCCGTGCCGCTCCCATATCTGCAAGCTGCTTCCAGTGGTGCCGGGACACAGATGGACTGCCTTCCTCAGCACCGAGCATTCACCTTCCATCCTGCCGTGGGCGCATGTATGTGGATTGTCAAGTAGCCTCGGTACCATCCAGGCTGCAGGACAGACTCAGGTCTGACCCTCTTGGGACCCGTGACAGACAGCGGTGGGGCTGAGAGCTTGTTTTTCCTTGAGGTGGGGGGTGAGAGCCAAAGTCCTTGACTGAGGCATCAGACACTCCTTTCCCAAACATCCATGAGGCGAGGGGCTAGCTGATCTTACAATGATCCACTGAGGGTGGGCTCCCTCCCCCTGTATAAAATGAGGAGTATCTGGGTTTTCGTAAGATCCCATGTTGCTCATTCATGGAGCCCACATTCTGCAATAGTTTTCCTAGCTACCTCCTGTGCACATGTTTACACATCCAAACACATCACACACATATACACACACACCACCAAGTTAGCATGCCTTGGAGTTACAGTTCCTGCATTAGCCAGAGACTTCGAGTGCAGTTGCCTCTTCCTCAGAGGACTCAGGCTTTTCCTCTCACGCGCCCTAACAGCTGGCTGAGGCCCATGCAGTTGTGGGGCGGCACGTACTACTCAGTGTGTAGATTGAGATGCACAACTCATCCCAGAGCTCCTGCGGAGATCGAGGCTGCAGCTTGCCCGTTTGGCCCCTGTCTGGGGCTCAGCCCGGCCTGGCTGGCTCACGGCACCGGCCCTGCCAGAGGTCTGCAAGGAGTGCCACCTTCGAGGTATGGCTTGAGTTCAGAGTAGCCAGGAAGTCACTGTGTGTACAATGTGTGTGTGTGTGACTGTGTGGCGCTCCTTACACCTGCCTGTGTGGTCAGAGGAGGAGGTTGTCAGGTGTCCTGCTCCATCCCTCGTGTACCCACTCGTATTTTTAAAAAAATATATATATATATATTTTTTTTAATTTTTATTAACATTTTCCATGATTATAAAATATATCCCATGGTAATTCCCTCCCTCCCCACCCCCACACTTTCCCGTTTGAAATTCCATTCTCAATCATATTACCTCCCCATTACAATCATTGTAATTACATATATACAATATCAACCTATTAAGTATCCTCCTCCCTTCCTTTCTCCACCCTTTATGTCTCCTTTTCAACTTACTGGCCTCTGCTACTAAGTATTTTCATTCTCACACAGAAGCCCAGTCATCTGTAGCTAGGATCCCCATATGAGGGAGAACATGTGGCGCTTGGCTTTCTGGGCCTGGGTTACCTGACTTAGTATAATACTTTCCAGGTCCATCCATTTTTCTGCAAATTTCATAACTTCATTTTTCTTTACCGGGACATACTATAAAAGCATATACTCCACAAAGTATGAAAATCTGAAAGAAATGGATGATTTCCTTGATCTATATGACCTACCTAAATTAAATCAAAATGAGATTAATCACTTAAATAGACCTATAACAAACATGGAGATCCGAGCAGTTATCAATAATCTCCCAACTAAAAAAAGCCCAGGCCCGGATGGATTCACTGCTGAATTTTACCAGACTTTTAAGGAAGAGCTAACACCATTGCTTCTTAAGCTTTTCCAGGAAATAGAAAAAGAAGGAATCCTACCAAACTCCTTCTATGAGGCCAGCATCACCCTGATACCAAAACCAGGCAAAGATAGAACAAAAAAAGAAAATTACAGACCAATCTCCCTCATGAACATAGATGCAAAAATTCTCAACAAAATATTGGCAAACAGAATACAAGAGTATATCAAAAAGATCATTCACCCTGACCAAGTAGGCTTTATCCCAGAGATGCAGGGATGGTTCAACATACGCAAATCTATAAATGTAATACATTACATAAATGGGTTGAAGGACAAAAACCACATGATCATCTCATTAGATGCAGAGAAAGCATTTGACAAAATCCAACATCCCTTCATGATAAAAGTCCTACAGAGACTGGGAATAGAAGGAACATATCTCAATATAATAAAGGCTATTTATGACAAGCCTACAGCCAACATATTACTAAATGGGGAAAAACTGGAAGCTTTTCCACTAAAATCAGGAACAAGACAAGGGTGTCCACTGTCTCCACTTCTATTTAATATAGTTTTGGAAGTCTTAGCCATATCAATAAGGCAAGAGACACACATAAAAGGGATACAAATTGGAAAGGAAGAAATCAAGTTATCACTATTTGCAGATGACATGATTCTATACATAAAGGACCCTAAAGACTCTACTAGCAAGCTGTTAGAGCTAATCAAAACCTACAGCAATGTAGCAGGATACAAAATAAATACACAGAAATCAGTAGCCTTCATATATGCTAACAACAAACACACAGAGGATGAAATCAGAGAATCACTCCCATTCACAATTGCATCAAAAAAAATAAAATACCTTGGAATAAACCTAACTAAGGAAGTAAAGAATCTATACAATGAGAACTTTAAAAATATATTTTACTTACTTATTTGAGAGAGAGAAAGAGGAGAGAGAGAAAGAGAGAGGGAGGGAGAGAATGGGCACGCCAGGGCCTCTAGCCATTGCAAATGAACTCCAGACCCCCTTGTGCATCTGGCTTATGGGGGTCCTAGGGAATCTAGCCTCCAACCGGGGTCCTCAGGCTTCACAGGCAAGTGCTTAACCACTGAGCCGTCTCTCCAGCGTCCCCTGTTTGCACCTGTGTTGGAGTCTCTTACTGACCCTGGAGCTGGCTGTTTCTAAGTGAGTTCAGTGATTCTCTGGTGTCTGCTCACAACAGAACTGGACACACAGACATGTGTGGGAGTGCCCAGCTGTGCGTGTGCATGTCTCAGACTTCTTTGGGCCCTCATGCTTACACGAGAAGTGCTCTTAATTACTGAACCATCTCTCCAGCCCCCTCTGTGTGTGTTTTGAAATGTAAGTGCCTTTCTTTCTGATCACAACGAGAATACACATTCCTGTATTTACTCATACTGCACAGTAAAGGACAGGAAGGTGACAGTCTACAACCACATGCCTCTATCTAGAGCACGCCCCCACCACCCAAATCTCTTCTAAGTAATAGGTTTGCCCATGAGCTTTACAGACATGGCACAGTGGAGCACAAGTGTACCTTTTCTTCTCACCAATCACTTATTAATGCCACCAGCCTTTGGGAAGGAACACTCGTCTGGCCTGCTATTAGCAATGGCTGGGTTAATCCATGTCTCATTGTGGATGTGACCCTGCTCACAGTCACTGGGATTTACCCTAACTCACCATGACTGGAACTTTCCCAGTCAGAACAAGTTCCCAGGAATGGAAAGATCAAGTCCAAGCACAGATGCATTTTAGATTTGGGTTCTGTTGCTCCTTTGGCCTGCCGTGTGTTGCCTCGATTTATAACTCCACAACTATATGCTTTTCAATCTTTGCCAGTCTGACATGCGGGAAGTGATATCCATTGCGGGCTTTATTCCAGAGTCCTTGACATATGTCTGCCACTCTCATGATTTTCCGGCTGCCTTCTCTAACCTGCTGCTTCTCTCACAGCCAAGGAGAGGGAGCCCGTCTCTTCTTCTCTTCACTTTTCTGCATATTCAGGTGACTGGACTCACTGAGGTGACGGGGCACCCAGCAAGAAGTCATCCAATGGGCCACAGTGATTGGATTTTTAATTGTCGACGTCAAGATGTTGGCAATCACTGGAAAAATAAAAGCCTGGTGATGAACAGTCTCTTTTCATCAGGTCTGTGTTGGCCAAATAGTTAGTGCAAAGAAGTATGAAAAATGGCTGGTAGTGGGTAGCAATGATAAATGGATCAAAAAGATTTATGATCGTTCACTCCTTCCTGAGAAGAGAGACTGGGGAGGCCATGAATGGAAAAGTTGAAGGGCATTTAATTTAAAAAGCTTGTCCTTGCCATGAAGAGTCCACCGTCTGGAGGGAGTGAGCTGGGTCCTGAGTGTCCACTGAGTCCACACTTTGCTGGGCACCAAGCCCTCAGCCCAATTTGCTTTTTTCTGACTCATGTGTCCTATGTTCAAAGTCACATTTGGACACAGACTATGGTGATAGCTCCACAAAGAGAGGTCCTGCTCCTCAGAGAGGCTGTGTCATTGGACGTGGACAGCACTGAGGAAAGCCACTGCACAGCCAATTGTAGGGTTGGGGTCAACCTGACTGTGGCTGCTCTCCATTGTCCTTGGAATCTCACTGTGGGTTCAGTCTGGGGGTTGGCGGTGGGAATTACATGATTGAGGTGTTCATTGGTTGCAGGATGTCTAGCAGTGCGACTCATTTACTAGTCCAACACTTGGTGAGCTTCTTTTCCCATTTGTCTACCATCAAAGCCCATTTCTTGTCTTATTAGCCAGCACTTCCCACACCCTTCTGCCTTCACAGAGCACTTGAGACCATTTCCTGCCTTGACCCCCTGGAAAGAGCAGAGGTTTTATGATTCATCAGACTGGGGTTAGAGTTCTGACCACCAGCAGTAATATGCTTTGGGGAAAGTTACTCATTCCTTTGAAGCCTCTGTTTTCAGCGTCTGTGAAGTGGGACAGTGCCTTTCAGTTTGTTACCAATGTTAGTTTTGAATTATGTCCTCTAAAAACCCACAGGTCCATGAGACCTAGGGGTGTAACACCTGATGGTGTCTGGCTAAATGCATATATTATGCTCACCAAACTGCCCAGTGAGCACTTCTCTTAATGTTCATACCCTTATATTAATGCTACTCTGACTTTTGGTTAGAAAAGCTTCTATTTTCAGATGGCAGTGACCACTGGGATGATGCAAAAGGCATCACAATGCTGAGAAGTGACAGAGGAGTACTCAGCACTGAAACATCTCTATCACTCCTTCCAAGGCTCAGATTCCATTGCAAAAGAGGTGGCAGAAAGAATGTAAAAGCCAAAGGAAGGGTAGGACTCCTTACAATGCACTCTTCCAGACAAAATGGCCTGGGTATTCATGACCTTGCAGTGCCTGGCACTACCTACACAAGAGCATAATAGGAAGAAAAGATGATGACATCAAAATAAAAGATTGAGAGGGGAAGGGGATATAATGGAGAGTGGAGTTGTGAAGGGGAAAGTGAGGGGGTGGGAATTATCATGGTTTGTAGTCTACAAATATAGAAGTTGTCAATAATAACAAAAAACTCACCTGTTGAAGTCCTAATGTCCAGCACTTTGTTCTCTGTTCTGATTAGAAGGCCACCAGTGGAGATTCTAATCCAACAGGACCAGTGTCCTTATGCAAAGGGGTATTTAGAGACATGCAGGCAGCATGCGGGGAAGACACTTTGGTGCACATGGAGAAGGCCATAAACAGCCTCCCAGGAGGAACCAGTCCCGCCTCACCCTACAACTGAGGCCATGGGATTCTGTTGTTAAAGTTGCTAGCCCGAGGCACTTGGATGTGGCCATTCAAAGAAAGAAACCTGAGTGTGATTCAGGGTAATTATTCCAAAAGTAGGAGCTCAGATGAGCTTGCGGCTGTTTGTGTATGACTCCGAGGTTGTCTGGGCAACACAGGGCAGACTTTCCACTTGGGAAGGGTGCCACATGCGGGCTGTCATCCTTTGGAGAAGTCTCCAGAATGCTGGATTTATCTAAGAAAGTGAATGTTAAAGCTGACTTAGACTCAGCTACTGCTTGTAAATGCACTGATGGATGGGATTTCAGCATTTTATCTCGGGCAGGCAGCTACAGAGGCCTGGTGTGTTTTCCTTGTGACATTTAGCATGCCCCTTGGTCTCATGGGGATCAGGAGATTCCTCACAGGCTAGCCTCTGTTCTTGGAGGGGTGCTCTCTAGTCTGGCTGAAACCTCACCCCTGTCTGCTGGCTGAGTGCCTTCTCTCTCTGTGGCCTCATCATCATTCTCACCTTTCCTTCTTCCATCTGTTCAAGGTGGCTTCAAGGCCTCCTCCACCATGCTGCTTTCCCAGGTCCCTCGAGCAGGTGCAGGGAGGCACTGGTGGGTGTTTTCTGCTTCATGTGCCTTGAGGCAGGACCAGCCTCTCTCTCTCTTTTTTTCCTGTTTCACCTTCCCAGCCATAGCCAGTAGGGTTTCTTGAGTGTGAAGATTTCCGAATGGGTAGGCTGTGGTAAGAGCCTCAGAACTTCATATTTTTAATTCATGCTGAAAACAGCACTGACTCCCTGACCCACTTATTGCTGGACACTAGGTGCTGGCATTACTGGGCAGTGGAGTTGTCTCTGGGGTTCCCCTATCTGTTGCTCTGCACCCATATTGCAACTGTCCATCTCTCTCTAGTCCTTCTATGGCCTAGAACACTCTGCCTGGGCAGGAGAATGTCACAGAGGTAACATTACCAGGTCCAGGTGCCAAGTGACCCTGAAGCTCCCAGACCTAATGGTGCCATAGCTGTTGAGGAGGCCAGGGCTGTAGATCCTGCCCATTGGTCAGGAGGCCAGTGCCTGACCTTGTGGCATTGCCAAGATTCCAAGACTCATTAGCTTAAGGGTCCAGGAGGTGAGAGGTCTGCAGGCAGCTGCTGTGTTGGCTCTTAGCTATCTGGGACTGCTGGGATAAAGGATCTATCAGCGGTCAAGTGCAGGCCAGGCCTCTGGTCTGTAGCTTTACTTGGAAATTTCAAAGTTACCTCTTCTTAAATTGTCCTCACTTGGGCCCTGTGGTGTCACATGAGGTGCCTTTATCTGTATGCAAATGAGGCAGAAGGCTCCCTGCTTCTTTAAAGGCAGCCTGACATAAGCAGCCTTTTGTGGGGTGCATGATCCAGAACACTGTCTTTGACCTGTCCATGTTCTGAGTCTTTGTACCCCACCTGTCCTTGCCGTGTGTGCATGTGTGTGTGCGTGCGTGTGTGTAACATAAATGTGAATGGGAATGAATGGCTGGGCAAATGCGACTGTGTGAGACCAGGAGTATGAACACAAGTATAAGCATGTGAGTGTGCAAATGGATAAGAATCCGAGAGTGGAGAGAACGAGGGACTGTCGTGCATGAGTGGAAATCTGAGAGTGGGCTGTGTGCTGTGTGTTTGGGTGGGACCTGTTGTAGTCCACCAGTATCACCAGTGAGCATGAGACAGCACTTGATGAAGCTCACACCTTCTACTGTGCACTGAGATGGAGCTAGTTGGGTTGAGAGATACCTTGGGATAACCCAGGAATGTCTGGGTTCTAACTCTACTTGGAGATTATTTTTCTGGTTATAGAGAACAAATACAAGACAAGAAACCAATTAAAGATGAAAAAAATCATTTTGCCTTAAAAATCATGGTGGTAGGCTACTTATAGAGCACAGGGCACACCTGCATCCTCACAGAACGCAGGGAACACGTGGATCCTCACAGAGCACAGGGAACACGTGGACCGCACAGAGCGCAGGGAACACGTGGATCCCCACAGAGTGCAGGGAACATGTGGATCCTCACAGAGCATAGGGAATACCTGGATTGTCATAGAGCACACGGAGCAACTAGTTCCCCACAGCACAGTCTTGCATATGGCGTTTACCTGGGCATTACCTCTCTGTAGAAGCTGGTGATGATTCAAGATCATGAAAGACTTCAAGGAATGCGATCCCCAGGTCTCAGGAAGGGGATCGAATGACCTGGTAGTGTTCAGGCTGCCCTCTGGAGTATACAAGAAGGCCAAACCCTTTTTGTGCTTTGCTGAAATGTGCAGTGGTTCAGCTTTCCCATTTAATAGTTCTGTGGACATTCCCTTAACACCTTCTCAGCCCTTCTAGAAATGAAAGTGCTGTCAATGCTGGCCACAGAACACCACCTGTGCTCAGCAATGTCCCACTTGTCCACTCCTTGGCAGGAGCTCCCACATAGCATTCTCTAGAATTATGGCTACATTTCAAGCTCCACGCCTGAAGCAGTCTGCAGTGGCACTGGTGTGGTGTCAAGGGCCATTGCAGCAAGTCACCATGACCTTACAGCTCCAGAAGCTAGACGTCCTGGTCTAGGTGTTGGCTGGGGTGTTTCCTTTTGGTTCTTGGGTGACTCTGATCCATGGCTCTTGTAGTTTCTGGCCATCACCTCATTCCTTGGTTTGTGTCTGAATCTCCCTAGTCTCTCTCTGTTCTCATATGGCCTTCCTTCTTTCTTGTGCCCATGTGTCAAATGTCCCTTCCTTTTCTACTGTGAGGGTGTTATTCATTAGGGTGAGGACTCATCCTACATGTTCCTATTTCCAACCCAAGCCGTATTCACATGTCTAGGGTTAGGGGCCATGGTCAATCCACTACCATTTCTTCTCATATCTTTCCCTGAATCACTCTGTTCTCACATGGAGAGGGGGAATCATGTCCTGCCTGGGAAGTGCACAGCATGGCATGTCAGAGGAAGGGGCATCAGGGCTGACACCCAGCCTTGCTTGCCTATGATGGGGGCTGGTGGGATTTTGGCCCAGTTTGTTGTGGTTCTTAGAGGTGGACCCTGAGGTTGTGACTACAGTCAGATCTGGCTCCAGGGTGAGGCCCCTCTGGTCATGATACTTTTGTCTCTGCTGCCCTTCCCACTGTGCCCTGTGGATGGGGCTGCAGTCTAGGCTGTCCGCTGGTGCTCTCTGCCATGCTTCATCCTGAGATATTTTTCTAAGGCTGAGAATGGAGATAAATATGAAATGAGTGTACCGAGGCTTCTTCCTGTTTTGGAATATGACATCTGAGAAAATACGGAAGTTAAGCTACAGCCTGAGCTGAGAGGACAGAGGGGACCTTCCCTTCAGTGTCTCCAGGGTGGGGAGTGATGGATTAGCTCGGCATTGGAGCTGAGGGAGACCCAGCTCTGGTGTTCTCTTTGCCAACAGCCAATGCCATCCTTTCCCGCTAGGGGGCCCTCTGGCTTTTTCTACAGTCAACAGTGATTATAGTGTAGATTCTCAACAGTGGGCTCAACAGTGTGCTCTTGAGAATCAGACCATGACACAGTTTGAGCACACAGTTACCGCCAGGGTTCTGAAGAGCTTACTTCTGGACACACAGAAAAGCCAGAGGCTGAAGGATTCAGTTCCCAGTTTCTCCCTTCCAACCAGGTACAAAGTAGGGCTCCATGGGAAACCAAATGTGGCCATTTGTGAGGATTTTCTCTTCCCTAAAGCCCTCTCCAGGTGGCTGGGGGCTGTGGCAATGGGGTCATCACCAGTGTTGAGCCATTTGGGGGCAGGCTGCCAGGCTCCCTAAGGGGGGACTGGAGGTAGAGGCCCTGCCCTCTGGTTCTCTACAAGGCAGACCTCCGGGAAGAAGGCTGTGGGTTACTACTGGAGAGACCCAAGTGGCTTAGGCTGGGGATGGTGTTCAGCTAAGTGTCACTCACATGAGTGCACGCATGTATCTCCTGCAGTGAGCAAGATGCAAACGTGAAAGTGGAAATGCTGAGGGATGTGGTGCAAAATGGCCTCCTGCCTCCTAGTGAGGGCTTTTGACCCTTAGTGCTGGTGTCCGGGTCTGGAGTGCTCCCCAAGGCCCGTGTGTTAAAGGATTGCTCCCCAGACCAGGGCACTCTTGGAGTGATGACATTTTTAAGAGGCAGGCCTGGTGAAGGAACTAGGCCATGGAGGGCATACTCTGGAAGGGGACTGTGAGGCTGAGGGGCATGCTCGCCTCTGTCACACACGTCTCCCCTAATGTGACACCAAAGCAGCAGGGTCAGCCCGTGAAGAACGAAAATCTTGGTGACCACCTCCAGATACTCACAGGAAGCATGAGGCGGAGAGGCTTTGGGGGTGCACTCCATAGCTTCCTCTGGCCACAGGTCTGGCCTTGCTCCTTGTACCCTCATCCCAACTCTCTGCACCTGTGGTGTGCACTACACCACGCTAAGCCCTGCAGAATACAGAAGCATGTCAGACATTAGATCTTAGATGATTCCTCAAAATGCCATCATCATTACTTCACATTTAAAATGCAATAAAGCCTAATGTGGGGGCTTACATCTGTAACCTCAGCATTTAAGAGGCAGAGGCAGGAGGATTGCTATGAGTATGAATCCAGCCTGAACTACAGAGTTAGACCCCATCTAAAATAATGACAACAGTGTTGGAGAGATGGCTTAGCAGTTGAGGTACTTTCCTGTAAAGACAAAGGGCCCAGGTTTGATTTCCCAGAACCCATGTAAGCCAGATGCACAAGGTGGCACATGTATCTGGAGTATGCAGTGGCTAGAGGCCCTGGTGTGTCTATTCTTTCTCTCTATTTCTGCTGTTCTCTCTCTCTCTCTCAAATAAATAAATAAAGTATATATTTTTTAAATGACAGCAATGAAAATGCAACAAAGAAATCTCTAGCAGCAAGTACCTGAATGGACCCCTCCTTTGGTCTTCAGGTACCTCCAAAGGTCCTCTTAGAAAGGGAAACTAGCTCCCTCCTGGCTAACCCTCATAGTGCTGGAGAGCCCTATGGGAGCTGCTGGAGTGCAGCAGTCACCAACAGCATGGACAAGTGGGGGACCCTGCAGACTTACAAAATCAACCAGCTGGGCAAGATGTACAGACTTGTATAATAGTGACATGCAGCCACTACAGGTAACCAGCTGCTCTCCGACTGGATATCAGTCCTGCTTAGTACTCATATCTGGTACTGGAAACCAAGTCAGAATCCCAGAGTCAGGAAAGAGTGGGCTGGTACACCAAAAATCTCCTAAACAAATTCACATACCTCCTTTAACCAAATTGTTCTCATGCTTGGTCAGAGAATCTATTTAATTTTACAAGTGATAGAGGAAACACAGGAGAGTTTAGATCCATCAATAAGACAAGAAGGTAGCCTATTGTCCACCATGAGGCTTACTACCTCTACCACAGCTTCCAGGGCCCAGGAGAAATTGTAGAGGAAGCAACATCAGTACTTCTCTTACTGCTAGCCTGACAACCAGCCCCAGGGTGATGGTAACAAAGACTTAGAATAAAACCTATGCAAGCAAAAATTCAGAGACTACAAAGAGCTCAACACTAAATCAGACTGCCAACAGACCTGCCATGGCTCAGGAAACTTTGTGGAGGAGGTGCGGAAAGATTGTGAGAGCTGTAGAGTGGGTAGGAATACCCTGAGGCACAGTTCCCCGCTCCCCCAAAGGGACTGACTGAGACCTTCATACCCCAAAGTGACTACGAGAACACCACTTAGGATGGCACCTAGGGTAACAGGAATTGGGGAGAAGGGACAATAGTGTGTAACCTGTTATCATATATACAAAACCAAATTTTTTAAAAAAATTTATTTTTATTTATTATTTGAGAGCGACAGACACAGAGAGAAAGACAGATAGAGGGAGAGAGAGAGAATGGGCGCGCCAGGGCTTCCAGCCTCTGCAAACGAACTCCAGACCCGTGCGCCCCCTTGTGCATCTGGCTAACGTGGGACCTGGGGAGCCGAGCCTCGAACCGGGGTCCTTAGGCTTCACAGGCAAGCGCTTAACCGCTAAGCCATCTCTCCAGCCCCAAAACCAAATTTTAAAAAGGTATAATGAGCCTGAAAAGAAAGTGGATCAAAGATGTCATGAATGATGTAAACAGAGCCAGAGGAACTCCCCCATCCAGCCATACTAGATTACAGAGTAGCCAGTGAAACCAGTGGGGTAGCAGTTGCCTGTCACTGTTGGAACAAAGCATCTGATCTGAAGCAGCTTGTAGAAGGCAAGGGTTTATTTCAGCCTGTAGTTTCGAGTGTGGAGTTCACATGGTGGGGACAGCATGACGGGAGCAGGCAGCTGAGGGTCGCGGCCTACAGCAGCGCGCAGGAGCCAGCGTGTGTGCTGGGCTTCGCGTCGGGCTGTGACACGTGAACTAGCCTCAGCAAGGCTCCCTCCACCCCACAGACCCCACTCGTTCCCCAAAATGCCACCAGCTGGGCATTAAGTATGCAAAACACATGAGCCTATAGAGGAATATTTTATTCAAACCACCATGTACTCTGAGAGAATTAGACTTGGCAGGAAATGGCGAAAAAGACTCAAAATAAAAAAAAAAGTTATATCAGACATGGATTTATAATTTATGCAGTTTTGGAAAACATAATTGTTTGTAGGATGGCTTACGTACAATAACATGCTCCCATATTTTGGGTTTTGATGAGAGTCACTTGTGTGATCAACCCAGTAACTCACAATACAGGGTTTATCCTGTATGTGGTGGGCGTGTGTTCTAAGCCCAGGAGGATGTCTGAGATAGTAGACAGGACCGAACCAAGCATGTGTGCATATATGCACATATATCCTGTTATGGTTGATAAACTCCCTTCAAACAGGGCTAACTGTGGTTTCTGGAACTACAGGAAACAGAGCCGTGGATGAGAGGGTGCCGAAGTGCTGAGGTGAGCCTCCCCAGCGAGGGCTTTCTTCTACGTCATCTTTTATTTCAGCCCAAGGCACACCCTGATCTGCTTTCTGTTATTGGTGAATCTCATCCAAACAGGACCTTCCACGTAGCATGAGGATTCTGAAATTCATTCATGTTGTGTATAAACACGCAAACGATCTCTTAGCTGGGTATGGAGGAATATTCCTGTAATCCCAGCATTTGGGCGGTAGAGGCAGGAAGATTGCTCTAAGTTCAAGGTCTGCCAGGGCTGCATAGTGTGACACTATCTAAACAAACAACAAAACACACATTCTGCTTTATCACTAAAGAGGGCTCTACCACAATTGTTCAACCATCTATCTTCTGTCTGAGGGAGTTTGGGCTGTGTCCAGATTTAGCTATTATGAATAAAGTGGTAAGAATAATCATGAATCAATGCTCACAGGGCAACATGCATTTTCCTTTCTCTTGGATAGTGCCTAGGACCAGAAGTATTTGGCAAGTATTGGTTCAGTTTTTTTTTTTTTTTTTGGTTTTTCAAGGTAGGGTCTCACTCTGGTCCAGGCTGACCTGGAATTAACTCTGTCATCTCAGGGTGGCCTTGAACTTATGGCAATCCTCCTACCTCTGCCTCCCGAGTGCTGGGATTAAAGGCGTGCGCCACCACGCCCGGCTTGGTTCAGTTTTACAAGTTACTGCCAGCCTGTTTTCCAATGTGGTTGATGCACACTGTATGAGATCTACTTTCTCCATATCCTCACTAACCCTGAAAACTGTCAATGTTTTAAAATTTTACCCCTACATATATGTGTGTCATAGTATCTCACCTCACTGCATTTTTTTTCCAAGGTAGGGTCTCACTCTAGCCCAGACTGATTTGAAATTCACTATGTAGTCTCAGGATGGCCTTGAACTCATGGCGATTCTCCTACCTATGCCTCCCAAATTGAAACAGGGTGTTAGGGGATCAGGAAAGTCCTTGAACCCCAAACCCTGGGTTCATATTTGCATTTAGCCAAAGAATTGGGCAAAAGAAACTGAGAAGGATAATTATTGAATTATTATATTTATTGAGAGAAGTTCAAAATCAAGAGAAGGAAAATTGATACACCTATAAGAAATGTACAGCGAGAGTTACAGAGGTGAGCAAAGAGAGCACCAAGAGCTCCTGCTGTGTGGACAGTGGGAGAGGGTAGAGAGGCCATGTGGAGTAGGGGTCAGGGGGTTCTCTCACCTTGTGTCAGACCGCCTGGGCTGGGATGGTGGTGGGGGGTGGAGAAGACTCTCTACAACTCAAGGTTCATGAGTGAGGAACGGGCCACCAAGGGAGGTTGCCCTCCCCTCATAAACATATTTACAGCCTTACATTGGTGGGTCCTACCTTCGGGCTCAGGTGAGCCAGAGAGACAGTTGATTGGTCTGGGCTAGAGGCTGTATCAGAAAAAGGGACTAGCCATGACTAGCCAAGTTTTGGGGGCTGAACTTGACCAGCCACAATGTTAGGATTAAACCCTGGGAAAGAAGACCTCCCTCCCAGGATGGGCCCAGGTTGTCTGTGGAAAAGCAGATCTATGGAGGCGATAAGAAGTTAGATCATACTGTGATCTCTAGCAAGGATATTTTCAGAGGCCCAGTCACCCTTACTGCCTAACAAAGGTACCTGACAGAATGCTGGAATTAAAGGCATGGGCCATCATGCCCACCATGTATTCTTTTTTTTTTTTTTTTGTCACTGTGGTTTTGATTTGAGTTTTTTAAATAACATTTTTATTGACAACATTCATAGTTACAGACAATAAACCATGATAATTTCTTCCCTTCCCCCACTTTACCCTTTGCATTGATTTGAGTTTTTAATGATTTTGTTTTATCACTTTTTTAGTTAGCACATAAAACAATAGGCTTTATTAGGGCATTTCCATACATATATATCATCTTACTTTCTTTTCATTCCCCCTGCTGACTTTCCCCACATCCCTTTCTTACTGGTCTCCAGCTCAATCGTCCCATTCTGCTTTCAAGTCACATGTATTCCATTCTCTCCATTCCCTTCTCTTCCTTTCCCTTTCCTTTAGAACTCTTCCTGCCTTTACAGTCCCCTCTCACTTTCATGACTCTCTCTCTCTCTCTCTCTCTCTCTCTCTCTCTCACACACACACACACACACACCTGAACTTAAACCTACATTTACATGAGGTTTTGTTTTCTGGAGCTGGGCTTGATACCAGGGCTTTACACGTGTAAGAGCTCCACCGCGGCCCAGTGCTCCTGCCCTGAGAGGCTTGTTTTCCTGAGCTGACTTGGCATAGCTGTGGCAAGTGCTTGCTGATCACCCCTGTGTAAAGAATTCAGTCAAATCTTTTATTTTCATTTTTTCCTTTCTTTTTTTTCCAAAAATTTATTTATTTATTTATTTGAGAGTGACAGACACAGAGAGAAGGACAGATAGAGGGAGAGAGAGAGAATGGGCGCACCAGGGCTTCCAGCCACTGCAAACGAACTCCAGATGCGTGCGCCCCCTTGTGCATCTGGCTAACGTGGGACCTGGGGAACCGAGCCTTGAACCGGGGTCCTTAGGCTTCACAGGCAAGCGCTTAACCGCTAAGCCATCTCTCCAGCCCTTTTCCTTTCTTTTAAATTGTGACAGCAGTGTGTGTATTCTGGCTGAAGTCCTTTAGTAACTGTTTTGTGAATATTTTCCTGCAATCAGTGCTTTGCCTTTCATTTTCTTAATAGGAATTAAAAAAAGAACTATGAATTCAAGTGCAGTTTTCATTTTCCCACTACACATGCTCTTGGAGGGTCACCTAAGGAGGGGTTCCCTTTCCAAGGTCTCAAAGCTTTCCTTGAGATTTTCTCAAGTTTTATAATTCTGGATTTATATTTATTTTTATATTCTTTTTGTTTCATTTTTGGTGGGCTCATAGTATATTAAAGCACAAAAACTTCCATGGGAAGATCACATAAGTAATGAGTCATTCGGTTCTGAAGATAATCACAGGACTTACAAATAAATATGTATGCATACATATATATATACTTTTTTCTACTGAGCATAAAGAAATAGGTAAAGAAATAATGTGCTCCAAGCAGTATAGACACAAATTTAAATTGTTTAATGTTCCCTTTCAAAAATGTATTTTCATTTTTTACTAGTGTATATTCATTGTACCTTATATTACCATACATGCATATGCTATACTTTAACCAATGGTCTCTTTTTACTATCTCCATTCTTGTGTCATTGTGACAGTGTGTGTAATTTTGGGAATTGCCGAATCTCTGCTTTGTGCTGTAATTGGTCTATGGTAATAACTGTAGCTCCCTCTACAGATTTTTTTCCCTAGGAAAAGGCTTTTTTTTTTAAAAAAAATTTTCTTCCTTGGACATTTTATGATGTAGATGCATGGGCTATTTTTATTTTTGTTTTTCATGTAATGACAGAGTCACATGCAGCTACAGTAATTATTAAAAAGCGACTACCAGTAGCCTTTACCCAAAGGTATCATCTTACAAAACCATAGCCTTGTGTCACAATGAGAATACTCACAGCGAGACAGCCGCTGTCCAGAAAGACACTCTGCCCCACAGGATGACACTCACAGCCTTTTCCTGCTCACCTCTCTCCCTGGGCCCTCATTCCTCTTGACCCCCTGGTGACCACTGGTCGATTCATAATTTCTGTAATCTTGTTGTATGAAGAAGGCTACACAAATGGAATCCCACAGTACATAACCTTTGGGGTTGGCTTTTTGCACTAAGCATAAATAATTCTCTGGCTATTTCTAGGTGCTGCTTGTAACAGTTGCTTGTTCCTCTTCATTGCTGCGTGGAATTCTGTGGATGTATCATGATTGTTCAACCATTCACCTGGTGATGGGCAGCTGAACTGCCTTTATGTATTATGAATAAAAATGCTACAAACATCCTCCTACTGTCTCCTGTTTGCTGTTTAAGCCTGCATTCCTCTGATACAAGTTCAAGTGCTGTAGTGCGTATTTGAGAGATGTTTAGTTTTTATGGAAATTGCCCAAACATTTGAAAGGGAAGTTGTGCATGGTAAAGTAACCCAGTTCTCTATGTTCTAGTCGGCATTCTGTGTGACACTGGATTGAACTTTGGCCACTCCAGTCGGCATGGTGTGATAACCTGTGATGTTTTCGGTGTCCATTGCCTGTGTGAATAAAGATGTTAAACATCTTTTCCTGGGCTTGTTTGCTGAATGTCATATTGTACTCGGTGAGATTTCTCCTCATGCCTTCTTCTCTTCTGTTTAGTTTGTCTATTGTGGAGTTTGACAGATAATTGAGTCCTACTGATCAAGTTTTCTCTTCAGGGATCATGCTTTGTATTGAGTCTAGGAATTCTTGGCCTGGCCCTAGATCCTGAAGATTGCCCTCCATACTACATCTTAATAGCTTTGTAGTTTCCCATGCTTATGTTTAGGTCCATAGTCAATTTTCAGTAATTTTTGTTTGGGTTAGTTACAGGTGTGCTCCAGCATCATGCGCATCTTCACTGAGTGGACCTTGCCTAGTCTTTTTGGACCTCAGGTGGGATTTTGTGCATCTGTCTCTAGGCTGTTTGTTCTGCTCCATGATCTCTGTGTCCAACCTTCTGTTCATGCCTGACAGTCTTGATCAAAATAAGTCTTGAGCTAGGCGTGGTGGCACATGCCTTTAACCCCAGCACTTGGGAGTCAGAAGTAGGAGGATTGCCACAATTTTGAGGCTAACCTGAGACTACATACTGAATTCCAGGTCAACCTGGACTAATGAGAGACCCTACTTAAAAAAAAAAGGTCTTGAAATTAGACAGATTAACCCCATTCCCACTTGCTCCTATATATATATATATTTTTTTTACAATTGTTCGTTTTAAGGATTCTAGTTCTGTTGCCTTTTTATATAAAATTTAGAGAAATACTATTTTATATCTATACAAGATCTCTTGCTAGCATTTTGATAAGAATAATACTAAAACTATATACATTTGAGAAGAACCGACTTTTTTCTATGTTGAGTATTTTAATTCATGAACATGGTATCTATATTTAGTTAGGCCTTCTTGGATCTATTTGATCAGCATAGTTTTTGGCATGAGTTCTAGAAATAATTGCTTAAATTTATAATTGTTTCATTTTTGAGTAATCACAAATCATACTGTTCTGCTAGCAGATAGAAATAAAGTGAATGTTTCTCTTTTACACTATAAACTTTCTGAGCTTACCTAATGCTATCTGCAAATAAGGAGGGACTTTTATTTATAATTTCTGTGTTTTTAGGTACTTTTCTTGTCTTATACTAAGTAACATTTCTAGTACTGTGTTGGAGAAGAACAATGAGAGAAGACATCTTTATCTGCTCCTGATCTTAGTGAAAGAACATTCAAACTTTCATCATTAGGTATAATGTTCAATGTGTTTTATTATTTATTTAATGTTTACTTTAAAGAAACTTTTTATTAGCCAGGCGTGGTGGCACATGCCTTTAATACCAGCACTCGGGAGGCAGAGGTAGGAGGATAGCCTTGAGTTCGAGGCCACCCTGAGACTACATAGTGAATTCCAGGTCAGCTTGGGCCAGAGTGAGACCCTACCTTGAAACACAAAAAAAAAAAAAAAAAAAAAAGAAAGAAATAAGAAAAAGAAAAACAAAACAAAACAAAATCACCTTTTTCTCTTTTCCAAATCCTGCCTCCACTGAATCCCTTATTTGCAGCCAGGCTTTCTTCACGTCGTCATTTATCTCCCTCCTATTCTGCAGGTCTCATGCAGGTAGCACCAGCCACTGTGAAATGTCTTCCAGTTTCGCACAGTGCTCCTACCTTTCTTTGGTTCTAACAATTCTTGCTGCCACTTCTTTCTCAATGGTCCACAGGCTTTAGAGGGTATGATATAGATGTCTCACTGCATTTAAAAGAAATGGTCCTGAGTAAGTTGAAAAAACCCCCTTTATTCCAATTTATCTGAGCAGGTTTAAAAATCATCAGAACACTGGGTTACATACACCTAGGATGAAGCTTCACAAGGTGGGCATGTCATATATAATAGAACAGTAAGAATTTTAGTTCATAAACACTTCACTCCAACCCATCACCACCAAAAATCCTGTCTATCACTAACTTCCCCAACACTAACAAAGGCCAAGTGGGGACTCCAGACACGAACCCTTGTGATGCTATAACAAGACACAGAACCACTCCTTGTGGGGAGCTTCAGAGCTTGAAATCTCATTCCTGCCCATTGGAAGTGAGGCATTTCCCTCCCACTGTAGTGTCCATGGAGACGCCATCAGCAGTAAGTGAGTACTGTCTGGACTTGCCAGTCTCTGGGGACCTCCATGAACTCACCAGTGTGTAAGGTCTTTGAAGCCATCAGTTAGATCAAATTATTGGCCTTTGGTGATTGATCTCAAATTATAGCTCCTTCTAACTCACTACAGGTTGGGGATGAGGCTGAGTGATTCAGCCCTCTAGTCATTATTAGTCTTTCTAGAAACCAGCCAGCCAACCCCATCTGAAGCTGTCTTGTGGCCTTAGAAGAGCCACATCAATCGCATAAGCTCAGATGGTAGCTGGGCCTGGTGATCCAGTCTTGTAATCTTCCTATTGCAAGGCTGACATAGGAGGAGCACAGGTTCATGACCACAGAATGAACTCAAGGCCAACCTGGGCAACTTAGTGAGATGCTATCCCACTGCTATGTGTAGCTCAGTGGCAGAGAGCTTGCCTAGCATGCATGAGGGTCTAGGTCCAATCCATAGTAAGTAACCACACCCCCAAACCCACCCCCATGAAGGGGATTGTTATAAAATGATTTGTTCCTAACTCTGTACATTTTAGCCTAGAAAATTAGTTTTGATCATTTTCTGGTTTTCCTTTATTGTGTTCATATTTTCACACAATCTTTGATCTTACTCATCACAGGTGTCGTAGCTTTAACAGTTATATTTCTCACCCCTCCTTGGCTTGGTCTCTCCTGGTCAAGGAGCCACATTATCCTGTTTCTTTATGTGTTCAGTTACCATTTGATTGAACACTTGTTCACTTGCATACCCTTGTTGAGGATGTTTGCTGTTGTTTTCCTTCAGTGACTTTTGGTCTACTTTCTGGCAGGAATTCAGTTACTTGTCAATGTCCTTTCAACTGTTCACCAGCCCTGTTAGAGTGGGTTACAGCCACCTGTGTTCTAGGATGAGTCCAGTCCTGTGACCAAACTTCACATTTTAGATCTCTGCTGAGCTTACCAGGGGCTTCTGAAGTCTCCCCACATGGGCTTTTTTGGGACTTGAGTGGTTCCCAAGTCCATGTAGACTCAGGATTGCTTTTATCACTGGTTATTCATTTCTCTTTTCCCATCTTGTTTGCTTCTGTCCTTGGCAAATGAGTTCAGTATTCAGCAATAGGCCCAAGGAGACCCTGCTTGTGGCTCACCCATTAAAAACTGCTGTTTTAGCCGGGCATGGTGGCGCACGCCTTTAATCCCAGCACTTGGGAGGCAGAGGTAGGAGGATCGCCGTGAGTTCGAGGCCACCCTGAGACTCCATAGTGAATTCCAGGTCAGCCTGGGCTAGAGTGAGACCTTACCTCAAAAAACAAAACAAACAAACAAAAAAACCCCTGCTGTTTCACATATTCTTTCCAATTTTCTAGTGCATGATAAACAGACAACCTTCGCATGAATTTCTCCCTCATTTTAGGAGCAGAAGTTCACACTCGCGATTCCTGGTGGGGTCCTTGGCCCAGCTGCATTTCGTGCTTCACACTTCAATGAATGACAGAACAGCACAACGTTCATGAGACGCTTATGATGAGCTTTCAGGAAGGTGAGGAAAACACTACGCAGTGAAGGAATTTTGAAATTATGCAATACTAGGTTTATTATTTTGCCAAATTTACAGATATCTATTCAGAAGCTTATTTTGTGGTTTCCTAATGAAAGACAATAATTCATGGTGCCCCTTGGACAGGTTTGCTCTCCTGCTGAGGCAAAATGACTAAAACAGTCCTCATAAAACAATGTGAATGCAACACTGAATACATTCTTTTCTTTTTTATTTATTTATTTTTTTATAAGAGAGAGAGTGTGTGAGTGCAAGAGAGACAGAGAGAGGGGGGGGGGGGGACAGAATGGGCATGCCAGAGCCTTTAGCACTGCAATTGAACTCCAGATGCATGTGCCACTTTGTGTGCATGTGTGGCCTTCTTCATCTGTCTTTTGTGGGTTTTGGGGAGATTGAACCTGGGTCCTTTGACTTCACAGGCAAGTGCCTTAAAAACTAGGCCATCTCTGTAGCCCCCGAATGCGTCCTTTATTTGTATGTGTTGTTGATGGCATGGAGACTCAATCAAACTGGAACCTTAGCAGCTCACAGACGCAGTGGGAGCTGTGCTGTGGGCGCATAGAAGTATGACTGGGTCTCAGATACCTTGGCTTAGAGTATCTGCCATGGCGCTTTAACTGAGAAGCACTTGGAGAATCCATTCTTTTTGTCCAAGGAAAAGAAAGATGTTTGGGAGAAAGCATGGACTCATTAAATAGCTTCTCAATAACAACATTGCTCCGGGGATATCAGCCTGAGGCTGGCTGGGGCTGTCAGTGTGGCCTGAGTTAGAAAAGAGATCATAGGACTCTGGGGTGGAGTCACAGGCACCATCTGTATGCTGCCTGCAGCCTGCGTCAGTGCAGCCAGGGCTGTACACAAGTTGAAGCCAGAAGTATAAAAAATACCATGGAAAATCAATTATATGATTAATTTCATAAAGGCAAGAACTTTGGAATAAAGCAAAAACTTTATAACACTTTGTAATGGAAGGGAATATCATTATGAAAATACTTTTCACTTAAAAGATTTATCCAACATAAACCTAAGTTTTCTTTTACAAAAGAATGTATTTTAAAATTTCTGATTATTTCTAAGATGACAGGAAGGTCTTAGAATATTCTACCTAGGATATATTTCTGCAAAAATCAATATATTTAATCCAAAACTTCAAAGTTAAGGTGATATTTAGCCAACAAGTGAGAAATATTTTTTGGAAAGGAATTATGCTATAGAGAGAACATTAAAAATCCCCGAGCTGGGATTTGGAACTGTTATTTGATTTTGTTGCTGACATCCATACATGCCACTCTCATATCTATGGCTGTCTGGAAGCAAAATTTTTCTAATGCAATCAAATTTTCCGAATGAAGACTTTGAACACATTTGTGAAAATGGAAAATGACGCACTTAGTGTCTAGCCAGTGAGAATAACTCGTCCATGCCAGGGAGGCTGAACTCCTTCTACTTCCTCAGCTGGAGACTATCCTGTGAGGCTCCTGTCCCTGCCGGTGTGAGAAAGGCCCATGGTGGACAGGGCCTGGCTTTGTAGTCTCCCGGAACTACAGCATGCTGCCCTTTGTGCCCACGGCTGCAAGTCCCATGTTCCGTTCCAGTTAATAATCATTGAATGTCCACTTTGTGTGTGTTTTGGGCTGGTGCTGGGAAGACGCTGAAAGGGGGCAATGCCGTTTCCTGAAGGGAACTTGTAAAGTAGGAAGGAGTCCACATAATCTGCGTGTGATGGCTCTGAGTATGGGTAGGGGTGGAGGCCTGTTGGCAGAGAGGTGGCTACTAGACCAAATATGACGCTGGATCTAGAAGCAAGGAGGTATCTAGTAGGGGGAACATGGGAACCACACACAAGCAGGCAGTCGTGGTTCGTAGTGGACTTTCTTGAGCTCTGACGTCACCCTGTACATCTCCCTGGCTTGGCCATGTTCAGAATAGCTGTCTGAGAGGAGCTGTGTGGACATGCTCCCCATCACACAGCTCATCACCTCTTCTCTTCTGCTACAGACGTTCCTTGCCTGTGGCTCACTTACAGGGATTATCATAGGCAGAAAGAGCTTATCCCAGTCTGCAGCCACTGAACAGACCCTAGTCTTACAAATTCTGGTGCCCCAAGGACAGGAGCCAAGTAACAGTTTGAAGATACTCATCAGTCATCAGCCTGATGGGCCAGGGAAGAAACATGCTAGACAAGAGGACTGGCCATGACACCAGCCCATTTCACAGGTCTGGAGGCTGCTCAGCCAGAGAACACTGAAAAGGGCCTCCACTGCTCTCCGTAGACCGTGGCTCTGCTTGCTCAGCATAGCTGCTGCAGTACAGCTCTTGGTGGCTGCCCTCTCTTGGGAGTCCCATGGACTGACCATCCCTCCTTTTCAGGTAACTTAAAGAGCTGACTTCCTTGTTTTCTGTAATTCAATAGCTGAATAAAAATAATATTTCTATATGAAACATAGAAGTGCTTTCTGCAAAACAAATTTTATTATGTCAGTAAAAAGAAGAGTCTTAAAAATACTATACCCCCAGATTCTGTTTTATGATTTCAACTGAATGGATTTATAATTCCAATATTTTGGGGAAGGAGATAGCCCAGTTAGCTTTATTTTATTTCAAAGAGCATGGGGGGAATAGGATGAAAGGATGAAGATGACTGGTGACATGGAGTCTCCCATCAACACAATTATTATTATTATTTTGTGTATATACGTTACAGTTTTATTTTGTGTCATATTTTTGTGCATGCACATGTGTATATGCAGATGTGCAGTCCAGAGAAGAATTTTTCACGTTCTTTATCTTATTTCCTCAAGACAGACTCTCACTGAACCTGGAGCTTGCCATTTTCCAGTCAGACTAGCTGCTCAGAGAGCCCCAGTGGCCCTCCCGTCTCTGCCCCTCAGCCCTGGGGTAAGGGGCGCACGGCAGTGCCCATCTTCTGTGTGGACGCTGAGGATCGAACCCAGATCCTCGTGCTCGTGAGGCAAGAACTCTTCCCTGCGGAATCATCTCATCTCAGGCTCACATATTATCGTGATTACCTGGTTGATGCCAGGAATTTAAAGACTGTTCCGCTGATGTTCTTGCTTGTGTTTGGTCTGCAGATTATTATTTTTTAAAAAAAATCTATCATGATTAATTTATAGAAACTGAGAAAATGGGAGTTTTGAGAAGCAGTGGGAATTGTGTTGGGCAACCCTGGTTTCATTTCTCCACCTATTCCAGGTTTTGGGAGAATCCATTTAAGTTAAGATGAGTGAAGGTGCTGGTTGATCAAAGGCCCCGAGCCCGGTACTTGCCTTAATTAATATTAATGAAGTTTGGTAGCCAATGTGTGACTTGAAACACAGCAAAACATGTGTTATTTAGACTAATTGAGTATTTAACAATCTGTGAAATCAATGGCATGGATAATAATTTACAAAGGGAAATCAGAAGACGTGAGAAGAGGGGATGGTTGCCTCAGAGCTGCCACTGTGTGCTGCCCCACTTCTTTGGTCCTTCAATTCCTGATTGTCCATCTGCAGCCTCGATGGACACACATCAGGGACTTCTTTCCCTGACACAGGACTTGGGTCTGCTTCCCGAGTCACTGTTCTCTCATGTGGCTCCTTCACTGGAAAAGTGGAGTCAGTCCTGTGGGCCACTGCTCACCTCTCCTGGGCTGCTCCCTCAGAAAGACCCACACTGACATCACTCCCCACAAAGGGGTAAGGTCTGTAATTAAAACCATGAGCTTCATAGTCCCTGGGCTAACTCTGAGCTTTCTGAGGCAGGCCTCATCTGGGCTGGAAGAACTAATTAGGGTTAATTAACAAAGTCAAGGAATAGTAAAGAACTAGAGAACCTCATGGGTTTGAAGGGAGAGCCTGGGAGCTTCCCAGTGAGGCTCCCTTTCTTGCAATGTCTCACAGACATGTTATTAAGGCTTTTATCACGTTGACAATACAATCACGTTTTCTTTTCTCTGCTCTCCTTTGATTGTTCAAATGAAGCTTTGATCCTTGTTTTTCATTTATCACTGAAGGAATTTTCAGACCTTTAATGCCTGAAGGTAGATGCCTTCAAAGGGTCCCAATTTTGTGGCACGTTCCACAAAGCGTGCATGATACAGGATCTCAGCACCTTGATTGTGTCACCTCTGTGTCTCATGATGGATCTTGAGGCCGGGGTGGGGAGAAATGTACTCACATCTCTGCAGTAGGCTAGGTACAATTCTACCCCATTGTGTGGGGAGCACCATTCATCTCCCCTCTGAAGCCAATGACCAGGGTTAGGACAACCTACACAGGGTAGAGAGCAAAGTCCTGTAAGACGGCCCTCACCTGGGGATGATGGGGTCACATGCTCCCCTCATTTCTATGTTCTCAGCATCTCAAAGCCTCTCTCACTTGATAGGCTCTAGATAGCCAAGCACCAGGCCTAACATGGTGTCTTCTGTAGAGGGTGCAGATGAAGAGGTTTGTAGGCTGGGATCTGGGAAGCCCTGTGGGGTTGGAATGCATCACCATCCTAGATCACCCACATGCACATTAATCGGAACTCCAGAGCCCTGCTGCCCGGTTTCATGGGGGCTTTGAAGACATGCAGGATGGACCCGTCTCATCATAGTTCACGTGGCAGGACTGGCTCCAGCTGCTTCTCTTCCTGGGGATTAGAGGCTGAAGGTTCCAACTCTGATCCTGGTTGGTTTTCTGGAGACATGTCTGCTTCCTAAAGTTCCTATCCCTCCCCTGCTGAAGCCACCTCATTCATGGAGAAGACACTTCCATTCACACAGAAGAATTCAACACTGGAGAGTTGCAGAGGACATGTGAAGCTCTGGGCTCTGGGCCAGCATGTTGGAGGACAAGACCAGATTAATCTCTTCATCACACCACATGTCTTCTGCTAAGCATGGCTACCTAGTTAGAGCTATACATTCACCATGCTGGCCAGGCCATGGTCAGAAGTGGGCAGCTCAGGTGGCCTTGAGGACAGGCAGCTGTGGGAGGCTCCTGTTTTATTCCACCCTGAGATGAAGCTCCGCAGCACAGTTGATGGAGTGTCTCCCTGGCTGGCCGGGTCCTATTGAACGCCCCTGCTCTCCACTGCCAGCACAAAGGAAGACATGATGTCATGCAAGGGGTGCAGGAGAGAAATCCTCAGAGCACTCTCCACAATGGAAAGCTGTAGATCCCTCCTTACGAGCATGTAGTCCTGACTATTTCCAAGCATCAACCTTCTCAGAAGAGCCAGGTCCCAGGTGGAGGGTATTGCCCTTTCACTGGCTCCATGACCAAGTGGAGAGTCCTCCTCCCACACGGCACAATTTTTAGGTAGAGGGTTCACACTGCCACAGGGACCTCACTTCCAGACAGAGGCCCTTTCCTCCCCTGCACAGGCCTCATGCTGGCTGTTGTCTCATTCTGAGCTGTCTGGAGCAGCGCCACCCTTTCTTCTCAGGTTGTGCCCTCCAGGCCCTGCCAGCTTTTCTTCCTAAGACAATACAGAAGTGAGTACAACTCAGTAAACCGAGAAGCTCTACTCTGCCCTTTGAAGTAGAGGGACCGTGTGGCTCTAATTTACATCTGCTTGCTAGGTTCAGTGGTGGAGCTTTTGTCTAGCATACATGAGGCTCTGGGTTTAATATTCTGCACCACAATGTATAAATAAAACATGAGTTTTTAAGCTTTATTTATTTATTTGAGAGAGAGAGGGACAGAGGGAGAGAAAGAGAGGGAGGGAGGGAGGGAGGGAGGGAGGGAGGGAGGGAGGGAGGGAGAGAGAGAGAGAGAGAGAGAGAGAGAGAGAGAGAGAGAGAGAGAGAGGGAGAGTAGGCATGCCAGGGCCTCCAGCCACTGCAAACAAACTGTAGACACAGACACCACCTTGTGCATCTGGCTTTTGTGGATCCTTTGGACCAAACCTGCGCTCTTTGGCTTTTCAGGCAAGAACCTTAACTGCTAAGCCATTTCTCCAGCATCAAACATGAATTTTTGAAATCCATCTTTTCCCCATCCATATTGGTGGTGGCTAAGGTTGTAAAGGAACGACGGGAGCTGTCCAGAGTCCTGCTAGGCACTAGGGATGTAGCTGCACTCAGACTGTCTTCTAACCTAAAAATACTGCAGGGGCGACCGGGGGAAAGGCTTGAAGAGTTCCCAGGCTTTTTAGGCATCTCCTCTCAGGTTATGTTTGATGACTCATGTTTTCCCTTAGTGGGTCATCTAGTCAATTTGATGGGATTTAGAATTACTATGGGAACAAATCTCTGGGCATGTCTGCAGAGGACTTTCTAAATTAGGTTATTTGAGGTGAGAAGATCCACCTTAAATGTGGGCAATGACATTCCATGGGCAGAGAGTCCCAGACTGAAAGAGAAGGAGAAAGCGAGCTGAGCACAAGCATTCCACTCTCCTTGTCCTGACTGGAACAGGAGACCAGCTCTGCTTTAAGGTCCCACTGCCACGCCTTCCGTACCACGATAGAGGGTAACTTTGAACTGTAAGCTGAAATGACCCTTTCTTCCCTAAGTTGCTTCTGCTCGGGTATTTAGTGACAGCCACAAGAAAGTAGCTAGCACGCCTCTTCTCAGGCGCAAGGTGTCTCTCCCTGCGCAGGGGATGTGCTCCCCGGCCCCCTGTGCTCTGCCTCCCCAGCGTCTCTCAGGCTTCGGTCGCAGCCAGGACCACTCACGGACTTTCTGTGAGCTCCGAACCTCCTCCTCGGTGTTCCTGGTGCGCCACTCACCAGAGCAGGACAAAGCAGCGAGCAGAGCGAGCCGCTGCCTTTGCAGGTTCCAGCTCGCGATGGTCCTGTGCAGGGAGGGCTTCCTCTTCTCGCCCCGTAACTTGTCCTTTGAAACTAGAGCTCAATTTTATTCTAATTTTGTTGGATCTTAGTTTTAGTTGAAACTTAAACTTGCCCCAGGCCCTGCTTCTCTGGGACATCTAACTGTGTTGTGGAGAAGGCCAGGGGCATAGAGAAGGGTGGTCGGCTCCCCTGTGGCTACTGACAGGCCAGGGAAGGAGTGGGGCCATATCCTCCATGAGCACCTGTGGGAGAGGGAGACACACAGTGAAGTGCTCTTAAGCTCACGGGCTCTGAGTGTACTTCTGTTTTGACCGTGAATCCTTTCCACATGCTCTCAGATGGGTGACTCGCAGGGTAAGTTCCTTCTGTGCCATCCTCCCTTGATATCCACCTTAAACCTGAGCTGAGCCCTCTGCCATCATTTCCATCTCTGGATATCTTTCCTTTCTCATGTATTCATATTGTTGACTCAGACCTGTTCACTTTGTAATTGAGTCTGTTCTGTAGGAGAGACCCAAAGGCATGGTGCCACACAGAACCACCAAGCAAGGCCAGAATCATGCATACAACTTCACCCAACTAAGATAAACTTTCACTGCTCAGTACTACCCACCCACTAGAGTTTACAATCAAATGCAACCCAAGACCACACCTGAGGAGTGTGGAGCATTGTAGTTAGTGTGGACAGCTCCCACACTGGGGCTTGTCCTTGTCTTGCCTTAGCTGAAGGAGGAAGAGTAGAGAGGTTGGCTACGCCCCTCCTCCACCAGACTTAGCACCTGCTAGATATCTTGTGACGGAGAAAGCCACTAGCTTTCTTCATGAGCCTGTCTATGGAGACTGTACTATTAAATAACATGCCTGGTTCATGGCCAGGGGCTTTGGGAGCCAGGGTCTGAATCTGAGGCTGTTATTTTCCCAAAAGGTTTATGATGTTGGGTGGTGTTCTGGCTGTATAAGAGGCTTCCCTGTGTTGACAGTATCTCAGGCTATATTATATACAGGGTCAGGTATGGTACAAAAGGAGTGCAGATAGGGAGAATGAACAGCCCTCACAATATGTGTACTGGCTCACTTCATGGTGCTGGTGAGAGGGCTGTACCTCTCTCTTCTCCCCCCTCTCTCCCTTCCTCTCTTCAAAGCCTTCCTGGGAAGTTCAAAGCTCTACACATCTGTGAGAATCCCCCCTCTTTGAAACTCCAGAGCAGAGTTCTGAATGTGCAAGGGAAATTATTCTCCTGAGGCTCAGACTCAGGTAGATACACAAGAACAGAAATTTGGCGAACTTGCAAGTTGTTCTCTTGCTGGACATGGGCTATGACCAGCAGCTGTTCTCCATTGGTCTGACCCCTCAGTGATGCATCCCCTGAGCTTGCTGCCCTGCTTGAGCATTGCATGTCCTTTCTTAGGAAGGAGCAGTTTCTGGATGTCCCGATGGAACTTCCGCATCTTCCCAGGAGGCTTCCTGCTTAGCGCAGGGCTCGCTCACCTGGAAGTCTGAGCAGGAGACACCTAGAGCAGAATTTCTGACTATAGGTGCTGCTTCCTCTTGAAGGAGAGAAACTCTTGCTTAACAGTAGGTTTTGTTCAGTTGCAAATGGCTGATTTGCCCTACCAAACATGGACTCTGGGCTTTTGTGTGGACCTACAAATACATTGACTTTGGATTTCTGGCTTCCAGCTCTGAGAGAGTAAATATTATATCTCGGTCCCTGAGTTTGTGGTAGTATTGAAATGGAGGTCCTAGGACGCTGATAGGCTACCACTCTGAGAAATCATGTCTCTCTCCCTTGCTCTTACCTTTCTGGCCTGGTTTAGGTGGGCAGCAGCGTCTACGTGTCTTGACTTCTCTTTCCCTTCTTTGGTTTCCATGAGAGCTAACGCTCAGCTTGAGAGTGAGGCCTCTTACCAGGGATGACCAGGGCAGACCAGAGGAGGTTCTGCTGTCATGGGAGGTGGGGATCCTGGCTCAGCACCAGAGGCACAGAGACAAGATTTCAAAAGAGGTGGGACTGGGATGGAGAGATGGCTCAGCAGTTAGAGGTGCTTGCCTGTAAAGCCCGATGGCTTGAGTTTGATTCTCCAGCACACATGTAAAGCCAGATGCACAAAGTGGCACATGTGTGGCAGAAGAGCCCATTCTCTCTATATCCTCTCTCTCTCTCTGTCTCTATCTCAAATAAGTAAATAAATAAATAAAATATTTTAAAAACCCAAGAAGCAAGATTGGTGGTCAGGGTAGCTGATGGCAGTCTTGGACAGTTTAGGTTCATAAACCTTCCTGTGTGGTGGCCATGGGCCAGTGGAATGACCTGGTGGGTCTGAGCGAAAACCTCGAGTCAAGTGACACTGTTAGCCTATCTTTGCATCATAGACATAAAGGCTTAAGTGAGGTCTGGTTAAGACCAACATATCATGACCAGTGAATGATACTCTATTGATGTGAGTTGACAATGGGCTTAAAGGTTAACTTTTGAGTCAAGCCCAAAGCAGAACAGACCCTTTGGCAACTGCACCTGTCTGTGTATGATAAATACATCTGTGCTCCAGAAAACAGAAACCAACATTTGTATACTGATGTTTATCAGCTTTCCCTGAGAAGGTCAAATACCTGAAAAATTAATTTGATCTAAGATCTCTCATGTTGCACAATTGCTCTCTCAGTAGACACTGATTGAGCATCAAGGGTGTGCAAGGCTCTGCTGTGAGGGTTTGGAACACGTGGAGGGCACACAAGTCTCTGCCTGGCCTCATAGCACCCGCGCACTGGCTGTGGGAGGTAGGTACAAAACACAAGATAAATAAACAAGAGCATCACTCACAGGGGCAGCCAGCAGGGGATGAGAGCATGAAGCAGGGTGGGGATAATGCTCAGATACATGGTCAGGACTCACTCCATTGAGAAAATGACATTTGGACAAAAGCATGTGGGAGGTGACAGAAATAGTTGTGCTGAGTCCTGGGAGAAGAGCATGCTTGAAGATCGCAGAATTGCAAAGGTCTTTGGTTCTGGACTATTCTGGGAGCACCCACAGGTCTGAGGCTGGGGAAGAGTAACTATGAGAGAGGGCAGCTGGTATGAGGGTCAGCGTCATGGGTCCCAGGGGCGCGTGGCCTCCAGAAGTCAGGACAGAGGGCTGCTCATATTAGAGAGCCACAGGAGGCTAAGAACCAAGTAAGGGCCCAGAGTTTTACAAACTATCCTGGCTGCATAAGGAAAGTGGATGGTCCAGGGCCTGGGGGCCACAGGGAAAGCCTGCAGGAGGCTGAGTCAGCAAGGCAGGGAGACCTGCCTGCATCCTTGAGAAGGTTGAGAAGCTGGCAGAGGATGGGGAAGACTGGGTCCAGGATGAAGGAGGAGGCATCACTCACCTCAAGACACCCCAACGACAGGCGGCCTGATGGGGAGGCAGAGACCTGAGATGTTTCTTCAGGCAATCTCACGTGGAGGTGCACGTTGGACGCAGCATGTTCGGGGGCCCCTTCATCCTTCCGTGGCTCCTCCATTTTGGGGACAAGTGCCACAGTCCCAGCTTTGTTAGACATGCAGGCAGTATTCAGTAGTAGCTCCTAACCCTTCCTCCCCCAGCCAGGACGTGGCTCGGGGAGGCTGCAGTATCCACGGTGAGGAACAGACCGGCTGACTGCACGGTCAACGACACATCAATGCCTGTCGGAAAACTGGATTATCTGACTCCTTTGTGCCAGTTTGCGGTGCTGTGGCACTTGAGGCTGCTTGGCCCTAAGATGACTGGAATGGACAAGGGCAAGGGAAAGGTCTTTTCGCCCACAAGGGGCAGCACTGCACTGACCACACCTATACTGTGTCCAGGGCAGAAGGACTCTGCCCTCAGGGCTCGGCCTCAGCACCAAATGGTTCATTCTGGGAAACAGCTTGCTTCTCCCAGTTCTGTCTCCGTGGAGACCAGAATGAGGCAGACCATGTACCTGGTAGGGTGCCTACTGTAGAAGGGAGATGGGGGAAAAGGGAGACTCTTCAGGGTGGGATAGAAGACCCAGGAGAAAACATGACAGCAACACACTGTCGTCGGGCAGAGAGTGTGAAGCTGGGCTTTGGCGGGGAGGTGGTGGCCTGTGCAATCTCCCGGGCCAGATGGCACCACCCTTACCAGGCACAGAGCCAAAATTTGCTTCTAAGGACACACAACTCCGAGCTGCCCTGAGGGTGGGAGTGTTCTAGAATCCTTCTGGCCCACAGCAACTGAACACACAGTGCAAATTTATGCATTTATGCAAATCACAGCAACTACAAATTCTGGCAGTGGAGACCTCTGCTGCCCCTTCTCTGGGCAATCTTCCCTCTGCAGCTAGATTGGAGATTTACAGACCCACAGCTCCTCTGCCCTGGCTTCTCTGTTGGCAGCATTGGCTGCTTCCCATGGGATTCCTGAGGAGACTGTTTTCCTATACAGCTGGTCCCTGTCTGGCTCACAGAGCTGGCAGGAAATGTGCTCAGGAAGCTAAGCCCTCTTTTATTCCAAGGTTCTGCTGTTCTCTCCACAATCTGTGGATGGACCTTGTCTCCTATGCAGCAAGTGGTGAAGAAGTGAGTGGGGCAAGTTCTCATTTGACAATCAGAGTGGCTCCCCTGTGAGGGGTGTGTGTGTGTGTGTGTGTGTGTGTGTGTGTGAGAGAGAGAGAGAGAGAGAGAGAGAGAGAGAGAGAGGGGCTCCCCTGCGAGATGTGTGTGCGTGCACGTGTGTATGTGTGTGTGTGAGAGAGGGGGGGCTCCCCTGTGAGGTGTATGTGCATGTGCATGCATGTGTGTATGTGTGTGTGTAACAGAGAGAGGCTCCCTTGTGAGATATGTGTGCATGTGCACGCGTGTGTGTATGTGTGTGTGTGGGTGGGTGAGAGAGAGAGAGAGGCTCCCCTGTGAGATGTGTGTGTGTGAGAGAGAGACAGAGAGAGAGAGAGAGAGAGACAGAGAGAGGGAGAGAGAGAGGCAGGCTACCCTGTGAGGTATGTGGGTGATTAACAGGATCAGTTCTTGGTCTTTTTACAGTCTTTTTTCATGCTCTCTCATTGAATACTCAGGAATTCTCAGGATGCCTGGGCGATGGGTAGATGGTGCAGAGTCCTGGATTCCCATTTGCAGGTGGGGAGTTGTGCTCTGAGGAGCCTAGCCTGGAGTCCTGCTGGAGTGACCCAGTGCCATAGGAAATTCTGGGACTTCACCTACTCTCTTGCCCACAGAGATTGTACCAGGTGGGATTTCATGCAAGAAGGTGGGGGTATTTTCTGGGAGAAAGACGGCCTGTGCAGGACTTAACATTCATGTTTATGTCCTTGTCACATGGCTGTTCTACATCTGAACATAGGCCAGGCTACTCCTCCAGAATTTACTAAAATGTGCCTCCTTACCAACTCCATCGAAGAATGAAGGCATGCATGGCTTGGTCTCCCCTTCCCACCCAGCCAGAGGTAGCTGTCCCCCTATGTTTGCACCAACCTCAGGGCCTTGTGCTATTCATTAAGGTGTTAATGGGGACAGGAAATAGAAATTTCAAGGATTTGATGAAATTAAGACTTTCACATTAGCTAGCATAGCTCAGAAGGGGGTAGCAATACATTAGCCTGCATGTTTGAAGAATAGAGGGCAGGAAAGCATGCGATCTGTGCTAAGGGGACTTTGGGGCTTAATATAATTTAAAACCAGCCAGTTTACTGTGATGTCTCTGCTGAAACCTGCTCTTCCCAGGCTAATGAAACAGGACCCCAAGCTGACTAATCTCTCTG
Organism: Jaculus jaculus; assembly: GCF_020740685.1. Lineage (NCBI taxonomy): Eukaryota > Metazoa > Chordata > Mammalia > Rodentia > Dipodidae > Jaculus > Jaculus jaculus. The sequence continues at coordinate 3,330,075 of NC_059102.1, read as the reverse complement.
TCCTGATTAGAATATCAAGCGCTCTTCCCAGAAGCAGGTCAACCCTCTGCTGCCACAGAGAACCCAGGTTGGAGCTGCTGAGCAGATTCCCAGGGTCTGCCCAGACAGTCAATATAAGTAGTGCTCAGAGCCAGGGGATGAAAAGTCATTGTTTGGACATGAGTGGGGTGAGACTTCCTCTGGCAGGGCATGTGGGATGCTGGCAGAGGTGCTGCAGAAGACGGGTGCACCTCTCATTCCAAATCCTCCTCCCAGAGCTCACACGCTGCACAGCTTCGCATGGCCTGCGTCCAGCTCATTACCTGTGTAATTTATCTCAGGCACTGCAGAAGTACGGGAGCCACAGATACACTCGTTTTTCTTTGACTTCTGGAGATTTAAGTGAACAGACTGGCTCATCATAGAGGGGTCTAATCTAGGGCTGAGATAATTAGGAAAGACACAGAAGAGCCCAAATCAGGAAACAGCCCAGAGTGGGGGTACTCATTCTTCCAGTGGGTATCATGTCAACTTCAATAAGAGACTCCAGCGTGTCACGAAGCTGACAGAACAGCGGAACAATTGCAGGGCATCAATGTGCCACGGTGAACTGTGACCACACTCTAGGGGCCGAGGCAAGTGGAAGTGATCAAATGAAAAGTGCAAAGGATTATGTGAGATATTTTGCAATTGCAATCCTTGGCCACAAGAGTTAAAAGCAAGGTTGATGCCAGTCTGGTAGAGATAGCTGCCCGATGACATCCTTGCAGAAGTGGTTTATGTGTGTGTGGTGTGTGCTTACACATGCGTGTTTGTGGTGTGCATGCATACAGGCACATGTTTGTGGGGACACGTGTGTGTATGTATGCACTTGGAGGCCAGAGTCTGACATCTGGGGTCTTCCTCAATCACTTTCCACCATAGTTACTGAGGCAGGGTTTCTCACCTGAGCACAGAGATGGCAGATTAAGCTAATTTAGCCAGCCAGTTTGCCCTGGGTATTCCCTATCTCTATACCCATCTGCTGGGATTATAGTTGGTTGCCATGCTCCCCTGGCATTTATGTTGGTGCTGGGGATGCGAGCCTCTGTAGCAACTGCTTTACCAACTGTGAGGCTTGATTAAGGGGTCCCCCCCACAAACTCAGGTGTTCTGAATGCTGGGTTCCCAGCTGATGGAGATCTGGGAAAACACCTCCTGGAGGCAGTGTATTGTTGGGGGCGGACTGGGTATTATAGCCAGCTTTCTCTTGCCAGTGTTTGGGACACTCTCCTGTTGCTGTTGCTCATCTGACGTTGGTCATGAGGTAGTATCCACCCTCTGCTCATGCCATCATTTTCCACTGCCATCGTGAAGCTTCCCCTTGAGCCTGTAAGCCAAAACAAACCCCTTTTCCCCCCACAAGCTGTCCTTGGTCAAGTGTTTTCTGACAGCAATGTGAACCTGACTGCAACACCAACTGAGCAATCTTCTCAGCACTCAGAAGTGCTTTTTGTGTGTGGTAATGATGGATGTGGTGCAAGGCTGTGGTCTGGCTGTTCCTTGTGATGATCACTATCAGCTAATTGTACATGAGAGTCCTTCCTCCATACCTTCCTGCTTTATTATTTATTTCGTCAGGTTGACACAGTGACTCTCTTTGGGTTCTGACCACTCTCATGTCGGCAGCAGCGTGTGCCATGGCCTGCTGGGAACACAGCAGGATGAGACCTACCACTGGGGACTCCCCTGTAGAGCAGCACAGGTTTTAGGGCAGGAGCCAGACCTGCAGAGGACTCAGTAACAGTTCTGGGGCTTAGTCCATGGGAAGGGGGTAAGATGCTGAAGTATGTGGGGTGACTAGGATTAGAAGGCTTGCTGGGGCTCTCACCAGCCTCGAGTCTGACTGTGGGTGGCAGTATGAGAATCAGTGTCCAGAGTGGAAAGCCGTGCAGAGCTGAAGCTGTCTTGCCAGCCGCGGGCCCGTGTCACCCTCAGAGTCTCATGAAGAGGTCACACAGCTTGTTAGTCAGGAGCTGGCCCTTTGGGACTTGCCTGCGCTGGCTTTGAATCCTGGCTCCGAAGTCACTAATTCCCTTCCTCAGTCTCCCTGTAGGAGGATAAGGACATGCGTGTGACACTTGTAGGCATCAGGCGAGTTGATGCATGTGAACCATGCTAACTGCCACTCATCCTCAACCATGAGCTCTGCTTCTCCTCCTCCCTTACCTCACACCAAGCACCGAGCCTCCAGCACACCAAACCTGGAGGACAAACCACGTCCCAGGCATGGAATCCTGGAAGTCAGGAGATACGTAGCTAGCAGAGCATGAAGCATAAAGCATTCCCCATGAGGCATCCAGGTTGAGGCACCCAGTATGGGGCAGAGCTTCCCCAGTTATTCCTCAGACTTATCAGAGGGGGATGTGTGTTTATAGATCACTTCCTCTGAGATGTTGTGGCTGCTCATTAAGAGGCAATATCCAACTACATAGCTGGTGGTAACTAGGCGTTTGGTAGGACCTGAGCTGTGTAAAGGGTAGCATGTTAAGAAGTCCTATCAGACATAGGTAGGATTATTTGTTCGAAACCTCACAAGCCTTGATCTATAAGTGAGCGTGGGCCTTTCTTTGTAGCTAACAACATGTCACAAAGCCAAAAGGCTGGCCATGCCTACTAGATGCTGGGAGAGAGGGACAAGCCAGATAAACACCTTGATTTTTACTTCCAGAACTGTGAAAGAACAAATTTCTGCTATTTTAAACCACCAAATTTGGGAGCCTTAGTTATGGCAGCAGAGGAAACTAACTGACAGGCAGGTAAACATACTGCGGCACTCAACACACTGTTGTTCTGGGCTTCTTTACCTCTGGGAAGCTGTGGTGGGATGGGATGGGTTAACTAGGTTCCCAGGGCTGCTTCTACCCCGTCTGGCCTGGAGAGCTCTGTGGATTGGTACACACACTGGGTTAGTACTTGGTGTCATCTTTGTGCTGCATACTTGATACCCTGTGATTTCTATTTTCTGAGCCATTGTTAAGTTTAACAATCGAAAACAACCGTGCCTGCACTGTCACGATCCAAGAGCGAAAAGAAAGAGAATGCAGGGCTCTTCCTTTGCCCATTATTCTAAGTGGGGCAACTCCTCCCAGCTCCGTTTCCAGTGAATACAAGCAGCCAGCAGCTCATAAACAGCATCAGGCCGAGCACATAGGGTCCTTAGGCATGCTCTGTGAAGAGGAGTTACCCCGCGCTGGTGGCGGCTACTTTGCCTTTTGTGAGAGCAATCAATAGCTTGGGTCAGAATGGCGATGTGCATCCTTCCTGTTCCTGGCAGCCTAACAATGACAAAGGGGTGTTCTGGGAGGGCCCAGGAGGACATCCTGTGCCTATACTTACACCTCAGCATCCTGTGAATAATTGCTGTATGCTTTTGTTGTGAATGTTACCCCAGATATTGTTTTCTTTGCTGTTGAAGAACCCTACCTGTTCCTTTCTGCTCACCAATGCCATTGGAGCCTGTGGGTGCCCACCTACGCTGGATGTTGGCAAGGCATGTTGTTTAGAGGAGGTCCTGGAGAAGTGGTTTCTGAACCCCCCCAAAGTACACTTCTGTGTGTGACCTATAGGCAGTCTCCTTGCCCTAGGGATGCCCCAGTTTCTTCCTTCCTCTAGGCTCTCCATTGAGGGTGTAGCCTGCTCCCACATACTCAGGGGTGTTCATGTGCCTCTGGCTATAGAAGAGGCAACTCTGGTACCCTGCCTCCCACCCCGAGCCCAGATACACCCTCATGATGGACAGTGGCCTGAGACAGCCTCTCATGCGACCCTATCAACTCCACGGAAAGGCTGGGTCAATTTTATTCTATGTAAAATGCACACCATCTTCCCTCTGTGCTTGATACAGACATTGTGTTTTCTCATGGCTGTTCTGGAAACATGTAGAAACTTTAGTTTATATCTCAGATAAACTAGGGAAGATAAGGTCATACTTAGGAATATGCATGTGTGGGGGGTGTGCACGTGTGGATGCATGTTAGTTTAGTGTGTGTGGTGGTGAGTGCATGCATGTGCATAAATGTGTGAACATGTGTGTGAAGACAAAGGTTGCTGTTGGATGTCTTCCTCAATCCCTTTCCAGCTTATTTTGAGACAGGGTCTGCCACCGAACTCAGAACTCACTTATTCAGATAGACTGGTTCTCTAGCCAGCCCTGGGGTGGGGAGTCCTCCTGTCTCAGCTTCCCCAGTGATGGGATTTTAGGCATGCACCAACCAGCACACCCAGCACTTTGCATGGGTATTGGAGAGATGAGTTCAGGTCCATTTGCTTGCGTGGCAAACACCATGCTGACTGAGCCATCTCCATAGCCCTACTGAAGTCCACACTTCAGGCCAGCCAATAGAACCTCATTAGTTGCGGGCTCTTGAGTGAAAGCCATTGCATTTTGCATCTCTGCCTTCCTGTTTCCACTGTCTGGGCCTCCTTGCCTGTTGCCTTATCTGCTATGCAGCATCTGGGCCACCCCCACCCTGATGATGTTTTCTCTTCTCACCTGACCATTTGCTTAGCTACCGCCCTTCTCTGTGGGCTAAGGCCTGCTGGTCTTACACAGGTTTTTGCTGTGAGCTAAGAGTGAGCTTCCCTTTAGAAGTCTGTCATCAGGGCTGGGAAGATGACTCAGGGTTTAAAGGCACTTTCTTGTAAAACATTTCCCAGTATCAATGAAAAAGCCATATGCAATATGGTGCATGCCATATGCAAATATGTCAATTAATCAACCAAACAAATGATATACCTCCTTACCAACTAATTAACCGACAACCCACTGACCATGCTCCCTCAGATTAACTATCAGCCATCTAACCTGCCAACCGACCAATTGAGCAACTGACCTACCAGCTAAAACCCCACCCAGCATACTCCTGAGGGCTCTGTTTTCCATCTTACAAGATGTTTGGGTGCAGGTTTCTTGCTCTGATAGTGTCAATTGACCTAACCAATACAATTTGGGAGAAAATTGCTAGGTCGGGCTAATTAGTACTTGGATGGGAGAACTGGCAGTTAGAACCTGTGCTCTCTTGAGCTGGGACAATCTTACTTTTCTCAGTGTTGTTGTTCAGTGGCCATTGGGATGAGGCTCTGTGAAAACTATGTGACCCTCCTCTTCCCCATTATCCAACATCTTTTATTTTGCAGCTTCTGCCTCCCTCAGGCTACCACTAAACAATTTGGGTAAGTATCTCATTCCAGGCTTTCCAGCAGGCTGGATGGGTGCATGCGCATGGCTCTGGCCTCTGAAGCATCCTATTCTGTTGCCTAGGGTGTCTTCCTGGCAAGGTTTAACCCCCTCCCATCCCGAATCTCATAATTCATTGAAACTCAAATTCATTCCTTAGCCATTCACCGTAACTTCTGCAAAGATCTCAGAAAAAATTGAAAATGGGCAGAGGAGTTGTTCTAGGAAGGTTTTATGGTTCCCCCCCCCCCCCCCAATGAAATGTGTTACTTGTGTGCCGATTTCTGTTTCATGGCATTCACTTTCTTGTCAATGTGATAAACAACTGAATGAGTGGTTTTATACTCGCTGTTCATCACTCCATGGACTATTTGACTTTCTCGTAGCTTCTCTTTTGGTCTCCCGATGCTTCATGTAGCTGCTGCAATGTGACAACAGGACAGTCTGCCTGTGGCTGAGCTGGGGAGATGTGCTTGTTTCCAAATGACTTGTCGGCTCTGTTAGATAGTTTCCTTGCTGGCTGTGAGATTTAGTTAATTGCTGTTTTAACTTCGCTTGTCTGGTTTCCAAGTTCATCCCCAGCTCGGTATCACCCCTTGAACCATTTTCTCTCTTATCACCTCACTTGCTCTTTCCCCAGACACCATCCCTCTTCGTGCCTCCACCCCTAAGCTGCCATCTTCATCTTTCAGCGTTTGCTTCACGTTTCTTTGGCATCTCTCCCTTCCATGGTTTTGGTTGTATTTATTTGATAACATTTACATGTTAAATTATTCACAGCAACTGAGAAAACATCCATGAAATCTAAAGAGAACCTGAGGGCAATCTTTTACTTTCAAGTTGTATTTTGATTTCTGCTGATGTTGATGGAACGTCTGAGATTGATCTGCCCGGGCAGGGAGGGAGTGTGGCATTGGCCCTTCGAAACACAGGAGGTCTGAAGTCAGAGCGCCTAGATCCATTCTGATCCAACTGCTGAGAACATTTGGCAAAGATGATTAAAAAATAACAGTTCTCATTTTTATCTGCTCTGTTTCATGTCTCTTTTTATCAGGTACCTTGACATATAATGTTTTTTGACACTCTGATGTCTCCTTCCTCTCCTGGAAATTCGTGTTGGCATTTTTCTCTAGAGACGTTGGACTTTTATGCCCTTGCTATGGAACGCAGATGAGCTCTTCAGAAAACACATTCCCTTTCCTTTGCTGCACACGCTGGACACAGAGGTGAGTGTGTCATTCTCCCCATGAGGGGCTTCAGCAAGGTCAGCACAGGGCTGTCCCTGATCTATCCCTTTTCTGGACTTTCTCTTGTTACTTCCTGGTGTTCCCATGATTGAAATGACACCTTAGCTGCCTTTCTGCAGGGGCTGGTGGGGTGTTTACATGGAGCAAGGACCACTTCGGTAAAGGATGTTTCTAACCAGTGGTGTTCTGGAGGAATGCATACCCATGCAGAGGATCTTTCAGAATACATGTTTTTTTTGTACATGAGCAGTAGTTGAAAGTTTGGATCTAAAATGTCAGTAGTGGTTGTAAGGAAAAACTTTTGAGGTGAGTTTGGAAGGAAGAAATTGCTAGGAATGTCAACCACAAAGAACAGGCTTCATTCTGAGCTCAGGGCCTGAGAGTTTGACACCTTAGGTTCCAATGGCACTGTGACCCTGGATATAAGAGTGTGCACTGGGTGGCATGTGGCTAGGATATTTTATTAGCTTTGAGATTGGGGAGAGGCTAGGAACATTCTGGCTACAAAACGAGGATGGGGAAAGTGAGCATGTGGGACTTGTAAGCTGTCTGAACAGTTATTTTAGTTTCTTGGTGTGGCAAGTTAGCAAGAGGCTTGTTGTAACCTAAGACAGAGGGGCAGTTGGTTATCTCTGGGCAGACTGTGGCTCCCCTGGCATTTGTCCAGGGTCTGTTTGCTAACCCCTTCCATGATTCATAGAGTTCTTGGGCAAAGCTTCTTTTATAATTCCAGATCTTAATAGAAAATGTGTTGAAAAAGTGTTCTACTAAACTTGGATTCTTCACATTAAGAGTCAATTTGACTGCACAGTGCTCCTCTAAGGGTGTAGGGTGATATTCCCCACAGGAAGGAGGCCAGACAGATTGAAAACATCGGCTCTTGGTGTAGCGAGACTCCATCTCCAGCAGACACAGGGTTGAACAGTGGAGTAGCACATTCAATGTCCTGCTCTGACCTCTGCACAGGGCTTGCTTGCTTCCACACATGCTTGTACAACACATGTACACACACACACATACCCAAACCACACGTGTTACACACCCTCACAATGCCCTGACACTTGTCAGCCCCAATATTACATTATTCATGTTTTTTTTTTTGGAGGCATTGGCCATCAAGAGGTCATTGGTTTTCATGAGTGTGGTCATTGGGATTCATGGGTGTGGCCTTACTTGGGAATAGAGTCTTTGCATGGTCCTTGCGCATGTGAACTCATAGCAGCTATGGTTACCTGCACAAGATGTAACCAGTCAACTTTGCTGCATGGATGGAAGGGGTCCTAAGGCCCTCCCTGAGGAGCTGTTGGCAGTTAATGGTTGCTCAGGAGGAAGATTCACTATGTCCTACTAGTATGTGGGAGGAAGAAGAGGCCTCGGGGAGTGGAAATGAATGAGGATAATGTGAGAGGAGTGGCTGATCATGTGGGTTGAGAATTGGCAGATTTTCACGTGACTGCGGTATGCGGCTGGCTGCTAGCCCTAGGAACTGGCTAGCACAGGTGCCCAGGTGAGACCACACCTGCTTTGGACTGATGGAGGGGTTGGCGAGAGCCGGAATGGCTCCTTTGAGTTGGATCTTGAAGAACTGTTATTTTAGACAAAAGCAAATTCAATCGCCCTCCCCCCAGACAAGCAAAGGCAAGGCCACATGAGTCCTCCCTGAAACTTAAACAGTAGGTAGGGTTCCCCCAGGAGCTAATTACGGCTTCTTGCTGAAGTGCAAGGTACACGGGTTTTGAAGATCTTCCCTGCACTTGGCCTAGGGCCTGCCAACCACCCCTTCTAAATGGCTTTGTCCTCCCATCTTCACTAATTGCTGTTTAAGCTAACTGTTGTCAGATAAATGCTTTCTGATTCAAATAACCAAACACCTCCCAGGTGCTCCAGAGGCCTGCTCACCTTGGGCTGGGAGCCGGCTTCAGCTCAATTTCCCCATTTCTGCTTAGGCAATTTAGCAACTGCTGGTTGGGAGATGCTAAATTAATTAAAGAGGTGATGGTAATGTAGAACAGGGCTGAACATTGGAAATCAGCATTTAATTGAAAAATGAAATGCATCTTTTCAGCATCAGAGGTTAGATTTGGAATGCTGATGCTTCATTAGCATAGCACTTGCTGTTAAAATGAATGAAATGAACAATGGTGTGGGCGTGTTGGAGGGTCGGGGAAACTTCCAGCAGCTTGGCTGCATGCTTCTCTACAGCAAGGCAGGAGGCAGCACAGCCATTCTTAGCAAGCCACGCTGAGCTGATCCTGGGGTGTGGCTCCTTCCAGAAGAGGGAGAGTGTGCAGAGAAGATGGGGCACAGTCACCAAGGAAGGCAGGGACTACATCCTGGTATGGGTCACTTAAGGCCTATTCCTTCACAGGTGTGTCCCAAAGGTCCCCAAAGGGACAGTGTGAGTAGCCCTGGCTGAGCAGGAAAGCACATAGTAGGCAACTTGGCTTGTGAACCTGGTACCAAACTGGAAGGGACTTTAGAGGCCTTTTTCTCTGCCCTCCTCCATTCAGATGAGTAAACTAAGGCTTTGAGAGGACGTGTGACTGGTGAGGCTCTGAGGTCAGCAGCAATCCTGACATGGCCTTTGCCCATTCTTCTGGGCCCTTGCCCGCACACCCTCCTTGTGCAATGCCGGCTCACCAGTTGCTTTTGCTGAAAGTGCTGCCTTGCCCTGTGGCTGAAGGTAACGAGAAGCAGGTGAAAGCCCGGAGCCTCCACCTGTGGTTGGCTTCTGTCCCTTTACTTTGGTTACATTCCTGTAGACAGAGATGTTGATCACGCTGCAGGGACATCCTCTAGACAATCAGCTCTACAACGTCCTGTCCCAGGAGCTCCTGACTAGAGCCTGCAGGTCTGTCCTTGCCCTCAGTCTGTAGTCACCGGGGACTCCTGGAGTAGTGGAGCCTCACAAATAGGTCACCCAGGATGAGATTATCCCTTAAGTGTGAACAATTGCTCTATGGTAAAAACAGAGTCTTTCCTATTCCCTCACCTGCTAAAAAAAAAGCAGGGGCATTCATCTTCTGGGAGTCAGATCATTCCCTCAGGTCATGAGGACAAGGACTTCTTGTGGTCACTGCATAGAACCAGAACTGAAATAATGACCAGCCTGACCACAGTGTGCCCAAGCTGTTAAATTATGCATACTGCTGGCCGCCTGCTTTAATTCTGCCTCTGCTTGAACCTGACCCTCGCGTAAGCACTCTGAAGATGGGCCGAGACGCTTGGTCTCCATCTTCCTAAAATGTTCATATTGATTGAAATGCTCTCCTGCCATTCACCCTTATCTTTGATGCTCTTTATTGGCATATGTTAATTATACATGAGTTTTATTATGACATTTTCCTAGGTGTACACAATGCATTTTATCATATTCCCCTCATTCTTCTTTCCAATCCCCTGCCTACGCCTGATGAGCCTCTCCTCTCTTCCCACCAGTACCCCTTTCACCTTCATGTCTTTCATTTTTCTTTTCTTTTCTCTTCTATTTTTTCTTCTTTTCCCCTTCCCTTCCTTCCTTTTCTTTTGTGCTTCCTTCTTTTGTCCCTTCTTCTCCCTCCCTCCTTCTCTCCTTCCCTTCATTCCTTCCTTCCTCCCTCCCTTCCTTTACTTCCTCCCCTTCTCTCCTCTCTCCTCCTTTCCCCTTCCCTCCCCTCCCTTTCCCCCCTTTCCTCTTCCCTCCCTCCCTCCCTCCCTCCCTCCCTTCCTCCCTCCCTTCCTTTCTTCCTTCCGTTTCTTTATTTTCTTCTTTCCTAATTCATTTTCTTATGGTTGTCCATTGGATCCTGAGAGAGGGGTTGTGGTTGCAGGGTCAACTCACAGAGGCAGTCAGGTCGACATGTCCACAAGCCAGTCAGCTGATTTGGAGACACAGACACTGTCCACCTCAGTGTGGGAGAAAGCTTCCCCTGGCATGCTTTCCCTGTGGCTGTTCCAGTTGAAGAAAGGCAAAGAAGGTGCAGTTGGAGGGGTGTGGCATCACTCTATGAGAAGTGCTGGACTGATGTCCTCACCTGTTAAGGCTTTGTCATTACTCAGCCACTCTCAGGGACCTGCTGAACATGGGACCAAGCAGTGAGAGGCCTGAGACACCAGGACTGTCTGTTGTTTCAGTCAGAGAGAAGAGAGCAGGTCCCCGGTAGAGGTGGACAAGTGGCCAGCATCAGAGCTTGAAACTGAGTCTGATTCTGTCATGATGAGTGTTGAGATGCAGGACCTGGAGTGGACAGGGACCTGGAGTGGACAGGGACCTGCAGTGGACAGGGACCTGCTTGACTGCTAGCTGCCTTGGGTAGTCAGGGAGATGGTGGGTTCTGACCAATTGGTTTGCTGCTGATTTGGGAAGGGAAAGTGTGGAGCCTGAAAGATGCCCACCCTTGGGCCTAACGTTCGGGCTGCCTGAGTGGGATGGATAGGCTGCACCCATTTTTGTCCCCGAGATCTCTGAAAACTGAGGTATGGGAAGAAATGTGAATACTAAGGGGTCAGGAGAATGGATTGGGAAGGAGAGGAAGAGGTGGGAGGAGGGTTAATCAAAATTAAAGGTGTTGAGCTGGGTGTGGTGGTGCATGACTTCAATGCCAGCATTTGGGAGGCAAAGGTAGGAGGATCACTGTGAATTAAAGGCCACCTCGAGACAACTTAGTGAATTCTAGGTCAGCTTGAGCTAGTGTGAAAACTAACCTTAAAAACAACAAGAATAACAACAACAAATTTAAAGATGTTATACATAAGCCATAAGCCATAAGCCATATGGAAATTGTCTATCTGTCTGTCTGTCTGTAAAAAAGAGAGTTTGGGCAGAAGTATCTTTTGGGGATAGATAATGCCCAGAAACACAGATTTTTTAATAAGAAAACTTCAGTGCCAGAGGTGGGATGAGCTGTTGGTCAGGGAGACCTCTGATGTTCCTCAAACAATACAGGCTATTGCTCTTGGTTGCTCACCAGAACTAGATGGTAAGATCTTATTGCTGAAATCTCCACATCCTTTGGCTGCAGGTCACTGAGAAATCAAGGTGGAACTGATCTGGACACTTCCTTCATGTTGACTAAATGTCATGATGCTATAAAATTCTATATAGCCTGTAGGGGGAGAAAAGTCATTAACAGTTTTACCCAGCAGTGGACCCTGCAAAGTACACAGCTAGCCAGCAAGGCAAAATGTGTAAACTGGTGCAATAGTGACAATCTTTTATAGGGGAAACCAATTGCTCTCTGATTGGCTTTGTGGCCTACTCCATGGTAGGGAATTCATACCTGATTCTGAAAGCCTAGTCAAAAGCTTGTGGCTGAGGATGTCATAAGCCCTATGAGGGAAACTGCTATTGTTTGGCTAAATATATTTATATTATTTTATATATAAATAAATATATCACGTCTATCAAATTTTCCTCTAAAAATTTATGTTTATGCTCATATATTAATTATGCTCTCACTTTTTTTTTTGTTTTTTTTTTTGAGGTAGGGTTTCACTCTAGCTCAGGCTCTCCTGGAATTCACTATGCAGTCTCAGGGTGGCCTCAAACTCAAGGTGATCCTCCTACCTCTGCCTCCTGAGTGCTAGGTTTAAAGGCGTGCGCCACCACGCCCGGCTTTGATGCTCTCACTTTTGGTTAGAGGAGCTTCACTTTTCAGATGGTGGTGACTACTAGGGAGACTCAAAATCAGTCAAAATACTGAGGCTGAGACAGTGGAGTATTCAGCACTAAGTGAGGCATTTCTATCACGGCCTCCAAGGCCCAGGCACCATTATGGAAGACATGGTAGAAAGACTGTAAGAGGGCTGGAGAGATGGCTTAGGGTTAAGGAGCATGCCTGTGAAGCCTAAAGACCCAGGTTCAATTCTCCAGGTCCCACATAAGTCAGATGCCCATGGTGGCACATGTGTCTGAAGTTCTTTCGCAGTGGCTAGAGGACTTGGTGTACCCATTTTCACTCTCTCTCTCTATCTCCCTCTCTCTGTCTCAAATAAATAAATAAATAATATATATATTTTTAAAAGTGAAAGACCAAATAAGAGCCAAAGGAAGGGGAGGTCTGCATTTCAATGCTGTCTTCCACACATTCTGTGGTAGCTGCACTCATGCACAGTGGTTGATGCTACCTACACAAACATGCATAACATGAAGGCAAAACATATTATGGCATCAAACAGAAGAGAGACTAATTGGAAAGAAGAAGGGATCAGTGGAGGGGGATAGGAAAGGAGGATGAGGGAAGGGAAACCAGCGAGGGTGGTGGGAGGGGATCATTATCAGGGTGCATTGCATATATGAATGAAGGTTGTCAATAAATTTTTTTTAAAGAAAATGTGAATACTTGGTTCTAATCACCCTGTTTCACTGGGGGAATATCCTTGGTCCTCAGTGGCTGTCCAGCAACCACACAGACACAAAGTCTAATTGCACTAGGGTTGCTCTTGCTGTTACTGGAGTTTGTTTAATGGAGTAAGTTGTAACATTACACTCTAAAATATCAGCATCCATCCACACCAAGTATGTTAGCAGCAATTAGTGGAGATTATGGATTTGAAATGAAGAAGAAGATATATTAATATGTCTAATTACTATGTTAATTAGACATCCAGGCCATAATATTTCATACAAAAACAGTAATGTAGAAAGAGCTGTAATTATTGTTATCAGAAGTAGTGTTGTGGAGTGCAGAATGAATCCCTGCTATTCTGCTCAGTCGTAAATAACAGCTCGGTTCTTAAAGCTCAGGAAGTTCCTGAAGCTTACAAGAGTCACAGGTTGCGAAAGCATAAACATCTCCTGGGCAGAGACTCTCCAGCCAGCGGAGCTGTGTGCAGGCTGTGCAACGAGCTGCTCCACAGACACAGTCGTCACCTGTGCTGCAGTGGGCTTTCTGGTGACGCAGCTGCCTTTGAACTGTGCAGCTCCCTTACGTAACCCCTCGCCCATGCTCTGTAAATGACCTCCATAGTCCTAGCGTTTGAGCAGCTCAGGCAGGAGGATTGCCTTGAGTTTGGGACCAGTCTGTGCTAAGAGTGAGATCCTGTTTAGAATTAAAACTATGCTGATTTCACTCTCCATTGGAGAATCTGTTTCTCTTTTCCAGAAGGTAGCGAGACCCAAGGAGATAAATTATCCTTCACCCTTCAGCCAAACCACAGCTGAATCCACAGAGGAATGGAAAAATGAGCAAGAGTGCTGCTTCCATGCTGATCCTGATAATCAGCACCAGGGTGAAGGAGACAGACCCTGAGGATACTCAACACCTACCAAAGCAGAGATCCAGAGGCTCCTAAGAGCTCATCACTGAAGTAGACTTAAATCTCACCTACCATGGTTCAGGGAATTTTTGCAGAAGAGAGAGCAGAAAGATTGTAAGAGCCGTAGGTTGAGACATCATGCCCAGAGAAATTCTCTCCCCTAAAAATAACTGACTACTGCTCCCACAATGCATAGCTGCATAAAGTAATACTGGCAACCCCACTGAGGTGGGTCCCCAGTGGGATGGGGGCATGGGCGAGGGAAAAGAAGGTACTGACACATGGTGCATCCATATGCAACATCTTGTTAACAATAATAAACATTTAAAAAATCAAGCATGAGCCAGGCATGGTGGCATACGCATTTAATTCCAGCACTTTGGAGGCAGTGGTAGGAGGATTGCCATGAGTTCGAGGCCACCCTGAGACTACATAGTGAATTCCAGGTCAGCCTGAACTAGAGTGAAACCCTACTTCAAAAAACCCATATATCTATATCTATGTCTATATCTATATCTATATCTATATCTATATCTATATCTATATCTATATCTATATCATCTATATCTATATCTATATATATATCTATATCTATATCATCTATATCTATATCCATATCATCTATATCTATATCTATATCATCTATATCTATATCTATATCATCTATATCTATATCTATCTATCTATCTATCTATCTATCTATCTATCTATCTATCTATCTATCTTACAAAAGTAAACCTCTGCAGTCCTACATGCTGGGATCCTATCCTGTTTTTATTAAGTTTATTATCATTTTTTAAAAGTTTTAGAGAGAGAGCGAGAGAGGGCATTGGCACTCCAGGGCCTCAGCCACAGCAGTCAAACTGCAGATGCTTGTGCCACACGTGTAATCTTGTACTTGACTCACCTTGTGTGTCTTGTTTATGAGGGTTCTGGGAAGTCAAACATGGGTCCTTTGGCTTTGTAGACAAGCGCCTTAACCACTAAGCCATTTCTCCAGCCCCTACCCTGGTTTTAAAACAGAAAGTCCAATGTCCTGGGAACTCCACTGGTCCCAGGAAAGCCATGTCCCAGCCTCTGCTGGGCTTTGCACATCACACTTCTGCTAAGCAAGATGCTGCCTTAGCCTGTGTAATTGGCTGCCTGGTGGCCATCTGAGGGAAATGAAATACCAGGTGTATGGCTCATGCTTCTGCTAGTAAAATGGCTTTGTGTCTTCTAACAGTGAGAAGGAGCAAGTTCAAGAACTGGCCTCATCACCCTCCAGTTTGGAGCACGTGGAATGGTTTGTCTCAGGTTGTAACAGGCCCTCCAGCCTTGCACAGCGGCCTTCGGGGGTAAAGTCAAACCTCGTGCTGAGGAAGGCAGACCACTAACGTGCTACTTCCATCTGCATCCCCTGACACAGGCCTGGCTTTCAGGCAGGAGTGGGAGTCTGCCCTTTGCCAGGTGTCCACACCACTGCCCATTGGAAATGTCACCTGGTTTCCTTCTGGGACCCTTTATCTCAGTGGGTATTGCTGGTGGGACATCGATAAAAAGGCCTGAATGTTCCTCAACAAGGAAAAGCTATGCCAACTAGGCAAAGCCACTGGACATCCTTTCTTCTGTAGATTTTGAATCCTCAGCAGAGTGACAAAAAAGGTGAGTGTGGCTGGACCCCTTCCTCTGAGGGGTCAGTGGTCCAGTCAGCTTGGCAATCCCTGAGGGGTCAGTGGTCTAGTCAGCTTGAATCCCCTGAGGCGTTAGTGGTTCAGTCAGCTTGGCAATCCCCTGAGGGGTCAGTGGTCCAGTCAGCTGTGCAGTGCCTGAGGGGTCAGTGGTCCAGTCAGCTGGGCAATCCCTGAGGTGTCAGTGGTATAGTCAGCTGGGCAATCCCTGAGGTGTCAGTGGTATAGTCAGCTGGGCAATCCCTGAGGTGTCAGTGGTCCAGTCAGCTGGGCAATCCCTGAGGGGTCAGTGGTCCAGTCAGCTGGGCAATCCCCTGGGTCTCTGGAGCAGTTAGCAGTTCTGAGCAAGGCTCCCTGACCTTTCGGACTCTGTGAGTGTTTTTGGTATCCTCCCACTGACTCTCCTGCTGCTGAATTGCTCAGGTTGGTTTATGTTGCTGGCAAAGCAAATCCCTTGGTGCATACAGATGCTGGGCTTACAGTGTGTCAGGATGGGGTGAGGCCCCCAACGAATCTGGGTTTACCACTGCAATCACTGGGCCCCTATTCTTTCCAGTCTGGGGAGCTAGGTGGTAAATTTCAGAGCCATCAGAATTCAGCTCTGGACAAACTCTGCCTGGTTCCCAGGGGGCTCCAGGGAGAGTGGCAGTAAGTGGCTGGCTTCAGGCTTCAAGACTTCTGGGCATTCAGGTGGGAGTAAGCCACAGTGTCCCTTCAAGCTGACTACACCTTCAGAAGCAGCCCCCTCCTCTCCCACCTAATGTTTCCAGGTGTGGTCCCGGAAGTGCACCAGGTCTTGGGGAACTTGGCTGTTCCCTTCCACCCCAGCACAGGAAGGACTTTTATTTCTTTCTTGTCAGCTCAGGTAGGTAACTAAATTAAAACGTTCCTCATTTCTCTGAAGGTCTGATATCTGTCACTTTTTTTTTTAAAGGAGAAACTGCTTTTTTAAAAATTAAAAACATGCAAGAAATTAACTCCCCTTCCCCCCCAAAATCAGGAACTAGTTCAGGTTAGATGTAAGCAAAAGGGGAGTGTGGGAGGAACCCTGAGGTCCAAGGAACAGGAATAAAACTGAAGCCTGGTTTATGGAAGATGGGGTCTCAGCGGCAGGCTCTCTGGTCAGGTCCAGTGTATGGGAGGGTACCTGACCACCTAGCACTCCACAGCTACACCCAGCATGAAACCCCCTCAGCTGTTGATTTGGGAGCACAGAGCTCTTCCACATTCCATTCTGGGGCTTCTGTGAGGTGTCTCAGTCTTAGCTGACCTGGAAAGATACGTGGGTGTGCCTGTGGCATATGTCCTTCCTGACACCATCACTGGGAATTAGGTGACTAAAGTATCAGAATACTGGGCAAAAGAGTATCACATGATTTAAAAAGAGGGGCGTTTGGGAAGTCTAGCGATTTCTTTGAGATGTTTAGGGTGGTGAAAATCTTCTTAATGACTCTCTTTGGGGAGCATTTGCCATGCTCCAGACCCTCTGTTGTTAGGGAAGGGTGCTTGTTGTCCCCACTTCCACAGAGTTTTCGGATTGCTTGGCGCTCTTGCTGATTAATTGAATGCTGGGAGATGATCTTATTCCTCATCTATGATACTTTTTGTTTATTTATTTTTTCAAAATGTATTTTTATTTGTTTTTTTTTTGAGAGAGAGAAAGAGGGGGGGAGAGAGAGAGAGAGAGGGAGAGAGAGAGAGAAAGAGAGAGAGAATGTGTGTACCAGGGCCTCCAGCCACTGCAAATGACCTCCAGACGCATGCACCCCCTTGTGCATCAGGCTTACATGGGTTCTGGGGAATAGAACCGTGGTCCTTAGGCTTCACGGGCAAACACTTTAACTGCTAAGCCATTTCCCCAGCCCTCATCTGTGATGCTTTTATTTACTCTTTGAATATGCAGCTTCCCAGGCAATGTGCATGCTGTTATGCATGTCTGAGCTCAGCTCACTGATGCTCGGAGATAGAGAGGGCAGACCTGATTCTTCCTTACAGAGTCCAGCAGACAGCACAGCAGACCCACGGCCTCTCCTCAGAGATGCCCAGTTGCTAGAGATCAGTAGCAAGGTAGTTTTCTAGGCTCAAAAGAACACAGATGGCACCCCACCATAGTAGAAGAGAATTCCAGTCTGATTCAAGACAGCAATGGGGAGCAGCTTCCTGGTTCCCCAGTTGCTGGGTCCTTTCTGAGTCTGGACTCTTCTCCCTGGCCCACCAAACAATCAAGGTCCCCCAGATACATTTGAACTTGCAATGAAGCTTATCTTGATTATATGCCTAACTTAACATCTCCAAGGTTACAAGAAGACTTGGTCTTCCAGGCTTGGTGGTATACACCTTTAGTCTCAGCATTTGGGAGTCTGAGGTAGGAGGATCACCGTGGGTTTGAGTCCAGAGTGGGCTACGAAGTTGAGTTTCTAGTCAGGTTGGACTGGATGAAGATCCTGCCTCAAATAAACAAAACAAAAACAAGGCTTAAGGTCCATTGTGGAAAGGTGGTGGAAAGAATGTAAGAGCCAAAGGAAGGTACCACTCCTTACAATGCAACCGTCCAGACAGAAATTGGTCTTGATATCCATGACCTCACAGTGCCTAGCAATACCTTCACAAGACCCTAATAATAGGAGACAAAGATGATGTCATCAAAATAAAAGGGAGACCAATGGAGAGAAGGAGGGGCTATGATGGAGAGTGGAGTTGTGAAGGGGAAAGTGGGGGACGGGAGGGAAATATCACAGTTTATTGTCTATAAATATAGAAGTTATCAATAGAGAAGTTAAAAACCAAGCAAACAATGGAAAAAGACCTGGTCAAAATCACCATGCGAATTCCCTCCACCTAGTTTGTGAGCATTTCTGCCTCTATTCTCTCTTAAAATAGACTTTCAGAATTTACCTTTAATTGCATATGCTTATCATTTTCTTATTAATTACAAGACAGGAGCTGGAGTCACTTGCATGAGGAGGAGGTCTAAGGCCATGCGGAGCCCAGAGGGACTTTGTTGCTCTCAACCCTGTAACAGACCCTTGGTAACACCGGAGCCTCATCCTTGACTGTCACGAGAGCCTCACTGTGTCATTGCTACCTCCTGATGTGACGTTTCACTATTACACTGGGTGTGAGTGGTCAATTTCAATATAAATCCTGATCATGTGCATTCTGAGGGGCTTGGCACACCCTAAGATCCACTTTCCGAACAATGGAAACAGTCACTGCCACATGTCATTTGGCCAAGCTATACTTGTGTATGTGCTGAATCTTCTTAAAACAGGGCAGTTCTTAAAATCTGTGTGAGGGAAGAAGAAAATGGCTGGCCAAATGGAGGTCTTAAAGCCCCACCATATCAGTTACCATTAAATGTAAATGTGTCAAACACTGTAAAACAATTTAAAAGCAGACATGGTCAGATGGGATAGAGGCACAAGGCCCAGCACTGTGTCAGGAGAAGTGCACTGCACGTATGGTGATGTAGATAGGGAGGCGGAGGAGGCAGCCCACAGACTCCAATTTAAGAAACAGAGGCATGGATGCCACATTTCTCTCACTCAGGACAAGGGACACTGGCAGGGATAAAGAGGGAGTTAATTGAATACAGAGGTCAATTAACCAACAAGACACATAACCCTGAGTGCAGGTAATAAAAGCTTTTAAATGTGTGAAGCATAAACTGATTGGACTGAAAAGAGAACAAGACAGACCCATTACATGGGATGATAACCCTTCTCTTCTTGTAATCAATGGACGAGTAAGCAGAATCAGTGAGAGGCTGGAGATGGGATAGTGCTTGTGCCATCTGGTCTGAGTGCGCAGGGCACATGCACAGTGGTGGCAATAGCAGAGGAGGGTTTTGCTCAGGGCACGTGGAGCACTCCCATAGTCAGTCAGTGTGTGCGGGCCAGCAATTGAATGTCAGCATCTTGTATAGTCAAAGAAGCTCAAGATTTAAAAAATATTTTATTTATTTATAAGAGAGAGGGATACAGGGAGACAGATAGAGAACGATGCACCAGGAACTCCAGATGCACGTGCTACTTTGTGCATTTGGCTTATGTGGATCCTGGAGAATTGAACCTGGTCCTTAGGCTTTGCAGGCAAGTACTTTAACCACTGAGTAATCGCTCCAGCCCCAAATTCAAGTTTTGTAAAGTTCATTCTCTGGCCAGAAAGGAATTGAATGAGAAATCTACAGTGGGGAGATGTTGGGGAAATGCTTTAGATTAGGAAATCGAAGAGGAGGGAAAGCCAAAGCAGGCCAGATGGACGGTGGCTCTCCTTGACAGGAGGCAGAACCCAGGCTCTAAGTGTTGGTGCTGGAACAGAAGAAATGGTGGGCAGAGGCTTACAGCACTAAATACTCACTTTATATGTTGGGCTCTGAAAGGCCCAGGCATGAGGCCTAGTGGAACTTCCTGAGCCTAGCTAAAGTATGGTGACCTATCTCTGGCCAGCTAGGACTTAACAAGACGCCTAATGGCTTCTGGCCTGCCACCTCCACGTGGCAATTATAATTACCATTTTAATCGTTAAAGTTTACTATTGGCCCTTAACTCTTCCCCATCCTAAAATCCCCGCCTTCGTCCCCAACATGATATAGGCAACTGTTCATGGCAATAAAGCAAGTTGTTTCTGCGAGTTCCTGCATTGAAAAGACTCCCGACTCAGTGTGGATTTTCCTCCGGTGGCCAGGAGAGGGTTCTGAGTCGTCTGACGCTCATCATCCCCTCAACCCCTTGGGAGGAACCAGCAGGCCTGGTCCTTCCCTCAGCACTACCTGCCTGGGAAGGAGCCCGGCTTCTGATGCCTAACGTGAGACTCTAGGAACCCGGCAGACTAGTGCCCCCATGAGAGGCAGTCGTTGAGGAGGTAATAGGTGTACATGTGCGGGTGAGCGTACCCTCATGAGTTATGAGGCAGTCTCCATATTTAATGCACTAAACTTTGCTTCTATAACCTGTACTTACTTGTTGACATCTCTTCATTCCCTTTCTCTTTCCTTTCACCTTCGGTTCATTGGCTGCTTTTGTATTTCTGAACGGGGCCTAGCAAGCTACATCTGCAGCTTTTATATTTCTAAAGGCTTGTGCTTCTCTCTCAGTCTTTGCTTGGGCCTGTGAAGGCAGGCCAGCTTTTTCTGCCATTATGGAACTTCCCCTGGATCTGTAAGCTTCAATAAATATTCCTTCTTCCATAACTGTACCTGGTCTGGAAGTTTATCTCAGCAAACCTAAAGCTGTCTAATGAGCTGAGATAAATCTGACCATGTGGATGTTAATCTTTTGGAAACTTTGTTTTAAAGAAATAGGCATGGACTTGGTGCTTACAACTGAAGGTGTCTTCTGGAGTGGTAATCCAAACTTTATGGACTATTCAGATAAAAGTTTTTGTAATTGAGACTTGAGAGTTTGATTATATCTTTTAACGATAGCTTGGCCCCAGGAGTTGTATGGGATGCCTGTGGAATGTGAGATTTTCCAGGTCTGGAGAAAATCTACAAAGGCCTTGCTTACGAAGCAGGGGCCATTATCTGTTTTAATTTGATCAGGCAGCCCAAGAGTGGTGAAACATTGAAGCATATGACTAATGGCATGTTTAGATTTTTCCCCGGCATGTGCCGATGCCCAGTAGGCACGGGAAAAGGTCAGTGAGCCCAGTCACCACGACAGGGCATACTTCTCCCCTGTCCCCACCTGGGTCAGTCCAAGGGAGCCACGTGGCAGTCTCCCAGGAGGTGGATTGCCTGCCATTTCCCAGTAGGGGAGGGTCGGGCACAAGCTGCCAGGAGGGGGGGCATTTATTTAAATTATCAAATTCCGTCCCTGGCTCCCAATAGATTTATAATTATCATATATTATAAATTGTACTTAGTTCAATTTTAAAGGTCTCCACAGTCTTGAGGGATTGGGCCTCAGAGCAGAGGGGTAGCTCACACCCCACCGTACACCTGGTTGTTGAAACACGATTCTCAGAGTACAAGGTTGTGGACTGCTCTGATGTCAGCTGAAGGAGTCACAGCAGGCAGGCCCCAGAGGGCTGGGGAGATGGCTCAGTGGATAAAGCACTTGCCCCCAAGTGTGCATACTTGCATTCAGATCCCCCAACCCACATAAAAGGCAGAAACTGTGGCAGATTTCTGCAATACCAGCCCCCCACAGTGAGATAGGAGCCAAATATTTGTGACCATGGTCCAGGAACACAGATTCAGTTCACAAAACCACATTCCAATGTGTAACAGTTTCATGAAGTTTTCATAATAACATGACTAAAGAAAGTCCTAAATCCAAGTACTTTTCAAATTCACTGATGGAAACAAGCAGGAGAGTGGAGACATCTCTGGGCTAGGTCTTACATGCTATCTGATAACATTCTTAGCTCTTTTATGTTGGTGGAGGCTAGGGTCTGTTTGTACCTGATAGTCACTAGGATGTCAGGCACACACAGAGATGGGCAATAAATGGCTATTTCAGGGGCTAAGGTAGCCCAAGAGAATTTGGTTTCCGTCCTGCAGCATTCTAGCTCCCCAAGTTCTAATCACTCACCCTTGTAGAATCTTTGACATGGGTGCAGTCTTTCCCGGAGCTCAATGCACAAGGTCTCTTTATTCTGGGAGGCTGCGCTATGGTGATCTGGACCTTCTAGTCACCAATACCAGACCACCAGGTTGGTTGGTGACTGGCCTCTTGGAGAAATGGTGGCTGTCTGCTGAGATGTGGAGAAGGCTGTGCTGTTGTCCCAGTCCCCAACAAGGATGCAAGTGAGTGGACAAAAGCATCAAGGGCTTGTCTCTTTGTTATTGCCACACAATGTGAGGGAGGGTTTCATATGTACACACTGCAGTGTGGCCTGTGGATCCTGGGCTGGTGTGCTGTCCTGTGACTTAGGTTGAGTGTGGTATATTGTGCTACTGGATCTTTGCTGATTTTCCACCTCTTTTTACATGCGTGTGGGGTATATGTGCATGCATTCATATCCCCATGTATGTGAGGTGTCCATGTGTGCATTCATTTTCACACATGTGTGGGGTGTCCATGTGTGTATTCATATTCATATGCACGTGTTCATATTCACATGTGTGTTGGGTGTCCATGCATGCATTCATATTCGCATGTGTGAGGGGTGTACATGTGTTTATTCATATTCACATGTGTGCAAGGTATATATGTGTATATCTAAGACCACATGTGTGTGAGGTGTACATGTGCATATTCATATTCACACATGTGTCAGGTGTACATATGTGTATTCATATTCACACATTTGAGGTATGCATGCATATATTCATACTCACGTGTGTGAGGTCTACATGTGTATATGCATCATGGTGGAGAAGGCACAGCACAGCAGAAGCTGAGAGTCATATCTTGTCACTTCACACGGGAGGTAGCAGCAAGAAGCAGCAAGCTAGTGAAAACCCAGTAGGGCTGGGCTGCATTAGCCCACGGTCTGCCTCAGTGACAGGCCTCATCCAGCAAGGACCGATCCCACAAGGTCTGCCTCAGTGACAGGCCTCATCCAGCAAGGACCTATCCCACAAGGTCTGCCTCAGTGACAGGCCTCATCCAGCTAGAACCTATCCCACAAGGTCTGCCTCAGTGACAGGGCACATCCAGCAAGGACCGATCCCCCAAGGTCTGACTCAGTGACAGGCCTCATCCAGCAAGGACCGATCCCACAAGGTCTGCCTCAGTGACAGGCCTCATCCAGCAAGGACCGATCCCACAAGGTCTGCCTCAGTGACAGGCCTCATCCAGCAAGGACCGATCCCACAAGGGATCCTCCAGTTGTGCACTGAGTGTAAGGTTTAGCCACAAACACATGAAGCTATGGGGAAGACTCCATATTCAAACCACACAACGTTATTTTCTGCGAGTTTATTGCACAAGTCAACCTAGTGTTATGGGTGTGTACTGGGAGTCCTTGAACCCCAAACCCTGAGTTTGTGTTTGTATTTAAGCAAAGAAAACCAAAATCAAACTGAGAAGAATACTTATCACATTATTATACTTATTTAGGGAAGTAGAAAACCAAGGGAAGGAAAATGGATATGCCTGTGTGGTCTGAGAGTCCATGTGGTGGGTCTGGAAGACACATAAAAAAGGGAGTTAGAGGGCTGGAGAGATGGCTTAGTGGTTAAGCGCTTGCCTGTGAAGCCTAAGGACCCTGGTTCGAGGCTCGGTTCCCCAGGTCCCACATTAGCCAGATGCACAAGGGGGCGCACGCGTCTGGAGTTCGTTTGCAGAGGCTGGAAGCCCTGGTGCGCCCATTCTCTCTCTCTCCCTCTATCTGTCTTTCTCTCGGTGTCTGTCGCTCTCAAATAAATAAATAAAAAATTAAAAAAAAAAGGGAGTTAGAAAGGAAAGAAAGTGCAGAGCACTCCTGCTATGTGGAGAACAGGAGGGGTAGAGAGAAATCGGGGGTTTCTTTCTCCTCCTCCCAGTCCAGCTGAGCTGAGAGGAAGAGAGACTCACCAGAACCTGGAGGTTCAGAAGTGATGCGCAGGCAGCCAAGAGCCCTGGTGAGGTCTGTTTATAACCGCGCCGTGGTGGGTTTCACCTCAGGCTCAGGTGAGCGTGGGTGAGGGCTGACTGATCTGTGCTAGGGGCTGGTTTAAGAAGAGGCCAGCCATGATGCCAAGCTCTGAGACTGAGTTAACCAAGCACAAGGTCAGGATGAGATTTAAATTCTAGGACAGGAGAATCCCCTCCCAGAGAGGAGCTCAGGTTGTTCATGGAAAACCACAGGTCTAGGGAACTGCTTTAGACAAGACGTTGCATTGTTCTTTGACCTCGAGCAAAGTGAGGACTATGAGAGCAGACTCAAAGACACCCCGCTTTACTTGCAGGGGCCCCGTCACCCTAACTGCCTCAACGGTCACTTCTGATGGGTGATGGTCCCCTGTCATCATGGGCACTGCTTTTGTGTTTCTTTGTGACTGGATGCCAGCTATCGTCCCTGGGTGTTTTCTTGCTCTAATAAATATTCCTGGGCTTTGTTCTACGCCATGACTGCTCATTGTCTCATCTTTTCATGTTTTCCTTTCATGCAAGGGAGAGAAGAAGCATGCTGAGGTGTGGCTAGCTTACATCCCATTCTGATGCACCAGTCTTCTGAGAGCTCTACCCTAGGCTCTGTAGGATCAAGCTCCTTCCTGGCTCTACTCCCAGTCCTGCATGAGCTCCAGCGCTTGCTCCATCCAGTGCAAAGGGAGGGCAGATCTTGTGGTGGTCCTGGCAGGTTTCATGTGCCTGCCCTGGCCAGTACGCTGCTGAATGTCCTGGAGCCCTCTGCGGGTCTCTGGGGTTCTCACCACAAGCAGCTCTCTGCTACTCTGAACACCAGGTGTGTTGGCTTTTAGGGGTCCTCAGTTCTATCCCTTTAACTCAAGGGGACATTTCAGGGAGATGTTCCCTTTTCAAGATTCTCATGCCTGTTTGGTCTCCTATGTGCAATTATCCATCTGGAACCATCAGTTCTTGACCCTGGTACAGTGGCTTGCTCCATGTCTGGTCAGCTGTGAGTGTGGTAAGTCTCCTCACCTGGAGTTTGCTGAGAAGGGTCTCTCCATTGCTGGGACATGTGGCAAGTGCAGCAACCAACCTCCCTTCGCATCTCCAAGCTTGATTTCACCTCCTTTGCCATGCTACTCTGAAACATCAGCTTTGTTTCTTTTCGTATTTAAATGTGACATTCCAGGCAAGTTCCAATTATGGGGCACCGTGATTGCTGATCCCTCAGTGCAGGATTCTATTAGCGTAGCTCGAGATGGCTTTGGCCTTGTTGGTGTCTTATGCTGCTTTGTTATCTGGTGCTGAACTTACAGCCGACTGCATCTCCCCAGACCTTGTTTGCATATGCGATTGTAATATTATAGTATGCACAGTAGTTCTTTGCTTTGGCATTGGCTTTTGAAGGACAAGTTTGGGCAAATGTGTGTTAAAAAGCTTAATGGGAAAGAGCAAAAATGCAAATTTAGGAGTTGAATTTCCGTGGGGAACACTTACGTCCCACTTTATATTTTAAAGGAAACCAGAACGTGTGAGAACTTGCTAGGAGTTCATGTTTCAGATACAGGTGAACATCTGATTGCCTGAAGATGTTCATATTTTACAAAAGTCCTGAATCTGGCAGATTTCAGGACTTCAGTCTGAGCCGTCTTTTCAGTTGGCTCTGATTCATTAAAGTACGTGTTAGAAGGCATTTGTTCAACCCCTAGTGCATGTGCAGTTTAAGCTTCTGAAGTAACAGGTCGCGTGAGCTAGTGACTTAGTTACAGCATGGTGGTGAGCTGCTGATGCCAGAGGCAGACAGCAGCCGGGCCTGAGCGCACGGAACGCGAGGCTGACGCCAGACCAAGGTACCAGCTGAGCTGCTTATTACACAGTGGGACAAAACAGCTACCACAAAACACCACCATTTAGAAAACAAAGGTGACTCAAAGGCATGAAATTATTTCAAGCTAATTTCACACTCTGTCTTTGAAGCTGATTAGGGTAAAATGTAATGAAATGTAATTTTTGCTAAACAGCCTAAGCCAGGAGTGTAGGACAGAATGCTCAGTTCGTGCTGCATGATGCCCGGCCTTTCCCACGTCAGAGGCAACCCGAGTGCCCAAGGGGATGGCCGTGAGCAAGCAAGGCAACCCCAGCAGGGCCCAGGCCTGCCAGCCTGGCCTCCGGGGCCTACCCGAGCCTGTTCTACTTTTATGATGGTCTTCTGGGGACAAAGAGATACTGCCCGCCATCGCTACTCTCCCTGTGACCAGAGTCAGTGTCACCTTGCAGCAGCTTTTGTGTGAGAATTATGGGAATGCATGTGTGAGAGTGTGTGTTTAAGCATGTGTGAATGTGTGTGCATGTGTGTAACCACAGAGGGAGGAGGGTTTCTGGTTACTGCAGTGATACCAGGTGTGGTGCCTGCCAAGCAACTGCCCACTTCTCCTGCATCATGTTAATGGGGGCCTGCTCACATGAGTGAGTGAGCCACATCACCATCCTAGAAGGTGGCCATGTGCATATGTCCAGAGGTAGCAAGTGGCTGACAAGGGACCTGCTGACCTGCCCTTGGGTTACCTTGGGACAATTGTTCTGTATATGTACATGTGCGTGTGTGTGTGTGTGTGTGTGTGTGTAAAGTGAGTGAGAGAGAAAGAGAGAGAGAGAGAGAGGAAGAGAGAGGGAGAGAGAGGGAGAGAGGGCCCATAAGAATTGTGTGACAATGCTGCAAAGTTAGAGACTCAAGAGAGCTAAGGCAGCACAAGAAGTTTCAGCTCCCCTGGTGGGTAGCAAGGTGTTTCTCTTGCTTAGTCTTTTTGTTCCGTTTTGACCTTCACCTGACTGGACTCCCTCACCCTCACTGGGGAGGCCCTCTGTGTAACTTTAGTTGAATGACTCAAATATTCCTGTCACCCAGCAACAACCTCACAGATGCCCCTGGGACACTGTTTGCATAATATTAACCATCATGGACAGCAGGGAGCTCTCCTTCTGCCAACTGGTTGCACCACTCTCTGACTTCCAGCCCATTTTGCTTTATTGGGAAATGGCTTAATTTGAGGAGATTGTTTCTCTTTTCATCTGGTTTGTGGTAAGAGCCAAGAGTAGAGAAATTTGAGATAAAAGGTAGCCTTGTCTATCTTACAATGACTGTGAGAATTTTAAGATTTATGAGGGATAAATATCTTCTCTTGCCCCAAAGACATCTGTCTGATGGGTGTGTTTCTCCCCAGTGCCCAAAGTAATTGCATTTTTAATGCTGTATTCTTTACCTGTCAAGAGTTAAATAAAGCCAATAAGCTCAGGTTAGTATCTAATGGCATTTATGCCATTTCTAAGGATGAAAATAGTTCATTAGCTGTGCATCTTAAAACAGAGCCAATGCAGGTGTGACCTGAAGCCTTGTGCATCTGCATGGATGCTGAGTGGCTATGGAGGGAGACAGCATGCCTGGCAGGCCATGCTGCTGCCTTTGCACACCAGCATCGGTGCACCCCGAGAGGAAGACACACCTGTGCCTGACTATCTCCTACTACTTGCTCTGTTGGTCTGCAGAGCAGGAAGTTGATGACAGTGGCCAGGGGCTTCCCATGAGCAGACACTGTAGTTTGTTCCTGAAGATCTGGTGACTGGTACAGTCTGAACAGAGCTGGATCTGCAAACTTCCATCTTGGTGGACAGTGTGTGGTGGTTTGATTCAGGCATCCTCCATACACTTAGGTGTTCTGAATGCTAGGTTTCCAGCTGATGGAGATTTAGGAATCAATGCCCCCTGGAGGCAATGTATTGTTGGGGGTGGGCTTATGGGTATTATTGCCAGTTTCTCCTTGCTAGTGTTAGGCACACTCTCGTGTTGCTACTGTCCACCTGATATTGGCCAGGGGGGGTGATGTCCACCCTCTGCACATGCCATTGTTTTCCCCTGACATCATGGAGCTTCCCCTCGAGTCTGTAAGCCAAAATAAACCTCTTTTTCCTAAAAGCTGCTCTTGATTGGGTGATTTCTTTTTTTTTTAATTTTATTTATTTATTTGAGAGTGACAGACACAGAGAGAAAGACAGACAGAGGGAGAGAGAGAGAATGGGCACGCCAGGGCTTCCAGCCTCTGCAAACGAACTCCAGACGCGTGCGCCCCCTTGTGCATATGGCTAACGTGGGACCTGGGGAACCGAGCCTCGAACCGGGGTCCTTAGGCTTCATAGGCAAGCGCTTAACCGCTAAGCCATCTCTCCAGCCCTGATTGGGTGATTTCTACCAGCAATGAGAACCTGACTGCAATAGTAAAGTTGGTATCGAGTTGCTGCTAGACACCTGAATGTGTATCTTTGGCCTTTTAGAGCTGATTTTCAAGAGGAATGTGGAAGGATTTGAAACCTTGGCCTAAGACACTCCTTGTAGGGCTGTAAGTACAGCATGATGGACTATTCTGGTCAGAGTTGAAAGACCTGGATGCAGTAAGAACTATGGACTGTGAGGTTTGGCTTCTGAGGGTGAGAAAGAGCTTTGCTTGGACTGGGCTAGAAGCAATTTGCATGAGAGGCTTGCTGTTATGCCCATGTCTTGAGAATTTGTGCAGGGTTGCTTTGCATAGAAATGGACTAGTGTGAACAGAGGGATATGACACAGAAATGAAATCTTTGGGCTGAAACTTCTGTCCATTCAGCTGCAATTAAATGAGAGATTACAACCTTTGAGATTGGGCCAGCTGACTTGCACTGGGGCACAGGCAGAATGTACACTCTTTTGAAGGGACCTGAATGCTTTTATTTAATTTTATTTGAAAAAATATTTTTATTAGGTACGGACATATTTGGTATGTAAACAACACATGTTGCTACCATTCTTTCCCTCCTCCCTGCCCCTTTTCTGAAGAGGCTTTCCTCATTGGGGATACAGGTCAACACCATGGGGATTGAGGGTCATATATTATGGGGGCACCAGTCAGTTATGGGAGAGAGGCAATGCCACTGTGCAAATTGTTCCAACTTGGGGCTCCAATAATCTTTCCTTCCCCTCTTCTACAAAATTCCCTGAGCCATGTTGGGTGCATTTTTAAGTCTGCTTCAGTGATGAGCACTGAGGAGCCTCTGGATCTCTGGTTCGGTAGGTGTTGAATGTCCTCAGTGTCTATCTCCTTCACCTTTGTGCTGATATCAGATTCACTAAGAAAGCAGCATTCTTGCTTATTTCCCCAATTACTCTGTGGTTTTAGCTGGGGCCAGCTCCCAACTGAAAAAGAGAAGCAGATTCCCCAATGGATAGTGAAGTCAGCACTGGTTAGATGGGATAACCATTGTTAATTTAGAGTGTAGATCCTCTTATAGTCCAAGATTGATTGGAGCTTAACAATGGAAAGCAGAATCATTATCTGGATATGATTTTGACTTGCTTCCCAGTTCCAGATATGGTTTCCTTTCCACTGAGCAGATCTGTTAGCCAATCCAAGAGCAGTTGGTTACCCACCATGGCTGTGTGCCACTATTGCACTTGTGTGAGTATCATGTTTGAGTTGCTTAGACTTTGAGTTGCTCAGACAGATGTTGCCACTTTCCCCTGGTAGATCAAGTAGTGCCTTATGGCACTAAATGGGCTAATTGTCTGGGGATTGGCTCTCTTGTGGACTCCAGCCAAGTCTCTCCATGGTCTGTTCTGACAGTGTATGGTGTGTTCAGCAGTAGGGTCTTACCATTAACCTCTGGTGGGTAGTCAAGTGCTCTGACAGAAGTCTGTCTTGTTTGTTTTTGGTAGATCTAGTAGGTCTTTCTGATCTACAACTCATTGTGGATATAAACTGTATCCTGGTATAGGGAATTATGGACCAACACCAAGGGAAAAGAAAAAAGAGAAAGACAGAAAAGAGGAAGAAACAGGAGAAATTTAAGGTTAGCGTCCATCTCACCCTCTCCAGGGCCCTTTGATTCAGGTGCTTTCCCTAAGGTCCTCTTGGGGGTTCCACCTTTTAGTCTAACTTCCAGGATATAGGATTCTATGGTACCAGTTCAATTTGGTTTCAGTTTTGTGTTCCCTCCACCCTTTCTCCATATTGCCCAAGTCTTGAGATGCCATTCAGGCAAGTTAGCAACTCGGGCTGATCCATAGGAACCACAGATGAGTGAGATCATGTGACTATTGTCTTTCTGTGATTGTGTGAGTTCACTTAGAATGATCTGTTGCAAGTTCAACCATTTTCTACAAATTTCATTGTGTCACTTTTTTCTTACTGTTGAGTAGGATTCTATCATGTAGATAATGCACATCTTGGTTACCCATTCATCCAGTGATGAGCACCTGGGTTGGGCTTGTACAACAGTCACAATGGAGCAATTTCCCTAGCCCTGACCCTGCTGATATGGCTCAATCCCTGTACTCTCAGCCCTGTTTCTGTCTGGTGTCTTCTTATTTTTAATCAGGATGGAGTCCTGGATCCCGAGGACTGGAGGGCGGGTGGGGGGACTTTTACATCTTCTCACTCAGGGTCATCGAGCTGAAATAGAGGGATTCTTCCATTGTGAATGCAGACTTCCCAACCAGTGGGGTCCTTGGTGACCAGGGCTGGGCTTTGTCTCCAGGACATGTGTGACTGTGCCATACATTCAAAGCCTCAAGTGTCATTAGACTCCATGGGGACAACACAGTTTCTAAGTTACAGTCCAGCTTCTGAAGATCTCAGCCTCAATGTCGAGGCAGTCATTGTGTTGCTTGAGAGCTTATACTTGAGAGCACCTGTTTCCGCCTCACAGGCTTGTTTACCAGACAGGTCTGAAAGCCAGACTTCCCGGTAATGGATTTTCTTTACAGTTATGTATGATGGTTTTAATATTTAGTTTATTTATGAGAGAGAGGGTGGGGGGAGAATAGGCATGCCAGGGCCTTGCAAATGAACTTCAGACACATGTGCCACCTTGCATATCTGTCTTTTATGGGTTCTGGGGAATCAAACCTGGGTCCTTAGGTTTTGCACACAAATTCCTTAACCATTAAGTCATCTCTCTCTCCAGCCCATGTGTGCTGTTTTTGATGCATATGTGTGTATATTCATGTGTGTGGGTGTATGTGCATGTAAAGGCCAGAGTACAACCCTGGGCATTGCTCCTTACTCACTGTCCACTTTTTTTTGAGATAGCATCTTTCACTGCACCGGAACTTGCCAATTAGGCTAGATTGGCTTGACAGTGAACCCCAGGGCTCTCCCCATTCCTGCTTCTGCAGTGCTGGGAATACAAGTGCATACCACTGCTCCTGGTATTTATATCTGGGTTCCAGGGATCAAACTCATGCTTGTGAAGAAGACTTTCTGTGTGTTGTTTTATCCTTTTAAACACTGTTCATTTGAAAAGGGGTCTGTGAACTTTGCCAGCTGCCCAAGGGTCTAGCCCAGGCTCCTACCATAAGGTCCTCAGCCCCTGTGGACTCAGCTTGTAGTTCTCCCTGTATCAGGCTGGTGTTCATGGTTAGATTATCCAGAGGGTCAATGGTTATGTTGTGAGGCTGCACAGGATATTACAAGCTTCAGGGTGTTCATTTGTCAGCTCTCAGCCCTGGGAAGTTGGCCGTAGCCTGCATTCTGAAGTTGTTTAACCTGCACTGTGTTTGTGTTAATGCACTGTTTTATTTTTAATTAACTATTGGGCATATTGCATGCTTTCTAATGCTTTCAATTACCACATGTAATTATTTAGATATAAATTTTAGAAATGTCAAGTGACTAGTTTCTTGGCAGAAGTTGCTTGAAAGCTAAAGACCTGCCATATTTTATACTCTGTTGCTGCAATCTTGAGCTTCTCAGAGCATGGTGGACGTGTCCTTAGATGGTCTGAAGGGCAGGTGAGGGTTGCAGCACCAGACAAGCAGTAATTTTAATCATGATTGCTTTAAATCCTCTCAAGAAACAGTACGGGTGAGATGAAGATTTCTATGGATTTAAAGACAGTTCCAAACTTGTCTCAATGTTTTCTGGGTCATATTTTAAGAAGATATCCTGCTTGCATGAGACTGGGTCATTCATTCATTGATTGGCCTCACTTGGGCCTGGGATGTCACAGCAACTGAGTCTACAAGATGACCAATGTGTCCAGCCCTGCAGGCACTAGCTTTCAGCTGGGTGGGGCCCCTGCATGACTGAGTGGTTAGTATGTGGTACTCACCTGCCACCAGTGAGGTCATCTTGTCCATTCTGAGGATGGATGGTTTATAAAAGACAGAAAGAGATAAAGTCACGAGAAATTTCCATTTGATAATTCAAGAATGTTGGCTTTTACAAGCCACATGCTATGTCACAAATACTGGTTGATGAGACTCATGTCCTTCTCCAGTGGGGAGGAACTGGCCTTGTAGCACAGGGGCCGAGTAACTGTCCATGGTCCTGCCCTGGACAGGGCATGTGGGTGGACTCTGAGGTTCCAGCTTCTTAGATCTGTCTGCTGACTGGTGTGTGTACCCAAGATTACCCAAATAAGGATCACAGCCCTTCTAAAATTTCCTCCTGTTGTCTTTCTGTCCCTGAAAAGGCTGCCACTGGTGAAGGGCGGCAGGTACAATGCCACATCTGGGGTGATGGTATCAGGCAGCAGAAGTTAGTTTATGCTCAGAGACAGGGAGTTTCCTGATGCCTGGCTAGTATGCTCCAAAAGGCTCACATCCCTGCAAACCTCCAGGAAATTCCAGTGGCTCACATCACTGTCCATCTCATGAGCATGTCCAGTGGCTGACATCACTGCCCATCTCCCAGGCATGTCCAGAAGGAGTGTCATTCCCTAAGATCCAGCTCATAAACCCAAAGGCAGCTTTTCCTAAGCAACATTTTTCAAGACCAATGTCAAAAGACAGCTTTCTACTCCTCAGGCCACACTCTGGGGTCTCTTAAGGCTGTGTAGAATGTCAGCCACTCTTCTTGGGAAACTCAGAAGTTAATCTGGCAGCCTTGAGCTGTTAAAATCCACAATGCCCTTCCTTCCATCTCAAACACCCAGGCCAGGAGGTGTGATTTCTGTTGTGTGTGCTGTAGCTTTCCTTAGCAGAATTCATAGTACCTCAGGAAAGATGTGGAAGAGGATTTATCTGTCCTGTGAAATGATTTCTCTGCCGGAGACAATCTCATGGACTGTGGGCCCCCAGTGTAAGGTACAAGGCCAGGTATGATGAATGAATGAACAGATGGGTGGATGGGCACATGTATGGATGAATGGATAGATGCATAGATAAAAGAATGGATGCATGGTTTTTTACTAATACCATTTGGCCAGTAGGAAAACAGCTGTCTGTGAACTTTACTCAAGAGACTGACCTTGTATTTTTATTCATCATTTTGCTATTGATTACTGAATTTTTAATAAGTACTCATTCTCTACAAAACAAAATACCAGCAATATCTTACTTTTCTATCTTCTGTTTAATTGCTTGTGGGTGTGGTGTTGGATGCTAGATCTGAAGCATCTACATATTCCCTTTGAGTCCATTGAACTCCAGCCACGTAGCTGTTAAGTGTTTGGGGAGAAAGTCTGTCTGGGGTAAAGTCTTGAGTTCCTCATTGGTACGTGGAAGTAAGAGGATGGAGGGTCTCAATTAACAGGTGGCAGAAAATGGGCCCATGGGAGAGAGGCTGGGTGAGCAGCAGCACCCTCCAAAAGGGATGGGCGCCATGTTTTGAGACCCGAGGGGAGAGAGGGACTTGGTGAGACTTCTTGGTGACCTCTGGGACCTTTGAGGAGTTGGAGTTCAGACCACCTGAAGGTGGGCACCTGCAGAGGTAGCGGAGGCAGGAAGGCTTCCTTAAGGGCATGGCCTAGGTTTTCATTCTGTGGGAGCTTCTATTCTGCAGCGTGTACTGAGGGTAGCCAGTGCTGGCTCTTGAGGGTCACAGTTTCCCTACTTGGGGAGAGGGCAACAGCCTATGAAATGTCATAAAGCATGGAGAACATTGCCACAGATGCCCTCAGGAGTCATTGCCTGGAAGTTGGGTCCAGAGTAGCCTGGAGAGGGAGAGGTGAGAACAGCAAGAGTGACCAGGTCCTCAGGAGGTGATGTGGCATGTAAGGGATGGCTCTTAGGGTACTCCCTCCAATGTGTTCCTGGGCTTCAATACAGGAGGATCAGGGCCTCAGATAACATTTCATATCAGGACATGAGGGTCAACCCATTGGATGAAACATACAACTATGAGGGTGAGGGGATGGCTCAGTGGATAAACACTTGCTGTGCAAGCACAAGGACCTGAGTTCAGTCCTTGGACCCACATAAAAGCTTGGCATGACCATACATGCTTGTGGTGCTGAGATGGGTGGAGGCAGGAGGGTCACTGGGGCTCCCTAGCCAGTCAGTCTAACTTAAAAAACAGGGAGTTTCAGTTTTAGTGAGAGACTTTTCTCAGGATATGAGGTAGCAGAGTGATAGAAGAGGGTACCTCATGTCTTCCTACGGCCTCCACAGCATGCACCTTGGGTGCGTGTGTGTGTGCACACTCGCACACACACATACTGAGAACAAGCATCACTTTTGAGTCAGCGGAAGTGACGAGGACATGTTCAGTTCAGTACAGGCTTCTGGCATGGTCAGCACTAGCTGCTCATGCCTTGAGATGTCCACCCAGAGCCTGGCAAAGTCCCCTGAGTTACGTCATCTTCCTCAAGAAACTGTGGTCTCTGTAGGGCAGGGACCTTTTTCTGCACATCCTTGTTCCCTGTCACCAGCTCCAGTCACTGCAATCAGTATTGCTGGAGGGAGGAGCTGTAGGATGTAACTATTGACTTGGTTTTGAATCTCTTGTGCCTCTCCATATTGAACAAAGTTTTGTGTCCTACTTTGGTAAGAATAGATGTTTATTCAGGGTATTGATTTTCTGCAAAATCTGATTCCCTTGTTTTATGTAATGAATGCAATCACACCTCTCATCCTCCCCCACGTGCTCTATCGCAGCCTTTCAGTACTGATGACT
This sequence comes from Jaculus jaculus, assembly GCF_020740685.1. Classification (NCBI taxonomy): domain Eukaryota; kingdom Metazoa; phylum Chordata; class Mammalia; order Rodentia; family Dipodidae; genus Jaculus; species Jaculus jaculus. The sequence continues at coordinate 3,295,305 of NC_059102.1, read as the reverse complement.
GTAATCAGGGTGAAAGTGGCCCAATGAGCCGTGGTGGGCACTGCCAATGTATACAGAGCTATAACTTTGGCTGAGGACATGGCTCATTTTGCCATGCAATTGTGAGGACCCAAGTTTGAATACCCACACCCATATATGAGTGTGGTAGTCTATCAACAATTCCAGTACTCAGGAGGCTGAAACAGGGATCCATGGAGCAAGTTGTCTGGATAGACCAGCCATGTGGGTGAGCTCTGCTCCAAGTGAGAGACCCTGACTCTGTAAATAACATTAAGAGCAAACAAAGAAGACTTCTTAGGTCAACCTCTGGCCTCCACATGCACACAATGGCCCACTTGCACATGTGTGCCCACATGGATATGAACCTGTATAAACACACTCATGCATACCACATACATGCTAAAAATGCAGCTGTAGTTATTACTCCTGGGGTGTACACAGAGAAGTTTTTCCTATTGTATTCAAAGGGTAGTTAGACAAGAGAACAGAAGTATAGACTGGAAGGAAGGACGTGACAGTGATGGTGTCTTCCAAGGCCTCACCACTTCCTGAAGCCCTCATAGGACACACAGGAAACCATGACATCCAGGCAGGCTGGCGTGCTCACAAAGGGGCCACTTGGAGCAGGCCTCAGCACTTCTTCAGGGAGTGAATAGTGACACCCAAGGTCATACTGGCTCTGCTAACCAGAGTCCTCTGCCCTTCCTGTACTGTTTTGGCTACATCTAAAAGGGCAAGTCTGAGGCTGGAGGGATGGCTTAGAAGTGAAGGCATTTGCCTGTAAACCCAAATGACCCAGGTTTGATTCCCCAGGACCCACATGAGCCAGATGCACAATGGGGCACATGTGTCTAGAGTTTGTGGCTGGAGGCCCTGGTGCTCCTATTCTCTCCCTCCCTCCCTCCCTCCCTCCCTCTCTCTCTCTCTCTCTCTCTCTCTCTCTGTCAAATAAATTAATTAAATAAATAAAAGGGCCAGTCTCCCAGGAAGCTGAGCTCTGGAAGGGCAATCCCAGGACCCTGGCCCTAAGTCCTGATGGAATCAGAGGAAAATAAACATGAGCAAGAGATCTCAGCAAAGCAGTATGAGGCTGCAGCTTTCAGAGGGCAAAGCAACAAACTTCTTCAAAAATTCAAACTGTGTTAAATCTGTGATTGAACAGTTCAGTGCTATGGTGGAGTGTGAGAAGCTTACTCTCTGAGGAGGCATCACAAGGTGTCCCCTGATCCCCATCTTTGGTGTTTGCTGTAAAGGTTGACTGGTCTCCCTGACCAAGGCCCCAGGAGCCTTGCAGTTCATTGCACTCTGGACTGACTGCCCCTGCTGCTTTTCTGGTCAAGTGCTCTAAGTATTGAGGACAAAAGCTATAGATTCCAAGGAACATCTGAACAAAGAATAGCTTTCCATTTCTGTTACTTTTGATATATGAACAATATCAGGTTCGTGCCAGCCTATAACAAATGGCACTTTCGGGGCTCGATGAAAACCCATTTATTTCAGATACATTAGGAAGAAGCTGCATGTGAATCAGACCTGCACGGCAGCACACGTGGACACAGTAGTGGTCACACCTGCACGGCAGCACACGTGGACGCAGTCATGATCCAAGTCTTAGACTTGCTGAATTCATGAAGTAGAGCCTGTGCCCAGTATTGGTATTTGTATTTTATTCCCAAAACATCAGAGATATTTAAAATGCAGCATGCACATAACTAGGTCATTATTCATGTGTGTGCTTACATTGGATATCTTCTCATTTTATTTTTATCTTAGACAGACAGACACACACACACACACACACACAGAATTGGCACACCAGGGCCTCGGCCACTGAAATTGAACTCCAGATGATTGCCCCACCTAGTGGGCATGTGCGGCCTTGCACTTGCCTCACCTTTGTGCATCTGGCTTACATGGGTCCTGGGGAATTGAACCTGGGCCCTTGGGCTTTGCAGGTAAGTACCTTAACTGCTATGCTATCTTTCCAGCCCTTACATTGGATACCTAAAGATGAAGGGTGCTGTTTACTTTCTCAGAGGGCTTCAGATCTGCTGCTATGTAATCTCTTGCCTATCTGGGTGGAGGGTGGACACAGTACTGGTGAGGCTGAGTAGGGAGTGCCATAAGATCGGGGTCTACAGTCAGAGATGTACAGAGGAACTGGTGCATGGTTCGATGAACACATGAGGATGAGACATTGAGCACACAGGTCTCATGGCTCATTTCCCACATGACACACAGGATCCTTCTGAGAATGAGACTTCTGTCCTTGGACTTCCATGCATAATTCATAGAAGGGGCTTTGTGCTATCACCTGAGTGAAGGAGGGAGTTATGGGCTGCAGGTTGGAGAGAATAGAAGACCTGAAGTTCATGCTTCATAAAGCTCATGGCCAACTCCTCCATCTCTGAGTCTGACTAAAATTGGAGCATTGGCTCTTGTTTCTTGCTTCTCCGTGTCCCCATATTGTCATCTGTGGGCAGTGAGGGCAACCCTTCCATGAATAAAGCATGTTAGGCATGGCTAGGACAGTTAAATGAGATCAGATGGTTTCTTTGGGGCCAGAAGCACAATTCTGACACATTGTAGTGCTCCCTATAAGTCAGCAGCCCTGTTTCTAACACTCAAGAGCCACTTTCTCATATGCTTCAGTGGGCTATCTGAGCGGAGAAGAAAGTGGTAAGACACGTCCTCTTCCAAAACAGCCCCATGGTCCAGGCATTCACTCAGCCACGATGGCGGGCTCCTCAGACACAGGGGCTGTCTCTCTTTCACAGTATCTGCAATTTAATTTTATGAACGTCTATCTAGTGTGGTGTGCTAGTCATGCCAGCCTGCCTTTTCCTAGTGCCTTTTCTGCTGCAGACAGTGCTGGTCTTGGAAGTGAGTGGTGAGAACTGTGCTTTGGCCCTGTTCCTTGCGGCTCAGTGGCAACAGTCTGGTCATATAAGAGCAGCAGATGGTCATGGAAAAGGCAAGCACAGGCTGGTGGCCTGAACAGAGCCAGACACAAGGCATCCTGGTAACACCTCCCTAATCTGATCACAGCCACGCATCCTTCATCAGCTCTATGTTACAGGAAAGTCTCCTAGGAGGCATCCTGTCTCCTGCTCAGCCCTCCTCCCAGGCTCCCCTCTGTGGGCCTGCTGGGAGCTCCCCATGGTGCTGACCACATTGTAGTCTTGTTTCACGTAGGCTTCTGGACTTGTCTCTGTGCTCAGGAAGTCTGACAAGATTAGTCTGACAAAATTAAAGATACCGGTTCTGAGCCACAGGACTGACCATCTCTAAGCCTTGTCTTGGCCCAGAGAACCAGCCTTCTATCTCTCCATGGAGAACAGGGACACAAGGCCAGGGCTGGGGGCAGGGATTTGGCCCTGGGCTGGCACTGAGCCAGGGCCCATCCAGAGGTTGGCTTTACTTCCTGCAGCTGGCAAAGAGTCCCGATCTTGACTCACACTTCACACGCCCCAAACCAAACAGAAGGATCCCTCCCCAAGCTGTCACACCCCCACTGCCTGGTCCCACTTTGCCCAACTCCATCGGCCATTCTTCCTGCTTCAGCTCCACAGAAACATTTGTTTTTCATTGCTTCCCTTCCGTAGAGACCTGCCTCACCTTCCCTCCCTCTCTCATTCTTTTAATTCAAATCCCACAGCTGATTCGGTCAGCGAGACTGCCCTGTCGCCTTTCCGTAGAACACCCCTGCTGTCGTCCTGCTAACGGCGACTTCGCTCCTCTCTGCCCCGCGGCCTTTGTCATTCCTCCCTTCCCACTCTGAGCAGAAAGAATTGCAGTATTCTGCACTTTTAAAAATATCAACATAAACTAGAAATCTAGGGCTTTCGTAATAGACAAGTTCTCTCTGAGCTCAGAGTCAGGAGCCTCCTCTCACCTTTGGGTTTGTATTCTATGGGATATGGCAAGCAGAATGAGGCAGCACCCTGATAAGAAATAACACACTGGGGGGCATCCAATATGAACTCACTGAGTTGATGTGAGTCAGACCTGTGCCAGCCCATGGCACATGGCACAGGGTCATGAGGCTGGTGAAGGCTCTTGGATTTCTTCCCACTCCTATAGTGCTCTGTGTGACTCGAAAGGTGCTCATCAAAAGTATGTAGTGACTCCTAGGTTTGCAGAGAGCTAGAGAAGTTCCCTCTTTCTAGAGCTGGCCTGCCGGTGTCTCTCAACTCTACTGGCTGCCAGCTTGCCCACCTTTGAAGTCACGCTGCAGGAGGCCTTTCACTTGCCCTCCGCGGCAGGGGTGACTCCACTGCACTCACAGCTCCCCCCCCTCCGTGGCCTTTCCCACAGGAGCCTGCCCTTGACTGCCTCCAGCTGGCAAGTACCCCATTTTCCTGTGAGCTAGTCCCTCCGGACTCCATGTCCCACAGAATCTGTGCTGTAGGAAAGTAGGGTCTCTTTACTCAGTTTCACTTCCCATGATGGCAGTTAATGATGGTCAAGTGTTGGGGAACACGTTGAGGTAAGTTCTGGAGAGAGAGAAAGGGGGGGAGGGGTATTCACATGAGTTGTAGCATAGCACATGGTTTTATTGCCCTACTCTTACTGTACCTAGCTGGTCCAGTGAGAAACTTTGTCTGAGGAGTGGGCAGGAGAAATCACAGCAGAGACATGGGTCAGAATCTTCTGTGGGCTCCGGCCCTGGGACAGAGCTCCATGGAGTGAGAGGTGCCACTGTCAAAGGTGAAGAGGCTGTTGGTGCCGCATGGCGGCTGCAGGGCGGAGAGCGGTGGCTGGAAGAGGGCGCTGCTCTGGAGCCCGAGGCTCTGTGTAAATAGTTCTTCTCGTTAATCCCTAGATGTTAGATGAGCAGAGATAGGAAATACAATACAACTCAAGCCAGGAGCATCTTCTTTAATTAAATCTGAAATGCTGGCAATTACCCGTATCACTGAGCGCATCTAATCCACCTCTGCTGCTGATAGGATTAGCAGGGGATGCTGGCGAGCACTTCCTCACTTTCGATGGTGGAAGCCACATACAACATTGGGCCCAGATGATGCATTGAATGAAAATCTTCTGAGTTCCCTCTCTCCAGAGTGTCTGTCTCTCCAAGGAGGCCTACATTTATACTACCAGGCTGACACCTGCTGATTCCAGAAACCTTATCATCTCCTGGCATGGCAGGTGTATGGGCTTCTTATTATGGTTGCTGTAACCACTACCAAATACTGTAACTCAGTGGCTTACTATGGGAATTTGTCCTTACAGTCTGAAATCCAGAAATCACTGGGACTATGCTCCCTCTGGAAGCTGTGGGGATTGTGTACTCTAGACACAGGTGCCTGAGCCGAAGGCCTGGCAGGGAGACGGTGGGCTTCTGCAGGCTTGTGAAGCATTAGTAATCACTGATTTCTGCCTCCCATTCCTGGTGCTTCTGCCCCTCATGTGGATGCAGCTGCCTTTTACTGTGACATAGAGGCCTGGGGGAGAGGCTGCTCTGCACAGCATGGCCAGTAGAAGGTCGGGGGCTCCTGTGATGCCTGGGGACCTCCACTTTCAGTCAGTTTGTAGCACAGGGAAAAGTGAGTGTTTGGTCATGTCACTGATCACCAATATCTTTGTAAGAGGAGTAGACATGCAGGGAACACACACACATGACAATGGAGGCAGTGACGGACACATGCAGCTACAAACCAAGGAATGCCTGGGGCCACCAGGAGGGACACTCAGGAAGGTCCCCAGAACTCTCGGTGGGACTCCAGACTGGATGATCCCTTGGTTCAGATGGAAAGAACATATTTTTGTTTTAAGCCACATACTTGTGACACTTGATGCTTGTTTACCGCAGCTGTGGCAGCACCCTTCTCATTGCCTGAACAAGACACCCAGTCCGAAGAGGCGTATGGGAGGAAAACGTTTAGTTTGGCTTCCGGTCTTGAGAGGAAGCGTCTTCAGAGCAGGGAAGCATGGCGTAGAAGATGGCCAGATGTCGCATCAAGTTTTACATGGGTTTTGAGGAGCCAAACTCTGGTTGTCACACTTATGAAGCAAGCAATTTTACCCACTGATCCATCTTCCCAGCCTGAACTTTTATACATTTATATAGTTATTGAGACGTAATCACATTCTGTAGCAAGGCTGGCCGACAACTTACAGCAATCCTCCTGCCTTAGCCTCTGAGTGCTGGGATTATAGAAGCATCATTGTGCAAGTTTAGGTTTTACTTTTTATTTTATAGAGTTTGAAAAGTGTGTCGCGATGGACATACATCTTTGCAGTACCACTAAGAATGGTTTATTTGCCCCAGAATTCCTTCTGTTCTCTACCTGTTTAGCCCTCCTCCCTTTCCACTCCCAGAGGCGCCAGGTTTGGTGGTCCCATAGTTGTGCGGTTTTTAGATTGTCATACTCTTCGCAGGGCCAGTTGCAGTTATTTTAAACTTGCTTCTTTCACTCACTAATCAGTCTGTAAGAGTCCTCCATGTCCTTATTGCATGTGTATGGTGTGTATGCATGTATGCATGTATATTCATACATGTGTGGTATGAGGCAGCCAGTATCTTGTTTATGTGGGTACTGGGGAATCAAACCTGGGCTGGCAGGCATTGCAACCAAGTGCTTTTAGCCACTGAGCCATGTCCCCATCCCTCCTTTGTGTTTTGAGACAAGTTCTCTCACTGAACCTAGAGGTCATTGATTTGACTGGCCAGCAAGCCCCAGAGTCCTCCAACCTCCACCTCCCCTGGGATCAGGGGTGTGCTGCACTGCACCTGACCTTTATGTGGGTGCTGGCGTATGTAATATGACATGGTGTGTGTATGTATGTTGGGGGGGGGCGCGTACACATGTATGTGCCCATGCAGTGCCTGTGGTGGCCTGAGGGGTGTCCCCTTCCATTGCTTTTCTATTCCTTCTTACTTGAGGTAGAGTTTCTTACTGGTTCTGGAGCTTGATTTTTCTCTTTTCCTTTTCTTTTTGGCAAGCCCAGAAATTTTGGGGTCTCTGTTTCCCACAGGACTGGGGTTATAGATATGTATGGCCACACCCAGCCATTTCTGTGGATCCTGCAGATCCAACGCCAGAGTCTCTCAGGCCTCCTCAGGCCTTGTGCTTGCGCAGCAAATGCTCCTAACTGCTACGCCACGTCTGCAGCCGTCTTGCAGTTCTTTCTGGCACTGAAGGATGTTCCATTGCCTGGGTGTGTCAGGTTTGTCCGTTCATCCATTGGAGATGTCTTGCTTACTTCCAAGTTTTGTTGATTATGAGTAAAGCAGCTCAAAGACTTGCGAATTTCATGTAAACACTTGCTGGCCAATGCTGAGAGAGCACTGGACTCTCCAGGACCTGCAAGACCGTCTTTGGAGGAGCTGTCCATTGTGCACCCCGCCTGTTGGCGCCATCGTCCGGGCTTTGTCCATTGCTCCAGCTGAGTAGTGCTGTCGATTTATCTGCTTAACTGGGCATTGAGCTCATGCCAAACGCATGCCACGCAGGCACTGTACTCTAAACGGTCTCTCTACTTCCGTTTTTAAATTTACATTTCTTCCTACCTCTTCCAAACTAGAAAGATTTTTCTCCCCATTTAAATGTAACCCTGGGTTTTCCCCAGTTTCAGCTGGTTGCTCCCACTGGCTGTCCACCTGGAAGAGGACGCTGGAGAACAAACCCGGCCTCTCTGAACGCCCACAGGTCATTGCTGCAGGGACCCTCAGGAAGTGTTAGCTCTTGCCTTCCCAGTTTGTGAAGGTGAGTGTGCCAAGAGGAGGAGTCTGAATATTCGGAAATTTCTTATTAGCATCCTGAAGAGGCATGGCTGCTTCCTGGAGGTTTCTGCATAATACCCCTCCACCCCCTTCTTCCTCTCTCCTCACCTTCCTAGGTGCTGCTGTTCTCCCATGAAGGAACATGCTCCAACTGGCCTCCCAAGAGCATTGCTGACCTGCTCAGTGGGCCTGCTGGGGTCATAGCTGGGAGAAACTCCTTAAATGCTTCAAAGAAGTAAAACAAACAAAAGAGCCCCTGAGGCTATATTACAACTCATTTTTTCTCAGCCAGGTATACAGGTGTCCGTGCAGGACAATTAGGCTTAATGGCATGCCTCTAGCAAAGGGTAAGTGGCTGACTCTAGGTATTAGAGGTGCTTGGGTGAAGGGCATTATGATACTTTTCCTCTCAAAATAGCCTCATTGTCCCCAAATGCTAATGCTATCAAGGCAGCTCTTAAGATTGTCTCCCCTGTGGAAGTAGGCAGTCATTCTGCAATACTAGGTATTGTAGAAGCCAGTTGAATGGAAGCTCTGGGAAGGCTAGGTGCGTGTGCAATGTAGGTGGTGGCTGGAAGATGGACCATGCAGTTTGTCCACGTGTCCCACCTCCAACATCTCTTAGAACATCTCTTAGGTGGTGCATGCATGGAATCCCAGCACTCAGGATGCTGGGGTAGGAGAATAACAGCAAGTTTGGGGCTAGCCTGAGCTATGCTGTGAATTCAAAGACAGTCTGGGATACACAGTTAGAAGAGCCTTGCCTCACTGAAAAGTAAAATAAAATAAGAGAGGAAGAGAAACGATGCGACAGAGAGAGAGAGAGAAAAAGAGAGAGAGAGAGAAGTCAGCGGTTTGTATTAGAGATAAGCTGACCAGAAGAAAGGAGATCCAGACCTTGTGTTGTCTTTGCGTGGAAAACGTGTCTCCCCCACCCCACAGGCTCATGTTTTTGAACACTTTGTCCCCAGCTGGTGGCTCTGCTTTGGAAGGTAGTAGAACCTTTAAAAGGCAGATCCTTGCTTGGGGAAGTGGGCCACTGAGGGATGGGCCTTGAGGTTTTATAGCCTGGCCCCATTTCTTATTCCCTCTCTCCCTCTGTTTCCTAACTGTGGATGCAAAGTGACGAGCTGGCTCCCCACCCCTGCTGCTGTGCCTTCCCCACCCTGATGGAATTCACTAGAATTATAAACCACAATAAACCCTTTCCTTCTTTAAGTGGCTTTTTGTCAGGAATTTGGTTACAACAATGAGTAGAGTCACAGCTGAACCGTATCTCCCCCTCTTTGAGGTTCAGCGTCCTTGGCATTCTGCAGGTGTCGGGCAGATCATGGCTAAGGTCTTCAGGAAGAGATGGCCTCTGGGTGGGTAAAGTTGGCTGGAGGAGTCCTGGGAAGTTGCTTCTGGCAGTCCTCCCTGCTTGGGTGCCACAGGGGCGTCTGATAACTGGCTGAGCGTATGAATATGGACAGGAGACATTGGGAACCCAACCATGTTCTCTACTCTTCCAAAGGGCCCCTAACTCTGAGAGTGACTGGCAAAGAGAACCGAGACCTCCTGTTCTTCTTCCAACACATCTCTGTCCTTTTGTGTATCTCTGTACTGTGTCCCAGGATTTCCAGAGACACACGTGTGTCCAACTCAGTGACAGAGTTGCATGAACCACCCTGAAGGTGAGAACACATGTCCTCAAAGGAGCGCAAGGCTCTAAGTCTTAATTTCATGGACATGGTTGGCTTAGTTCCTGCTAAACTGGCCATCAGTTTTGTGCCTGTGTGAGGTTCAGGATGAGGTCTTCATAAACACCCTAAATTGCAGTGTGGTCCTGGGGTGTCACATATGCAGGCTTCAAATGTCCACTGCAAACCACCACCCTGGTGCCTCCTGCCTTCTGAGTCACAGTGACCCTCGGAATGACCAGGTGCAAAGATCTGGGCTGGGAACTCAGAGGACACCCTGCTTGAATGCTGTCACCTTCCAGCTGCTGGTGGACCCCTTCTCTGGACTTGGCTTCCCTGACTTAGTTGTCTGACCTGCACAGTGCTCACCAGGGTGCAAAGGCTCATCCTCCCTGTGCTTGTTTGGTGAGTGTTGACAACTCTGCCTTGAACCACTGGGCCCAGCCCCTCGGGCACACTTGTAGGAGTCTCTTTTCCCTGAGAAGGCCCCCGTGGAGGCCTCCTCAGCAGCATGGAGGCAGGGGACTGGCTCAGGGTGCATTTCTCTTGTCTCTGAAAAATTCCTCCTCCTACATGCTCATTTATGCCTCCTAAGTTCAGTTTTGGACAGGGAAGGATTTATCTTGCTTGTGCCTCTCTGGGTGACAGTATTTAATGAAGAGACATTTCAAGGCATCTTCTGAACTTGTGAGTCTCAAGCCAAGAATAATAGCTTTACAAAACCACTTTCTAAGGCAAAATTTGAGTTGCAATTTACTTTACTTAATGAAAAGAAACCCAAAAAGCATGGCCTCACTGCTCGGCTGGATATCTCCTTTTAACGTGTCTCAGCTTGCACACTTTACTGAGCCCAGGTCTCGAGGCTGAGAGCTTTCAAACTGCAGCAAATTGACTGCTATGTATGGAAAGCAACCCAGCGGGCTCTGCTGGCATTCTGAAACAGGAAGTGCCCACTCCACCCCTGCGTGGACCCCTTGCCCAGCTGACCATGGCAGTTCCTCTCCACATGTGCGTCTGATTATTTGGGATTTCAGCTGGGATGTTCCAATGGAGTTATCCATGGTAAGCGACGCCAACATGCACTGTGAGTCCTGAAACAGCATGGCCTCTGGGACAAGACAGGTAGAGGATGGTGGGGTCCATGCCTGTCACTGTGTGGTGCCCGTGAGAGCTAGTGATTCTATTGCGTATCACTGAGGTCTGCGAGGAAAGCCAAGGTGGTGGGTGGAGAGAAAGCTGTGCTCCATCCTCAGTGTGGGCCTGGCTCTCAGGAGAAGCTGAGAGTCTCCCATTGGCTCAGTGGTCCTCCCTGAGTTCAAAGTCACTCCCAACAGGGAAAGGAGGCTTGTCTGGTGCCTGATGGCTCAGGCTACGAGGTGCAGCCTGGTATCCAAAGGTTCTCTTGAACATCACTTTCACTTTCCCCTGTCTCCATCTTAATTTCCCACTGACAGTGTTGCTGCTGCCTGTGGCCTGGAAAGTTCATCGTGAGTTCAGGCCGCATGAGTGCAGACCACGTAGCTTCAGAGCCTCCGCCTTGGAAGGCTTCTGAGCTGGATTTTCATCTGTTCAGCACCGTCATTGCTAATTATGGGAGTGGAAGTGAAGCCATTTTGAAAATAAAAACATATTACCCTGACTTCCAGGCCCACTTGATCCCATTAATTTATCTTTCTGCTGCGGATACACACAGATGAAGGCTTGGGGCTACAGCTTCAGGTTTGCACATATACAGGATTGTGGCCTTGGAGGTCACTTCTAGACTCCTGACTAGGGTCCCAGGGGTGGTTCGGTTTGATTTGGCATTGCGACTCTGAAAATGAACAGAGAAGCACGGCTGTGCCATCATGAGCAAGTGTGGTGTTGGTGCACTGTACCCCACAGAGAGGTCTATCTGAGCTCGGCTCTCACTTTCAAATTTCTCCTTCACTTTGCCAGATCCTCAGGCACTGCCCACAGACACTATATCCTGGCTTCTAGCCTGTGGTTGGTAACCTCCAAGGAGAAAAGACTTCACCTTAGCTTCAAAGATGCCACGCAGTGCACTTGTGGTGGACATGGGAATGGCTCTTCAAAGAGGTTTCTGCCTTAACTACTAAAACCTGTGAATTGGTGGCCTCTTTAGGTTTGATTTCCTCTCAGGGGTTCTTAGAAGAGGGAGGCAGAACATAAAAGGCAGAAAAGGAGAAAGGTAGGAATTAGGGCTGGAGGGGCACGCAGTGAGGATGGAAGGCCAGGGCTAGGAGTGAAGCTGGAAGGGTGCTATGTGAAAATGGGGGAGGACCAGGGCTTGGGGTGAAGCTGGGGGGATGGTCTGTGAAGACATGGGGAGGGGTGAGTGGGTGGTCTCCAGAAGCTGGAATGATAATGAAGAGGAGAACGTGGAGCCAGCTCTGCCGACACTTTGGTTTCAGTGTTCTGCTCTTACGATGTGAAAGAAAAAATATATATTTTTAATGCCACTGAGCTTGTGTTAATTTGTCACTGTTGCACTGGGAAACTAGTCCAAAACTTGATGCTGTCCAGGCACTGAATACGTGTTGTACCAACCACTCACCTACAGATGTGTGTGACTGTTGATCATCCTCCCAAGTATCCTTCTCCTACTCCACTCAAAGGTGTTTCTTTTTTCATGAGGCTGAAAATTCATATGCATGGTGTAATTTTGGTTAAGAATAGTCTTTGACTAACAATTCCAGCACCTGGAAGAACACTCCTAAATGCAAACTTTGGGGCACCTTTCAAGAAGTTTTCGTGAGTGTTTAAAGTGCAATGAGTGGGTAGTCGCCCTGTCATATTTTCAAAGATGCCAGGAAAGGTTAGAAACAAGAGGAGCAGTGGGGCTTTTAGCGTTTGAAGGCCCTGTTTTCCTGAACTCTCCAAGTCTCTGTGGAACACACACATACCTTTGTCTTCAAAGGATGGGCTGTCGTTTCATGTTTCCTTGTGGTTTGTGTCTCAGCATGTCCTTTACTTACGTTCAGCCTCATCACTCACAAATGATGCCAAACGCATGTTTGGGAAGGCAGCAGAGAGATGGTGTCCCGGCGAGATCCCAGCCAGTGCTGAGCTCTCTGACCTAGCCCATCTCTTCCCGGTCTGGCTCTGACTCTTCCTTCTGTAAACCAGGGCTCTAGGTAGATCATCCAGAAACTCTCTACTCTGAATTTTGGTGCTTCCCACACCCTTGTGCAACCTAATTGCTTTAATGGGACACACATAAGACCTGCTCAGCTGGAGCCTTCTGGACACAAGCTTTTCAGAGGTAGGCTGGCCTTCCAGGGCTTGTCTTTTGAGACAAAGAACAAAACAACTACAAATCAGGTTCTAAACATGTTAATAAGCTACCCAAAGACCACCATTCATCATTCTGATTGAAACCTTTTAAAGTGCATAATTGTGCCCTGTTTTTCTTGGTTACCATAATGAAGTAGCTTTTGGGGCAACAATGATTAACTGCATGCTTTATAGCATATGATGCTTCTGTCTTCAAGTGTCTATTTTTCTTGGTTTTGCATTTATCTTTGCTCTCTGTGGAATGGATCGGGTGGGGTGCTGGTGCTGCTGCCCGCCTGGCACTCATCACCTTCTTAATTTCATCTAAAATTAGTGAGCAGTGATGAAGCTCCTAGTTTTCTTTAAACATGTTGATGTCCCCTTTGTAACTTATGCAAACACTCTCTGTGCTCTTGATATTTATTGATCTGTTTCAAAATATATAAATACCATATTTTCAAAAAGACTTAATGTATGACTTCTTTAAAGATTTATGGGGCTCTGCAGCTGGGTTTTTTTATGAAGAAAATGCAGACCCTAAATTTAATAGCTATAATAAGATCAGAGGGACTGATTCATTGGCTTTTTGGGTACTTTATACAAAGTCGATAAGTACAGTTTTCTGACCCCTGGGGGACTTTAGGGTTTGAGTTCTCCATCAACCTCAGATATATATTACAGCGTAAGATTTCCTGTTGAAATTATTCAGGAAATGCATAATTTAATAACTGTAACTGGAAGTCCTTGGGATACCTCACCCTTTCTGGTATGAACCATACTTCAACCCCACTCGAATTCCCAGCCTGACAGTATGGTTTCCAATTCAACAGGCCAAGGAATTGTGTTGAGTCCCTTAATGGTAAGTTGTAAAGGGAAAGATGTAGAAATAATTGCTTATGGCTTTGAGAAGACATCTATGAAATCATGCTGATCCAAATGAAATAAATAGGTTATGAGATATGAGAATCATCTGCTCTGGCAAGCGTGAAGTGGACATAACTCATTGGTGTGATAGCATGCCCCATGTGGAGAATAAACCAGCAAGGCAGGCAATGCAAAGGAGGGGTGACGAGAAGCCTCCACCAACCCTGGCAATCAAAGGACTTTCTTTGTTCTTACTGTAAAACCAGCGCTGTATTTACTACATGACCTTGGGGCTGGCCAGTCACCCTGTATTGTTCAGAAGGATGTGTATTCAGGATGTGGGTGGGGGGACAGTAGGCTGGGGTGCTGGTGAGGCAGAGCTGCTCTGTTCTTCTGTGTTCAGCTGAGATCTGGTCCCAGGGCCACATGGGCCACATGCCACAGCCACAGAGGTCCAGCCCCTGGGTGTTTATGCAGAGTTACAATTTCTTTTACTTCTGTGTATATGGTATGGCATGTGTGTGTGCTGTGGTGTATGCGTGCATCGGTGCTGGTGTGACCCTGTGCGTGTATCTGCAGAAGCCTGTGGAGAATGTGGGGTGTTCCCCATCATTGCTCATCTGCATCTTTTTCTTGAGATGGAGTCTCTAATTGATCCCAAAGCTTGCCATTTTTCAAGAACCATAGTGATTTTCTTGTCTCTGCTCCCCACAAGACTGGGGTTACAGATGGGCATATCCATGCCTAGCTGGTTATGTGGGTGCTGGTGGAATTGAAACCAGTGGTCTCAGAGCCCCCTCAGGCCCTCATTCATATGTGGGAAATACACTTAACCACTGAACCATCTGCCCAGCTCTGTGAAGCATGCTTTCACATAGCATTGTGGTACCAGTTTCAATACGTTTTCTTATATGTGGAAAGGAATGGGGTGTTCCACGAACGTTGCTGGCTTCCAGCCACTGCAAATGAATTCCATATGCATGCGCTGCCTTGTGCATCTGGCTCACATGGGTCCTGGGTCCTTTGGCTTTGAAAGCAAATGACTTAACACACTAAGCCATCTCTCCAGCCTGAGTCTTCCTCTTTCAGTGTATAGTGTCTCCATCTTCTAAACACATGTACCTGCTATAACATCATGATAAGGGGTTGCACTTTTCATCAGATTCTTTTTAATTAAACTGTGTTATATGCACAATAAAGTCCACAGATCTTTGGCACACAGTTGGCATGCCTATGAGCCACCATTGATGTGAAGGTCACCCACATCTCCATCACTTGGGAAGCCCGTAGCCTTGCTCATTTCAATCACCACAGTGCATTTTGCTTGTTCTAGGACTCTGACAGGCCTCACGTGTCTGGTGATGCAGGTGGGATCCAGCCATGTTCTTTTATGTGAAAATAGTTATTCTTTTCAAAGCGCTATTGGTGTCCATGTTTACCATTTCTTGTGTTTGGATATTTGGGTTGATTGCAGTTTCCTGGTCATGAATAAAGGAGTTATAGACATTCTTCAGGCTGTTTTGTGGGAGAATGCACTCATTTTTCTTGGGTATGCACGGTCATAAAACGCATACATGGTCCTTCATTATCCATGGCTAGATGGAAATAGATTAAGAAATTCCTAGGACATAAGTGAGGCATACTTTTTGGTGTGTTTTTGAGCACGTTTCAGTGAGGGTTAGCTGAGAGAAGAGCCACTTTGTATGTGACACTATCCCATTGTCTTCAGTCCTGAACAGAAAGAAAAGAGAAAAAGGAGGGCTCAGTGGGTGAAAAGGCTTCTCACACAAGCATGAGACCCTGAGCTCAAACCCTTAGCACCTTTGCAAAAATAAAAAAATCCCAGTGCTGAGTAAGTGGAGACAGGAAAGTCCCTAGGGTGTGCTGGCTCCCTCGTCTAGTTGAATCAGTGAGCTCCAGGTTCCCTGACAGATCCTGTCTCAAAGAATGAGTTACAGAGCAATTGATGAAGACACCAATGTCAAACTCAGGCTTCCACACTTACATGTGCACACACATTCCCCCACATGAACCCCATGCACATGAGTATCCCCACATACAATTATGCATACATACACATGCATGATACACCCATGGAAAGAGGTGAGGAGAAAACCATCTGAGGGCTGGCATTGCCTGTCCTCTACCAAGACGTGAGGAGTCCCAGTCACATGCTGCCTCTGCCACACCTTTAAGGCCATGAGGGACTGTATGCTCTCAAACCCAGAGCTAAACTAACCCTTCCCACTGTACGTTACTTTTGTCAGGTGTTTTGTCACAGCACTGAGTAAAGTAATGAACACCTTGGGGGCGGGGTTCCTGGTCCCATCTCAGATGCCAAATTCCATGAGGCTCCAGTCCGTCACCTAATGTGACACATGTTTTCATAAATCATCTGTGCATTACTGACAATCCTGGCACAATGTAAATTCTATGGGGACAGTCAGTATACTGCATTGCTTTGGGAATAATGATCAGAAAAGCAGAGAAGTCATATTCAAGTCTATTCTAACACATTAAGCATGTGGAGATAATGAATCTGAGGTTGGCTGTGTGTTTTCAGCTTTTGCAGATGCAGGGAAAATTACTCTGTGGAACACACCCCACCCCTCCAAACCCTAACCTTTTAAATTCCAGCCATTTTCATAGGTATGGGAAGACATTTAGTTGAGGTTTTGCTATGCATTTTCTGAGAAGTAACTACATTAGGGACCTTTATATAGGCTTGGCTTCTTGAATATTCTCTTCTGTGATTTGTGTGTCCAATGTGGTCTTGACAAGTTTCTGAAGGTTAAGTAGATTTATATTATTGATCAGCATGAATTCTTTATAGATTCTGGATGTGAGCTCAGTTTGGGATATATGTTCTGCAAACTTTTACCTACTGGGTGATGAGGATTTTCTTAGTGAGCAGAAAATTTTAATGTGAAGACACCCAGCTTGTCAAGATTTCTCGTTGCTAGACTGGGGCGATGGCTGAGTGGTTAAAGTGCTTGCCACGCAGGCATGAGGGCATAAGAGGGCATTATTTGCCCTGAGGTGGATCCCCACACCCACATAAACATTTGGGTGCAGTCACATTGCCTGTATCCCCAGTCCTATTTGGGAACAGGGGGCAGAGAATTGCTGGGGCTCACTAGTCAGCCAGACTGCTCACTGGTCAGGCAGGTCCAGATTCAGTGAGAGACTCTGTCTCAATGAAACACATAGATGAGTGATAAAGGACACCGGGCATTCTCCTCTTGTGTCCACACATGTGCACGTGAGCATGCACATCTGTGCATACATGTGCATACACTACACACAGACACACCACAAATATTTTAGAAAGAGATTTTTTTTTTCATTTAGTTTGTCTCACTATGTGGAAGTGTTTTCCTTTTCAGGGTATTAAATGTTTTCTTGTTACATTGTTTTACTTCTTGCGTAGCTCTGCAGTAAGTCTTGAATGAGTTGGGTGCAGCTTGAGGTGGGTGAAAGGCACATGAGTTTTAACTCTGTGTGGTATGCACAGCCCGTTCTGTCTCTGACAGTACTGTGGCTATTTTTTCCCCCAGAGCCCTTCTTTCTCTGTATTTCATATTCTCTTTTATTTAAATACTATTTTATGTTGATTTCTGTACCTTTATTGTAAGCCTTGAAATCTGATCCTGGAAGTCTCCTAACATGTCATCCCCTTTACGGTCCCATTTCAGGTCCCGTGCATGGCCATGAGTCTGCTTGACAACTTACACAAGTCACCCATGGGGCTACTGACCAGAATGGCACTGACTCTGGAGACCCATGCGGAAAGAACTGACAGTTTAAAGGATGAATTTCCTAATCCATGAACAAGCCTTTTCCTTCCCTCTTTTTCTTCTTCAGTTTATGTAGAAATATTCTATTGTTTTTCATATGGAGGCCTTGTACTGTAAGCACTAACTTTATTAATATGTATTGAAGGTTTTTGCTATATTAGTTTATTCAAATTTTTCCTAATTTTGGTTACTAGTATGGTGAAAGGGACTTTTTATATTGACAATGCTAACAGCGACTCTCTTGAACTCCTATATCATATGTGGGCTGGAGAGATGGGGAAGGTGCTTGCCAGCAAAGTCAAAGGATCCTGGTTTGACTCCCCAGGACCCACATAAAGCCAGATGCACAGAGTGGCACATGCATCTGGTGGAGTTCATTTGCAGTGGCTAGAGGCCCTAGTTTGCCCATTCTCTATCTGCCTCTCTCTCAAATAAATTAGTAAACTCCTGTATCAGTTACTTTCTCATTGCAGGGATGTAATACTTAAACAGAAGCAGCTCCCAAGGTCACTGCCATCTGAAAAGAAAAGCTTTCCTAACCACAAATGAGAGTAGTATTAATTATATGGGTATGAACATTGAGAGAAATGCTTACTGGGCAGTTTGGTGAGCATAGTATATACATTTATCCAGATGCCAGCAGACATTACACCCCTGGGGCTCATGACTACCCTTGTTGTAGGTTTTCAATATCAGGGATGTATTCCCTCCCATGGAGCGAGTCTCCAGTCCAATTATAGAGCAGTTGGTTTCCCCCATAACAGACATGCCACTATTGCACCTGTTGGCTCATTTGGCCTGGCTGGCCAAATTTAAGGCTTGCAGTGTTCACTGTTGAGTATCTCCACTGGTGATTTCTCTCTCTCCTATTGAACTGCATGCAGCATGGCTTCTTCCAGCTTTCTGTCTGCTGGTCTACATGGAGAAGGTTTTAAGCTTAGCTCCAGCAGGATTTCTTAGTGGCCTTGCAGCCCAAGTATGTGGAGTCTTCAGCAATAGGGTCTTACCATCTATTCCTGGTGGGAAACCAGGGGCCTCAGCAATGGCTTGTAATGTTTTGAGGGCAACGGGACCGCCCTGGCCAACAACTCACTGGATAATACCCCACCCTGGCACTGAAAATTTTCTGGTAACAATCTCTGGCTTCTGGGTGTGCCATTCACATCATTATTTATTTATGTTCATTGTGCAGGCACAGCATTCCCTACACACGCTCTCACAGGGACCATGATGAAGCATGCACTAGGCTCTCATGCGAAGGGTTTGGAGTTTTAGCATTGAATATCCTATTCACTGTGAGCTCCTTAAAAGTAAACTCTTCATTCAGAGAGTCTTTCTATTCCACCTTTATGAACATTTTAATTATGTTGATTGGGTGCTGAGTGTTAACAAGCATTTTTCTTCATTTCTTGAGATAATTCTGCATGTCTTCTCTTCCATGCTAATGGGACAAATGGCATTTAGAGTCACTTGAATGTTAACCCTCTCTTCCCAGAATGAATGTTGCGTGTGCATTTCCACCCCATGCTACTTGGATAACCCTGTTTTTTTTTTTTGTTTGTTTGTAATTTTTTTTTATTTTTGGCCGAGAGAGAGAGAGAGAGAGAGAGAGAGAGAGAGAGAGAGAGAGAGAATTGGTGCATCAGGACCTCTTGCCACTGCAATCAGACTTGACGATGTGGGCCACCTTGTGTGCATGTGCAACCTTGCATGCTTGTGTCACCTTGTGTGTCTGGTTTATGTGGGATCTGGAGAGTCAAACATGGGTCCTTAGGCTTTGCAAGCAAACACCTTAACTGCTAAGCCATCTCTCCAGCCCAAGTGTGGTATTTAAGTTTACTTTGAAGCTAAATGGTTTGATGTTAACATTCTTTTTTCCTTTCTTTCTCAAGATTGCTTTAGGTTGTGGGCAGCATTTCTGGTTTTGCACAAATCTTAGAAATCATTTTTACTTTACTTTTATTAAAGATGACATTAGAATTGTGATGGAGATTATGTTGACTTTCAATATTATCTTGAGTGTTTTGTACATTTTAACATTGTTGGTGCTTTTGGTCTAAGCTCTTTTGCAAGTACCATGGCATTTGTCTGGCTGATGATAAGATCTTTTCTTTATCACTGTTTTGAAAGTTTCATGTTGGTGTTCTTAAATGTTCGTTTTCTTGTACTAGTTCTTGCTTCACCAAAGTCTTTGAAACTGTAGATTAATGACTTTCATTAGTTCTGTATAATTCTCAGCTGTTATTTTTCCATATATGTTTTCTGTCCCATTATTTCTTTCCCATAGTTTGGGGCTCTATTTACACATTAGGCAATTTGACACACAATAGTGTGCCTAGTCTCAGGTGACCAGTTCTATTTTTATTTTTCTTATTTTTCTCTCTGTTCCTCAAGTGTGTGTGTGTGTGTGTGTGTGTGTGTACAGTAAATGTGGTGTATTATATGCTGTATGTAAGTGTATGTGTAGATGTGTATGCCCTGCGTGCACTGGCCAGAGAAGAACTTTTGGTGCCCTGCTGTATAACTTAACTGTGTTACTTCCATGCCATGGCGTCTCTCCCTCAAACTAGAGTTTCCAGTGAGCCATGTTGCTGCTGTGGTCTTCCTTCCTCCCTAATTTTCTTCTTTCTTTCTCTCTTCTTCTTCCCTTCTACCTTCCTCCTCCCTCCCCCCCTTCCTTCCTTCCTTCCTTTCTTTCTGAGAGAGAAAGAGGGAAAGAGAGAGAGAGAGATAGAGATAGAGAGCGAGAGAGAGCGAATGGGCTCACCAGGGCTTTCAACCACTGCAAACAAACTCCAGATGCGTGCTCCACCTTGTGCATCTGGCTTACATGGGTCCTGGGGAATCAAACTGAGGTCCTATGGCTTTTCAGGCAAGTGCCTTAACCACTAAGCCATCTCTCCAGTCCCTCCCTTTTCTTTCTTTCTTTCTTTCTTTCTTTCTTTCTTTCTTTCTTTCTTTCTTTCTTTCTTTCTTTCTTTCCTTCCTTCCTTCCTTCCTTCCTTCCTTCCTTCCTTCCTTCCTTCTTCCCCCTTCCTCACTTATTCCTTTCCTCCTTTCCTTTTTTCTTCCTCCTCCCCCCCCCCCATTTGTTCCTCCTCATCCTCCCTCTCTTCTTTTTTTTTTTTTGGTTTTTTTGAGGTAGGGTTTCACTCTAGATCAGGCTAACTTGGAATTCACTATGTAGTCTCATGGTGGCCTTGAACTAATGGCAATACTCCTACTTCTGCCTCCCAAGTTTTGGGATTAAAGGCAGGCACCACCACAGCCAGCTTTTCTTCCTTTTTATTTTTTTGGGACAGAATCTCAGTATGTAGCCTGAGCAGACTTAGAACTCACTATGTTGGCCAAGCTTGCCTCAAATTTGTAGCAATCCTCCTGCCTCTGCCTTCTAGATGCTGAGATTGCAGCTGTAGTATAACTTTAAAAACTTAAGTTTTAACTAATGTATAGTTGGCCAGCTTTGGTGTGTTTTTCTCAGGTTGACACATCTTCCTGTAGGTGTTTATCTTACTTTACCATCAAGAACTTTAGCTTTTTCCTTCTTTTTAACAAAGCTGCTTCTTTCTTGAAAGAGATATGATTGTTGAGACTGCTTACAATTATGAACAATGTCACTGCAGGTAAATATTGTCAATGCTCTGTAATACCCAGCAGTGCTCCATTTTCCTCACATTTCGTATGGAGCAGAAAGCACATTTCTGTTTTACACTGGCTGTATGGCTGTTGTCATTGCCCACCGAAAACCACTGAAACTCATTAAATGTTCTGTCCCTCTCACCCTGGTTCATGACCCCTCCTGAAGACAGCCAAACCTCTGAGAGATGATGGGAGACTGCATGGAGCTGAGAGCAGTTTCTCTCAAAATTATGGTGATTGTTCAGTTCTTTTCCATACCTTATTGTGAATAAAAACACATTCAGTTTCTGAATCTATAAAGGGGTATAAGGGCCTGAGGCAGCGCTGGGCACAGGGGAGACTATGAAGCTAGTGGTGTCACCAGCATTCCAGTTGGCACCACAGCATGACTGTCACCTCTGCTGTGGGCCTCAGAGTCTTTAGGAATGGTGCCAGACTCTGTATTTTGAACTTGTATTCCAAGCACAATGGTACAACTTCCTCAGTGGCTGGCAATAGCCTCTGGCATAGAAGATGATTGAATCATACCTTCCCCTGTTAGCTAATTCCCTCTTTTTGTTTGTTTGAGGTAGGGTCTCGCTATAGCCCAGGTGACCTGAAATTCACTATGTAGTCTCAGGGTAGCCTTCAACTCAACAACAATCCTCCTACCTCAGCCTCCCGAGAGCTGGGATTAAAGGTGTGCATCACCATGCCTGGCTGCTAATTTCATCTTTGATTTCTGGGATCACCTGAAAGACACATGACATCTTTTCACACTCTGGTCTTTGTTTCCTAGAAAAATGCAATGAAACCATTTCAGATGGTGTCCTCTCCATTGTGCAAAAGCTGCTAGATGACTGGCCACCTAAGAACATTCTGGCCGCACAGGGAAGCCCACATGCGCCGATGCCTCCTCACCTCGCTGGCCCTCGCGTTGAGGCTGAGCACCCAGGAGCTGTGCAGCACCGCTGCTTAGATTCTCCTCTAATGTCGCAACATCTCTCACATGCAAACGCTGCTCTCCGCGTGGTGTCCAAGGTGGAGAGGACGTTTCCAGGCACACTCCCATCTCAGCAGAGAACCAGGGCTCCACAGTTGCCCCAGCATCCAAGAATCTCTGGGACAGATGTCCTGCTCCAGGCTGCTTTTGTTGACATAACCTTCTCTTCCCTCCCTCTCCCCTCCCTTTTCCTCTCCTTTCCCTCCCTCTTCCTCCTCCACTTTACAGTTGTTGGGGGAAATCCCACCTGGACTCGCTTCTCTTGCAGTGAGCTGTCTTAAGTCTTTCATGGCAGTAGGTGATGGCAGAAGTTCTACATTGATTATAATTCCTGACCTCCAATGGCACAGGGGCTGTGGAGCAGTGTAATGATGCTCCTGCAGCTCTCTGGCCACTCTGCCTTCTCGCTCACCTTTCTCTTCTTTCACATTGGACACCCACAGTCTTCATGTTCATGCCAGATGAACTGTTGCTCCTGCATGGTGCAGAAAACAGAAACGCCACTGGAGCCTTCTGTTTCCCTCACAAATCCATCTGCGCCTCATACATCCTCTCTCCTGCTTGTTTGAGCCGGTTCCCCGGGATCTCTCTGTCCCGTGTCTTAGCCGCCCAGCCCTCTTTGCTCTCCTGCGGCTTGGACAGCTCCTGCGCTGGGGTTCTTGCTCTCAATCTGCAACCATGTTTAATAACTAAGCTGTTGTAATGGGGCATGCTCTGACCCCATGTCCACTTCCTCTCACGCCTTCCTTGTCATTGCTGAATACTTTAAAAATATATTTTATTTACCTGTTTGAGAGAGAGAGAGAGAGAGAGAGAGAGAGAGAGAGAGAGAGAGAGAGAGCCAGGACCTCCAACTGCTACAAATGAACTCCAGATGCAGCACCACTGAGTATCTGGCTGTATGTGGGTACGGAGGAATTAAACTCTGGTCTTTAGGCTTTACAGGCAAGTACCTTAACCACTAAGTAATCTCTCCAGTCCCAAATACTTTTTTTTTTTTTGAGATAAGTAAACTTGCTAAGTTGTAGCCAGGGAAGACCTTGAGCTTCTGATTCTCTTCCCCTGCCTCTCCAGCACTGGGACTACAGGTGTGTGTCAACACACTCCATTATGGGGTGCTGGAGTTTGAACCCAGGTCTTGGTGCATGCTGTACACTCTACTTATTAAGCCACAACCCCAGCCACTGTCCCTGCCAAAATTTTGAGCTCTTTCCTTTTCCCTCCCATCTCCTTGAGCCCCTCAGTCAGTGAACGCATGTGGGAGGACTCTCTGAGTTCCAGTGTAGCGAGGTGACCAGGAGAGCAGTGTGAGTGTGAGCAAGCTGGGCTGGTTGGGTCAGTAGCCTGGCCAAGCCTTGGCTTCTTTCATTGTGAGTGGTGCCTTAGAAGGCCCCGATGCTGTCACATGGCTGCTGAGGGGCCAGTGAGGGGATCTGCCCAGATACCAGGGCTCTCTCCGGGCCCTGGGTGTGCTCTCATTTCTGCTGCATGGTGGGTGTTCTCACTTGGCCTCTGAGCAGTGCGCATGTGACACAGCTCACTGCTATGCCCCTTGTAGCGTCCTCTCTGATCTTGGCTGTGGTCAGCAGGGTGCTGCTGTCCCTGGTGGCTTCCCTCAGCACATCCAGATGCTCACTCCGTGAGTAGAAGGCTTTCATCAGAGCTCATGTGTCTACCCACCGCTGCCTGCAAGAGAGAAATGCTCATGGATGCACCTGGGCAGAGGGTTGCTGTGACCTGGGGTAGCTGAGCCAACCTGGCCATGAAAGGTCAGCCAGCATGACCATAACACCATGATCTTGGGGCATTGCCAACCCCTCTGTGCTCACAGAACCATCTGCTCTGACTTTATTTTTAGGTCCATGAATGAGTCAGGTTGCAAGGCAGCAGCTGCAGGGGCTGGCTGATTCAGAGTCAAGAATGGGGTTCCTACAATCTACAGAGCTTCTCCCCTCTGTCCCCACATTCCAGGCTCCCTTTCCACTCACCACTCACTGACGGGGTGTGGAGAGGTCAACATTCGTCACTTCCCTTTTCACCACTGTTGTAGTGGGCTTGAATGTTCAATCAAGGGTCGCTGTGCTTCACAGCAGCCACAGGTGTGAGCATTCTCAAAAGCGAGTCCCTGGGGCCCGAGAGCCAGAGCTGGAGCTCATGGTGCAGGGAGGCTGTCGTCTATCCTGCCCAGTCTTTCAAATTTTCATTTCACCAGATTTTGTAGCACTGGGTATATCCCACTCAACTCAATGCACAGGAGCTCGTGTGCTACCAATGTGAGGAGGGGCGAGGCTGTGGGATCCTCAGCTGTCACTGTCCCTCAAGAGCCAAGCAGAGGGACAGATAATGATCAGGGCAGAGTCACCTGGCCCAGCAGGCCGAGCCTGGGTTCTTGTGGTGTCCACATTTCAAAAAGCACAGTTTGGTCTGTGTGGGCAGTTTGGGGCCTTGTTTTGGTGGGAAAGGGGATTACAGGCCAGAAAGGCAGGCTCCGTTGCCAGCTGCGCCGCCCCAGCCAACCTGCTGCACGCCTGTAGCATTGTTCATGTTCTCCCTGAGCCCATTTGTACCTTTGAGCAGCCAAGGGCTGCATCATGAACTTGACCTCACTGTGACTGAGGCTTGTGAGGTTCTGTGGATTTCGGTGGATACATAGTGAGTGGCTCCTTTGAAATCCCCTCATTAGCAGGCTTACCAGAGAAAAGTGGGGAGGAAGGCGCCAGGGGTGCTCTGCCTGAGTGGCATGTCCTGGAATACAAAATGGCCTTCTGGACTGGCCTTCCCTGTCCTGGACCCTTCCAGACCTCCTTATGCTACCAGGGCAGTTGGTGGGGCTCCTCTTTGTGACCACGATGCTGGTCAGTGCTGCTCATTGCTGGGCCACACTTCGGTTGATGAATCTAGTCCTTATTTCCGGGGACCTGGCTCTATCTTAGATGCTTTTGAAGGAATACACTGCGGCAGACTGACTCATGAGAATGTGGATGGACGTGGGCTCTTTGGAAACCTGTGGGCATGGGAGTCTTCCAAAAGGCATGGCGGCTCCATATTTTAAAGTAGGTGGGAAGTGGTGTAGGTGGGCATCCTCACCGAGTGTGCGGGCTCCAGGCTCTGCCACGCAGCAGCATGGGGAAGACACTCTCGGCCCCCGTTCCTGCTGATCCTCCCAGAGCCAAAACACCTGCTGGAGAGAGGTTAGTGGGCAGAGTGCCTATGCTGAGGACACTTCAGACATGCCCTTGGTTTATGAGCCTTCCCTGGTCAGGGCTATGCTGAGCAACCAAAGGAGACCAGAGACTTGCCTTCCTCTCACTTTTGAGAGCTGCTGCAGAGACCCGGGCCAAGAAGGAGGCTGTGCTCCCAGGACTGATGCTCACGAGGGACCCAGCAGAGGAGGAAGCTCTGGAGAAGGCACATTTGCAGTGGCCTGTCCTGCACACTCCCCCTGCCTGGGCTTGAAGGCCAGCTGTGCTCTCTGAAAATCACCGCCCCTGCACAAGCAGAGAGAGCTCTTTGCTCTCTTGCTCCCACCCAAAGCTGAGGTTTCCGCCTGAGCAGCCCTGAATGATGGAGCCCTGAGCCTGTGACTATCCTTGATGTCCACATCTCAGCAGTGGCCCAGAGTGCCAAGCTGAGGATTTTGTCCAGTGACAAGAAAACAAAGCAATATTAGACTCTAAGAAGTTTGCAGAAATGTCATGGGGTTTGTTTTACTGTTGTTGCCTTAACTCTGTGTTGCTTAAGCAGTGTGTGTGTGTGCTAGCATTGTAAAGAAAAGACCCGAACAGTTAACAATTAGTGAAACCAAACCAAATGGACATCCCTAGTTGGGGCTGATCACCCAAAAACATCCTTTTGGCACCTTTTAGAGAGTACAAGTGAGTATTTAGCAAGATAGACTTAGGACTTTCTTCCTTACAGCCTTGGCCAAATTGGGTGATTATAAGCCAACGCACTGTGAACAGCTCTTCAGTATGGGACTAAGAGACCAACGAGGCATTCCCAGGTTCTACCAGTGCTGACCTCTGATTCAAGACGGCAACACCTGAGATAAGGAGAACTTTCCAGAAAGGTACTCAGGGATAGAAACCATGAAACTGCTATGGTCTGTGAAACGAGATAAAGTGAAGGTTGCCCCTGAAAACGAGTCTGTCCTCACAGACACCACACCCTGCCCGACTTTGAAAGCATGATTCAAGGCTGGAGAGATGGCTTAGTAGCCTGTAACGCCTAAGGACCCATGTTAGACTCTCCAGAGCCTACGTTAGCCAGACACACAAAGAGGCAAGTGCAAGGTCACACATGTCCACTAAGTGGTGTGGCTGTCTGGAGTTCGAGTTCAGTGGGTGAGGCCCTGGCACTCCAATTCTGTCTCTCTAAATAAAACAATTTTTAAAAAGCAAGGTTCAACATTGGTGGTGATGGTGGGAGGGCAGCCAGCTAGAGCTTGATGACAGAGTTTCAGTTTTAGGTTCTACAATTTGTGCAATCTAGTCGACTGCATTTCTTTTAATTGTGAATAAAGAGCGCCGCAGATGATACTCCCTTTGGGGAAGCTTCCTCATTAGGGAGAATTTAAAACATCCCGTGAGACATATGACTCTGTTCCTGGTTTTGGGGAAGAAGTATTAGTTTTCTTTCTTTTTTTTTAAAATCTGAAAACAGTTGCTTAAAAGCTAAATATGAGCATGTAACTTTCCCAAGGATATCTGAATGCTGTCTAATTATATGAAGTATTAAATGTGTACTTTCTTATCCCTAAGACCATACATAGTTCCTGCAAATACTGGACTGAAATACTCCAGAGAGAGTTTGGTAATTACACAAATCAGCTTGTGGCTTTGCTTGGTCCGATGGTCCGAGTCCTGGGATAGCCTGGCTGGCCACCTTCCCCATACACCTGGGCACTGGGGGGCGAATTGCATAGGTCATTCTGTTTTGCTCACATCAGACTCTTGCCTCGTCATTCCTCACAATGACTGAGCTTTTTAAGCTGAAAAGGTAGCTGTCCACCTTCCAATCCTTTTCTAAAATTATAAAACAATTACATACTTGCACATACAAATTTAAAACATTTTAAAATATAGGGATTAACTAAAAGGAGCTAAGTATTTCAGTCTGCTTTTTTCCAAAAGAAGGAACTAAGAAGGAGGCCTAGTTTGACAGAAGAATGCATAATGAAAATGTGATTTACTTACACAATGGAACCTTAAAGAAATGGAAAACTGCTATTTGTAACAGTGTGAAGGAAACTGGAGGGTATTAGGCTAAGTGAATAAGGTATCAATAGTAGGTCAAATACTACATGACACCCTTACATGAGGAGTCTAGAGCCATATTTAGAAGCAGAAAGGAGAATGGTGGTTACAAGGCATTGTGAGGAGGATGTGGGAGAGTCTGAATCAAAGTGGGCAAAATTGAGATGTACAAAGTCAGTAAGCTGAGGTGAACTGATTATAGCACAGTGACTAAGCTGGGGTGGTCTGCTTATAGAACAGTGAGTAAGCTGTAGTGATCTGCTTATGGCACAGTGAGTAAGCTGTTGTGATCTGTTTATAACACAGTGAGTAAGCTGTTGTGATGTGCTTATAGTAAAGTGAGTAAGCTGTTGTGATCTGCTTATAGCACAGTGAGTAAGCTGTAGTGATCTGCTTATAGAACAGTGAGTAAGCTGTTGTGATCTGCTTATGGCACAGTGAGTAAGCTGTAGTGATCTGCTTATAGAACAGTGAGTGAGCTGTGGTGATCTGCTTATGGTACAGTGAGTAAGCTGTAGTGATCTGCTTATAGAACAGTGAGTGAGCTGTGGTGATCTGCTTATGGTACAGTGAGTAAGCTGTAGTGATCTGCTTATAGAACAGTGAGTAAGCTTTGGTGATCTGCTTATAGCACAGTGAGTAAGCTGTGGTGATCTGCTTATGGCACAGTGAGTAAGCTGTGGTGATCTGCTTATGGCACAGTGAGTAAGCTGTAGTGATCTGCTTATAGAACAGTGAGTGAGCTGTGGTGATCTGCTTATGGTACAGTGAGTAAGCTGTAGTGATCTGCTTATAGTACAGTGAGTAAGCTGTAGTGATCTGTTTATAGCACAGTGAGTAAGCTGTGGTGATCTGCTTATGGCACAGTGAGTAAGCTGTGGTGATCTGCTTATGGCACAGTGAGTAAGCTGTGGTGATCTGCTTATAGTACAGTGAGTAAGCTGTGGTGATCTGCTTATGGCACAGTGAGTAAGCTGTGGTGATCTGCTTATAGTACAGTGAGTAAGCTGTGGTGATCTGCTTATGGCACAGTGAGTAAGCTGTGGTGATCTGTTTATAACACAGTGAGTAAGCTGTTGTGATCTGCTTATGGCACAGTGAGTGACCTATGGTGATCTGTTTTTATCAGAGTAAGTATGCTATGGTGATCTGGTTATAGCACAATGAGTGAGCTATTGTGATCTGCTTATGGCCCAGTGAGTAATCTTTGGTGATCTGCTTATAGTGCAGTTAGTAAGCTGTGGTGATCTGCTTATGGCACAGTGAGTAAGCTGTGGTGATCTGTTTATAGCACAGTGAGTGAGCTGTGGTGATCAGTTTATGGCAAAGTGAGTAAGCTGGGGTGATCTGCTTATGGTACAGTGATTGAGCTGTGGTGATCTGTTTATAGCACAGTGAGTGAGCTGTGGTGATCTGCTTATGGCACAGTGAGTGAGCTGTGGTGATCTGCTTATGGCACAGTGAGTGAGCTGTGGTGATCTGTTTATAGCACAGTGAGTAAACTGTGGTGATCTGCTTATGGCACAGTAAGTGAGCTGTGGTGATCTGCTTATAGCACAGTGAGTAAGCTGTGGTGATCTGCTTATGATACAGTGAGTAATCCCAGAATTATCCTCACCACCGTGTATACTTAAAAACTTGCTAAGGGTAATATTACATTTAAAATTTTTTTATTTATTTGAGAGAGGGAAAGAGGGAGAGGGATAGAGAGAGAGAGAGAGTGAGTGAGAGAAAGATTGAGAGAGAGACATTCCACTTTGTGCATCTGGCTTACGTGGTTCCTGGGGAATCTATCTGAGGTTCTTTAGCTTTGCAGGCAAACACCTTTAATCACTAAGCTATCTCTCCAGCCCCTACTGATTTCTTTTTTTTAATAATGGGAATGCTCAATAGAGGAGATGGTAGTAGGTACATATGCAGTAAAGGTCCAGCATTGGTGGGCATGCTCATGAGTCTGCCTTTGGCAGTGGCTCCATATCATGCACTCAGCTCCAGACTCATCAAGGTGCACATTAATCATGGGCAGCATTTGTCCACCATACCTCAGATACCTCTTATAAGTAAAGAATGAAAACCCACAGGGGACATCCCAAGCACTGGGAGAGTGTTCTGCAAAGCTCTGTGCATCCCACAGGGCTGGGCAGGCAGAGCCAGGACCGAGTGGCAGGAGGAGAGCAGCTGGGTCTGTGGACTGTACAAAGGGGCACACCGCGATGCCCATGGATCATTGTGAAGACTCTGAGTGGAGCTGCCAGCTGGGGGTTGACCCTGGAGAAGCACTTCCAACCTCTGCTGGAAAGAGCGCAGACTCTCCCCGGGTCCATCACATGTGCTGTTATAGGCTTTCTAGTGTGAGCATACTCAGAGAGAGGCCCCTGCTCAGGGGTGTGTCCAAACCTGGCTTCTGGTGGATGCATGGGGTTCTACTCTTACGGTTGGGTTTCCATTGTTACCAGCTCCCAAGCCACAACTGCCATGCAGCTGCCATTCTGCAAGCTGGTGAGGGCCCCAACAACAGAAGACTGTGTCAGGAGGCTGCCAGTGGCTCTGAACCTCCCTAGCCCCATCCAGGAAGAAATCTCAGCACCCAGGTTGCTGGGGGCTTGTCTTGGCACACTTGCACCCACACTTGTCATGACATGGCACTTGGGTATTCAGCAAGTTCCTGTATCTCAGTTTACCTGGAGGAATTTCATTTTGCCTGTGTTATCCAGTTATCAAAGGATGCAAAGTGAGAGGTAAAGGTTGGTACTTTTGATGCCATTCAGTTATTTGGTTGCTTTGCCTACTAATGTTCTAGGGCTCTAATATTCAGAAGTTCTTATTCACATTTCTAAGAGAAAAATCAAACCACTTGGCTTGGTGTCAGAGATTATATAAGCCCATTATGTACGGAATTTAAAATTGAAGATTAGTATGATAAAATAGATTTGTTATTGCTTATACAGTGGCTCTTCATGAACCCCAAAGTTCTTGTACAAACATAGGACCCTACAAAGAAGCTCTGAACTTTTCCACTGTACATGATGGAGTCATGACGCTACTCTGTGGCACCCTCTGATGAGTGCACGTCCTTTCGTGATGGCAGGCTGGTCAAGTGTGTTGTGCAATAGCTGAGTCTGAGGCGAAAACCAAGGACTGTAACTGTCACATGTAAATTGTGATTCAGGGTTTAACTCCCATCCTGTTCTTTTCTAACACATGTGGTTATTTCCAATAAAAGCTGACACTCCGAGCAGCTCAGGGCTTCACTCAGAATCTGGAGTGGAGACCTGTATAACAGACTACCCTTTTTTCCCCCCTTTTCTATCTTTTTTAACCCATAAAACTTACTTGTGCAACACCGGACCCCACGCGCGGACCCTCAGGCTGTGCTCAGCCTCCTGTGGAGGCCCGCATTCCTCTCCCTCTCCTGCTCTCTACGCGGCACTAGCTCTCTGCACAGTTTCTTCTTTGTCTCTAAATCAATTTTCACGTTTTTTTTCTAGGCCCACATGGACTCTCAGACCACATAGGTGTATCAATTTTCCTTCCCTTGATTTTGTACTTCCCTAAATAAATATGATAATTTAATAATTATCCTGCTCAGTTTGGTTTGCCCAATTCTTTGGTTGAGTACAAACAGGGACTTGCCTCAGCAGGAGGAGACAGGTCCCACAGAGTCCCCTCCTCCCCTTCTGCAGTCTCTCTCCCCATCTTGCTCCTCTTAGAGGGTGGCGGAGAGCACTGAGGGATCCCCTTTGAACTGGGGTTCCTGTGAGGTGGGAAGCACAGTGCTCCACCTTGGGACCCCGCTGGCTGTGGTAACTCTGGTGTTGTAGTGTGCGCAGGGTTCAGGTTTCTGTTCTGTTACTTGAAAGGCACATTCTTGGCATTGTGCCTGAGTTCTGATGATGAAAATGTGCTCAGGTATTTTCTCTTTCCATTGGGATCCAGACCGACTAGCAAGTCTCCCGGAATATTCCTCTAAACTTGGGCAGGTTGTTTGGGAGCCTACTCTTGACCTCATCTGAGTCCAGCCTCTTTCTGCCACCAGTGGGAGATTCAAGAGCAGGCTCCAGAGGACCTACGCAGCCCTCACCTTCATGGTGGCTTTCCACTTCATGGCTCCTCCCGGGTGGGCTTTCCTAGGGTGCACGTGCCCTTCATGTTGATTAAACTTGAGGTGGCCTCCAATTAGGCAGCAGGGTCTGAGCTGAGGGACTCCATTTTTAGCAGAGCCCAGTTAAAGGCAGGCACCCGAGCAGAAGCTAGAGGAAGTGATGACAAATTACTTCCGACCTAGAGAAGTGTAGTCACCTTTAAAATTGCCTGGCTTTTTCTCTTTCCGTTAACAGTTCACTGTGAACTACTGTTGGTTATTGATAAATGAGCCATGGTTTTCCTTTCTGGGGCCATTTGAAGTCATGTGACTCAGCACCCCCATCAGGGAATGCCTGGGGGTCTGTACCCACGCTCTGTTGATAGGAAGGCAGAAGAGCCTTGGGCCCAGGCTTCTGTTACTCCGAAGGGGCCTGTGTGTCCTGCCAGCCAGCCCTCCTGCCACCACTTACACTGAGGTAACAATTCCCTCTCCTCACTGGAGCTAAAACAGCCAAATGGAAACAAACCACTGAACAGACAAAATGTGATCCATTTAGCTAAATATTCAATTTGAAAAAACAAGAATGACAACAAAATCCTCCCGAAACTGAACTTCTGCTTCAGGTGACCACCACCAGTGACCTTCTGCTTCAGGTGACCACCACCAGTGACCTTCTGCTCATCTCCCCCCTGCCTGCTCTCAGCCCCACCACATCACAGTTCTGGAACGTTAGCTGCCATTTGGACACGTGATGTAGTTATGCATTGCTTTTCCCTGGCCCATGCTCTGTGTGTGGCATCAGTGAGCTGCTGAGGGCTCCTTTCTGGTCTCCTCAACAGCAACTGCTTCACTGCAGGTGCTGGCAGTGGAGTTAAGAAAGCAGGCATGCTGCTGTTTACAGGCACAGCCGTCCCATGGGTGGGAGTCAGCACTCGCTGCAGCACCGTTTGGAGGAGTGGTATGGGTCCATGTGCGGTCCCTGCCTGTAAGCTGCCCCTGCCAAGGCTAGCCTGTCCTCCCAAATGCTGACCTTGTGTCGTTGGTCAGATTTGGGGCTGTAGTGCGAGCAGGCAGCTGTTAGGGCATTGACCAGAGAGACAGCGAGGGCTTGGCACAGAGCAGTAACTGTGGGACCCAGAGGTAGGCAGACTGGGGAGCTGATGGAGAGCCTTAGCTTGGATTTGGTACCCACATGGCTGTAGGGGTGTGGGGGTGAAAAATGTACCTCCCAGACCTGGGCTGGAGCAGGGGAGGGCTGGGCAGCGCTGGGCAGCAGGCGGGAGAGGTAGTTGCGCCTTAAATGCACTTGTGGGGCAGAAGGAACTGCGGGTTCATCAGAGGACACAGGGCTGCAGGCATGGCTTTGGGCTTTGCAGGTTATGTGAGTGTTGAGTGAAAACAATAATGGGAAACCGGGCGTGGTGGCGCACACCTTTAATCCCAGCACTTGGGAGCAGAGGTAGGAGGATCGCTGTGAGTTCCAGGCCACCCTGAGGCTCCAGAGTGAATTCCAGGTCAGTCTGGGCCAGAATGAGACCATACCTTGAAAACCCAAAAATAAATAAATAAATAAATAAATAAATAAATAAATAAATAAATAAATAAATAATGGGCTCTCTCCATTGTTTCTCTATTTTTAGTACTGTTTGAATTTTTAAATCTTGATTTCTTTATTCCTTCTTTAAAAATATTTTATTTATTTATTTGAGAGGCAGAAAGACAGTGAGAAGAAGAGGCAGATAGAGAAAATGGGCATGCCAGGGCCTCCAGCCACTGCAAACAAACTCCAGATGCATGTGCTACCTTGTGCTTACATGGATACTGGGGAATCCAACCTGGGTCTGTAGGCTTTGAGGCAAGTGCCTTAACTGCTAAGCCATCTCTCCAGCTCCTCTTTTTTCTTCCTTGTTGTGTGTCTTTTTCTAGAGCAATATGAGCAAGCATGTGTTCACCCCAGGTAGGATAGCAACCACAGACCAAAGAAACTATCCCACCCAATGATAGCTTGATGGACCCACAGAAACAGGGGATTCTCAGCCAGGGGCATCACCCACCACCCAAAGCCCACTCAAGCCTGGGTGATGACTCACTGAAGCCACATCCTGGGAATATCTGCACCACCTTGCAGGCAGCTCTGCAGAAGAGTCATCAGCTTGCCTACCACAACCTCTGGAAGAGGCTGGGTGAGCTGGTTAATTCCTTGCAGTTTCTTGAGAACCCCTTCCCTTCAGTGGAGAGTGTTTCAGTCCAGAAGGGCAAGTATTGCAACACTTCCCTGTTTTCATTTATTCCTTTTTATTTTGTTGTGGTAGACTCTTAAAACATTTCCTTGGGACATTTTCCCCCAGTTTAGGAACTCACTGTTAATGATTTTCCCGAAACGTCACCTTAGCTGCCTCCCACATATGTCAGTATATTTTTTTTCGTGTTTATTTAATTAAAAACATTTTGAAATTTCTCTCTTGACTTCCTCTTTGACCCATGGGTTATCTAGAAGTATGTTGTTTAATTTGACATTTGGACATTTTCAGATACCTTTCTGTTACCAATTTCTAATTTAATGCCATTTGGGCCAGAGAACATATTTTTTACTTGTCTTCTATTTGTGGAAATTTAAGGCACAGAATGTGGCTTATCTCAGAAAGTGTTTAATTTACTCTTGAAAAGAATCTGTATTCTACTGTCAGCATATGGAAAATCCTAGAAAGGACAACTAGCCAGTGCTGAGGTCACTCTAAATCACTCCTGATATTGTGCCAAATTGAGGTTTTTTAGACCATGCTGTGCCACAGAGGACTCCATTTTACAAGCAGACTTTGACTCCATGTTAAGGGTGGAGGATGGCTCTGCACCTGGTTGAACATGTGAGTGATACCACCCATGTATCGCAGACTTACCGGAGACAAAAAGTCCACTCTATAAATTTATTGAGATGAGTTGGAAGTGTTGCACACATGAGTATTAAAATTATATCCAGAACACTAGGCTCAAGAACTTACTGGACACGCCAGACCAAGGCGTGGGTGCCACTCCCTCACCTGGACCCTGTGAAGATGCAGTGATGATCATGGCTCATCTGACGCCCGCTGTGTAAGTCAAGGAACTCCTGACTGGTCTGGGGTTTCAGCTCCACCATGGAAGCTGTCTACTCAACTCCGTTTGCCCGTGGGTTCGCTCGTCCATTTGGACCTGCTATCTGCCTAACCACTGTTTATCTGTTTGTCTGGATCTAATCTAGCCCCTCATATCATCTGACTCCTGCAGCTCAGCTCTGACCCTGCAGCAGGTCATCTTATCAATTAGAGTCTTCTGCATGTCCATCAGTTTCCAGGCTGCTGGCTCCCAGCTCTTTGAAAGTCTTTTTAACCCTTCAAAGTCATTCTGTAGACTATGCATACATGCCTATAATAGCTACTTTCTCTATTCTGGGACAAAACACTGGGCCAGAAGCAGTTTATGGAAGGAAAGGGTTTATTTTCACTTATAGTCTTGAGTGGAAGCCTCCTCATGACAGTGGGGTGGGGGGGCATGACAGAGAGAGCAGATGTCTGGAGTGTCACATCTTTCACTGCAGAAGGAAGGAAGTACTCTGAGTGAGTTAGATCTGAGCACCTCGTCGGCTGGACTAATAACCTCAAGGTGCAGCCATAAGTGACATACCTCTTCCAGCAAGGCTCCCATTCAAGCCACCACATCTGTCTACCTACCTACCTACCTATCATCTACCTATCATTTTCTATTGTCTATCTGATGTGTGATGAGTTTCTGACATAGTGTGCTCATGACAGCTAGGGTGGGTGAGGGTGTGTTGATGGAGACATTTGTGTTCTCACTAATTTTGGACACCTTTTCTCTTTATATTTAAAGACAAGGTCTCACTCTGTATCCCGGGCTGGTCTGGAACTCACTGGGTAGCCCAGACTGACCTCAAACTCCTCACAATCCTCCTCCTTCAGCCTCCTGCGTGCTGGGATTTCAGGTGTGAGACGCCATGTCTGGCACCTTGTGCTGATTTCCAAGGTGTCTGTGGCCTGCAGATTTGCCTTGTGTCCTCACCAGTGTATTCCAAGGCTCATACGTAGATGTACACTCAGCACTCTTATGTCTGCCCACTGGGCCGCCAGCCTTGATCTCACAAGGTGCTCCTCTTGCCCCTGGCAGGGTTATGTGTTCCAGTTCACCTGTGCTAGTGCTCTTTTAAGCTTCCTCAGCTCTGATCACGGTTCTTTTGTCACATGCATATGTGCTCACCTTCGTATTGGAAGAGGGTCTCGTGCAGACAGTGTCTTTACTCAGCTTGATTATCTCCGCCTTTTAATTCTTTTAAAAACAATCTTCATTGAGTATAATAATAATTTTTATTTTTTGTTTTTTCGTTTTTTTGAGGTAGGGTCTCATTCTATCTCAGGCTGACCTGGAATTCACTCTAGTCTCAGGGTGGCCTTGAACTCATGTGATCCTCTTACCTCTGCCTCCTGAGTGCTGGGATTAAAGGTGTGCCCCACCACACTGGGCTTGTAGTGTAATTATTTTTATGCTGAGTTTAAAATGTTCTCCTGCTTACTGTACTTAATCATGTTGTTCTGTTCCCTTCCTTCACAAAGCCTCCACTGTGTCTTTTCTCCCTTGGAAGAACTTACACTCTGCTTACTCTACAATGCAGATGATCTCTGACCTGTTGTAAGTGTGTGTTGCAGTCAGGTTCGCATTGCTGGTAGGAATCACCTGACCAAGAGCAGCTTGTGGCTTAC
Organism: Jaculus jaculus; assembly: GCF_020740685.1. Lineage (NCBI taxonomy): Eukaryota > Metazoa > Chordata > Mammalia > Rodentia > Dipodidae > Jaculus > Jaculus jaculus. The sequence goes on along the minus strand of NC_059102.1, from coordinate 3,259,246 downwards.
AGACTCACGGGGAAGCTCCACTTTGGCAGGGGAAATGATGGCATGCGCAGAGGGTGGACATCACCTCCTGGCCAATATAAAGTGGACCATAGCAACAGGAGAGTGTGCCAAACACTGGCAAGGGGAAACTGGCTATAATACCCATAAGTCTGCCCCCAACAATACACTGCCTCCAGGAGGTGTTAATTCCCAAATCTCCATCCGCTGGGAACCTGGCATCTGGCACACCTGAGTTTATGGGGACACCTGATCAAGCCAGCACATATGACTGTGTGCAGCTTCAGTGGTGGGTCCTTGAGGACTTGTCCTGTGCCCAGAGAGGAAAGGTGCTCTTACTGCAGGTGTGGCCAGGTGCTGCAGGGAAGTCATGGAGGTGACTTGCTGGTGCCCTGGACCACTGCTTTCTACTTTCCCTAGCTCCCCAGGGTGTGCATTAATGACTTCTCTTGTGGTGGTGACAAAATACCTGACAAAAAGCAGCGTTACTAAGGAGGGGCCTATTTCAGTTCATTGTGGCAAGAGAGGCTTGGTGGCCAGAGTAGCTCTAGCTGTGGTGGCTGGAGCAGGAGGCAGCCGGTCACATTTATCTGCAGTCAGGAAGCAGAGATGAATGCTGGTGTATAGCTCACTTTTCTGGAAGCCCAGCCCATGGGGTGGTGAAGCCCATGTCTACATATTGTCCCTCCTGTCAAAGTTAGTTCTTTCTGGGAAAACCCTCATGGACATGCCTAGAGGCATGCCCCCAGGCTGTTCAAAATTCAATCATGTGGATCATGAAGGTCAACGTTCACAGTCCCCCACGGCGTTCTCATGAAGCCTCTGCGGTGTCTCAGCCCACCCTGGCCCTCCATAGATGCTGATATCTTGCACACTCATCCACAGGTGAGGTACACCTGCACCAGCATCCGTTCCAGCCAGTTCCGGAGCCAAGTCTGCCCACACCTGGCCAGCCGCAGATCCACCTTCATGAATCTCATTCAGACCGCCTCTCTGGCTTCCTGCCTTGGATGAGGAGGTCCTCTTTCTATAAGACCCAGCCTTGGTCACTTTCAGATTCTCACTCACCCCTTCCCTGACCAGATATGCAGTGCCAAGTCCAGCTGTTTCAACCAACGACCAGCTTCCTCTTTGGCTGTCTTCTAACCCACCTAGATCTTGTTCTCTGGATTTGAGCAGAGGCCCGTGTCTGGTTCATCGGTGCCACAGAGGTGCTTTCCATACAAGTGCTGACCTGCCTCTGACTACTGCCCCTCCATATTTCCTGGATCCTCTTTCTAGTCTTTCTTTGATTCCCTCCCCCCACCCCGATTCTGATTCAACAGTGTGACTACTATCATGTTCTCCCCCATTCTCTCTCTCTCCTCCTCCAACACCCATGGACACTGATCTCAGTGTTTATGCCACTGTCCAACATTGCTATGTATCTTAGGAAGGAAGCCCTGTGGGCAGGACCCATCTCACCACCTTGACCTCCCAGTGACCGATTCACAGCAGCTGCTCACAAGGGCTCATTTGTTTTGCGCTCAGCTATGAAGTTTGCCTCAGTAGCCAATTTCATCCAAAGTGGTAAAATGGCCAATTTGCACTTTTGTCTCTGTGTCAGGTTACCCTAGGGATTCAGGAATGTCACCTTTTGACTTTGCTGTCTTTCAACTCTCTAAATATGAGCTCAGGTACCTCCCATCTCTCACACAGGATGACTCTGAAAGAGCAAGCTCCTTGAGATGCTAGTGGCCACTGGAAGCCTCTGGGCAGTTGGCCCTGTGAAAATTTACACTTGGATGTCAACTTGGAAGAAGGTTGCACAGTAAGGAGGAATAAGAGTGGCCATCACAGGCATTGAGGAATTGGAACCCATGGTGCTGTTTTGACTGTTTGACTACAAATGCTTTTTTTCCCATCTCAAAATGTGTCTCTGCATCAGCAAGGTTTGTTTTGCCTTGTTTAATACTTATTTTCCAGCAATAGCCTTATGCCAGGGAGTCATCTCCTGCCTGAAAGAAAATCACCCTGTCAGGTCCCATTAGTAGCGCAGAGCATGCTGTCTGGTGGTCGCTCTGCCTGTCACCTGGCTGACCAGTGTGAAGAAAATCATCTCCCACTTCCCCAAGTGCTCTTGATTGCTTGGCTTGGCCATTTGTCAGAGTCTTGTCATCTGTGTCCCTGGGGTACCTGTCCCTGGGGACAAGCAGAGATGTGAAGGGAATGGACTATTTATCCACCTCTGGGGAACGCGAGTAACTCCCCGCAACACACGGGATTGGAATTTAAAACTTGTGAAATTGAAATTGAAAACTGCTTCTTTGGAAGGAGCCCTGCCTTTTGTGTGTCAGCTTCCCCAGCTTGGCAGGGAGGCCAGCTCATCAGGAAGGCGTTTTAAGGCGGAATTTGTCCAGGGGCTCATTACAGACTGACTGCCAGCACAAAGACGTCAGTCTGTTTGAATATTTAGATGCAAGTTTCTAGGGAAAGCATTATAATCCTGTAATAAATATGAAATAGATTACTTGCTTTTAACTGAATAATGTAGAAAAGAAGCATCTTTGCACCCAGTTCTCTAGGTCCCTATGCCCACTATCACAGCTGGCAGGGTGACTTAGTGGTCACTCTTGCATGGAAAGTTCCTGGGAAGGAGATGTGTTCACGGTCCCTCCCCTAGGTCACTCTCCTAGTGATGCGTACATATGTGTCATGTGAGCACGACCATGCAAGCCTGGAGAGATCCAGTACCTGTGGTTTAATACAAAAGATTGAAATATTATCTCTTCTAGGGGGCTGGAGAGATGGCTTAGCGGTTAAGCGCTTGCCTGTGAAGCCTAAGGACCCCGGTTCGAGGCTCGATTCCCCAGGTCCCACGTTAGCCAGATGCACAAGGGGGCGCACGCGTCTGGAGTTCGTTTGCAGAGGCTGGAAGCCCTGGCGCGCCCATTCTCTCTCTCTCCCTCTATCTGTCTTTCTCTCTGTGTCTGTCGCTCTCAAATAAATAAATAAAAATTTTATATAAAAAAAGAAAAGAAATATTATCTCTTCTAGGGAACTGAGCTAGCTTTGCTGGCCTGTAGTAAAATCTTCAAATCAGGTGTGAGTTTGTCTCTATGTCACGGACTTAACTCTTCCGGTCGGTGATGCTCATAGGAACTGTTGTTTTAAGGAATGGAGATTTTTGCAGACAGTTAACTGGGTAATGTACATGTCATGCGAGTGTGAGGTCTTGAGTTTGTACCTCCAGGTCTTAGGTAAAAACTGTGGATGTGGTGATATGTGCCTGTTATCCCTTCTGGAGAGGTGGAGACAGGAGGATCCTTAAGGCTTGATGACACTCTAGTCTAGCCAAATCAGTGAGCTCTAGGCTCAGTGAGATTCCCTGTCTCAGAAATGAAGGTGAAGGAGACTGATTGAGTGAAACACCATCAGTTGCTAGCCTCCATACGCACGTGATCACACACCTGAGCACGCATGCACACATGCATGCATGTACACACACACACACACACACACACACACACACATTCACGAGTACAGAAAATGCCTGTGTGCAGGAGTCAGCGCTGTTTCTGTGACTTGTAGGCAGCTGCTCATTAAGCCAAAGTGTTGATGTCTGTGAAATGTCAGAGGGCAGGGTGGGTCTGGCATTTCGCTTGCAAGCAGTGGTGGGCAGAGGTCTATCTACCACAGGCAGGGGTTCTTGGGGGTCTCCTGGCAGCCACAGCTGGCCCTGGTCCTCTCATAGCATCTGTGTGTGCGAGATGTGGATGTGAGCTGACTTCAGACGCTGCTGAAGCGAGAGAGGCGGTCTCCCCACTCTCGGCCTCTGACGGACGTGAGCATCGCTGGCAGCGGAGTGAGGGCCGCACAGGCTGGGTCTTCAGGAGAGCACAGAGCTTCCCCAGCCGCGTCCAAGCGTGAAGCAGCCTCCCCAGGGAGACAGCGACCTAAATGGGAGAATTAGGCTGCATTAAACGACTCATTAAATGTCTCCTCAGTAAAAACAGAAGCAGCACAAGCGGGGACGCGGAGCTGAGCAGGGATCAGTGTGGGGGCACCGGGGAACCAGGGCTTGAAGGCATCCCTTTCTGCTATAATACCTGCTGCCCTGTGGAACAGTGGCCTGGATAAGCATGTTGCCAGTCAAGGAAGGAATGCCCTCACTATGGTTGTTTTTTGTTCAAGGTAGGGTCTCACTCTAGTCCAGGCTAACCTGGAATTCACTATGTAGTCTCAGTCTGATCTCAAACTCTCAGCGATCCTACCTCTGTCTTCCAAGTGCTGGGATTAAAGGAGTGTGCCACCACACCTGGCTCCCCTCACTATGTATTTGCTGAAAGAGAAGGTGTCATCCAGGTGGCAGGAAGAAGATACAGGTGTCTAGCTTGGCCTCCCAGACTTGGCACCCTATGGGTACAGCCTGCACCCACCTGAGAAACCTCTTCCTCTAAGACTCTGATCTTCTTTCTTCACACAGTAGTGCTACAAGCCTCTTGGCCTTTGGTGACCTCACGTACTGTAATGCACAACATCTGAAAAAGCCTCAGTGGGCTCAACCTCTTCAAGGGACAGATCTGCTTCAGGTGTATGGCAGAACAGCCCCATAGACTTGGTGCTCAGCTGGCTGCCTGTACAAGGCCCACCCCAGACAACTCTATCTCCCAGTGCTGTTTTCTGATAATTACAACCAGACCATTTAGTGGCATCTGACTTTATTTCCAGTCTCACAATAGGACAAGATCAGGGTGGCTTGGGACATGGTTTCATTGTTAGAAAGAGGCAATCTTGTCCTGAATGGCAGACACAAACTTGTTGAGGTGAGGAGCCAGCTAACTGGGTATAAGCTGGTGGTGCTGTAGTGTGCAAGGAAGAGTGTCTACCCTTTACAGAAGCCAGTTGATCCCTCACGATGCTATGAGCTCAGCATGACCCTCTAAAGAAAAGTGGTAACACAGAGTATGTACAAAGATAGCACCAGCACCCAGGGTGACTGGGATAGGACACACTTTTGTGTTGCATCCAGGTCCTTCACTCAATTCCATTGCTGTCTCTGATGCTCACATGTGTTTGTGTGCAAGCAGGAACGGAGGCCTGTTGAGAGGAGAAGCAGCAGTCTTAGTCACGTTGGGACCCCTTTGGGAACAAGGCAGGTCTTCCTGGAGTGGGGCTGCATGTGGTCAGGAAATTTGGGCATGGTTTTCTAGTAGCTGGTCAGGCCCAGTGGCCACACACATATAAAATGGAGGTTTTTAGTGTTCCAGGGTAGAAATGATCTTTGTGGACCTGGGAAGAGACCCACACCTCAGAGCCAACACCTTCTTTGACCTAATCTACCTATCCTAAGCAATGCATTTCTGCATCAAGATCTAGTGTACATATGTGAACACAGACATGCACACATGCACGTGCATATGCACACACACAGCACATAGCTGATAAGCCAGCCCCACAATGGGTAATAGATGCATGGAGCACACATTCATCTCTTTTCCTAACTGGGAAGGCCTGTCCTCTTGGAAGCCCTTATCCTCCTGTGATTGAGACCACTACCCATAGTGGACAACTAACTGCTTGAGTAGCTAACTATTCGGTAGGAAAAAAGTGACATTTGGGCAACTGAATCTCAGTACATCAGCTCGTCTCCGAGCCAGGCTGCCCAGGGCTGGTATAACCAGGAGCTTGAGTATTTACCAGGACCATGCCACTGGCCTGCTTGCTTTCCTATTGAGAAGAGTCAACTCTGATGGAAGCTCGGTTACCTTGAGGGGAGAATAGCTTTAAGCAGGGAGCTAAGACAAGGCAGGACCCTACTGTCACCCTAAGGAGAAATCTTGACTCCAGCACAAGATGGGCCCCTAGCCTCAACACCGCTGTTCTGTTTTGCGTAGGAGATGCCCCTGTCCGTGTTGCTACCCAAGTGCTCACCCAGGGCTGAGTTCTCCAGTGCTCCATCAGCGAAGAGCCAGCGACAGCACTCTGCAGGAGGGACTTGTCTGCATAGGGAGGCAGGAGCCAAGGGCACTGCTCTGAGCGAGAGAAGGGGTCTGGGTCGTGCTCAGATCTCTTACCTGCAAGCAAGTTGGATCTTTATACATTCCTTACACAGCACAGTGAGAATATTACCTTGATTATTTTGGGTTATTTAATAGGTATAAACACTTCTCAGACTCAGCTGTCGTTTCTAGTGAAAAAAACGCAGCGGCCTCATGTGGCCAAGCTCACGTGCCCTGTGCTCCTCAGTAGCTGCAGTTATTTCAAAGCACTTTGTCCTAATTCGTCATGTCCCCATCACTGCCTCTGAGCCTGCCTGACTCATATTTTATCAATTTTTGGATTCTGAACTATAAACACATTAACTGTAGTGCAACATTGAAATACGCACTGACTAGGGAAATAGTCATTACTTTTCTGTCACTATTATTCGAGCTGGTAATTCCTTTGTGGTTTAGGAGAATGTGATTAAGCCTTGGTTTCCACGGGAGCAGGAGCTGCTCACCCCAGCCTCATCACAGCCACGCATTTCTAGCTCCTTAACTTTTCCTGGCAGGCAGGTGAGAAGGGGATTGGTTTGGTCACTTTTGTATGCCACCTTTTTCTCCAACTCCTTTCTGTGCCTGTGCTAACGGGCAGCGAAACAAGCTGGGAAGGACAGGGGTGAAACGCAGGGAATGGACAGGCAGCATATAAATGCATGAACGCCACTGCTTGCTGATCAGGTCTGCATCCCACTGCTGTGGATGGGGTCTCCACGGGAGGCCTCATAGTCTTTGAGAAGCCGTCGTCTATCTCTAGGCTCATCCAACACTCCCCACAAAAGCATTTCCATGCTCTTAAGAATGAGACACCCCAAAACACACCCTCTTTCAAGCTTTCAGTGACCACCTGCCATGGAGTCCTCTCCATCTAGAGAGTTTGTCCCCACTGGAGGTGTTGCCCAGGGAAAAGGAGTCAGAGAGCCTTGACACATAAAGGCTTTGTTGGCTTTGATTTGAAAAAAATGATTTTTTTGCATGTGTATGCGTGAGTGGTGTGTTATGCCTGCTGTATGCACATACGTGGGCAAATACATGCACCACGCATGCGTGCTCAGCAGTGCGAGGTGAATTTCAGGAGCTCTTCTCTACTATTCGTCCACATACTTTCCTAACAGGGGGTCTCTCTCCCTCAACCTGGAGCTGCTTTTCTTGGTCAGCCATCCTTCAGTCTCTACCACCCGTACCCAGGCATTTGCTTATGGTCAGAGTCCCAGCCATTCTCTAGTCTCTGCCACCCTCCACCCTGGGACTGGGTTATAGATGTGTGGTTACACCCATAGGTTCTAGGGATATTGATCTTGAGCAGCTTCAGGCCCTCCCAGGACTTCATACTTAAGCCAGAAGTACTTGTAACTGCTGAGCCATCTCTCCAGCCCAAAGTCAATGATTGAATCACCCCTCCCATGATCTACTTGGCCCTTTAGCCCTTTGGAGGCCATCTATCCAGGAAAAATGTCCATCTCATGTTTGGTGGGGCTTGGCCCAGCAATCTTTTGCGGTGATGGAGTGGAACATCTGTTCACCTAATGGGGACTTGCTCACCAGGAATCCCTCCACCATGGGCTCCATGCTTCTGGAAAGCTGGCCCATGAGTGGGGCTCATGCTGTTAGTGATGATAACTGAGATGTAGCCAAAGTTTTAGGAATGTATCAACACGTTGATCACTATCTCCCCCACGTTCTCTGAAGTGTTCCCACTTGGGGTTTGTGTGTTCATACTGCTGTGTGTTGGCAAAGGGGAGCTTGTGATGCAACATTGGCACCCAATACCCATAAGGCTTGGGAGACAGATCTGGTTCAGTTCAGTTTCTGCCCATGTCTAGTGTTCTATATGAGACTTAGGTAAGTGTTCTTTCCTTGGGCCATGGATGGTGGTGTCCATTTGTCGGTTCTGCAGAGCTGGGAGTGTCCACCGTCAGTCACAGTCCTCTGTGGCAGGCTTCCAGATTCATGCTGTGCTGACCTCATGCTGGCTAAGCCATGGGTTCAAGATCTTAATGGGAAACATGAATTGACTGGAAATAACAAAGTCAAAGTCTGTGCATGTCTAGTGACCACTGGCCATCAACCAGGAATAGAACACGGACCTTATTGGTGAGTCTTCCCTACATCACGTCCCCAGTGGCTCCACTGCCGTGGAGTTCTCGAGGGTCCTACTCATGTTCCTTGATTACCTTCCTGGGCCGTGTGGCCTTGGTCTCCCATTTCCTCTCTTGGCATGTCTTAAGGTTCTGTCCATAAAGTACCAGGACCTGTCCTGTGTCACAGTCCTTTTCACCTACTAGACAAAGTATCATGCTGGGTGGATCACAAGCAATGACACTTCTCAGCTCTGGAGGCTGGAGTCTGAGGTTAGGGTGTGGCCTGGGTGGGTGCTGGTGAATCTTCTAGGGTACACATGTCCCCTATGGGGGAAAGGATGAGGGAGTTCTCTGGAAACCCCCTCATCAGGAATTCCATCTATGAAGACTAACCTCCCCAAGGTCCTGCCTTGTTACTACCACCTTGGGCATGAAGGTTTGGGGATCCAAAGAAGTTCACATTGCCCTGAGCACAGAGCACCCCTTGACTGCTGCCATCCCATCTGCCTGGGGAGAGCAGCAATCCCTTCTCCCCAGGAGGAGTGAGGTCCCATCAGCTTCAGAAGGGAGGGGCCCACAGTGTGGAGGGCAGCCTTCAGAAGGCTGGCTTTACCAAGAAAGCAGAACAGGTCCTTTGTTCTTCTCTGTGATAGTATCGAAGATGGTGTCCACACAGGGCTGCCCCAGAGCACCAGGTTCAAGCCACAGAGGCCCCTCTCCACCCTTGATCTAAGACCAAGACCACAGAGCCGGGAAGAGGGTGCTCACCTGCATGAGTGAGCTCAGGGTAGAGGGGTGGGCTGTGGCAAACTCCAAGATCTCCTCATGCAGAGATCACCAGGGATTCAGGCACTCAGCACGTGGTTGTGCCAGGGATGAAGGTTTATGTCGGAGGAAGGGAAGGCATACAGGCAGGTTACAAGTGGTCGATGGAAAGGCACTGGTCCAGGCATCCATATCCTTCTGTCAGCCCCAGAGCTCGGTCTCTGCTCACCATGCAAACGCAGTGATGAGCAAGTTGTGATGCTTTATTTTTCTAGGTCTCACTCTTTAGCCCAGGCTGTCCTAGAACTCATGCTGCATTGCAGGCTGGTCTCAAGCTAGTGACAATGACTGGCTTGAAGCACCATGCCTGGAGTGGGCTGTGTTTTCCTCCCCCACTTCTTCCTTCCTTCCTTTCTTCCTTCTCTGTCCTGTTCATGCCACAGCACACGTACAGAAGTCAGAAGACAATTTTGAGTGCTCCTCCTTCTTTGAGACAGGGTCTCTTTCCACTGCACGGGAACGGCCAGACTGCAAAGGAACTTCAGAGCAGCCAGCCTTTGAACTTTGGACTCTCTTGGTTCTGCCTCCCATGGTGGAGGTCCACTGGGATCACTGATGCACATGTCACTTTGCATTGGGCTTCATGTGGGTGCTGGGGAATTGAACCTGGATCTGGAAGGCTTTACAAACCGGCATATTTAACTGCTGAACTATCTTCCCGGATCCATGCCCCCTCCCACCTAAGTACACCTTGGTAAGGAGCACCTCTTGATAAATAGCCTGCTATATTTTTCTAAAAGTCATTGCTTGATTCCAAACTATCATCCACTGTCTTCCCCAATTTCCCACCTTGTTAAGTGTGACAAGCTGGAAACACCAAACAGTGAACAAAATGTCCCTAAAGGACCACTGGCAAAGGGGAGGGTCCTGCATTTTTATCTAAGGGCACTGCTGAAACCACAGGCCACTGAATGCCAGCCACAATCTCTGACCCTAGAATCGAGGCTGTCATTGTGAGAGGACGGGTGGAGACTGTGCTGGCCCAAGTGCACCATGCAGTGCACACAGACCCAGTCACCCTGCTGTGGGCAAGCTCCACCCTTCCCTCCCTGGGCCACAAAAGTGGCTGCAGTCGGCTATGGGTAGTCAAGGGAAACTGAAAGTGAGCGGCACCTTCTATTCGCTGAGGCTTGGTTGGAGAACATTTGAAGTTAGGGGCTTGCTGAAAATTTCGAGGAAAACCCTGACTGTAAAATGCATATTTATTTTCCTTGGTACAGACCGTGCTGCCCCACAGTTGTCCCTGCGGTGACTCTGTGTCACTGCTCAACCACGCAGCGGTGGTGTTGCAGCCTCATGCTGCCTTCTGTCTAAGCTCGCCACAGAGGCCTCTGGGTGCCATAAGGGGTGCAGCTGGTGAGGGCAGTCCTGGGGTCCCTGGAGAGCCAAGTGGTGGTTTGGGGGTTGTGAACTCCTGTAGAAAGCCGGTTCTCCTTGGAAGACAGCTCCGAGGGAAGCTGAACTGGCTGCTGGACAGGGCCGCCGCAGATGGAGACGAGCCCAAAGGAGGACTGCAGCCTTCGGATGGCAGCCCGGCTTTGTCCTCTAGCCTGACTGAGCTTGCTCTGTGACCGTAGAACAGGGCGAAAGCAATACCAGCGTGCACCTGCCTAGCTCACAGAGCCCCTTTTGGGAGCACTGGGCTATGGACACCACGTGTGAGCACCCAGTTGCAGTCCCAGCTTTCAGAGGCTCTTTCACCTAGTGACTCGGGGTTATCCCTGGAGCACCATCTCCACTTAACACTGGGCGGTGATGAGAAGTTTAAGTAGATTACACCTTCTGGTGGCAGAAGGACCTGTAAAAGAGAAGGACAGGACTGGGGAGATGATCCCCAGAGCCATGTAAATGCCAGGTGTGGCAGTGCACACTTGCAGCAGTGGGGAGGCAAAGACAGGGAGTCCTGGGCTCACTCGCTAGCTAGTCTAGTTAAAACAGTATGTGAACTCTAGATACGGTGAGATCCTGTCTCAAAAAATAACGTGGAGAGAGACTGGGTAAGACTTCCAGTCTCAATCTCTGGCCTCCACACACATACTTCCCCACACAAGTGTGCTGCACACATGGACACACATGCATGTGTGTGCACATACACCACACACACACACACACACACACACACACAAATACACATTATCTTCAAGGAATGTGTGCCACACCACAAAGCATGGTGACATTGGATAGTTGGAAAAGACCCCTGTAGCCATCTCAGCAGCTGGGGTGAGGGAGAAGGAAGGCAGTGGGTAAGGGGGGGCTGGGTTGGCTGGGGATTCGAATTACCTCAGTGCACGTGAAATCTCAGTGATAAAGGAGATGGCATTCTTCTGGTCATGCTTCCATTCGATGAATATCAACTGAGGCTGAATTTGAAGCAAAGCTTTGGGCTGGTGAATGTCCCATAACTACTCCCTGGCCCTGGAAGCCCCTTTGCCGTCTCTAAGTTTGATCCCAGTCATGGCTATCAGAGTTTTAGCCTGATGCAGTATAGTTGGCTTCTGAGTAATCTTGCCTTAGCCCTGGCTCTGGGGCTTCTGAGCTGTGTAACCATGAGCAAACCATGGGGCCTCTCTGAGCCTCACCACGATTCCTTGGCAAGAGGAGTGTCACCTGAGAGTGCAGGTGGTGAGCGGTGGCAGGTGCTCAGCTGGTATCCTGGCCCTTGCCCTCCTTAGAGCTGTCCATTGCAGCTCTTGCTTGCTCTATGGGGGACCTTGTCTGAACAGAAGCCAGGAGACCAGGTGTCCCAGTGTTAAGTGATGTCCTCTCCACCCATCTAGTTTCCTACCACATTTATCTGAACTCCCAGGGCTGACGAGAGAGCAGGACTACCTTGTGTCTGAGTGGTTTTCCAGGAGAGGCTAGACAGCAGCCTCCAGGCCTCACAGCTCATGTCATTTTGCAGACCTGGAATCCAGGTGGCACAAGTGAATTGCCTCAGGTGACCCTGCTCCTGGGAATCAGCCCAAGACCTTCTGGCTCCCTGTGCAGCTGCTTCCTGTCTGGTTCTTCAGTTTGATGTGGACAAATGCTTTCTAGGCCTTTGTGTCTAACTGAATTTTGTTCCCATCCTTCTCCAGAATGTAATGGCATGGCTCCACACCCGCCTTAGCAGATGGGACTCTAATCTGGAGGACAGTGGAGGCCTCGTGTATCACACGTGGTGCCTCTCCTCCTTCAAGTGCACGGGTGTGAGTCGGGGGAGATGGCTCAGTGGGTAAAAAGGTACTTGCTGTGCAAACATACCTGAGTTCAGACACACAGAACACGTGGAACTGGATGCAGTAGCACATCTGCGATCCCAACTTGCAGATGGGGAGATGGAAGGTTGCGACAGGATTCTTGGAAGCTTGCAGGCAGCTAGCATGGGATGCATCAATGGACTACACGAGGCCCTAGCTCAAGCAGGGGGAGGTGAGGAGTGACACCTGGAGTTTTTCTCCGACATCCACATGTGTGCCGTGGCGTGTGCCTGCCTACCCTTACTCACATGAACATATACACGCATACACAGATGTGTATGCAAACACACACAGAAAGGGGGGGGGGAGACTTTTAAGCAGAAAAGAACACTAGAAGTGCTTAAGAGAATTGGTGGTCTTTTGGAAATAATGATTAAAATGGAACAGATGAAATGCTTTGGAGGAAAACCAGTCGGAAAGCTCGCTGCCAGTGCAGAGCCTCCACAGGAACCATGGGGACAGGTCTGCTTTGGGGAGGTCTGGGAATGGAGGGGCACCAGCAGTGTATTCTAGCCCAGCAGTGTCAGGCCCGCAGCCAAGGCCTGACTCCTTGTAGAATTGTGAATGCTGGGCTTTCAGCCCACCAGATGTTTCTGCCCTTAGGCTCAGTGTGGTTCTCCCAGGTCAGCATGTAGCCAGTGTGCCTGCTGTGTGAAGTGATGAGAGGACTCCAAGGACTTTAGGTCTGCTGTCGTTTTGTAAAGATACCTGGTGTTGGGAAGTCAGGGGCAAAGAGCTTGGGCTTGCTGAGTGTTTGAGGCTCTGCCCCTGATCTCTGATGTTTGATAACAGAGGCCTGAGGTCAAGCTCTCCTGTGCTCATTCTTCCTCTCTTTGAAGTGGGAGAACATTATTTTGTCATTAATCACTAGCCACAGACGATGCACTTTGTCAATCCATTTGTTCACACACCACACTGGGTTATTCCAATGTATGTGGAGCCCTGCTGGCTCTGGAGAGAGGCACCTGCAGCAGCCAAGCCTGGCATAGATCTCAGCCCCAAGGTCCATGGCCCTGGCAGCTTCCAGTGCAGTCAGATGACTCATAACCTCAGGCCATAATGCATGTTCTCAAGAGCCCAGGCCACTTAAGGAGCTGCCACTGGAGTAAAACTCAAACCATGGCTGTTTCTTTCGTGAACGTGAAAACCTGCAAGGTTAGTAGCATTGTGTTCCTAGTAAACTTGGCTAGTTATTGTATTCTGCAGTTCTACAGAAGTTGGCTGAAGTGTCCTAAGAAAATATCCACCTTGCTTTGCCTCTTCTCAGGGTAGGTGGGGATATCTGCACATCTTCTGGGGTGCTGTCAGCAAGCTGCATTTGTGACACTGTAACTGCAAAGGTGTCTTCCTTCCTGAGCTGCAATTGGAATGATCTGATGTGCTGTTGGGTGGGGGTGACCTCCTGGTGAGGTTGAGCTGGGGTGGAGGCTTGAGGGGTCATTTATGGCAGGTCCGTGCATGAGGATCAACGCAACGTCCCCTGATTCTGGCTAGTACCCCAGCTAATGGGACAGGAGTGCCACTTCTGTGCTTGTTAGCTTCCCATTGCAGTGGGACACTTCCCAGGCCATGCCTCATGCCCCATCCTGTCCCTCCTGCCCCATGTCTACAGGGGCTGTGGGTGTCATTATCCTTCCATAGTGGCAAATGGCCACAGGGGTTGGAGGACAAGGGCCGGCTGCTGCTGCAGCAGGAAATGCATCACAGGACCGACAGTGGGACTCCTTGGACAGGAGTTGCCAGCACGGCACACTTTGCCTAATAACTCCAGAGGACTTCTGAGCCAGAAAGCGCAGCAGCCCAGTGAGCTGAGCCTTAATGATAGGCTCCTGATGGTGGAGTAATGGGCTGGAAAGGAAGGGCCATTTGGACAGCTGCTGCAGATCCTGAAGGGAAGCCCATGCTCTTAGCACATATTTGATTTTCTTTGGCATTGTTCCAGGGCCCATAAGAGGTTCTTTACATTCAACTTCATCGTGGCCTACCTCATCATGTGAAGGAAAGGCCACAAGACACTTCAACAGTGGGGGCTTTGTTAAAGGGAGCAGGGACAGGACATGGGTGGACCCTGTGGTACGGACACAGGCACTCTGTCCCCTCTGGTCCTTAGTCTGGACAGGTATATCTGTTACTTTCTTGTTGCTGCATCTGACTTTGAGTTTGGCTTTACAGGGACACTGGGAATATAGCTTGGGCTGGCAGGCTTCAAGCAAGTGTGTTTAACTGCTGCGCCATCTCTCCAGTGCCCAGGCTTTCCCCCTTTGCTTCAGTGTTTGTTTGTTACCATTTGAGTATCATAAAAATTGACCTCAAGAACATTCACTGTGAAACACGAATTCCTACACAGAGGTTTCCATGCCATACTTACGGACTGCGCCCTCACCAGGGCTCCTTTGATGAAGGCGCATGCGTTCCTCCATTGTTTCATTTCCTGGTGGTTGGGTTTATAGCCTCTGAGTTAACTTCCTTGGAAACCTGTTCCTCTTCCCTTCCTCCTTGGCATCCTGTAGAGATCCCCCTTCGCTTCCTCCTTGACATCCTATACAGAGTCCCCTTCCCTTTCTCCTTGGAATCCTGAAGAGGTCTTCTCCTCTCTTACTCCTCAGCATCCTGTAGAGATCTGCGATTCCCTTCCTTCTCAACATCCTGTAGAGATCCCCCTTCATTTCCTCCTTAGTACCCTGTAGAGATCCCCTTCCCTTCCCCTTAGTACCCTGTAGAGATCCCGCTTCCTTTCCTCCTTGGTATCCTGTAGAGATCCCCTTCCCTTCCTGCTTGGCGCCCTGTAGAGATCACCCTTCCCTTCCTCCTTGGCATCCTGTAGAGATCCCCCTTCCTTTCCTCCTTAGTACCCTGTAGAGATCCCCTTCCCTTCCTCCTTAGTAACCTGTAGAGATCCCCCTTCCCTTCCTCCTTGGCGCCCTGTAGAGATCACCCTTCCCTTCCTCCTTGGCGCCCTGTAGAGTTCACCTTTCCATTCCTCCTTGGCGCCCTGTACAGACCCCCTTCCCTTCTTCCTTGGCACTCTGTAGAGATCCCCTTTCCCTTCTTCCTTGGTAACCTGTAGAGATCCCCCTTCCCTTCCTCCTTGGTATCATGTAGAGATCCCCTTTCCCTTCCCCCTTAGTATCCTGTAGAGATCCCGTTTCCCTTCCTCCTTGGTATCCTGTAGAGATCCCCCTTCCCTTCCTCCTTGGTACCCTGTAGAGATCCCCTTCCCTTCCTCCTTGGCGCCCTGTAGAGATCCCCCTTCCCTTCCCCTTTGGCACCCTGTAGAGATCCCCCTTCCCTTCCTCCTTGGAACTCTGTAGAGATCCCCTTCCCTTCCTACTTGGCACCCTGTAGAGATCCCCTTCCTTCCTCCTTGGCACCCTGTACAGATCCCCCTTCCTTTCCTCCTTGGTACCCTGTAGAGATCCCCTTCCCTTCCTCCTTGGCACCCTGTAGAGATCCCCCTTCCCTTCCTCCTTGGCACCCTGCAGAGATCCCCTTCCCTTCCTCCTTGGCACCCTGTAGAGATCCTCTTCCATTCCTCCTTGGCACCCTGCAGAGATCCCCTTCCCTTCCTCCTTGGCACCCTGTAGAGATCCCCTTCCCTTCCTCCTTGGCACCCAGTAGAGATCCCCTTCCCTTCCTCCTTGGCACCCTGTACAGATCCCCCTTCCTTTCCTCCTTGATACCCTGTAGAGATCCCCTTACCTTACTCCTTGGCACCCTGTAGAGATCCCCCTTCCTTTCTTCCTTGGTACCCTGTAGAGATCCCCCTTCCCTTCCTCCTTGGCGCCCTGTAGAGATCCCCTTTCCCTTCCTCCTTGGCTCCCTGTATAGATCCCTCTTCCTTTCCTCCTTGGTACCCTGTAGAGATCACCCTTCCCTTCCTACTTGGCGCCCTGTACAGATCCCCTTCCCTTCCTGCTTGGCACTCTGTAGAGATCCCCTTCCCATCCTCCATAGCGCCCTGTAGAGATCCCCCTTCCCTTCCTCCTTAGTACCCTGTAGAGATCCCCTTCCATTCCTCCTTGGCGCCCTGTAGAGATCCCCCTTCCCTTCCTCCTTGGCACCCTGTAGAGATCCCCTTCCCTTCCTCCTTGGCACCCTGTAGAGATCCCCTTCCCTTCCTCCTTGGTACCCTGTAGAGATCCTCTTCCCTTCCTCCTTAGCATCCTGTAGAGATCCCCCTTCCCTTCCTCCTTGGCATCCTGTAGAGATCCCCTTTCCCTTCCTCCTTGGTACCCTGTAGAGTTCACCCTTCCCTTCCTCCTTGGCGCCCTGTAGAGACCCCCTTCCCTTCCTGCTTGGCACTCTGTAGAGATCCCCTTCCCATCCTCCATAGCGCCCTGTAGAGATCCCCCTTCCCTTCCTCCTTAGTACCCTGTAGAGATCCCCCTTCCCTTCCTCCTTGGCGCCCTGTAGAGATCCCCCTTCCCTTCCTCCTTGGCGCCCTGTAGAGATCCCCCTTCCCTTCCTCCTTGGCGCCCTGTAGAGATCCCCCTTCACTTCCCCCTTGGCATCCTGTAGAGACCCCCTTTCCCTTCCTCCTTGGCATCCTGTAGAGATCCCCCTTCCCTTCCTCCTTGGCACTCTGTAGAGATCCCCCTTCCCTTCCTCCATTGCACCCTATAGAGATCCGCCTTCCCTTCCTCCTTGGCACTCTGTAGAAATCCCCTTTCCCTTCCTCCTTGGTGCCCTGTAGAGATCCCCCTTCCCTTCCTCCTTGGCACCCTGTAGAGATCCCCCTTCCCTTCCTCCTTGGCGCCCTGTAGAGATCACCCTTCCCTTCCTCCTTGGCATCCTGTAGAGACTCCCTTTCCCTTCCTCCTTGGCATCCTGTAGAGATCCCCCTTCCCTTCCTCCTTGGCACTCTGTAGAGATCCCCCTTCCCTTCCTCCATTGCACCCTATAGAGATCCGCCTTCCCTTCCTCCTTGGCACTCTGTAGAGATCCCCTTCCCTTCCTCCATGGCACCCTGTAGAGACCCCATTCCCTTCCTCCTTGGCACCCTGTAGAGATCCCCCTTCCCTTCCTCCTTGGCTCTCTGTAGAGATCCCCCTTCCCTTCCTCCTTGGCACCCAGTAGAGATCCCCTTTCCCATCCTTCTTGGCACCCTGTAGAGATCCCCTTTCCCATCCTCCTTGGTACCCAGTAGAGATCCCCCTTCCTTTACTCTTTAGTACCCTGTAGAGATCACCCTTCCCTTCCTCCTTGGCGCCCTGTAGAGATCCCCTTCCCTTCCTCCTTGGCACCCTGTAGAGATCCCCCTTCCCTTCCTCCTTGGCACTCTGTAGAGATCCCCTTTCCTTTCCTCCTTGGCACTCTGTAGAGATCCCCTTCCCTTCCTCCTTAGTACCCTGTAGAGATCCCTTTTCCCTTCCTCCTTGGCATCCTGTAGAGATCCCCTTTCCCTTCCTCCTTGGCACCCTGTAGAGATCCCCCTTCCCTTCCTCCTTGGTACCCTGTAGAGATCCCCTTCCCTTCCTCCTTGGCGCCCTGTAGAGATCCCCCTTCCTTTCCTCCCTGGCACCCTGTAGAGATCCCCCTTCCCTTCCTCCTTGGTATCCTGTAGAGATCCCCTTCCCATCCTCCATGGCTCTCTGTAGAGATCACCCTTCCCTTCCTCCTTGGCACCCAATAGAGATCCCCTTTCCCTTCCTCTTTGGCACCCTGTAGAGATCCCCCTTCCTTTCCTCCTTGGTACACTGTAGAGATCCCCTTCCCTTCCTCCTTGGCACCCTGTACAGATCCCCCTTCCCTTCCTCCTTGCTACCCTGTAGAGATCCTCTTCCCTTCCTCCTTGGCACCCTGTAGAGATCCCCCTTCCCTTCCTCCTTGGTACCCTGTAGAGATCCCCTTCCATTCCTCCTTGGCGCCCTGTAGAGATCCCCCTTCCCTTCCTCCTTGGCACCCTGTAGAGATCCCCCTTCCTTTCCTCCTTGGTACTTTGTAGAGATCCCCTTCCCTTCCTCCTTGGTACCCTGTAGAGATCCTCTTCCCTTCCTCCTTAGCATCCTGTAGAGATCACCCTTCCCTTCCTCCTTGGCGCCCTGTAGAGACCCCCTTCCCTTCCTCCTTGGCACTCTGTAGAGATCCCCTTCTCATCCTCCTTAGCGCCCTGTAGAGATCCCCCTTCCCTTCCTCCTTAGTACCCTGTAGAGATCCCCCTTCCCTTCCTCCTTGGCGCCCTGTAGAGACACCCTTCACTTCCTCCTTGGCATCCTGTAGAGACCCCCTTTCCCTTCCTCCTTGGCATCCTCTAGAGATCCCCCTTCCCTTCCTCCTTAGCACTCTGTAGAGATCCCCCTTCCCTTCCTCCTTGGCACCCAGTAGAGATCCCCTTTCCCATCCTTCTTGGCACCCTGTAGAGATCCCCTTTCCCATCCTCCTTGGTACCCAGTAGAGATCCCCCTTCCTTTCCTCCTTAGTACCCTGTAGAGATCACCCTTCCCTTCCTCTTTGGCGCCCTGTAGAGATACCCCATCCCTTCCTCCTTTGCACCCTATAGAGATCCCCCTTCCCTTCCTCCTTGGCACTCTGTAGAGATCCCCTTCCGTTCCTCCTTAGTACCCTGTAGAGATCCCCTTTCCCTTCCTCCTTGGCATCCTGTAGAGATCCCCTTTCCCTTCCTCCTTGGCACCCTGTAGAGATCCCCCTTCCCTTCCTCCTTGGACCCTGTAGAGATCCCCTTCCCTTCCTCCTTGGTGCCCTGTAGAGATCCCCCTTCCTTTCCTCCTTGGCACCCTGTAGAGATCCCCCTTCCCTTCCTCCTTTGCGCCCTGTAGAGATCTCCTTCCCTTTCTCCTTAGTACCCTGTAGAGATCCCCCTTCCTTTCCTCCTTGGCACCCTGTTGAGATCCCCCTTCCCTTCCTCCTTGTCGCCCTGTAGAGATCCCCCTTCCTTTCCTCCTTAGTACTCTGTAGAGATCCCCCTTCCCTTCCTCCTTGTTTCCCTGTAGAGATCCCCCTTCCTTTCCTCCTTAGTACCTTGTAGATATCCCCTTCCTTTCCTCCTTGGCACCCTGTAGAGATCCCCTTTCCCTTACTCCTTGGCTCCCTGTCGAGATCCCCTTTCCCTTCCTCCTTGGTACCCTGTAGAGATCCCCTTCCCTTCCTCCTTGGTACCCTGTAGAGATCCCCTTTCCCTTCCTCCTTGGCATCCTGTAGAGATCCCCCTTCCTTTCCTCCTTAGTACCCTGTAGAGATCCCCTTTCCCTTCCTCCTTGGTACCCTGTAGATATCCCCTTCCCTTCCTCCTTGGCACCCTGTAGAGATCCCCCTTCCCTTCCTCCTTGGCACTCTGTAGAGATCCCCTTTCCCTTCCTCCTTGGCATCCTGTAGAGATCCCCCTTCCTTTCCTCCTTAGTACCCTGTAGAGATCCCCTTTCCCTTCCTCCTTAGTACCCTGTAGAGATCCCCTTTCCCTTCCTCCTTGGCACCCTGTAGAGATCCCCTTCCCTTCCTCCTTGGCATCCTGTAGAGATCCCCCTTCCCTTCCTCCTTGGCACCCTGTAGAGATCCCCTTTCCCTTCCTCCTTGGCACCCTGTAGAGATCCCCTTCCGTTCCTCCTTGGCACCCTGTAGAGATTCCCCTTTCCTTCCTCCTTGGCATCCTGTAGAGATCCCCCTTCCCTTCCTCTTTGGCACCCTGTAGAGATCCCCTTTCCCTTCCTCCTTTGCACCCCGTAGAGATCCCCTTTCCCTTCCTCCCTGGCATCATGTAGTGAGAGATACCCCTTTCCCTTGCCACCTCTGAGCATCCTGGGTGACGGCTTCTCCACCATCCTCTTGCCTTTACTTTGTGACTGAGTGGTTTCTTAAAGAGCCGTTTGTTCCTTCTTCCCTGAGCTCAGCAACTTTGCAGTATCTGTGTACTCTCTGGAGAAATATCTCTTCTTTAGAACCTTGCAGCTGTTGTTCCATCGTGTTCAACAGGGATGATTTAGACTGAGACCCTGAGCCATTGTGATTGGTTTTAGACTTTTTAGGGAATTTTCTATTTACCCAAATGACCCCAAGATCATTGCTATGAACTTGAACATCAGTACTTTCATGAGATGTGGCCTGTGGCTGGTTCTGTATGATTTGACCCAGAGCCTGGCTGGGGGCTTAGATCAGAGTCTCAGGCGGTCTTCTGTGGCTTTCCCTTCTCGTCTTTTCTGGACTTGGCTCCAGAACAACCCTTGCCTTAGGATAGGCTGCTACCATCTTTGAGTCAGTTCTCTCCCTCCCGCCTTCACCCTTCTGCGTCCGTGCGGCCGTCACAGCCTGCCTTCTGTCCCTAACGTGGTGGCGGTTGTGCACAGCCTCCTCCGCTGTGGTTTGACTTACAGCATGCTGGATCCACGATGTCTGCACTGATGGGGCTTTGTGTAAATTTCTGTTCTGCAGTCTGTAATTTCCACTTTCATCTTATTTTCTTGTTTTGTAATCGTTCCTTGAATGACTATTTTTATTGAATTCTGTTCTTATTACATTCTTTCAAAGTGTGAAGCACACATGGGAAATCACTCTTCCTTGGGGACATGCTGCTGTTGGGACCATGTATCTGTTTTCCAAAAGGTATGTTCCTCCCCTTCCCCTACTTTCATTCTCCTCTCTATGTTGCCCCTTCCTTGTGGCCTGGACTCTGCTTTGCCTGTATGGCAGGTGAATTTAGGGGATAATTTGGCAACTTGGGACCCTCTCCAAGCACCAAGGTATACACATACTCCTCGACAAAAAAAGCCATGCCACCCTTCCCAGGCAAGCCCTCTTTGGCGGTGAGCTTCCACCCAAATACCCCCTGGCAATAGAGATGTGCAGTCATGAAAACTGTGACCTCAAAATAAACTTTTAGGGAAAATTTTCCAACTTGCCATTCTATGGCTATGCATGATTGGGCTTGTATATAATTGAAATCAGGTGCATCATGGGAAAGGATATGTGCAGTGAGCAAATACTTACATAACCCAAGCCTGTCCGAACAGAAGAGCACCATCACCCCAGCCCTCGCGTGATAAGAATGAAGTGCCAAGAACCAGGCAACACCCACACAGATACAATAGGTAACACCTGCAGTGGTGCCTGGCTTGGTTTAAATGTAACATGTGCCGCCATGGCCTCCTGTGTTTGTGATGAAGCCTCATGCACAATCCCCAGCTGGTGGAGTCTTTGGGACGTGCAGCCTCACTAGAGGAGGTAGGTCACTGGGGTTTCACTTTGGGATTTTGTAATCTAGCCCCACTTGCCAGGGGAAGGGGCTCACTCTGGTTGAATCCTGTCTGCTGATGTGACCAGGGTAGCCAGATTCGTGTTCCTGCCATGCTTTCCCACCATCATGAGCATTCCCCTTGAAATTGTAAGCTGGAAATAAACCCTTCCTCCCGTTGGCTGCTTCTGGCTTGACACTTGAGGGTGATTGACATGGAGCCCTATGTGCTCCTCTGTCCCAGGGCCTCTTGGCTCGGCTGTGTGTTTGCAGCATGGCACACTCCAAACCAACCAAATGGAGCTCTGGAGTGAGACCCAGAAACCTGGGCTTCTTATCCTTTTCAGCTGCCCACAGGGCACATGGGGCTAAGATCTGAAGCTTTGGTGGTTTACTAATATCATTGTTGTCAACTGAATTCTGCCACAGCACAGAGGTAACCACCATGTGGGACTGTGCTCAACTGGAGCACTGGCTGGCAGTGGCGAGAAGTGTCCTCCCACCTGCTGGCAGGGCCCAGAGTGGCCATGGCCTGGGGCTTCATGGCTGTGCTGAAGGAGGTTTGGTTGTCTCTCCCTGCACCATCGCCAGGGCCAGTCTGCACCAGGGCTCTGCGTTTGACCCGACTCACAGCTTGGTTCACAAATATGTCTCCTGAGGACACAGTCTTTCCTGTTTGTCACCCTGGCTGCATTTTCCCCTCCAGCATGTCAAGGCTACTTCCTGTGTTACTTTAGAGCAAAGATGTGAGTTACTCATCTTTACCAATTCCCAAATGGGCATCCTGGTGGCTTGTGTTTACTTCCTTTAAAAAATTCACATTTAGCCCGAGGCTGGGCAGGAGGGATTTTAAGACCTTTAGAATTCTTGAAAGAAGAGTTGGGGATGAAATGACCACTCAGTTTTAACTAGATCCATCCTTTTAAATGCACGCCATTGAGCATAGGGAGCCCTATCCTGCCCAAGCAATGGTCTCCAGCTACCGGTGGAGTGTGAACTCCACTGGACATGACTCTGGAAAGGAACTGTGTCTATGGAACCATTGCTGAGCCAAGCAGAACCCCATTATGAAGAGACTGCACTCTGACCCAGGCCCGGGACTTGGAATATTAATTTGGTCGGGAATGGTGCTCATCCCTAAGCCACTCCTGCTGGGTGGAGTGAGAGGCCGTGGGCAGAGAGCAAGGTGGGTGTGTCCTGCTCCCGATGTTATGGAGGGCAACTCCAGGACAGAGAACGTGGCCCTCCTCATGCTGAGCAAGGCTCACGCTGCAAGTCCCGGTGATGGTCTGTGGTGCTCTTGTAGGACCACGGAGCTCCTGCCCTTCTCACCCATGACTCTTCTACTGACTGGTAATTATAAACTGCTCACAGAACAGCATGTAGGCATGCGTTTGAAGGAAGAAGAGATGTGTGCTGGAGTAGGTGCAGGCTGTGGGGCGTTGCTAGATTGGTTCTTGCTATCTGGCTATTTGAGGGGCATGGACGGTGGGTATTCACACTGGCTGTGAAGCCCTGGGCATGGGACCCGTAGTGTAGCATCCTTGCCCACCTTAGAAGTGGGATACTGGGTATGGCTCTATTGGGCATGGGATTCTGGGTGTGGGGTTCAGGGTTAGGGAACACAGGGCTAGGGCATCGTTGCCCTTCATGGTGGCAGTGGGCTTTCCTGCCTCTGCTTGTGATCATGACAAGAGAAGCTTCTCCCTGACTCCGCACCATGGACACTGAGCTCATGGTCTAATCCCCGCTGCAGGGCACAGGGGTCCAAATCTTGAATTCCTCTTGCAGGTCTCTGACTTCCTCCTCCTCCTCTGTAAACCAGCAGGCCTCATTCTGAGGCTCACTGCTGCACTCCTATGGTGCATGGCTGATGTGGGAGCTGGGCTGAGATTTCTGAGGAGCTAGTGTCTACATTTGCTAGAATGAGAGGGACATGCAGGTGACGTGGAAGAGCCTGGGCCCTGTGTGTGACGCCCACAACCTGCTCCACCCCTCAGGGTGTCACCCAGCGTAGAAGGCGACGGAGTGGCTGCTCTTTCCTCGAAGAGTAAGTGGGTCAGTGGGGCCCCGCTGCAAGCAGGAAAACGGGATGCTCAGAGTTGTAGCTGAAATAAAAGAGCATGGCTTGGGAGTTGAGACCTCGGGCCTAAGGAAAGTTGCTTCTCAGACTCTTCTCTCAGTGTTCACTTTTGGAGTCCAACTGCAAGAAACCTCAGGATGGAGCTGGTCCAGCAGATGTGTGGGGAGCTGGGAAGCAGGCATCTCTGCAGCCTTGAGCCAGCTCCTTTGCCCTCAGGGGTTTGGTATGCAGATAATAATATAATTACTAATTCACAGTTGCCATGAGAGCCAGGCACTGCATTAGGCATTGTACCAGTTACTTGCTCATTGCTGAGAACAAATAATCGACTGGAATAAAACACCAGGAGGAAAGAAGTTAATTTGGCTTACAGTTCTGAGGGGAAGCTGCACGGCAGGAGAACGCACGGGGCACAGGAGCTAGAGCAGAGCTGCTCATATGGTCATGCTGGGAAGCAGAGGATGGAGAGGAAACAGGGGGCTAAAATCCTCAAGGTCCAGACTCACTGACCCACCTCCTCAAGGTTCCACACCTTCCCAAGCAGGACACCACTGATGATAAAGTACTCCTGAGTCTGGGGGCGGAGAGGACATTAAACATTCAACACAGCAGGCAACACATGCACTTTCCAGCTTAACCCTGAAATAGCCTGTGGATGCTGGTCTGCTTTGGTGGCAGGACCCAGCACTCAGCCCAGCGGGCGGCTGCCTGGCCTCCCAACTGGTTGATGCAGGACGGTGCTGTTTGAATTTCTGAATTTTAACACTCATCACCTACCTCACCTGATGACAGAGAACAAAGTGGGCACGTGGATGTGGGCGTGGCAAGACCCTGTGTGATGGGTACACAGGGCCAGGCAGATGGCTTCTCCACTTTCATGCATGTTTGAACATTTCCATAAGAAGTAAAGTTGAGCAACATTACCATATAGATAGAGATATAAAAGCCATGGCCTAGAGACAGCAAACAACTATTTGTTGGTTTGAATCAAATCTCTTGGTGCCTCCCTTTATGAGATGTAGCAGGATATGGCCTAGTTTTGGGGTTCTGCTGCAAGAAAGGAAGCCTGAATTTCCTCACGGATCTTTGCTTTTGGGCTGTGGGCACCAGCCTTGCCCATCATAGGGAACAGTATAAATTTGGAGCCAGAAGTCTTAGCATACAGGCCACAAACGACCATCAATACCACAGCCTTATGTGTATTCTGCATGTATATATGTGTGCATGTGAACACATGCATATATATGTATGCATGTGCACACATGTACATGTACATGCATGCATGCACATGCACGTGTGTATACATGTGTGATGCATGCTTACATGTGTTGTACATGTGGGTGTGTTCATGTGTATAGTAGGCATAGGCAATCTGTAGTTTTGATACAGGACTTCTCATTGGCCCAGAGTTCTCCGATTGGGTGGCTGTCTGGCAAGTTCACTCCAGTGAGTCTCCGCTTCTGCTTTGCAGACAATTACATTTGCTCCAGCATTTTAACTTAGATTCTGGGGCCTGAACTCAGGACCTCATGCTTGCAAGGCAAGCACAACTGATTTAGCTGTCTCTCCAGCCCAGCACATGCTTTTTATGCAATACATGCATGTGTTTGCATGTATTTTCATATGCACATATAATTTATGTAGGTACACACATCTGTGCACATGTGTAAGAGATGCATACTGTGTGCAAAGATGCAGCCATGTGTATATGCTGGTGTGTTTGTGTGTGTGTGTGTGTGTGTGTGTGTGTGTGTATGTGAGCGAGAGAGAGAGAGAGAGAGAGAGAGAGAGAGAATAATTGTTTTCAAGTATTTATCAAAGAACAAGGCTAGAGTGTGATGGTTATCCACACACAGAAACCAGTAGCTACATCCTGACATCAAGGTGCCCTCTTGAGAAGAAATACTGGACATTTACTATGACTCAAGCATGAGTACCTGGCAGCTGTTCCTTTCTTTCCCTTTTTCTTTCTATTTGAGCTTGCCTGTAATAGTGGTAAGGAATTAAACACAAAGGAATGTTCAGCCTTAGCCCCACCCTACATGCCATAGCCTGGGAGTGGCTGGAGTGGTGTTCAATTAGTGTCTCTTGCACACTATTTTGGGCCAGGCCCTGGGCTCAGAGTCCAAAGTGAACTAGCCACATGGTGCCCTGCCCTGGAAGCAGCCTTGCTGTTTTAAGAGCCAGCTTGAGCTTCAGGATGTATAGGCTGAGTATGTATGCTTGTTGGGGCTTCTGGTCACTACTCAGTAGCCCAGGCGCCTGTGTACCACCTGGGCACATTCTGGGAACCTACTACTTCTCCTATAATGACCAGTGAGAAGGGAAAACAGATGGCCTGTAGAGAGACAGAGCAAGTGATCATGACTCAGGCAGACCAGGTTCATTTGTTCTTAGTGTCCAGGCAGAGGTCCTTTCCACAGCCACCCTCACAACATCTTTGCTCAGGATAGGAGCCTGGACATTTTGGAACTGCCCTCCAGGATAGTGACTCTTTGGGGATGTGGGATGGAAGCCAGAACTTTCTTCCTCCTCCCAGTTCAGAGTCCAATTCATCACCAGTCAGGAGTCCCACGGACCAAAGGTGTGTCCCTGCATCCTGCTTGAATGGAAGCTAATGGGGAAAGGAAGAGCAGGAACAGCGTGTCTAGCCAGGCTTGGCATGTGGGCATGTATGCTGTGCACTGGGCACCACTCACAAGACTGTGGCAGATGTGCTGTGGTCCCTGGTGTGGTTCAATGAAATATGATGGGTACATTGCTCAGGACTAGCCCACCAGGCTTAGCCCCAAAGCCCAAGGCAATGCTGACCTGACCCTGCCTGGGACAGATACACTGTCCACACTTTGACCAGATCCTTGGGAAGTTAAAACAGAAACAGAGGGCGAACTCCGTTTTGCCTCTATGTGCTGCACATGGCGGTTAAGGGCTGTGGGTCTGACTCCATGCTCTGTCGTCATTGTGAACCTGAAGGCTGTGGGGTGATACGCAGAGTGACCACCAACCACTGTGCTTCTCTTCACGCCCACCCACACCTACGTTTTCCAGCCAAGCTAGATGAGGCTAGAAATGAGAAGCAGTCCGTGGCCTTGGCTCATCCACAGAGTGCACGAGCCTGCTGGTCACCTGTCAGCCTTGATGGACATAGCAGCCCCCCCTGCCTGGACTGGCAGGAAAGATGTTTGCCACCTGCACAGTCTTGTGCTGGACCCCATCTCCCTCTATACCATCAGTCTGACCACAGGAGGGGAAGTGAAGGATCCTTAGCAGCTCAGGCAGCATCTGGAGTTCCAGAGTTCCGGCTTCTCTGGTGCCCAGGACGGAGTAGGCAGGTGTGCTGCTCTGAATGTAGAATGCCCGCCACAGCCTCATGTGCTTGTGAGTAATCCTTATGCTTTAGCCCAGTTAGGGGCGCTATTCGGGAAGTTTGTGGAGGCTCTGGGAGATGAAGCCTTGCTGGAGGAGGTGTGGGACTGGAGGTGGACCTGGGTGTGTTACTGCCCAGCCCTACTTACCTGCTTCCTTACTGATGATGTGGAAATCGAATGTACAGTTGCCTGCTTTTTCCAAGCTTTTCCCACCTTGAAACTTCCCCTTGGAGGCGCAAGCCAGAAACAAACCTTTTCCTTCCATTTCACAAGCTGCTTCTGGTTGGGTGTTTGTCCCCGAAATGGGAAGGTAACTGGCCCAGAGTTTCCTTTAAGCCACGTACAACTTTTCTATCCTTGCGTCACAGCCAAGCGTCCATCCTCACAGGCCTCTCCTGGAGGTTCCCTGGGCTTGGGCTGAGGAATCACAGCAAGCATAATTTGTTGTACAATGTTTTCTGTGTTTTATTGATGGCATCTGCGGAAGCAAATTGCATCAGCCTCACAGTCCTGCAAGCCAGTGGTGTCAGTCTATTAGTGTTTTGTGGCCAGAGGGGACGGCTCACTGGCTGGTTGAGCTGGGTAAGAGATCCCACGGGGCTGAAGAGTGTGCTGAAAGAGCAGAAAGTTTAGCTTTCAATAAACATATTAGATTGTTACAATTTGTTTATGATGGAGGCTCACTCAGACTGAAAAGTCATTTTCTTTTCCATTTTGCAGAACACTTCGATGTCACCCACGGATTTCACAGTGTGTTGCACAGACACATGGCAGAGGACAGAAATGTCGCTCACGGCATCTTGTCTTCTTGAGTCAACGGTGCAGAAGTGGGCCTTGGATGCAGAGCTGCGGGCTTCCGTGGTTTCTGGCACCTCAGAGGCCAGTGTCTTCAACAGCAGGGGCTGCAAGCAGGTGGTTTTCTGCTAGATCCTGCTGGACCTGTGCGATTCTGAGTGGGCCACTCTGGGATAGGTGAGTGTGGGCATGGGTGTGGGGAGGCTAAGGCAAGACCATGCCTTACCCATAAGGACACTGTAGGGGCAGGTACTGGGCTGACCTTGTGGCATTCAGGTTTTCTTGAGTTAAAGCATGAAGAATACCTAGGGGATATTACCAGAGTTTTAGGGTGAAAGGCCCCACACTCAGTGGGTCCCAATAGATCAAGTCTATCAACTGTCCACAGAAGCCATCAGTAGAGGATAGCATGGTAAAAGAATAGCAGCCTTTTCTCAGACTGGCTGCCCTGGGAAGAGAAGGAAGGTTAGAGATTCGGTTCCATCCTCAGGGAGCTAATAAGAGCCCTAAGGCCTCAGAAAGGGACGAGAGACGACATTGCAAAGTTGGCCAGGCTTGTGTTTAGTTGACCCGCCTCTTATCTCAGGATGGTGACGGGAAACTTCCCGTTGCCTGGGGAGGCTTTAGCTCTTGTTGTGAGATGTTTATCAAACAGGCCTATGATTTCTGGAATCCAAGATGATGCAGGAGAAACCAACTGAGGAAAAACAAGCCTCAAATGCAAGATGGAGTTAGTTGCTTCTGGTTTAGAGCAACGACTGCTGATGCCTAGACTATTCTGGAGCCTGGGACGTGACAGCAGCTGACTGTCTGTTGATGATCATGTCTCTGAAAATCTCAGAAATAGCATAGCTACTCTTCATCTGGTGTCTTCAGTGTGGAAGAGGGAGGAATGCCAGTGGAACTCTACCCAAAGCTTAAGCAGCACAAACACATAGGGACAAATGCAGAGATGCCAAGAGTTTACCCAGGCATCCATGTACCCAGGTGAAGAGTCAGTGTTTTTGGCAAACGGGACTTGAGTCCTTATTGCAGGGACATGAGGGCATGTACACCTGGTGGCTGTGGGGAATGAGAACTTGGTGGACTGACAACCTGTAGCCTGCTTGTCTTTGTGCCCTGCTTCCTGCAGTCTGGGCTGCAGGCAGGGTTATGTCTGGGGTAAGGAAAGACCTGACATGCCTATTGCTTTTGTGCAAGGCAGGGAAGACGACTCAGTGTATAATGTGCTTGCTACACTAGTGTGAGGACCTGAACCAATGCCCAGTTCTGGGTGTTGTAGCATGCAGTCCCAGCCCCAGAAGGAAACCAGAGCATCCCTGGGTTCACTGGATAGCTAGTCCAGCCAGATCGTTAGCTGTGGGTTTGGTGAGATGTTCTGTCTTAGACAACGCAGTGAAGAGTGACTAAAGAGCATCTCGACGTTGACCTCTGGGCTCTGCAGGCACCTGCACACACACATGCATGCACCCCTCCACACACATGTGCCCACATGCATACAAATATGCATACACATAGGTATGCTACACCCCCCACATGATTCTAACTCCTGTTTGTGTGTGGCTATGCTCAAGGGACAGAGGCCTTCAGAGAATCCCCTTCCCCGAGAAGGAGCTTGAGCCATTGACTTCCAGGGCGCTCAGCATGTCTTCTTGACTTACAGGAAAACACTGAGAACAGATGAGTCCTGTCACTTCCTCCCAGAAGCTTGGACCTTTATGACATGATGCCAGGGCTTGTCCCTCATCCCTTAAGTTTCACGTACTCTCCGGCTTTTGTTAAGGTGCAGCACTTTCAGGCTCACAGCATGTGTGTGGTCAGCATGGAGGCAGAAAATGGTCTTGTCACAGGGGGAGTCCTGCTTTGTGGAGCTCTCTAGAGGAAATAGACCAGTTCACAGTGCTGGTAGAAATCACCCAACCAAGAGCAGCTTCTGGGAAAAAGAGATTTATTTTGGCTTACAGGCTCGAGGGGAAGCTCCATGATGGCAGGGGAAAACGATGGCATGAGCAGAGGGTGGACATCACCCCCTGGACAACATAAGGTGGACAATAGCAACAGGAGAGTGTGCCAAACACTGGCATGGGGAAACTGGCTATAAAGCCCATAAGCCCGCCCCCAACAATACACTACCTCCAGGAGGCATTAATTCCCAAATATCCATCAGCTGGGAACCTAGCATTCAGAACACCTAAGTTTATCGGGGACACCTGAATCAAACCACCACAACAAGTATGTGTTATAAAAGAGATTTATTGGGTTAGCGCTCTGGATACAAGGTGGGCAGTCCAAGCTACCTGAAGAATTAAGCCTCAAGGAGCCCGGAGGCTGCTCTCTCCATGTGGCAGGACGCCTCAGCAGTCCCAATAGAGCACCAAAGGTCAGGGATTCCTAGAAGCTGCTGGTCCTCAGGCCACATGGGAAGGCTGATGACAGTTGGTTCCGGTGTCTAGGAAGGATAACCAAAACAGGGGCGATGCCCACACGAGCGAGCAGAGAGGGCAGCCAGGAAAACGTGCACACCGCCAAGTAGCAGAGGAAGCCACGTGAAAGCAGCCGCAGGCTCTCAGAGCTTCTCTATAGGGAGTCGCCACCAGGAGGGCTGTCCACTCTGGAGGAAAGACTTCCTCTCCAAGCTAGTCCTTCCTGGAAACACCCTCAAAGACTTGCCCAAGAGGCCTGTCTCTTATTTGATTCCTAGTCTGATCAAGCTGATCATAGAACTAATCATTGTCATAGTGGGATTTGTGAGTGAGGAGCTCCAGGTGGGTCCTGGTGGGGCAGAGACTGGATCCTGTGCAGAAACAGGGCCACCCACAAGCATCAGGGAAATGGTACTAAGCCAGGTTGGGAGGCCCCGTGGGAGGAAAGCCAGTGTCATACCCAGGTGTTGGAATGGTGAATGCCAGGGCCATGGGATGAACACCAGCTGCTTAGGGGAGAAGCCAGAGGGAAGAGGGTAAAAGTCAGCGGATTAAAATCACACTATATAATGTAAGCTTGTGTTTTCTGCACGACTATTTGACTTTAAGTGTCAGCTATGTTTTGGGGGCATCAGGGACCACCCTGCCCAACAACTCACTGGAGGTATCCCATCCCTGGCACTGAAAATTTTCTAACAATGATCTATGGCTCCTGAGTGTTCCATTGTCCGAAACTGGAAGATTCTATATGATTTATT
The DNA here is from genome assembly GCF_020740685.1 of Jaculus jaculus. Classification (NCBI taxonomy): domain Eukaryota; kingdom Metazoa; phylum Chordata; class Mammalia; order Rodentia; family Dipodidae; genus Jaculus; species Jaculus jaculus. Next base: position 3,228,473 of record NC_059102.1, on the reverse strand, counting down.
TGCATCCTCTTAGATTCTGATTAGCCCTCCCTCCACCTTTCCTTTACTCAATCTCTTCCCCTGACCTCCCTTTGGGCCTTTTCACCCCAACTGATCTATTCTTCTACTAAAATATATACAATACCAACCTATTAAATACCCTCCTCCTTTCCTTTCTCTTCCCTTTATATCTTCTTTTTAACTTACTGGCCTCTGCTACTTAGTATTTTCCTTCTCACACAGAAGCCCAATCATCTGTAGCTAGGATCCACATATGAGGGAGAACATGAGGCACTTGGCTTTCTGGGCCTGGGTTACCACACTTAGTATAATCCTTTCCAGATCCATCCATTTTCCGGCCAATTTCATAACTTTTCTTTACCGCTGAAGAGAACTCCATTGTATAAATGTGCCACATCCTCATTATCCACTCATCAGTTTAGGGACATCTAGGCTGGTTCCATTTCCCAGCTATTATGAATTAAGTGGCAATAAACATGGTTGAGCAAGTATCTCTAAGGTAGTGAGATGAGTCTTAGGATATATGCCTAGGAGTGCTATAGCTGGGTCATATGGTAGATCTATTTTTAGATGTCTTAGGAACCTCCACACTGATTTCCACCATGGCTGGACCAGATTGCATTCCCACCAACAGTGTAGAAAGGTTCCTCTTTTTCCACATCCCCCCAGCATTTATGATCATTTGTTTTCATGATGGTAGCCAATCTGACAGGAGTGAGATGGTATCTCAATGTAGTTTTAATCTGCATTTCCCTGATGACTAGGGATGTAGAACACTTTTAGATGCTTATACGCCATCTGTATTTCTTCTTTTGAGAACTATCTATTTAGCTCCATAGCCCATCTTTTAATTGGCTTGTTTGACTTCTTATTATTTAATTTTTTGAGTTCTTTGTATATCCTAGATATTAATCCTGTATCAGATATGTAGCTGGCAAAGATTTTTTCCCATTCTGTAGGTTGCCTCTTTGCTTTATTCACAGTGTCCTTTGCAGTACAAAATCTTTGTAATTTCATGAGGTCCCAGTGGTTAATCTGTGGTTTTATTGCCTGAGCAATTGGGGTTATATTCAGAAAGTCTTTGACAAGACCAATATGTTGAAGGGTTTCCTCTACTTTTTCCTCTAGCAATTTCAGAGTTTCAGGTCTGATGTTAAGTACTTTAGTCCACTTGCCATTGCTGAGGCCCTTGGTTTCCCACCAGGAATAGATGGTAAGACCCTATTGCTGAAGACTCCACAAACTTGGGCTGCAAGGCCACTGAGAAATCCTGTTGGAACAGAGCTAATAACCTCATCCATGTAGACCAGCTGACAGAAAGCTGGAAGAAGCCATTCTACATGCAGTTCAATGAGAAAAAGAGATACCACCAGTGAAGATACTCAACAGTGGACACTGCAAGCCTTATAATTGGCCAGCCAGCCCAAATGAGCCAATGGGTGCAATAATGGCACATCTGTCATGGTGGAAACCAACTGCCCTCCAATTGGACTGGAGGCCCTCTCCATGGGGGAAAACACATCCCTGATACTGAAAACTTAAAACAGGGGTCGTCATGAGCCCTAGGGGTGTAACATCTGCTGATGTCTGAGAAATGTATCAACTATGCTTATCAAACTGCCCAGTGAGCACTTCTCTTAATATTTATACCCTTATATTAATGCTATTCTCACTTTTGGTAGAGAATCTTCTCTTTTCAGATGGCAGTGACATTAGCATGACTCAGAAGGTATCATAGTGCTGGAAAGAAGTGACTGGAGTACTGAGTAACATCTCAATCACACCTTCCAAGGCTCAGGGTCTAATGCGGAAGATGTGGCGGAAAGAATGTAAGAGCCAAAGGAAGAGTAGGACTCCTTACAACGTACTCCCTCCAGACATAAAATGGCCTGGATATCCATGACCTCTTAGTGCCTGACACTACCTACACAAGACCATCATAAGAGGAGGAAAAGACTGTGACATCAAAATAAAAGAGAGACTGATTGAGATGGGGAGGGGTTATGATGGAGAATGGAATTCTAAAGGGGAAAGGGGATGGGGGAGGGAGGGTATTACCATGTGGTACTTTTTATAATCATGGAAAGTGTTATTAAAAAATCTAGGAAAAAAAAGAGTCAGCTATGCTGTGTATGCTTGACTCTGTCCCATCTCCTCATGTTTCTAGGCGGCGTCTGGATTGTTTCTGTCCTACCAGTTCCACTGAGTGGACTCATGTGGAGTCCTGGGTAACAGCTTCTCCAGGTGTGTTCACAGCCCCTTATGTGTCTGGGCTTTGATGGGTAACTTGTCAGCCTGGTGTGTGATACCAAACTTCTGTGAGAAGATATGACTGCTGTTTTCTCCACAGAGCTCCTTTTGGCCATATCCTTTCCGTGCCTATACCGGACTCCTCCTCTGCCTTCTCCAAAGACAGTGTTCCCAGTACTGTAGTGTCTTAGTGCGTCCTGACATCTGGCAAGAGTCCCCCACTCCATTCCACCTTTACTACTCTGCCTGCTGTTCGGACGCCCGGATGTCCTGTTGTTGTCTTCCATATGTGGCAGCAGGAACCCTCTCAACTTCTGCATGAACAAAACACTTGGTGAGAGTTTTGGTTGGACCTTCACAGAATTTGTGGAGTGAGGTGAAGAAAAGGGACCCTCATGACTCTGCGATTTCCCATGTACACCTGGACTGTGGTTTGCATCTCTACTTTTCTGGGCATCTATCCTTTAAGACAGTTTTGTGCGATTGCGCATAATTTATTCTGTATTCTTGGATACTTTACATTCCAGGCACTATTGTACCTGATGATGTGTTGGTTCTTAACACAGTCAACAGATCACTTGGTCTTCTTCCCTTCAAGAGATGAAGCTTAATCCCATTCCCTCAAGGGTAAGATGGATGTATTTATTTGCTTTCAGTGAAACATTAAAGTTGTTTTATTTTTATTTTTTGCCTAATATTTATGTCTCTGTTTACTTTCTTTTGAGTGGGGAGGCAGGTATCAAGGAAGGTTCTCACAGTAGCCCAGGCTGGTCTGGAACTCTCATTGTACAATGCAAGCCCTGTAGCCCCAAGCCAGCCCTGAACTCACAGCCATCCTCCTAGTTCAACCTCCCGGGTGCTGGGATTAAAGGGATGTGCCCCCATATGAAACTTTGTCTATTTTCAACCTGCCTGTATTATTATATTTAAAGTAATAGACAAAAATGCAAGGAAATGAATTGATGTATTAATGTAAGATAAAGTAGAACTCAGAACAAATAAAATAACCACAAAGAAGAAAATTGTAAAATAATAAACAACTAGCCACCAAGCAGGCACAGCAGTGGGCAACAGAAATACAAAGTGCGCGAAGGAAATGCTGGTAGAACATCAGTGGGAGACCTCTGTATCCCTCTCTTATAACATGATGGAAAATTAAACTGAAAATCAGGATAAAACACCAAAGAACTTGAGACACAATTAGTGAATTGACTATGGCCAATCAATGAAGAGCACTCCACCCAGTGACAGCAGAGCACCCACTGCTGGGGTTTCTCTGTTTGCTTTCAACCTGACTATGTTGTTATATTCAAAGTATATGTAAATTGGTGAATTTTAAACCCTTTAATGTACCTAATCAAAGACTGGAGTTGAAATCTGCCTCTTAAATTTTGTTTTCTGTTTGATCTGATATTTTCTCTATTTCCTCATGGGTTTCTTCAACGAATGTTAGAATCCCATTTTGATATATCCATTTTTTTTTTGAGTGTGTGTCTTGAGCTTATTCTTTCTGTAGTCTCTGGATGCTGCGGTGCATGTACACACACTGTCATACACACACTGTCACTGGCATTTGTCTGCTTTCCAGCCTCTCTGTCACTTGGCTCTAGCCCATTTCTAATGCAGTTTTCTAAAAATTCCTCTGTATGCATGCAGAACCACATCACGCTGTCACCTTTTGGTCCTGTTGCCAAACATAGTTCAGAAGCCCCAAGAGGACTTCTGTTCATCCATATGTTTGCTTACTGTGATCTTTACTCAATCACTTCTCTTCTCTGATTTTTTGAGATAGGTCTTACTTTAACTGCACACTGGCCCTAAGCCTAATCTGTTATCCAGACTGTCTGGCTTTGAACTCATGACAATCCTCCTACCTTAGCCTCCCGAGTGTTGAGGTGCAGGGAGCTACAGTGCTGGACTTTGCGTGGCTGGGATTCATCTTCACGTGCACTTCTTTGGATTCGTCATTCTGGGCATATCTCTAGGCTTATGTCTTTTGCCAGATATGGAGTGTTTTTATCCATTATTTATCCAACTTCTTTTCCAGCTGCTGTTGATGTGACTGCAGTGAGATGACTAAAAAGTCCCGTGTGCCCCTAAGGCTCTCGTCCTATTTTCTCTCTGAGACCAGGTTGAATGATTTATATTGTTTCCTTTTCCATTCCACTAATTCTTTCTTTTCTTCTCTTCTTACTGGGGAACCTTGATGCTTTTGAAATTATTAGTTGTGTTCTCTGAGTTCTGAAATTTCCGTTTTGATTTTGCTTCTGTCTTCTGGTTGAGGTTGCCTGTCTCAGGAGGCTCTCCCCGTCTTCATTTCCCTCAGGCCGGCTTGAAGGGGTTTGACGGATGTTATAACATCTTGTTAAGTAATCCCAACGTGTTTACCACTTCTGTGTCACCATGTATTGATTGAATTTTTTTATTCACTTCGAGTGGACAATTTTCTGACTGAATCCTAGATGTTGTAGGTTTTGATTGTGTTTGCGGCCGATCTAGCAGGCTTTCTCTGACACAGTGACAGGAGAGGAACAGTTAATACAGATGGAATAGAGCACCAGCCCCTCAGCTCTCCTGAAACTGAGAGGTTGCTCCCCATTACTGTGGGGTGAGTACAGTAAGGGTTTATATTGATCATCAGCTTGTTAGGAGCTAGCATTATCTGCGAAGGAGTGCTTGCGTTAGGTTAGTTTCTGTGTGTGCCTGTGAGGGATCCATTGATTGGATTAATTGAAGACCCATCTTCACTGTGGGCAATACCATTCCATGGGCTGGGGTCCTAGACAGAGTGAAAAGGAGGCTGTTCTCTGCCTCCTCATTGGATTGAGCATGACCAGATACCTCAAGCTCCTAGCACCTTCTCTGCCATGACAGGCCTCTAGGCACTGCAAACAAGCTCCACAGGTATGCGCCACTTTGTGCATCTGACTTTATCTGGGTCCTGACCTGGGTTGTTGGCCTTTGTAGTGCCTTAACAGCGGAGCCACCTCTCCAGCCCCAAACTGACTTCTATCAGGTAATTTTCCTTAGTAATGAGAAGGTAACTGATAATACTAACTCCTCAGCTGTGGTTTAGAGGACGGTAGTTCCTCCTTATTTCTCTCCATGAGGCTGTAGATAGGAAGGGTGGCCTGATAACCTTTTGTGAATTCTCTGATTCCACTGGGTGTCCTCTGTCTCCACCCAAGCAGGGAGGAGGGTGTGTCTTGTCATTGATGGGTGGGGGGTGGAGGCCCAGGCTCTCTGTAGTATGTATGACACCTCTACAATGTCTTCATGGCTGCCTTATGGCATGAATGTCCCACTTCCTTTCATGGCCTTTTCAGACATTCCTGCCAAAGGGCATGAGCTCTTCAAGCAGACCAGAACAAGGTGCAGGTCACCCCGTCTGCCTGCTGCTGACGTCAGTAGACACCATGGCATTCCATCACTTCAAATGTTCTCATTGCTAAGTTGCCGATGTACCTGCTCGCTGGCTGGAGAGCAGCTTTGTGCGGGGGCTTTTCTGTCTGCACCTGCTACCGTCTTTGAGGTCAAGTCTAGGGTACGTAAAGCAAAGAGGACCTCAGAGAACTCCCCACTCTGTCACACATCAGGTCTCAAGGCCACTAATGTGTATGCGCTCTCTACTTCTGGTGTCTTCTTACGTTGTTTATAAATAAGTATCAGGGTCTTCCATTACTCTTAGCAGGAGGAACAGCATATTTGCCACATCTTTTGGACATAGAGACTATCAAGTTTCTTATTTAATTCTCAGAGTTTTCATTTCTAGAAATTCTTTTCTTTTTTTAAACCTTGTTGGCTTCTTGCTTGTACCTTTCACTTTTCTTTCAGTATAATAGCAGTCCCAATAAACTTTTGGGCTGTGATTGTACCAAACCATATAAGGGCTGAAGACAATGCCAGTCAAGAATTTGCATAACCTTTCCCAGAAGCCTGCAGGGGAGACGGGGAGGAGACTGGACAAGGGCAGTGTATGAGTGACGGCCTGCTGGAAGGGGTGGGTGGCGAGTGGGCAGAGATGGGAAGGGGCAGAACCTACAAAGCTACTGAGTGCATGATTTGATTTTTGCTGCTTAATTATTTTGATTTCTTTATATATCCTGAATGATAACCCATTGAGAGATGAATACCTCATGTTCAGTAGCCAGGAGTGTGCAACCTTTTCTCTTCTCTAGGACACATTGGATGAAGAAGAAATGTCTTGGGCCACACAATAAACAGGCTATCTCTTTGTTCTGGTAATTGTTTTAATTGCTAAAAAGAAGCTTCTTAGTTTCAGGAAATCTCATTTGGTAATTCTTGCTAGAGTTTCCTGGGCTATTAGAACTCTTTTCATAAAGTCCTTGCCTGCCCCTGTATTGTGAAATGTTTTCATTAAATATTTTAGTGTTTCATGCATTTAATTAAAATATTTGGGGCTGGAGAGATGGCTTAGTGGTTGAGGCACTTGTGTGGGAAGAATAAGGACCCAGGTTCAGTTCCCTAGAACCCACATAAGCCAGATGCACAAGGTGCCACATGTGTCTGTGGTTTGTTTGCAGTGGCTAGAGGTCCTGGTGTACCCATTCTCTATCTCTCTATCTGTGTCTTTTTCTCTCACTCTTTCTCAAATAAATAAAATGAAATATTATTTTTATACAGGGAAAGGAATGGAGTTCTATTTTCATTCTTCTCCATGTGATATTCAGTTTCCCCAGCACCACTTTTGTTGAAGGGGCCATCTTCTCCAATACATGTTTTTGATACCTTTGTCAAAAATTAGATAACCACAGTTGTGTGAGTTTATTTCTGGGTCCTTTATTTTTTCCAACTTAAAAAAAAATTAGTTATGTATATAGCATGTATACAGCAATGGTGGTACCATTGTCAGCCTTCTCCATGTTGTTCCCCCATGAGGATTATGGGTCATGCATTGTTATGGGGGAGATACAATGTCTCTTTGCATATTGTCCCAACTTGTGGCTCTGACAATCTTTCCGCCTCCTCTTCTGTGTATTTCCCTGAGCCTTTTTGGGTTCATTTTAGCTCAATTTCTGTGACAAGAGGTCTTGGGAGACACTGTCTCTGGATCTCTGGTTTGGTAGGAGCTGAATGTTCTCTGTGTCTATGTTCTTCATCATTGTGCTGATATCAGGTTCACTGAGAAAGTAGCACTCCTGTTCATTTCCCCAGTTACACTATGGTTTCAGCTGGTGCCCTGATGGGGTACAATGGAATGATTTTCTCCTCAGGTTCTGCATCCATCTGGAAAAGAGAAGCAAATTCTCCAATGGAGAATGAGGTCAGAGCAAGATACATGGCTACCCATTATTAGTTTAGAGAGAATTTAATAAGTGTAGGCCCTCCTGTAGCCCGCTAATGGTGGGAGCTTGATATTAGAGAGTGTGCTCATTTTTAGATATGGTTCTGACTTGTTTCCCTATTCAAGGTATGGGTTCCATTCCACTGAGCAGATCCATTAGCCAAATCAAGAGCAGCTGGTTACCTACCATAGCTGTGTACCACTATTGCCCTTGTGTGAGCATCATGTCAGATTGATTGCTGCTGAGTAGCTTAGGCCACAAGTTGCTTGGACAGATGTTGGTCATTTTCCCTCAGTTGCTCATGTAATGCCTTCTAGCACTAGACAAGCTAACTGTCTGGGGATTGACTTGCTTCCAGTTTCTAGCCAGGTAGCTCCATGTTCTGTACTAACAACATATGGTGTCTTCGTCAGTAGGGTCTTACCATTAACCTTTGATGGGTCATCAAGTACTCTGACAGAATTCTGTCTTCTTTTGGGAAAACTTGTAGGTCTCTCTGATCAACAGCTCATTGTGGATGTTACCCACATGCTGGTACTGGGAGTTACAGGTCAGTGCCAAGGGAGAACAAGGAAGAAAAATATAGGTAATATAAAAGAGAAAAAGAGAGAGATAGAGAGATAGGAGAAGATAGAGGATAATCTTTATCATACCCTCTCCAGGCCCCAGTGAATCAGGTATTTTCTTTAAGCACATGATGAAGGTTTGACTGTTTAGTATGACTTGCAGGATGTAGGATTCCACCCCCTGCCTTTGCCCTCCCCTCCCCTTCCACCTCACCCTCGCTATTGTCCAGTCCTTGAGATGTTTATTAGGTATGTTGGCATCATGGGAAGATTCAGGTTAGGAGTCACAGATGAGTGAGACCATGTGATGATTATCTTTCTGGGATTGGGTGAGTTCACTGAGAATGATCTGTTCCAAGTTTGACCATTTTTCTTCAAATTTCATTGTGTCATTTTTCCTTACTGCTGTGTAGAATTCCATTGTTTGGATATACCACATATTAGTTATCCATTCATCTATGAACATCTGGTTTGATTGCAGCTCTTAGCTAGTATGAATTTCATTGACAGATTTCTGTATGATGAACCACCCCTGAGTTTCTGGGATGAAGCCTATTTGATCCAGGTGGACAATGCTTTTGATATGCTATTGAATTTGGTTTGCAAGGATTTTGTTCAGGATGTTTGCATCTAAGTTCATCAGGGAAATAAGCCTATAGCTTTCTTTTCTTGTGGCATCTCTGCCTGGTTTTGGTATTAGGGTGATACTATCTTCATAGAAGGAGGTTGGAGAGCTTTCCCCACTCTTTGATTGTGTGGCACAATTTGAGAAATTGGTTTCAATTCTTCCATGAAAATTTGATAGAATTCAGCTGAGAAGCCATCTGGTCCTGGACTCTTTCTTTTTAGGGAGGTTTTTGACTACCCTTTTAATCTCTGTGGTTGTGATAGATTTGTTTAGGAGATTAATCTGCTGAGAGTTTAGCTTTTGTAGGTGGTATGTGTCCAGGAATTCATCCATTTCCTCCATATTATCCAATTTTGTGTAGTAGATGTTTTTGAAGTAAGTCCTGATGATTCTCCCAATTTCACTTATGTCTGTTATGATCTCTCCTTTTTCATTTTGAATTTTGTTAATTTGAAGTATCTCTTTTTTTGCTTGAGCAAATTGGCTAGGGGTTTATCAATCTTGTTTATTTTTTCCAAGAACCAGCTCATTCTTTCATCAATTTTCTTAATTGTTTTCTTAGTTTCCAATTCATTAATTTCTGCTCTGCTATTAATTATTTCTTTCTGTCTGGAGCTTTTTGGGTAGGATACTTCCTGTTTTTCTGATGCCTTTAGGTGGGTGGTTAGGTTATTGATTTGGGAGCTCTCTGTCTTTTATATGAAGGAATTGAGCACAGTGAATTTTCCCCTGAGGACTACCTTCATTGTGTCCCATAAGATTTGGTAAGTTGTATTCTCATTGCCATTCATTTCTAGAAATTTTGCAATTTCATTTTTGTAAAATTCTGACTACTACCCATTTATTGTTTATGAGTGTGTTGTTCAGTTTCCAGGAGTTGGTTGGGTTGCTGACACATCTTTTTTTTTTTATTGATTTCTAACAATTAGCATTGTGATCTGATATCATTCAGGAAATTATTTTGATCCTCCTAAGTATATGAATGCAGGCTCTATGACCCAGTATATGATCTATTTTAGAGAAGGTTCCATGGGCTGCTGAGAAGAATGTGCATTCTGTAGATTTTGGGTAGAATGTTCTGTAGATGTCTGTTAGGTCTAATTGATCTATGGGTTTGAGCTTTCTTACTTCCCTGTTGATTTTCTGTTTGAATTATCTACCTATTGCTGATATTGGAGCACTCAAGTCCCCAGTTATGATAGTTTTGGTGGTTATTTCTGTTTTATTGTCAAGTTGGTTTTGTTTTATGAATTGTGGTGTCCCTGTGTGGTGCATAAAGATTAATGATTGTGATATCCTCTTCTTGGATTATTCCCTTGATAAGCAAGAAATGGTCTTCTTTGTCTTTTTTGATTACTTTTGTTTGAAGTCTATTTTATAGAATATTAGTATAGCTACACCTGTTTGTTTCTTATTTCCGTTTGCTTGGAATATCATTTTCCACCCTTTCACCTTGAGGATTTGTCTGTCTTTAGTGGTGAGGTGGATTTCTTGAAGACAGTAGATTGATGGGACTAATTTTCTGATCTACCCTGTTAGCTTGTGTCTCTTTATGGGTGAATTAAGGCCATTAATATTTAGGGTAGTAATTGTGAAGTCTTATTTAATACCTTCCATATTGTGGTGGTTTATGTGGTTTGCTATTTTCTTGGTTTTTGTAGTTTCTATGACTTCTTGAGGTTTGGTTATTGTGATCGGCTTCTCATAGGCACTTGAGGTTTGATATTTGAATCTTCTGTGTGGAACATCCCCTGAAGTACTCTCTGTCAGTTTGGCTTTGTGTTCATAATTGTAAAGCTGATCTTTATCAAGGAAAGTTTTTCTTTCACCATCTATTATGAGGGCTAATTTTGCTGTGTAGAGTAGTTTGGGTTGGAATCCATAAGTTCTGAGAGTTTTCAGTGTTCCATCCCAGGCCCTTCTGGCTTTCAGGGTTTTGATTGAGAAGTCTGAGGTAATTCTGATGGGGTTTCCTTTATACGTAACATGTTGTCTCTCCCTAGCTGCTGTAAGGACTTTCTCTTTGTGATCAATGCTAGGAGTCTTAATGATAATATGTCTTGGAGAATTTCTGCTTTGGCCCAGTCTGTTTGGAGGTCTGCTAGCTTCTTGTAACTTGATGGGATTTTCTTTTAGAGTGGGAAAGTTTTCTTCAATAATTTTGTTGAATAAGTTTTCCATGCCTTTGACCTGTATTTCTTCCCCTTTTGGTAGGTCTAATCTAGTGAGCATACCATTCATACAATTATTGGTCCTTTGTTGAGTTTCTGCAACTTCTGCTATTTGCTTGGCCAGGGTTGCATAGTTTGTTTATTCATTTTGAGGTTCTGATCCTATTGTCTCTTCTATGTTTTGAATAGAAAAATTGTGGGACTGGGCAATCTAGGTGGATTTACTTGCATCTGATTTTTTGTGCTATTCCTTTTTTGCTGTGGTCTGTCCATCACAATGTTTCAAAGCCTAGGGTGTGGGATGCTAGCCTGCTGGCCAGGGGTGGTGGGGTAGCAGTGAGTGGATGGCAATTGCTCTCAGAGTTCAGAAAGGCTATGGTGGAGACATTAGCCTGGGTCCCTATTGGGTGTAGAAGGGGGCTGCAGCAAGTGTGTTGGAGATAGCACGTGTGGGGGTCAGCAAGGCTGGGCAGGAATGGTGATCACGCATGTGTGTCTGCAAGACTGGGCAGGAATGCCTGTGCAGGGGTCCTCAAGGCTTGTCTGGAAAGGCGATCATGTGTGGGGGCCAGCAAGGCTGGGAAGGAATGGCGATTGCTCCCATTGAGCTCTGCCTGATGGTGGGAAAGCCTATGGTGGAGGACCTAGTCTACTAGCTTGGGTCCACTTGGCCTTCAGTTACTGCAGGAGGGACCTCTTACTGGGACTGTGGTTAGGATAGCTGCTTGAAAGGATTGGGGAACTGGTGGGTTGCCTGAGAGTGTGGGAATCAGTGGATTCCCTATTTTGCTCCTCCATACCCTCCCACTGGAAACCTACTAGAACCAGCAAACCCCAAAACAGTGCCTCCTAGAACCTTAAGGGTCTTGCCTTTTCTTCTCTGTGAGGTGAGGCAAGGTTGCAACCCCACTGAGGAGCATCCCCAGCAAAATGGGGGCAGGGACAAGGGAAAATAAGGTACCAACACATGATATATCCATACAAAATATCTTGTTAATAATAATAATAAACAACACTAAAAATAATATTACCTAATGATCTTCTGAATTTCATTGATATGTGCTATACTTTTCCCTATTTAAGCTCTAATTTTAACTGTGGTCTTCTCTTTTTTGTCACTTTGAATAATAATTTTTTGGTTTTATATTTTTCAAGGACCAGCCCTGTTTAATTGATTCCTTGTATTGTTGCTTTAGTCTACATTTCATTAGTTTCTGCTCTCATTCTTCTTATTTATTTCCAGCTATATTTGTTTGAAGGGGAGTTTTTCTAAGACCTTGAGGTTCATCATTAAATTATCTGTTTTTGATTTCTAAAAATATTTTATTCATTTGCTAATTTGTAAGAAAGACATATAGAGCAAATGAGAGAAAGAGCATGTGTGCACATTAGAGAGAGAGAGAGAGAGAGAGAGAGAAAGAGAGAGAATATGGGCTAGTCAGGGACCCTTGTCACTTCAAACAATCTCTAGTGCACGTGGTACTTTGGATTTATGAAGATTTGAACCTGTCCCACCCAGTAGGCTTTGCAGGCAAGTGCCTTAATCATTAAGCCATCTTTCCAACACCTGTTTCTGATTTAAAAAAAATTATTTTTTACTGACAACTTTTATACTTGCAGTAACAATCATGATATTTCTCTCCCCTCCCACAGTTTCCCCTTCACAATTCTGTTCTCCATCCTATCCACTCCCTCTCTCCATACATGATGTAAAATGCAATACATTCATCCAATGTTAAAAGTCCCATAGTTTATAGGGGCCAGGGGCAGAATGTGTTGGTTTGAGTCAGGTGTTCCCCACAAACTTAGGTGTTCTGAAGCTAGGTTCCCAGCTGATGGAGAAATGGCAATTAATGTTTCCTGTAGGGAGTTTATTGTTGGGCGGGCTTATGGGTGTTATAGCCAGTTGCCCAAGCCAGTGTTTGGCATACTCTTCTGTTACTGTTTTCCAACTTATGTTGGCCAGGGGGTGATGTCCATGTCCACCCTCTGCTCATGCCATCATGTTCCCCTGCCATTGTGGAGCTTCCCCTTAAACCTGTAAGCCAAAATAAACCTCTTTTTTTCCCACAAGCTGCTCTTACTTGTGTGATTTCTACCAACAATGCAAACCAGATCCATCCATTTCCCTGACAATTTCATTTTTCTTTACCACTGTATAGAACTCCATTGTGTAAATGTACCACATCTTTATTATCCACTCATCTGTGGATGGATACCTAGGCTGGTTCTATTTCCTAGCTATTGTGAATAGAGCAGCAATAAACAAGGTTATACAAGTATCTCTAAGGTAGTGAGAAGAGTCATTAGGATATATGCCTAGGAGTGCTATAGCTGGGTCATATGGAAAATCTACTTTTAGCTATCTCAAGAACCTCCACACTGATTTCCACAATGGCTGTACCAAGTTACATTCCCACCAACAGTGTAGAAGAGTTCCCCTTTTTCATATCCTCTCCAACATTTATTGTCATTTTTTTTTTTGACAGTAGTTATTCTGCAAACACTTATAGCTAAAAACTTTCCTTTTAGGGCTGGAGAGATGGCTTAGCGGTTAAGCGCTTGCCTGTGAAGCCTAAGGACCCCGGTTTGGGGCTCAGTTCCCCAGGTCCCACGTTAGCCAGATGCACAAGGGGGCGCACGCGGCTGGAGTTCGTTTGCAGAGGCTGGAAGCCCTGGTGCGCCCATTCTCTCTCTCTCCCTCTATCTGTCTTTCTTTCTGTGTCTGTCGCTCTCAAATAAATAAATAAAAAATTAAAAAAAAAACCTTTCCTTTTAAAGTACCCTAGCTATACTCCAAATGTTCTGGTAAGCTGTGGTTTTATTTTATTTTATTTTAGATTTTTCTTAATTTCCTTCCTGATTTTATCAGTGACTCCTTCAAAATTCTTTTGGAGCCAGGTGTGGTGGCACATGCCTTTAAGCTCTGCATTCAGGAGGCAGAGTTAGGAGGGTCACCATGAGTTCGAGGCCACCCTGAATCTACATAGTGAATTCCAGGTCAGCCTGAGCTAGAGTGAGATTCTACCTCGAACCACCCCCTCCTCAAAATAAAGTTTTTGTTAAATCTTTTTGTAGCTTTTGCAGTTTCTCCTGTTACTGATTTCTGAGTTAATTTCATTGTAATCTGATCATTCAGAAAATGATCTCAATTTTTTAGATCAGTTAAGAGTTTATTCATGGCCTCAAATGTGAGGTATTTAGAGACAGTTCCATGGGCTGCTGAGGGAGTGTATATTCTGCAACTGTTAGGTGGAAGAGTCCACTAGTGTTTGTTAAATCCATTTGTACTAACACATGATAAAAGCTACATTTTCTGCTTTAGTTTGCCCTCTGGTTTTGTTTTTAGTGCCGTTCCCTGACTGCTAAAGCCAGTCCTTTGGTGATGACATGATTTTGCTGCCATAAAATTTATGTGGTTCAGGGAATGTGGTTATTTAATTTGCCCTTGGAAATGAATGTTAAGTTAGGCAAGAAATCCAGAGTGATCAGAAAAATGCACCAGGAAGGTGACTGACCTGACTGACCCTTGAATGATATCCATGAAGGTCTTGCTCTTGATTTTCACCAAGGAATTTCCAGTTAGGGAGAAGGAAGGGTGACATCCATTCCTTTACAGATCACACTGCTAGGAGGAAGTTTAGCCACTGTTTTTTTTTTTTTTTCTGGCATTTTTCTCCATGTATTATCTGTCAGACTTCCCAGCAGGTCGTAGTGGGAGGTCGCGATGATTTATATCTCATTTACTACTCGATCAGAGTGATGACTGAGCTGAGGTATGTGATGATAACAGAAAAGAATTCATTAAGTTCAGGGGTACTGACATTTGCATTTTGTGAAATTTCTGTTCCAGTTCTTAAGAGACCTAATTTAAAGGAGTAGTTAGGAATGCTCACAGAAATTCAAGGTGCATTTCAAAAGTATTTTTATGCCTCTGGACTATGGATTAGGGTGGAATTGTTTCATGCTCTTTTCTCTTGGCAGAGTCAATTTGACTTTGCTACAATGTTTTGTGTAAAAATGTGAAAGTTATGGGTACCAGAAACCCTTCTGAATACAGGCAGACAGAAGTGGAGGGTGTCTTGTGCATTCTGTAGCAGTGTCAAAGGGGTATTTTCAAGGTGAACTATTATGTTCTGAAGAGTCTCCCACCCAAGAGAGCTCAATCTGCCGAGCTTGGAGAGCTGTGGTTTGTCATTGTCATCCTTAAACATGACCGATGCCATCCCAGCAGGCTGCCTTCCTCCTCTCTGAGGCTGAAGCATCGCATGATCTGAGGCCTACTTGCTGGGGTGGTATTCACGAGGATGGAGGTGGTGTCCATAAGGGTGTGTGCTTCCCCACCAGAACTTTCCAGCACTTCCCCCTCCCTTTGCACTGTCACTGGGCTGAGTGTCTCCCATGAGATGTGGCAGGTTTGGGAGCAAAACAGACAGGCTGGGGCTGAGCGCAGTCACCTGGAAACTTGTGCCGTCTGCTCCTCTCTTTCTTCTCAGCCCCAGCTCTCTATAAGGAATGACATCCAGTGGGAGAAGAGCTAGTCATGTACTTGTCCTGGACTGGATGGAGGCTGGGGTTATGGGAGCTGGTGTGGGTTGGGCTCTGTGGACTCCAGGAAATGTAGGCACTGTCCCACGCTTCTGGCCAAGCTGCTATGAGCAAGCCAGAGTCTTTCTGGAAGCTGCAAACATCATTGAAGTGGGAATTGGTGCACTTGCTGGGTTGACAGCAGACTGACACAGTCAGTCACGGGGGACAGCCGAATGCTTATGTCAACCCCTCCCCCGACAAAACCCATCTAGGTATTTCCCTCTCTCAAACAATTGACCAAAAGGAACTCGAAACAGACCACAAAGTTAATATAAAGGTTAAAAATTTAAATTTCTTAGGAGAAATTTCTAGAGAGAAGGTCTTTACGTGCTATCACACATGAGCCATGGCAGCAAATAATGATAACTTGGAAGTCCTCAAAATCTAAAACTCACTACTTAAAAAGACACCATTTAGAAGATGAAATGTAGCTGGCAGTGGTGGCACACACCTCTAATCCCAGCACTCAGCAGGATGAGGTAGGAGGATCACAGTTAGTTTGAGACCAGCCTGGGATGTAGGGTGAGTCCCAAGTCAGCTTGGGCTACAGTGAGACCCTGCCGTAGAAAACAAAACAAAATAAAAAACCCCACAGCAGTGCACACTCTGAAAGGAAAGATCTCAGGCTATGTTTGGCCCTTCTCCTTGGGCTGTGGATGGGTGGACTTGCTAATCCCGGCGCAGAGGCGTCTGAACATACTCCACTCTTGTCAGGAGCTACTGCAGACTGAAACTCCAGGCAATGACACTTCTGACTTAAGTGATGGACAAAGACTTTGAAATAAATGTTCCCACTGTGCAATTGAGGTGGGAGAATCAGGCACCCTCCTCCTCTGCTGGTGAGAATGCAAATTGCTATAACTGCCATGGAAAAGAATTCAGCAACAGTTAGAAAAACCTGCATTTTCATTCTCCTTTTGGCTCTGCCACCTCATTTCATCATTTACTCTGATGATAGGGTTTCAAGTATAAAAACACATGCTTACAAAGTTGTTACTCAAATGCTGTGTGGAATCACAAACACTGGCAGGGTGGCCAGGACTGGGGAACAGTGGGGACAAAATCCTCCCAGAGCTGCTGGAAGGATCCTGAGGGTAGATTAGTAAGTAGAGACCAGGCTTGCTTTTGTCTGCCTGAGACAGAAAGGGGGAAACAAAATTTACATGCGTTTGCTCATTTGTGGGAAAATCTCCAAATGAAAACATCACACACACTCAAAAAAGACAAGGCAGGGTCCCCTTGGGTTGGGCCAGGTGGGTGGAAGATGAAAGGAGTGGGAGGAGATGAAAAATCCTCTGTCAGTCTCACTATCTGGGTCTCACCTCGGAGAACTTGTTAATTTTCTCTTTACTTCAGAAGAGGAAGTCAGTAATGTTATCAAAGATGGCTGAAGATACAAGAGGAAAAGAAAAGAGGTGACTCATTTATTGGCATGAATCACATGACCAACTACAGGGAGATTGGAGACGTGGGGAGAATTTCTTAGGTAACTTTTGAGCCTAGAATTTGGACTCCTCAGGCTAACTGTAAATAATAACTCTAAATAAACTCTGTGTGTGTGTGTGTGTGTGTATGTCTGTGTGTGTCTATGTATGTTTGTGTCCGTGTGTGTCTGTGTATGTGTGTGTTAATGTGTCTGTGTGTGCGTGTTTGTGTCTCTGTGCATGTGTGTGTGTTCTTCTGTGTGCAGGTGTGGAAGCCAGAGGACAACCCCAGCTATTGTCCCTCAGGCACCTTAAGTCTTTTTTGAGGTAGGGGTTCTCACTGGCCTGGAGATTGCCTAACAGGCTAGACTGGCTGGCAGTGAGCCCCAGGGATCTGCTGTCTTTGCCTCCTCAGTGCTGAGATTACAGACCATTTTTTATTTTATTTTATTTTTAAAAATATTTATTTATTTGAGAGCGAGAATCGGAGAGAGAGAGAGAGAGAGAGAGGAGAGAATGGGTGCACCAGGGCCTCCAGCCTCTGCAAATGAACTCCAGATGCATGCGCCCCTTGTGCATCTGTCTTGCGTGAGTCTTGGGGAATCAAGCCTTGAACTTGTGTCCTTAGGCTTCACAGGCAAGCACCTAACCACTAAGCCATCTCTCCAGCCCATGACCTTTTTGTTTGTTTGCGTTTAATGTGAATGATGGGGATCAAACTCAGATCTTCATGCTTTCAAGGCAAGGCCTTATCAACTAAATAAACTTCTAACTCTAGTTACCAGGCATATTTTTCACAGAAGAAAGCCATCGTGAACCTTGCTTTCCTTTGTAGTATGCGAGGGTCACTCAAAGCTGATAGATAGGTCAGGGGAGGGAGGAGCAAACACAGAGGAGGAGGGACAGGTGGTGGGAAGGGGGGGGTGACTGCAGTGCTGGATGGAGAAGGGAGAGGTTGGTGTGAATGGAAAGTTTTCACTCAGTGGCTAGGTGTCATTTTGTCCTTTTTGCTCTCCTAGTAGGAGGGCACACTGCCCTTTGCTCTCCATGGTCTCTGGTGACAACTGCTCAGTGTTTTGGTAAGGATAGAAATACAGGATGGCTCCCAGGGCTCAAAGCCTGGATTCCTGTCATGCTAAGATTAGCCTCAGTTTCTTGGATCCGTTTTGCTGTCTGTGTTTCAGGTGTGAACCTGGCAGGCTGTGGAGATGCAAGTGTTACCTTCCATGGAAAACTTTTGGTAAAATTTGTTAACTTGTATTGTTTGAGCTTTTGTGGAAAGCGTGATTTACCACACAGTAGAAAACCAGTGCTGGCCGTGCTGGCAGAAAGTCACGTTGAGCTGGTGGGAATGCTTGTGTGTTTTTCTCTACATGCTTTTGCCTCTTGCAACTGAGCCCTTCCCAGGACTCCAGAGTAACCCAGCAGGGATGTTGGCAGAGGTCAGAAAGCACGTCTCAAGTTGATTGTGTTTTTGAAGGGCAAAACTCTATTTTCCTCCAGGGCATCAATCTTTCACCATGCTAAATGAGAAGGTAAATTTGAGCCGAAGCCTGGTGATAGCCTGACACTCTCACCTGGCAGCTGACAAGTCAATTGTGTTTGTGTCTGGGCCTAGTTACAGAGAAGGTAGAACAGAATGAAGCCAGGATGGTGGAAACTGGCCCTGGGAGGGTACGCTGAGGATAGGCTTTGTGGCACAGGAGAAATGAGGGCCAGCAGGTGGTCCACATCAGCTGTAGCTTTCACACATCCAGCATTGATGTTCCCAAGGTGTGATACTCCACATGTCTGCACACGCTGTCACCCTCATGAAGACACAGAGACATGTCCCCTCCCTTCAGACAAGCATCACTGCCAAACTGCCTGCATTCAAGATGTGGTGCCCAAGTCACCAAGTCTGAGGGATGTGATATCCACAGACTCCTCTCTCAGACACAACACATTACCCCATCTTCAGATAGCCCAATCTTTAAAAACTCAACTACTGGGTCCTAGTCAATAAAGTAGTTGTCTTGAGGTGAGGGCTGGAGAGATTGCTCAGTGGTTAAGGTGCTTGCCTCCTCTGATTCCCCAGGACCTCTGTAGAGGCAGATGTCCAAAGTGGTGCATGCTTTGGGAGTTCGTTTGCAGTAGCTAGAGGACCTGGCATGCCCATTGGCTCTCTTTCTCTGTCTTTCTTCTCTCTGTTTCTCTCTTCTTGCAAATAAATGAATAAGTAAATACTTTTAAAATGCCAGGTGTGGTGGCATGTAGCTGTGATTCAAACTCTGGGAAGCAGAGGAAGGAGGATCCCAGGGTCTCACTGGCCAGTCAGTGTAGCCTCATTGTTGAGCTTGAAGCCAATGAGAGAGATACTGTCACAGAAACAAACGTAGGTGGTATTCCCGAGGATGTCACTCACAGCTGAGCACTCACACACTCCTGCCTCACGCGTGCACACACACACAAAATCCAGCTATTATAAGTTAGATGGGGTGTATATTTTCCTAAATAAAAATAACCAATTTGTATGTACTATTTAGATTCCTGTTCTCATTGCATAACATTTTATCATGAGCGTTTTACAATGATGCTGCATAGTTTACAAAACTATTGTTCTGAAAACATTTATTACTTCACAAGCTCACTCTCACAACCTCATTGAGATGTAACTGATGTATGACAGACTCACATATTTAAGACGTACAGTTTGATAGGCTTTGACATGTGTACACACCCGTGAAGGCATCACCACAATTGTGCTGACAAAAGTATCCATCACTCTCAAAGATTATCATTATTATTTTGAGAGTCTTTCACGCTATTTACTGTAACAGCCATTTGTTTTTTATTGGTGACTAGTATTCCATGGCATTGATATAGCATAGTTTGTTTGTTTTTTTTTTAATCTACTCAACAACTGAGAGATACCTGAGTTGTTTCCCGTCTCTGGCTATTGCAAGCAAAGCTCCTATGACATTCACACACATTTTTGTGTGGACTTTCTTGAAAGAAAACAAAATAAAAGGCTTTGTATCTTGTGGGAAATATACATGAGTGGAGTGGCTAGAACTTGTGGTATGCTTATTTAAGAGATTGCCCAACTGTTTCCCAAAGTGGTAACCCTCCTCTATCCACCAGCAATGGGTGAGGAAGGAAGATGAGGGTTCCAGTTCATCCAGTATCCCCAGAGCTTAGAGAGGAAGCTGGGTGCTCTCAGCGTGGTGGTTTTGATCTGTGCTTCTTAATGACTAGTGAGACCAAGAATCTTCTCATGGGCCAGTGTGACATCTGCAAACATTCTTTGGTGAAGGCTCTGCATTTTGCCCACATTTTTCTTTCTTTTGTTACTGCTGAGTTCTGAGGGCTCTTAGTATATTCTGCATGTGGGTCCTGTACTTATTTCAGAGGCACAATTTGGAACCAGTCTCCCACCCGTGCTTTGCTGTCCATTGCTGAAGTCATGCAGCAAAGAGCAGGAGCTGGGAATTTCAATGCACTTTTGCTAACCTTTCATGGATTCACTCATGTGGAGGGTGTCAACTCTAAGAAATTTGCATTACTTAAGGGCAAGTCATTGAGCTACACTTCCCTTAAATTCTGCAAGTTTGTGCTTTATATCTAGGTCTGTTATCCATCTAGTTTAAATTAGCTTCTGCGTATGACATGAGGCATGGCACGACATTCTCCTCTTATTCCTTTCTTTGCCTAGAGATACCCGCCGGCTCTAGCATCATCTGGTGAAGTCTGGCCTTCCCTTACATGTCTGGCTCTGTATCCTCACCAAAGCTTACTTGTTGAAGATGCAGCCCATGAGCCAGTTGCTGGTTCTTGACACCAACACCAAACTCTTCTGACCACTGTCACTCTGTAGTGAGTGTCTTGACTTGAGGTCAGGTAGAGTGGTTTTGGCTATGCTTTTCTTCTCCAGTGTGATCTAGGTGGCTCCTATTTCTTACATTTCTACAGAGATTGAAAATCAGTTTGTTGATTTCCACAAATAAGCTTATTTGGAATTTTGTTGGGAATATATGAGGAAAATAGACCAGCCTGGAGAAGAATTGAGGAGCTAATGGTCTGCTGTTCTCTCGCCTGTGTTGTGAGGTATCTGTCTAAATGGTGTTTGAACTGTGGTTTCAATGTGCAGGTCTCACAGTTGTTTTGTCTGATTTATTTCATAGTCTTGTTGCTATTACAGATGTACTGTTATTTTTAAATTCCAGTGATTTATTATTTGGTGTAAGCATGCACAGATATATTTGAAAAAAAAAAAGTAAGACAACTTCTTACTGTGTAATAGAGGCCACCTGTGAACTTGTGATAGTCTTGCCTCAGCCTACCAAGTATAGGGTATCAGTGTGCACCACCATGCCCTTTGAATCTTTGTAGTGATTTCGTATTTTGCAATGTTGCTTATATCATGTCTCATATCTCATTAGCATTAGCAGATTCAAAGGCCCTCTGCTTCACTGGTCCATTTTCATTGTGAAGTGAATGATTTGTGGTGCTTTGTACAATGTAAGTGTAGCTCTGCAAATGTTGTGATTAGTATTGATGCAGCTCTTAAAATCCCTTTGGCCATTTACATGCATATTCTTCTTTAAAATGTGTCAGCTGCTCTCATCTTCCTGTGTCCCCTCACTTTATTAATCGAATCTGTTACTATCTGCTTTTAAGTTGTTTACTGAGATCATGCATGTTTAACATAATTATTGGTAAATTTAAGCCCATCGTCTTTCTGGCTGTATGTCTGTACTGCAACTTCATGAATGTCTGTTTGCATCCACTATTGGCTTCCTGGCTGTACCACTTTGTTTTGATGTCAGTGATTGCTTAGGCTTTATACCATGCGTAACTATCACGCCAGTATCCTGCTCCAAGCACTGTTCTTCCACTTCATGGATGGTATCAGACCTTGGTGATAGTGACTTCTATTTCTTCCCTCCGGGTCTTCAGGCTGTCTCATCATGCTTTTGACTCCTATGGTATGCATTCCACAATGTATACTTTGTAGAAGTAGTTCATTTCTAAATAAACTTAAAATATGAAAACTTACCTATTTACCTGAGCACTTGGCATTTCTCGTGGTCTTGGCTTCTTCCTGTGGCCCACTTGTCTCTGTTGCCATTGCCCTCTGCTTGAGGACGCCCCCCAGCACGTCTTAGAGCGCGGGTCTCCTGGGAATGACAAACTCTTTCAGATTTTGTCTCTATGAAAGAAAATTCTTTTGTCTTTGATTTTGAGTTTATTTTTCCTGGATATGGGACTCCTGGCTGGTAGACTTACTTTCCATCTGCTCCTTGCAGATGTTGCTCTCAGCCTTCTCTCTGGCACAGATAAGAAACCTGACTCACTTGCTCCTCTGTATGTAATATTCCTTCTCTGTCCAGCTCTGAAGTTTTCTCTTTATCACTGAGCTTGAGCAACATGATGCCCAGATGTTTGGATTTTTCAATGCTTCTTCTAAAGGTGGGCAGGGGCTGCTTTGATTTGCAGCTTTCACTGGAGGTGGGAAGGCTTACCTGTTCTGCCCTCACACATTTTTACAGTATCCTACCTGGCTGCCTTAAACCACTCTACAGCTATTGATGCTCTGTTGATTTTTCTTTTCTGAATCAGTATCATTTCTAGCAGTTATATAGCATTTCATCTTTCATTTTTCAATTTGGTTCACTGTCTTTTATTTGGACATATAATTGGTTTTTATGTTTTATTATTCTATTATCAATATGGCTGAGAAGAATATCTTGGGGAGAACATGTTTCAGTTTTGCAAAAGCATAAATCACGAGATAATTTGTTTTAAATCCTCTTTATACACTCAAGTGCGATACACTAGCAGTGATAAGATAATGGTGTATGCTACTTTATGAGTGGGTTTGCTAATTTATCCCCCTGGGTAATGTGTGAGCATGTCACCTCACATAACCATTGTTAGTTAGCACTGGGGTTTGATTTTGTGTGGTCTGCATGTTCATATACGCATGGGTACACGTGTGAGCATGGGTGTGTGGAGGCTAGAGGGCAATCTTGGGTGTCTTCCTTGGAAACCTCATCCACCTGGTTTTGAGATAGGGTCTCTCACTGGCCGGGAGCTTGCTGATCAGGATAGACTGGCTAGCTAGTGAGATCCAGGGGTCCTTCTGTCTCCCCTTTCCAGTGCTGGGATGACATGCACATGCCACCTTGGCATCCATGTCGGTTCTGGGATCAAGTCTGGGTCCTCTCTCCCTCTGCATGATACTAGGGTTTGGAAAGGTTAGTTTATTTGAACTGGGGAGATGGCTTGGGGGTAAGAGAACTTGCTGTGTGAAGAGCTGAGTTTGATTCACAGCACCGAGGTAAAAAAAAATCTATGCATATTCACATGTGTGCACACATATATTCAAGTATGGGCACATATATGTATGTGCGAGTGCATGTGGAGGCCAGAGGTTGGCATTGGGTGTCTTCCTCAATCACTCTCTACCTTATTGGTGGATGCAGCGTTCTCACTGAACTTAGAGCTCACCTATTTGGCTAAACAATCTAGCCAGCAAGTCTTGGAGACGTTTTTTGTCTCCACCTCCCTAACACTGGGATCACAGACGTGCATCACCATGCCTGACATTTTATTATAGGCTCTGGGGATCAAACTCAGGTCTTTTGCAGACCCTGTTGTTTTTACTATTTTTGTCCCTTTTTCTTGCTCAGTTTTGTGGTAGTTTGTCTATATCTCTTCTGCATCAGTGATCTTGTTGGCCCTGCACAGGTTGCTTTCACCAGCCCTGCCTAGGTTAAAAGTTCCCTTTCACTGTCTGCTCTTGTCTCTATTGTAATATCATTTTGAATCTTATTGGGAATCTGAGTGATATGTTATGAATCATTTCAACTTTTACTGTCTAAACATAGCTCAGCCAAATTATCCCAAATCCCTACACATACGTCCTTACTCTTTCTGGCATCAGAGTTTCATCCTGGGTCATGAGCTAAGTTGTTTTTTCTGAGTGTCAAAGAATAGACTGACCTTGGCTTGCCTTTGAAGCCATGAGGCACGGGTGGCTGCTCTGTAGTTGGAGACCAGTGCTTTATAGACCACCATGGCCAGCGTTCCTGGCTCTTCTCCTGGAGTCTCTGCTTCCTGCAGCCTCCTGAAGGCCCTTCATGGGCCCGTGAAGGCATGGTGAGCTAGTGAGTCCTTTCCACAGCAGTGTCTGACACTCAGGAGGTTGGAGTGGAGACATGTTGTTTTCATGTATATACGTGTCTTGTACATATGTATTTTTGTGTCTGTGTGTGGATGTGGTATGTGTGTGTGTGTTCACGTGTGTGTGTCTCTACAGGCCAGTGATCAATGTCAGATGTCTTCCTCAATCACTTTTCCACTTTATTTTTCTGAGTCAGTCCCTCATGGAACCAGGTACTTACTTATTCCTCTATAATACCTGGTCAGCAAGTATCAAGACTCCTCCTGCCTCCACCTGGGATTACAGGTGTACCACCAGACTCTGCTTTGATGGGCACGCTGGGGATCTGAACTCAGGTCTTCATGCTTGTGTGGTCAGCGTTTTGTCCACTGATCCATCTCCCTAGCCCTGGAAGCTTCGTTTAAAGTGCCTGCAACCTGCTGCTTCAGGGAGGCTCTGGGCCTCCCTGGATGAACCGGGAAGCACCCCCCTCCCCCTTGCAGCTGCAGGCTCACACACTTCCTCAGTGTGGGGGAGGGGCTTCTCTGTGAGCTTGGGGTTCTACCTCCCCTCCCCGAAGCCCGCATCCCACGCCATGTCGGGACTCTGAAGCCTGACTTTTGGAGGCAGAAGGGTTGGAGGGAAAGAAGAGGAGAACCCATGAGCCACCTGTCCACATACAGCATGGTTTGCTCTCCCTGGCGTAGTGTGTCCTGTTGTGGGAGGAGCTGGGACAGCGAAGGCCTCTTTTTGCTTTCTGACACAGGCAGTGGCTTGTTGCGTGACACCAGTGCCATTCCACGATGTGCCAGAGCATGGTTTGCATGTTTGCAGCAACTGTGACCTGGGCTCTGTGAGGCACCTCCCTGGCCTTCTGACTCTCGCTTTCCACCGGAGGGCGTCTGACCCCCAAACCGTTCTTCTCACTAAAGGCTTCCTGGGCTCTAGGGAGGAAGCACACTTTCCCCCAGCCGAGAAATGATCTTTCCATGTATTTTCTCAGCTATCATTCACATGGATCTTTCAAAACCAGAGTGAGCCCAATGTGACTCACGAGTGTTCTCAGAACTCCCTGGGATCTGATGGGGACTGAATGCCCGGGTGTCAGACAACATCTGCCAAGAGCCAGTCTTTTTCCTCTAGGCCAGTCTGTGTGAACTTCAGTGTCAGTCTGCGTCAGACCTGTCTGTGCTCAGATCTACAGGGACACAGGTATGTTTGGAACTAAAGGGACACCTCTGTGGAAAGTGACAGGTGCCACTCAGGTCAAGAGGGACACAGGTATGCTTGGAACCAAAGGGGCACCTCCATGGAAAGTGACAAGTGTCACTCAGCAAAGTCTGCTGAGAACTTCTGAGACATAGTATCTCCTCCTTTGGGAGTGTGAGAATGAAGGTTTCAGTGTCCCCCATCCACGGCAAAGGGAATATGCAGTATAGTCCATAGTATAATAAGTGACTGAGGGAAGGGGAAAAAGCCACAGCATAGCAGGGTCCCAAAGTGCAGTGACGTGGCTGGTGGCCATGTAAGCTGTTCTCCATGAAATAACAGCAATACTTACTGGGCATTTTCACTCCTTCCAGTGCCCCAAAGATTGGTGCCATCCACCCCATCTTTAAGATCAAGAGCTCAGTGACCCCTAGAGTCACTGCCTGCTGTATGAGGCTGTTGTGATGTGGGGCACCAGCCAGGGCCTGAACCCTGTGGCATAGGAAATCAGTATTGGATACGCAGTACTTTCATTGTTGAAAACCAGCATGCGAAAGCAAGGCAGCATGATCTTCTCTTTGAGCAAACTGAATGAAACTCAATGTGTGCTGGAAAAATTGGTCCAAACTTTGTGAGGACAAAAGCAGAGGCCTTAGGGCAAGGGCTTTTCTTGTCACCAAAGTGACCTCATTTCTTCCTCAGAATGAATCCTCCTCCATTCCTTTCTGGATGTAATGTGCTACCACTGCCCCTTTAATTTCACCTGTTTTCCTCTGAAAAAGGGTCTCAGGTATTCATTCACAAACTCTGCATTTAAATCTAAGCCCAACACTGAGGACCCAGGCCAGCAGCTCTGTCTGTGTTTAGGGTCCCAGGCAGAGGGAGAAGCCAGGACCGGTGGCACCTTCAAGACTTGGCCTCACACTTCACAGTGGCTCTCTGGCATCAACCCATCTTAGACTCAGCCCCAGTACATGGTGAGGACTGGAAGAATATCTCACTGGGGAGAGCTTGCTGCGGAGCTTCAGGTCCCCAGCACCTTGGCCTGCTCTTCAGCTCTGTGTGCATACATGGCCTCTCCCTGGGGAGCTCGTGTGGGACCCCCTGCAGGAGAGTCAAGAGCACCAGCTCCTGAGGCTGCAAGACACATCATAGGAAAACATGAGCTCTGAGAAGCCCTTCATCAAGGCTGTGCTATTGCTAAGTGATTGCTACTACTGGGGTCAAATGAGATTTCACTTAAATTAATTAAAACTACAGGATCAAGATGAGATGTGATGAAATGATTATTTTCTCACCTTTACAGTTCTCTACAGACTTGGAGAGACTCCAGTTAGAATGTCAGGGAGGGGAGGGTTTCTTGTCCGCTAAAATGAAGCCTGCATAGAACTGGACAGAACATCTGCTAAATTGTGATTAGCCAAATTCCCCAAATTTCATTTGGACTGCTGCTAAATGGACACATTTGCCAAACAGTGACCAAGACAGATGCTTCAATTACATGATCATATTTACCAAGATCGTTAACACAAAGTCAGAATGTCATTAGATGGAATGAAAGCTAAGTGACACGTGGTCCCATTTTCCACCCTAGTGAGTGGCCTGCATACAATATTTACATTGAGAATCACATTTTTATCAAAATGTCCCCCCAAGAAATCCTGAAAATCTGACCATCTATGTGAAATGTATGAATAGAAATGGTAACAAACACCCTAACATTAAACTTCCAGGCTCCACATACAAGTCCATGCAATGGGCATACTTTGAGCCTGGTAGCTTGGGTCAGTGACACATGATGAGAATCAAATTTTCACTCAAAACTAAGCATGTGGTATGGCCAGTGTGACTGCCAATGTGGGTATTTTCCTCCTCCGTGTCACCTTGAGAGGGATTCCGGTAGCTTTGTTAGGCAGTTGGGGTTACTGGGGGGCAGGAACATGTTTGGAACTATCCTTGTGGTCTCCACTTTGCTAGAGATCAAAGGATGACCTGCCTTCTTGTCTCTTGCCTCAAGGATACCTGTTTTCCCACAACCAACCTGGGCCCTTCTTGGGAGGGAAGTCTCTCCTAGAATTTAAATCTAATCCCAACATTGTGGTTAGTCAAGCTTAGACTCCAGAATCTGGTGTCATGGCTGGCTTCTTCCTAAGCCAGCTTCTAGCCCAAGCCCAGACCAATCAGCTGTCGCTCTGGCTCACCTGACCCAGAAGGGGAAATCCACCACTATAATGTTATACACACATTTTACCAGGGGAAAGCAATCTCTCTCTGGGCTGCCTGACCACTCATGAACCTCCAGCTTCTGGTGAGATTCTCCTTGCCAAGATGAGGGGAGACCCCCTAACTCCTATTTCCCACATGGGCTCTTTATGGCAGCTCTTTTCACCTTTTTTTCTGTCCTCTCTATACTTTGTCCAGGCCCACATGGGGGCTTTCAAGCTATGTGACTGTATTCATTTTCCTAGCCTTGGTTTTGTACTTCCCTCCATAAATATAATGATTTAATAATTATCCTTCTCAGTCTTATTTTTAAAAATATTTTATTTATTTGTTTATTGAGGAGGGAGAGAAAGATAGAGAAGGAGAGTGAGAGAGAGAGAGAGAGAGAGAGAGAGAGAGAGAGAGAGAGAGAGAGAGAGAGAGAGGAGGATGGGCACATATCAGGGCATCCAGCCACTGCAAATGAACTCTAGACACATGTGCCACCTTAGGCATCTGGCCTATGTATGTAATGGGGAATTGAACCTGGGTCCTTAGGTTTTGCAGGCAAGTGCCTTAACCATTAAGCCATCTCTCCAGCCTTTAGTCTTACTTTATTCAATTGTTTGGTTAAATGTAGATATGGGTTTGAGGTTCAAAAACTTTCCTGAACCCCTAATACCTTGTTTCTTACTTAGGAGATTCCTTCTCTTTGGAACTAAGTTCATGTTTCTGTCTTGATGGGGCCAGAAATCCAAGAACTCCATGTCACAGTATTGCTGTCTGAGAGGTCACAGCAATGTGGTGACAGGCGCAGTTATGACAGCCCTGAGCGCTGATGACAGGGCACTTGTAGCACCAGAGCATTGTTCCACACTAGGGAAGGAAGGGTCCTCTCTGAAGGAAGAACCCTGCAGGTAAAGGGAGCCAGGTGGAGAGAGGTGGCTGGGGAGGAGCAGGAAGGCTTCCTGGAAGAGGCGCCTACTGAGGAAGGCCTTTGGGAGCTTCTCATTCTGAAGGTGTCAGGAATTAGAGGTCTGGGGTTGTGGCTTCTGCTTTTCCCCAGGAGATCAGAATTAGATTCTGGCACAAGTTTGCAGTCTTTGAAAAAAAATCATTTACTCTAAAATAATTTCAAGGGATATATATATATAGTCTTTTCAGAAATTAAAATAAAAATTCCAATTTTGAGTTCAGTTGGCTGAATAAACCTGTGCTAATTTCTGGTACAATCTCTGCAGTGCTTTAATTACTACTGTGCTGTGTGTGTGCTGTACTTTGTGTGCTGTGTGTGTGTGTGTGCACTGTGTGTGTGCTCTCTGTGTGTGTGCTGTGTGTGTGTGCTGTGTGTGCATGTGTGTGGTGTCTGTGTGTGTGGTGTGTGCTGTGTGTGTGTGAGTGTGTTATGTGTGTGTGTGCTGTGTGTGAGTGTGCTGTGTGTGTGTGCTGTGTGTGAGTGTGCTGTGTGTGCTGTGTGTGAGTGTGCTATGTGGGTGTGTGCTGTGTGTGTGTGTGCTGTGAGTGTGCTATGTGTGTGTGCTGTGTGTGTGTGCTGTGTGTGAGTGTGCTGTGTGTGTGTGTGCTATGTGGGTGTGTGCTGTGTGTGTGCTATGTGTGTGTGTGCTATGTGTGTGTGTGCTGTGTGTGCTGCATGCTGTGTGTGTGTGTGCTATGTGTGTGTGTGCTGTGTGTGAGTGTGCTGTGAGTGTGCTGTGTGAGTGTGCTGTGTGTGTGTGCTGTGTGTGCTGTGTGTGAGTGTGCTGGGAGTGTGCTGTGAGTGTGCTGTGTGAGTGTGCTGTGTGTGTGTGCTGTGTGTGTGCTGTGTGTGAGTGCTGTGAGTGTGCTGTGTGTGAGTGCTGTGAGTGTGCTGTGAGTGTGTGCTGTGTGTGTGTGCTGTGTGTGAGTGTGCTGTGTGTGTGTGCTGTGTGTGTGCTGTGTGTGTGCTGTGTGTGTGTGTGCTGTGTGTGTGCTGTGTGTGAGTGTGCTGTGTGTGTGTGCTGTGTGTGTGCTGTGTGTGAGTGTGCTGTGTGTGTGCTGTGTGTGAGTGTGCTGTGTGTGTGTGCTGTGTGTGAGTGTGCTATGTGTGCTGTGTGTGTGCTATGTGTGTGTGTGCTATGTGTGTGTGTGCTGTGTGTGTGCTGTGTGTGTGTGCTGTGTGTGTGTGCTGTGTGTGTGCTGTGTGTGTGCTGTGTGTGTGTGCTGTGTGTGTGCTGTGTGTGAGTGTGCTGTGTGTGTGTGCTGTGTGTGAGTGTGCTATGTGTGCTGTGTGTGTGCTATGTGTGTGTGTGCTGTGTGTGTGCACTGTGTGTGTGCTGTGTGTGTTGTCTGTGTGCTGTGTGTGTGTGCTCTGTGTGTTGTGTGTGTGCTGTGTATGTGTGTGTATGTGGTGTGTGTGCTGTGTGTGTTGTGTGTGTGCTGTG
This sequence comes from Jaculus jaculus, assembly GCF_020740685.1. Lineage (NCBI taxonomy): Eukaryota > Metazoa > Chordata > Mammalia > Rodentia > Dipodidae > Jaculus > Jaculus jaculus. The sequence continues at coordinate 3,198,560 of NC_059102.1, read as the reverse complement.
TGTGTGCACGTGTGTGTGTGTTGTATGTGTTTGTGTGTGTGCTGTGTGTGTAATGTGTGTGTGGTTTTTGTTTTGTGTGTGTGTGTATGCTGTCTGTGCTGGGCTGGGCTGGGTGGACTAGAGCCACAGCCTTAATAAGATGGAGTCCCAGGCTGCACTCAGCAGTGATTAGATGGAGAGCAATCACCCAGGCTACTTTGGTGTTGGCCAAATATTTTGAATATGTATTAAGCAGAAATAATCAACTTTGTCTTAATTGCCTCTGCCTAAGTTAGCAGGTGATTAGTATTATGAATGTAAAATTTTGCTCTGTGGTAGATGACGAGGAGTGTTGAGGGATTCTGAGCCAGGTAGGAAGGAGCCCAGACTAGTCACATGGTGTGGTTGGAGGTTTTGTCTAGACGGCGGTGCTGCTCAGCACCCTGCTCTGTCTTTCTCTTTACTGCATCTCTGATCTCAGAAGGGTCCTTGCTGTCTGTGCTGGGGTTTGGGCATCATCTCCTTCTTTCCATTTCTCTTCTGTAGCCAAAATTTGTTTTTCAATTCATTCCTTCCCCTCAGCCCTACCAAACACCATAACTAACTTGTCCAAAATTCCCATTCAAACTATTCCTTTAATGACTCCTTCAACAATTAAATGCCAGTTCCGAGCTTCACTCAGGAAGATCCCCTGCTCCATTCATTTGTTGTATCAGGAGAAGGTCTTATTTTGTTATCTTTAGAAAGACTGGGTAGGGAGTTCTGAGCCCACCATGTGGATGAGAGCATAATGTGGTTATGAAAGATTTGTTTGAACACAAAAGCATGTGGGCACACATGCTCAGCTTAAAACACACATATGCGCATATGTGTGGAAGTGGGATTTGTTTCTGCCTGCTGGAAGAGTCTGTAGTGGGCCATACACATCCCTGTCATGCCATCAGAGTTCTCACCATGGTCCTGGGTTCTCTTGCAGGATTCCACATTTCCCTGTGCTTCCCCAGGTTCTGAGTAGAAGAGCTTCCTGAAGCACATTTCACATCAGTATTTTCTAGTTTATGTAGTTGTTTGGATTTCAGATTTAAAGGCAGAAAAATGCATCAGTTACATATTTGTACATTTGGATTCTGGTGGGTAACTTTCCATCAGGATAGAACACCTGTGAAAAACTAAATTCTCCTGTTTTCATTTTCTATGGTCTAGATCAAAGTTGATGTGTTGAAATTCTCATCTGTAGCATGTTAGGAGGTATGGCCTCTTGGTGATGATTGGGTCCCTGTGACAGAGCCAGCATGGGTGAGATTGGTCCCCTGGTAAACTGGGCTGTTTGGCTCATGTGTTGAACACTTGTTCTCCCAGGTGCTGGATGAACTTGTGGGCAGTGAATGAATCACGGATGTTCTAGCCTCATCAGTGGATAAATCCATTGTCCAATAATGGGAAGGAGTGCAAAGTGGAAGGTGGGGGCTTTTCCTGAGAAGACATGTTTTATCCCCTCTCCCCTCTCCTTTCTGTCTCTTCTTTCTCTCTGAAACATACTCCTTCTTCTGAGCCACTTCTCTCACCTCAAACCAAAAGCAATGGAGCCAACTAGTCATGGATGGACACGTCTAAAACTGAGCTACAGTGAATGCTCCTTGCTTTAAGTTGTTTTCATTTTTGTTGTTGTGTGTGATGCTTGTGCATATGTTTTCATGTATGGGGGCGTATATGAACATGTGTAAATCTGTGTACATAGGCCTCAGGGTAATGTTGGGTGTGTCCTCAATTGATCTCCAACTTATTTACCATGGCAAGGTCTCTTACTTGACTCAAATTTCACCAGTTCAGCAAGCCTAGTTTTCCAGCTTGCCCTGGGAATCCCTTTCTCTGCCTCCCAAGTGCTGGGATCACAGATGGGATCCATACTTGCCCAGCATTTACATGGGCTCTAGGCATCTGAAGTGAACTCTGGTGTTGCAGTTACTTTCTCATTTCTGGGACAAATACCCAACCAGAAGCAATTTATGGAAAGAAAGGGATTATTTCAGGCCAACACACCAACCCATTACATCAAATAAAAGTGTGACTATAAAGAGAGTGAGGGGGATATAGGGGAAGGGAAGGAAGGAGCATGATATATTGTCTATAATTATAGAAGTTGTCAATAAAAAAAAAATTTAGGGCTGGAGAGATGGCTTAGTGGTTAAGCGCTTGCCTGTGAAGCCTAAGAACCCTGGTTTGAGGCTCGGTTCCCCAGGTCCCACATTAGCCAGAAGCACAAGGGGGCGCACGCATCTGGAGTTCGTTTGCAGAGGCTGGAAGCCCTGGCACGCCCATTTTCTCTCTCTCCCTCTATCTGTCTTTCTCTCTGTGTCTGTCGCTCTCAAATAAATAAATAAATAAATAATCCATTAAAAAAATTAAAAAAAAAAAAACCCAAATCTAAAAGAAAACTCAGGCAGCTATGGAAGGTGGTGGTATGTTAACCAGCTTGATAGTACTAACCATGCCACTGTTTACTGGAGTGTAGGTCAGCTTTTATCCCTGTGAAATAACTACCCATGATGAAGAACCTAATCAAGGAAGGATTTTGGCTCGTGTTTTCTGAAGTTTCTGTCCCTGAGTATAGGCAGACAATGAAGGTGAAAGATGTAGAATTGCAGATCTGCCTACCTCACCGAGTGCAGGAAGCGAATGGAGGGAGAGTGTGGGGATGAGGGCCTATGTCCCCATTGAGGGCATGCCCCATGATTCACTTCCTCTCAATAAACCTCACCGTGTAAGTTCCACCATTTCCCAGTAGTACTGAGACCTGGGACCAATCTTTCATCTTATGAGCTCTGAGGAATGTTTAATACACAGACCATAATGACCTGCACATCTAAGCACCATGCTCACCTCAACTACAGACAACAGCAGCATGTTAGAAAAAGAAATCTGCAGCCAAATGCTGTACTGAGCTATATCCCATGCAAAAGAAATCTCAGATGCAAATTCAGATACTCAGCCACAGTCATTCTGTCTTCATAACATCTTGTCATTGGGCATGTTGTCACTGGCCTGCCACACTAAAGTTGACCTTCTGGAAGGTGGGATTTGACTGGTTTTCTCTGTTCTGATTCTGGGGGCTTCTGTACTTCCTGGATACAGCAGTCTCTCCATCATATTTTTGGTGTGAGAATGTGTCATCATTTCTGTTATGCCATCTTCTCTACACTAACTGTTCCCAGAACATGGGAAGAAAAAGCTGTCTTATAGCTGCTGAGAGTGGACCTCAGTCTGTGTTCCATTGACCTTTGAAGGGTCAGTAGGAAGCCAGGAAATGAAGGGAAGAAGGACATTCGGTCCTTATCTTGTGCTGTCTGATAAGTCAACCCATTACACTTTCCAGTTCCCATGTTTGTATGAAGATCAGAGTTGACCTACACCAGGTTTGAAGGCTCACGTACTCTTGTCGTAAGTTCCGTGTTGTTGGGATGAACATGCAATTAGACACAGTTTATGGAAAGAAGGGATTTATCTCAGCTGACAGACCCAGGAGAAGCTCCATTGATAGTAGAAGCTGCTTGCCCCATGCATCCGTGCAGAGAGAAACAGCTGCAGCAAGCAAACATCCACACCAGCCACATGCTGCCAGAGCTCAAACTGCTCTTTCCACAGCTTTGGGCTGGAATTCATATCTGCCCTTGCCACACCTCAGGCTGTCCCCAAGATCTAGTACAGGGGTACCTCCTGTAGGAGACTGCTGGAGACTGAAACAGGAAACTTAATCTTATCTGAGGCTGTGGGGAACATACAGTCCCATTCAAACCACCACATTCTTCCCCATGTACATCTCACAATGCAAATTGTATTCAGTTCAACTTTAAAGGTCCCATAATCTTTACCAACTTTAAGACCTTTCCATAGTCCCAAGTGTCATTTGAGATTTAAGGCTGTCTTTTAAGTATTAGTCCTATAAAATCAAAACAAGTTATGAAGTTCCAACATATAATGGCACAGCATAAACATTTCCATTGCTATAAGGAATAACCAGGAGAGACTGGACCAATGCAAAAATCAATAAATACCAGGTAAACATCAAGCATTTGTAGTTCAAGAATGGCATCCATAGCCAGTGATGATAGTCTCTGGATTTCTGATTCCAACCCACTGGCTCGGCAGAGTAGCCAGGGGAAAACTTTCATCTTCATCCAGAGCCATTTCATAGTTCTGGCACCTCCAAAACACCTTTGGGTCTTCATTGCAAATTGTGACCTATCCTCATACAATGATCTTTTTGGCTCTCCAACACAGGGTTTATTTCAACCCTGTTTCCCATTCTGCCTATCAGCAGTGGCTTCTGAAACTTCATACACTGGTCTCCCTGGCCTCTGACACAGACATATCACACTATTTTGCATGCCACATCTTAGCAATGACTCCTGAAATCATGTCCACTTCATGGTCCACTTTCATACTTCCAAAATCAGTAGCAGGTGTGAAAAATTGCACTGCCAATTTGCTAATCCAGGGAGGAAATAAATAATTGACTTAGAGCCTTCAAAATTCTTCTTTTCAGTCATCTTCTTTATCCCAGGCATCTTTGTCATTGTTTCAATGTATGGAAGGTGGTCCACGCTTAATGGTGTTAATGTGTTCCCAATAGCAGCTTTAGCAACTTAAAACCAGTCTCTATGCCTATAACTTTGAACTTGCTTGAATGTTTCCAACTTTAAATCATACATCTCTCAGTTCTTACCTTATGCCAAGTACGCCAGTCCATTACTTTTAAATCCAGCCTTGCTTGACTTCTTAGGGCTTGGGCAGAAGAACACAGCCAGCTCTTATGCCTGTAGCACAGTTGCCACAAAGTTCTCTGGCTATCTTTGCATCCCCTTTGAAAGTTCATAAACCAACACAATTCTCTCTGCATTTATCATTTAAACTTTCACAATAATAGCCTATAAAACTTGGCTTACCACTCTGCAAGTCTTCTGCAATCCCAAGTACCAAGTACTGCCACATTCTTCCAACAAACAAATTTCAAAAGATCAAAGTCCACATGGTCAGATTCAACACCCCAGATCTCTGATAACAACATACCTTAGGGCTTACCCCAGGATCCATAGCCAGTGACACCCTCTCTAGCAAACTGATGGAGACTTAAGCAGGGAGCTTAACCTTAATCAAAAATTCCTGGGCTGGAGAGATGGCTTAGCAGTTAAGCGCTTGCCTGTGAAGCCTAAGGACCCCGGTTTGAGGCTCAGTTCCCCAGGTCCCACGTTAGCCAGATGCACAAGGGGGCACATGCGTCTGGAGTTCGTTTGCAGTGACTGGAAGCCCTGGTGCGCCCATTCTATCCCTCTCCCTCTATCTGTCTTTCTCCCTGTGTCTGTCGCTCTCAAATAAATAAAAAAAAAAAAAAGAACAAAAATTCCTGAGGCTGTGGGGGGACTCCATATTATGATTGTATTCCTATGAGATTCTATCTCTTCTCAGGCAGTTTCATTTTCTTTACCTACCCTTCTTCTCCATTTCCCTCCTTCTCTGAGGACGGCCCTTCCAAGACCTGAAGTGGGTACTGAGAGGGAGAACAGTTAGGGTAACTGGGCTCCTGACGGTAAAAAAGGCAGAGAAGTCTGAACTTACTAGAATCAAAGAAGACATAACTTCTTATCTCGTGCCTTGTTTCCTAGACCTTAACAGACAGGACCGCTCCTGGGAAGGCAGCTTTTCATAGGATTTAAAGACTACGGTTGATCAAGTTAAGCCCCCAGAAATTGGTGTCAGGGCTAGCTTGTTCCTGAAACATCCCCTAGCCCTAACCAACCAGTTGTCCCTATGGTTCACCTGAGCCAGAAGACAGCCAACCACTATAAGCTTATAAATACCTTTGCAAGGGGAGGGCATGCTCTCAGAGCTACCTGACCACTTAGGAACTTTCAGCTGTTGGTGAGTTTTCCCTTGGTTGGGCTTGGCCCAGGCCCAGCGGGGCTGAGCCAAGAGGAGGACACCCAGCCCTCACTCACCACATGGGCTCTTCATACTCTCTAGCTTCCTGCATGGCAGGAGCTCTTTGAACTTTCTTTTCTCTCTTTTCAGTTTTCTCATGCTCCCCATGTGTGACATCTCGCCATATGTGTGCCTTTTCATGGCTCTGCATTTTCCTAAATAAGTATATTAATTTAATAATCATACTTCCTAGTCTTGTTTATTCAATTGTTTGATTAAAATTAGAAAAGAACCTAGGATCTGGGGTTCAAGGACTTTCCCAGACCCTAAGCATTCTGTTACAGCACCCTTCCTGAAGTGACCATCTGTGCAGGGTCCTTTATAGAAAGTGTTTGTCACCTAGAAGTGCATTGATTAGCCATTTCTCATCAATTCTTGGGTGCTCTTGAGGAAGAAGGGACATACAAAATGTTGAGTTAACACACAAAATGCACCCTATCAGGTAATCAAGGGGCAGGGGTGCTGTTTTCCATTGTGGGCAGGGTAGAAGTGAATCTTCCCACTCCCGTGAGGCCTGGAGGGCTGCAAGGAGAGGCCGATGGTCCAGATAAGCAGGCTGGGGTTCCCTGGCTCCAGAGCACTCCATTGTCTCCGGCTGTGTTGTCATCAAAGTGTCAAGCTCCAGAATGCTCCCCATGGGCTGAGTGGTTCTGAGAGCTCAGAATTTATGTTCCTAGGTATGGTGGTAAAGTTATGGCTGGGGGCTTGGGGGGGTTGTGGTACTAGGCTCAAAAAGTCATAGACAGGTGATATCGCTATAGTTTTTATCTGAACTTTCAAATGTTGAAGAAGAAAACATGTTCCTTTCAGTTAAAAAAAAAAAAACAAGGGCTGGAGAGATGGCTTAGTGGTTAAGGCAATTGCCTGCAAAGCCAAAGAACCCAGGTTTGATTCCCCAGGACCCATGTAAGCCAGATGCACAAGGGGACGCACACATCTGGAATTCATTTGCACTGGCTAGAGGCCCTGGTGTGCCCATTTTTTTTTTCTCTCTCTACCTGCCTATTTCTGTATCTCTCTCAAATAAATAACATATTTAAAAAAAAACAAATAAAAACTCATCCATATTACACCAGCCGAGTGGGGTGCCAGTGCTCAGTTCTGCCCATGCCAGGGCTCCAGGCTCAGCTCTGCACTCAGTTCTGCCCATGCAAGGGCTCCAAGCTCAGCTCTGCACTCAGTTCTGCCCATGCCAGGGCTCCAGACTCAGCTCTGCACTCAGTTCTGCCCATGCCAGGGCTTCAGGCTCAGCTCTGCACTCAGTTCTGCCCATGCCAGGGCTTCAGGCTCAGCTCTGCGCCCAGTTCTGCCCATGCCAGGGCTCCAAGCTCAGCTCTGCACTTAGTGGCCATCTGATTAGGAGTCCTGGTGGCCAGGGTATCTTCTTTCTCTCTCTACTTATGGGCAGGGTTTGCTGTGGATTAATCCTCAAGTTACACGCTTGGTATGCAAATATAATTCTTTACCTGTCATCTTTCATTTGCCAGTGTAGCAAGCCTTTATTTATTTCTACTATAAAACCTAACCCCTGAAACTCCAAGTTCTTAATATTTGAGATTTCAATTATCCACCCCAATCCCATCTCTGTCAGCATTTCCATTGCATGCAGGCAGAGAAGGCTTTTGAAGTGAGCAGAGCCACAGGACTCTCCTGTGAGGCGGGGCCTGAGCTTGGCTGGGGAAAAGCATTTCTGCAAGGAAGTCTGAGGAAGGCCTTCTGGAATGTGAAGGCCCTTGGAGGATTCCTACCTGATTCCCAGAAAGGGCTCAGCTGTGACACTGGGAGAGCAGGAGGGAGGGGCTTCAAACCAGGCTACTGGAGGTCTCGGGAAGTGAGGCCCAATCCCCAGGGATGGGAAGAGCACCCGGCTTGCCGGTTGTTATGGGTCCCCATTCTCTCAGTAGCTGTCAGTGAGAGAATGAGTGCGGAAGAAGAAGAGGAGGAAGAGAGTACCAAGGCAAAGTGAAGATTTTCGTGTATAGATGGTTGACACAGACCACAGGATGCTAGCCCACCAAGGCCTGCTGGCAGTCTGTTGCACCTCCACTCACTCTAGGCTCCAGAGCTGCCTGGACTGTCCTGTCTCCTTGAGGGCGAGAGCCCCCGTCTTGGCTCTTAGGAGCTCAGCTATAGGACTCCTGACCATCACCAAAGCTCCACTGAGTCAGTGGTTCCAGGTACTTTTCCTCTTTGGGAATGAAGCCCACAGAAAAGAAGGAGAAACCTCACACAGAGAAAGCTAGTTTAGAGGGGAAAAGCTTATTGTAGATGGGAAGCAGACTTACTTTATTGCACAGAAAAGGCAGAGTGAAAAGCTCTCATATGGGGAGAATCCAGACACGAGGGTATGCAAGGACAGGTCGTCCATTGAAAAGTCTAAAGCTCTATCCAGCAGAGAGGGGTCTGGGAAGTGGGCTGCCAGTGAGTTTCTTTGTCTTGAGTTTATCAGGTTTTCTGGATAGAGGAATAAGCTCGCAGTTCAGACACCTGGACTGAGATGAAATTCTGACCTGTCAACAATCTCCATGGGGTGTCCATGTGTCTCTTTTCCAGTCAGAAAACCTGTTACTTTCCTCTTTGTCTCGGTGACAGGCCAGGGGAGGTTCAAGGCCCAACTACAAGCTTTCCAGGGAGAAACAGCATAGAATCAAGGACCAAACAAGGTGGGCTTCATGGAGGTGGGCTAGAGACTGCTGAGACCAGCTTTGTGGTTTTTCCCAGAGCCCTGTCCTTTCTCATATCTGGTCAGCAGGTACTGCCCTTTCCTTCTTCCTCAGTGTGTTGATATCACTGTTTTAACCCTAACACATACTTTAACCATCATGTCCCCAAGGCAAGGGCAAAAGAAAAAGTTGCTAATTTTCAAGGCCCCTCTCCTAACTACCTAAAAAGTCTCTTTCTCCTCTTTCCACTATCAGAACTAAAGTTGACAGGCTGCCGCTGGCTCTCTGATGTTCCTAATTGTCCCATGCATGGCATCTGGGCTGGGTTGTCCCACCTTTCCTGGGAAAGTGCTAGGAAACAGGCAGGCAGGAGGGACTATTTCTTCTGCCAAGTGTCTTTGGACATGATGTAGGAAAGAAACATGCTGGTGCCGAGTCCTCCATCCAGGGTGGGGACCAGCAATTCTGGGATGTTTCTGTCACCCACCCCCTGGGCCTGTCCAGTGTGCTCACCATGAGCTTGGATAGAATTCAGAACTAGGATTCTGGTGGCCCCTGGCGCAGTCGCTGTAGTGGTGTCAACAGTGGCAGAAAGAACTGGGCAATGTCTTCTCCAGCAGGCTGTGGGGGTCTGGACAGAGGGAGTGGTAAGACTACACTTTGGGCTCCAGTCCACTGTGATCTTCTCAGACTGAGCTTATCAGAGCTCAGCTTCGCTCTCTCAGTTGCTTTTGTGCAATCTGGAGAAGGAGGGGAACCAGAGACCCCCACCCCCTCCCAGTTCCTTCCGGATTATTCTCCTGTGCCACATCTAAACACAGCCTGCCTCATTTTCTGCAGGAGACAATGGCCTTCTGACTCTGAGTGAGGACACTGACCCACTGTCTCTGAGCAGGTGACGCTGACCCTCTGTCTCTGAGGTGAGAACGCTGGCACGCTAGAGGGATAGCAGGAGAGAAGCCGGCTCAGGTTGCAGTCTGGTTTATATAGCCAGACTGGGCTTGGGTCACCACCAGTGCCCTGTCATCATGGGCTTGCATCATCATTAATGCCCTGTCCTCATATGCTTTTTGGACTCATTCTGGGTTTGTCCAGACCCTTCTTTTTTTAATTTTTATACTTAGTGAATTACAGTCAAGTTGGAACCATTGTTAGCCTCGTCCCTGTCCTACCCCCTCCACAGGAACCCTCCTTGTTGGGGTATACAGGTCATGCATTGTGGGGCTAGCCTTTAGTTTTGGGTAGGAGAAAATGAGACCTTCTTTCATGGCACAATGAGCTCCCGTGTGTGCTCAGCACATCAGCCAGTCTGACTCATGACACAGGCAACTCGTCCTGACTCGGCACTGGCCCAGGCCCTGAGGAAGTGATGAGCGAGGCTGTTTGTGCTCTGCCCAGAGAGTCTCCCAAGAGCTGGGCAGCAGATGGCATCCTAGTCCAGATGGTGACCACAGCTGCTCAAACGGATAAACCCTAAATCCTCACTCAATAAAAGTTTATCCCCATTCCAGCCACTCCCCACTTAGGTCAGGATAACCTGTCCCACAAGATTGTCTAGTGCCTAGACACTGTGTGTCTCAGAGGTCACCCAGCTCAGCTGTGGGCTGGAGAGAGTGGAGTACATCCTGGGGGATTAGGGGTGATGACTGAGGTCTACATCTTACAGGCAGAGCAGGCCATTCTGTTCCTCTCTATCCAATCAAGTTCTCAAGGATAGGGAGAATACACAGGTGGCGGCTCTCAGTGGCTTGTGCCATGGTGGGCCCCATGCTGCACAGGTGACAGGGAGAGGGGACAGGTTCACAGATGGTTTGAGATTGCCACTGCACCATGGCTGCAGAGAGCAGACCACCAGCCCTTATGTCTCCTTCTAGAATTTAGACTGATGGCTGACAAAAAAGAGGTCTCAATGCGAAACAGCCATTTCCGAGATCCAGAAGGCAGAGTCTATGGTGAATGCTGTCTGGTGTGCTCTGTGCCCTACCCATCAGAGCCAGGGATAAGAAGAGGAGTCATACAGGTCTCCAGAGAGGAGTCTTTAGTCCATTGATGGAATGATTCGGTACCACTGTTTGTCTCTCTGTTTGTTTGTTTTGTTATTTGAAATTTTCTTTAGCAATTTACCAGGCTTGGTATATTTCTTTGTTTCACTGCTTTTCATCTGTGCATAGATTACATGTTTTCAGCAGCATCTGCTGTGAATTTTAATTACGCTGCTCAACTCAAAGGGAGCCTCACAAAGCAGCCGGCATCGTTAGCAGTCCAGGGCCATGTTTATGGTGGAGATGGAGGTTGCTGGGTGCGTCGGGAGACTTGGAAGCCAGACAAAGGAAATATAATCCAACAATTCTCCCCTTGTCTCACCGCCCCCTTTTTTAAGAGACCTCTGTAGCAAGGGACCACTATGCATAAAATTACTTTGGGTTTTGTTTTTTTCCAGTAATTATCCTTTGGTTCTTTAAGGCAACATCACAAAGCCCCGGTAGCTTTTAAAGTAGCAGTTATGGGATTTGTAGCTGGACTGATGGAAAATACATGCCTGTGTTTGGTTGTTTCAAATTGCAAAAAATAAGCTTTATAAAATGTCATAAAAATTGGTCTGTGATTACTTATTAGCCAAGGAAGACTTCCTGGGATACACAGAATTGGGGCACGGGTCCCCTGAGGTCGTCTAGTTATTACTAACACTGGTTCCATGAAGCTTGGCATAGAAGCCTATGGTGTCCTGTCCCCATGGGCATGGCAGACTAGGCTGTGCATGCTTAGCACCTGGGGGCCCGTTCTCTTGCTGGGCATGTGGGCGGAGCACTCTGCCACTATGGAACCCATTCCTGACAGCAGCTTGTGTCTCTGTCCTCATCGTTTGTACACAGCAATGCCATGACTTCATTTTATTTCAGAGGCAAAGTTGCCAGCTGGAAGCTGTGATTATGGGGCTAGAATTTTGGCCCCACCATCAGTGAAGGGGAGCTAGGAGTGGGAAGATGGAAATCACATATTATGGCCCTTGGGTCCCAGACAGACTCAGCCCGTAGGCTTCTGGGCAAAGAGAAGCTTAGAGAAGCTCTGTGAGCATGCCCTCATGGCAGGAGCATGCTGGCCATCTTTGGGAGCTCCAGGTACTGTGTCTGCTTTGCAGTGTGGCTATTCCTGGCCTGGGATTACAGGGTGTTATGTGAACTTTCCCAAAGAGACATGAAAAAAATGCCTACTCACCCCAAATAGAGTACCAGTGACAAACAGGGAAGTGATGCTGCCTTGGGGGTGAAGAAGTGGTTAGAGGTTAAAGGTGCAGAGCTTCCTAGGCCGGCCTCGACTCCTCAGCACCCATAAGAAGCCAGATGCCAAGTGGCCAATCTCCGTGACAGTGGGGCGAGAGCTCACCTCACGGGCCAGCTAGTCGGATGCCATCTTTGAGTCGGGCAGTTTGCCTGCAGGGCAAGAGACCCTGTCTCAGAGAGGGTGGAGTGCCCACCTCAGAGTTGTCACCTAACTGCCACACACGTGCTGTAGTGTGCACTCTCATAATGTTCAAATAAGTGAAATAAGATAAATTATTAAGAAATGATTCTACCCAAGTCTAGCTAGGGAACCAATGAGTTCATTGGGGTTATTTGCATGAATAAATAACTGCATGACTGCAAAGTCCCACCATAGTATAGACCACGACTTGCCCATAGCTGTATAGATGGAGTCCCTCCGGCAGTTAACCTTCCACATGCTGTGCACTGTAGTACTTCCTGAGACCACGTGCAGCTGGAGTGGGATTATACACAGCTGAGAGGGAGCAAGGAGGGCACAAGAGGGAGTGACCGGCTCTCAGGTGAGAGTATAATGGCCCCCTCCTACTAAGAAGCTCTCCTGTGAGGGAATGCCAATAGGCCTGACATTATTGTGGGTAGACTCAGGGCTGCTGTGATGGAGATGGGAATGGCTGTTCACTGACAGTGTCTCACAACACAGGAGCCTTGGCATTGACCTCTGGGCGCAGGGAAGATACCCAAGGCCATTAGTGTAAACTGAATCTAGAGCAGGTATGTGAAATATTTACCAGTTGCCTCCTTATTTCTCCTGATTATTCAGGTCACCAGGGCTCAGCTTTAGCTCTTGGTGAAATATTCCTGACCCTGGCGCATGTCAGCTCTGTGGTGGTTTAGATAGGGCAGCACATGCTGCAGTTGTGCTGGGCCAGTGTCAGCTCTCCCTGTGGAGGTCATGCCACACCTCCTGCATGTTGTTATCCTGTTATGCCCATTGTGATCCCATCTACCAGGTTCATACCCAAGACCCATGGCAGCACAGGCAATGGGCCTTCAACTGGTAAAGAGACAAGGCTACAACTGCCCCAGTCATCTGTCACAGGGTCCCAGGGGGTAATATCTTTGCCATTATTCCTTTATGGCTCTCTGGCCTGGGGATCTTCAGCTGCAATCGCTCAGTTCCCCTTCATTGATCTCCAACAAGGCCATCCATGTCCTTGGCTTATTTTGTTCCTGCCTCTACTCTGGGCCTTGAATGACAGGCCTTCCATTACCCACGGCCTCACCAACATACTATGTCATTTCCTCCCTGATCTTCTCAGCTGTAAATACACTAAGAATTTGGCATGCATTGGGCTAAGGAGCCCCAGGCCTCTGCCCTCCTTGAGTGCCTTGTTCCCTTGTCGCATAAAGTCTTTCTCTGGGGAGAAGCCAATGAATGCTTTCTCCCCCAGGCAGGGCATCCCAGACAAACTTGCCTTGGCAAAACATTGAGTGTGTGGAGCTTTCCCCCAGAGCACTGTGAAGGGTTACTCAGAGGACCCCCACAGCAGTCACATGGAAGATCTCATTCTCACATGCACGACAACTTCCCCTTGGCTGCATGGGTGGATCTCCTGTGCCTGGATCTTCCACCCTCTGTATATTCTCTTTCTCCCTGAGGCCACTGAACCTTGTGAATCATTGTGCAGAGTTGGCACAGGAGTGGTGGAACTCTCAGGTGAGGGTCTAATGACACTTCTTTGCTTCGACTCCTGCAGGGGACATTAACAGGCATAATCTGAAGATCTTGTGTATACTTGCAGCTGCTTCTCATAAAGGTGACAACAATGTTTTCTCTTGGGGGAGAGTGTCACATAACTCCCCTCTTGTTTTATTTCCTGAAAGCTCTGCTCCCTTCTTGACCAGCAGTGGGTCCTTCCTGCCTCGGCACCTTCCTTGCTGGGGGAGGCTTGTAAGTGATGACCCCTCCTGCTTCTGGGAAAGCAGAGTGTTTGTTTCATAGGTTTCCTAAGGGGGTTGGATGTATACATCCTTTGAGTTGATTCCTCAGAGTGGGTAGAAATGCAGCAAAAGGATTTAGGTCAATTTATGCCAGGAAAACAGGGCATGGGGCACACAACAGGCAATTTGCAAAACTGATAAGTCATTTGATGCCTAGAACTAATCATGTACTTCAGAGACTGCCCCACTGACACCATGGGGACAGACTAGATCTAGAACTAATCATATGCTTCAGAGACTGCCCCAACTACACCATGGAGACAGACTAGGCCTAGAACTAATCATATGCTTCAGAGACTGCCCCACATACACCATGGAGACAGACTAGACCTAGAACTAATCATGTACCTCAGAGACTGCCCCACATACAACATGGGGACAGACTAGATCTAGAACTAATCATGTACCTCAGAGACTGCCCCAACTACACCATGGAGACACATTAGACCTAGAACTAATCATGTACCTCAGAGACTGCCCCACATACAACATGGGGACAGACTAGATCTAGAACTAATCATGTACCTCAGAGACTGCCCCAACTACACCATGGAGACAGACTAGGCCTAGAACTAATCATATGCTTCAGAGACTGCCCCACATACACCATGGAGACACATTAGACCTAGAACTAATCATGTACCTCAGAGACTGCCCCACCTACACCATGGAGACAGACTAGGCCTAGAACTAATCATGTACCTCAGAGACAGCCCCACCTACACCATGGAGACAGACTAGGCCTAGAACTAATCATGTACCTCAGAGACAGCCCCACATACACCATGGAGACAGACTAGGCCTAGAACAAATCATGCACCTTAGATACTGTCCCACATACACCATGGAGACAGACTAGATCTAGAACTAATCATGTACCTCAGAGACTGCCCCACATACAACATGGAGACAGACTAGGCCTAGAACTAATCATGTACCTCAGAGACTGCCCCACCTACACCATGGAGACAGACTAGATCTAGAACTAATCATGTACCTCAGAGACTGCCCCAACTACACCATGGAGACAGACTAGGCCTAGAACTAATCATATGCTTCAGAGACTGCCCCACATACACCATGGAGACAGACTAGGCCTAGAACTAATCATATGCTTCAGAGACTGCCCCACATACACCATGGAGACACATTAGACCTAGAACTAATCATGTACCTCAGAGACTGCCCCACATACACCATGGAGACAGACTAGGCCTAGAACAAATCATGCACCTTAGATACTGCCCCACATACACCATGGAGACAGACTAGGCCTAGAACTAATCATATGCTTCAGAGACTGCCCCACATACACCATGGAGACACACTAGACCTAGAACTAATCATGTACCTCAGAGACTGCCCCACTGACACCATGGAGACACACTAGACCTAGAACTAATCACGTACCTCAGAGACTGCCCCACATAAACCATGGAGACAGACTAGGCCTAGAACTAATCATGTACCTCAGAGACTGCCCCACATACACCATGGAGACAGACTAGGCCTAGAACTAATCATGTACCTCAGAGACTGCCCCACATACACCATGGAGACACACTAGACCTAGAACTAATCATGTACCTCAGAGACTGCCCCAACTACACCATGGAGACAGACTAGACCTAGAACTAATCATGTACCTCAGAGACTGCCCCACATACACCATGGAGACAGACTAGGCCTAGAACAAATCATGCACCTTAGATACTGTCCCACATACACCATGGAGACAGACTAGATCTAGAACTAATCATGTACCTCAGAGACTGCCCCACATACAACATGGAGACAGACTAGGCCTAGAACTAATCATGTACCTCAGAGACTGCCCCACCTACACCATGGAGACAGACTAGACCTAGAACTAATCATGTACCTCAGAGACTGCCCCACATACACCATGGAGACACACTAGACCTAGAACTAATCATGTACCTCAGAGACTGCCCCACATACACCATGGAGACAGACTAGACCTAGAACTAATCATGTACCTCAGAGACTGCCCCACATACACCATGGAGACAGACTAGGCCTAGAACTAATCATGTACCTCAGAGACTGCCCCACATACACCATGGAGACAGACTAGACCTAGAACTAATCATGTACCTCAGAGACTGCCCCACATACACCATGGAGACAGACTAGGCCTAGAACTAATCATGTACCTCAGAGACTGCCCCACATACACCATGGAGACAGACTAGACCTAGAACTAATCATGTACCTCAGAGACTGCCCCACATACACCATGGAGACAGACTAGGCCTAGAACAAATCATGCACCTTAGATACTGTCCCACATACACCATGGAGACAGACTAGATCTAGAACTAATCATGTACCTCAGAGACTGCCCCACATACAACATGGAGACAGACTAGGCCTAGAACTAATCATGTACCTCAGAGACTGCCCCACCTACACCATGGAGACAGACTAGACCTAGAACTAATCATGTACCTCAGAGACTGCCCCACATACACCATGGAGACACACTAGACCTAGAACTAATCATGTACCTCAGAGACTGCCCCACATACACCATGGAGACAGACTAGACCTAGAACTAATCATGTGCCTCAGAGACTGCCCCACATACACCATGGAGACAGACTAGGCCTAGAACTAATCATGTACCTCAGAGACTGCCCCACCTACACCATGGAGACAGACTAGGCCTAGAACAAATCATGCACCTTAGATACTGTCCCACATACACCATGGAGACAGACTAGGCCTAGAACTAATCATGTACCTCAGAGACTGCCCCACATACACCATGGAGACAGACTAGACCTAGAACTAATCATGTACCTCAGAGACTGCCCCACTGACACCATGGAGACAGACTAGACCTAGAACCAATCATGTACCTCAGAGACTGCCCCACATAAACCATGGAGTCAGACTAGGCCTAGAACTAATCATGTACCTCAGAGACTGCCCCACATACACCATGGAGACAGACTAGACCTAGAACTAATCATGTACCTCAGAGACTGCCCCACCTACACCATGGAGACAGACTAGACCTAGAACTAATCATGTGCCTCAGAGACTGCCCCACATACACCATGGAGACAGACTAGGCCTAGAACTAATCATGTACCTCAGAGACTGCCCCACCTACACCATGGAGACAGCCTAGGCCTAAAACAAATCATGCACCTTAGATACTGTCCCACATACACCATGGAGACAGACTAGGCCTAGAACTAATCATATACCTCAGAGACAGCCCCACATACACCATGGAGACAGACTAGACCTAGAATTAATCATGTACCTCAGAGACTGCCCCACTGACACCATGGAGACAGACTAGACCTAGAATAATCATGTGCCTCAGAAACTGCCCCACATACACCATGGAGACAGACTAGGCCTAGAACTAATCATGTACCTCAGAGACTGCCCCACCTACACCATGGAGACAGACTAGACCTAGAACTAATCATGTACCTCAGAGACTGCCCCACATACACCATGGAGACAGACTAGACCTAGAACTAATCATGTACCTCAGAGACTGCCCCACATACACCATGGAGACAGACTAGGCCTAGAACTAATCATGTACCTCAGAGACTGCCCCACCTACACCATGGAGACAGACTAGGCCTAGAACAAATCATGCACCTTAGATACTGTCCCACATACACCATGGAGACAGACTAGGCCTAGAACTAATCATGTACCTCAGAGACTGCCCCACATACACCATGGAGACAGACTAGACCTAGAACTAATCATGTACCTCAGAGACTGCCCCACCTACACCATGGAGACAGACTAGACCTAGAACTAATCATGTGCCTCAGAGACTGCCCCACATACACCATGGAGACAGACTAGGCCTAGAACTAATCATGTACCTCAGAGACTGCCCCACCTACACCATGGAGACAGACTAGGCCTAGAACAAATCATGCACCTTAGATACTGTCCCACATACACCATGGAGACAGACTAGGCCTAGAACTAATCATATACCTCAGAGACAGCCCCACATACACCATGGAGACAGACTAGACCTAGAATTAATCATGTACCTCAGAGACTGCCCCACTGACACCATGGAGACAGACTAGACCTAGAATAATCATGTGCCTCAGAGACTGCCCCACATACACCATGGAGACAGACTAGGCCTAGAACTAATCATGTACCTCAGAGACTGCCCCACCTACACCATGGAGACAGACTAGACCTAGAACTAATCATGTACCTCAGAGACTGCCCCACATACACCATGGAGACAGACTAGACCTAGAACTAATCATGTACCTCAGAGACTGCCCCACATACACCATGGAGACAGACTAGACCTAGAACTAATCATGTACCTCAGAGACTGCCCCACATACACCATGGAGACACATTAGACCTAGAACTAATCATGTACCTCAGAGACTGCCCCACCTACACCATGGAGACAGACTAGGCCTAGAACAAATCATGCACCTTAGATACTGTCCCACATACACCATGGAGACAGACTAGGCCTAGAACTAATCATGTACCTCAGAGACAGCCCCACATACACCATGGAGACAGACTAGACCTAGAACCAATCATGTACCTCAGAGACTGCCCCACATAAACCATGGAGTCAGACTAGGCCTAGAACTAATCATGTACCTCAGAGACTGCCCCACTGACACCATGGAGACAGACTAGACCTAGAACTAATCATGTACCTCAGAGACTGTCCCACATACACCATGGAGTCAGACTAGGCCTAGAACTAATCATGTACCTCAGAGACTGCCCCAACTACACCATGGAGTCAGCGTCAGCCCTAGAACGAATTATGCAATTCAGACACTCCCCACTGACACCATGGAGGCATAGTTCATTGGGGTGTTGGGGTGGCAGCTTCCTGCAGATCTGAGGGTCCAGTGGCTCAGGATAAACTAGACAAAGACATAGTCTGGCTTTAAACTGATGGACAATTTTCTCTCCTCATGAACTTAAGGCTCCATCTCACAGCCCCACTGTGGTGGCTGGTTTCGGCCTAACATTTGAAATACCATAGCAACAGGCGAGAATATCAGCCCTTGACTCCAGTTCCCCAGGGCTACCCAAGAGAAAGCAAAGCACTTAAAACAGTCAGCCCTGTCCGCTCTATTAACTGATTCATTTCCAAGAGAAATGTACACAAGTTCATTCCTGATGGAAATTTTCCAAATACTTAAAGTCGTATGGATAGTGAAAATTAAAAGGTTGCACACACAGACACACACACATAGGCACACACGTGCGTAGTATCGATATCCCTGTTCATAGATAAAAGATATCATGACAAGTGACACACTCGAATAAAGTTCTGTAGAAAAAAGGATTGAAAATACAAGTTTAAGAGAAACAAATCAGCAATCTGTTCAATTTCTGGCTGTTTAAAAGAGCCCAGTATTGATTTTCACACAGGGTGATGGGGGGTTTGGAATGTCTTGCTATATACAGTCACTTAAGTGTGAAGTGCCAGTTTCATTTTAAATGCTGGCATTCATAAAATGCTAGAATACATCCTGTCCCACTGTCTAAAGCACATCCTCAGAGGTGGTCTTAGTCTATTTGGCTGCTGCAACAGAACACGCAAGATCAGGTAATTTATAAAGTGTATTCTTGACTCATATCTCTGGGCACTGAGAAGTCCAAGGTCCAGGTATTGGCAAGAGCCTTATAGCTGAGTTGTCCCATGGTGGTAGGAAAGAGTGGTGGCACCAGCCTTGCTCAGGGGCACATCCTCTGTAACCCTGACAGCTGAAAGTTCCTGCTGTATAGAATGACAGTTAAATTTCCAAACCATGGGGGCGACTTGCAAATTGCTTCAGTCCGCTGGGGGAGGAGGCAGCCGGTAGGAGCAGAATGCTGGATAATGCAGACCTTCCCAGAACACCGTAGCCGACCACATGGTTGCTTTTAATGTTTTACTTTAACAAATCTAGTTTTAGAACAGCTTCAGATTTGCAGAAAGTTTTCCAAGATACACAAAAAAATAGTCTCAGGGTACCTTTGTCCATTCTCTCTCCAGGTTCTTTGGCTCAATACTGATGTGCTGTGATTAACTGAAGTTCTTAGCTATTACCCACAGTCCTTATATCCTAGGGCCCCAGCCAGCATCCCACTGTATTTAGCTGCTTTGTCTTTCTGGGAGTGATAGTTTCTCAGACTGTCCTTGCTTTCGATGACCTTGGCCACGTAGGGAGAACAGAGGTACTGGGTGCCTCTTCTGGGTTAGTTTCAGGACTTCTCCCAATGAGATTATGTATGCATATCAGGAGAAAGACCATAGAGACAACGTGGCCTTGCATCATGCCATCTCAAAAGCATGCCCCATCAACTTGACATGAATCTTACTGATGCCACTCAATGACTTGGCTGAGGTCCTGGTTGGCATGGTTCTCTATCTGGTACACATTCACAGCCTGAAAACCCTGTAGAGGGGACAGAGATGCCAGCATGTTATGACTGGGGCTCTGGACTCCCAGGGTGGCCATCGGCACAGTGTGAAAGGTGAGGCCACCCTCTGTCCTGCTGTGCCTGGGAAAAAGGACTTGCCAGGGAAAAGGCCTGCTGGCTGTGCAAATTTGTTTGGAGCCATGAGACACATCCCTTGAGCCTCTGCGTGGCCATCCACAGTCCACAGCTGATGGATGTGTGGAATTGCTTGGATGGCCTGGTGGGTTCCATCAATCTACCTCAGCTCTGAGGAGCAGTGACGTCCAATACAGTGAAGAGGTGCCAAGTGGGGAACTGTTGCTCACTTCCCCAATAAAATTGTCATAACTTTTTGCCCCAAGTACTTCAGGAATCTGCTTGGGAAACATCTTCCATTTAAGCAACTGTTGGAGGGCATGTGTCTGCAGAGAGACTGTGCGAAGAGCCATTTCCTTCAACCGAGTACCAAACAAGACAGTTTTCATCAAATATACCAGAGCCCTTATAGCTAAGAGTGTTTTAAATTTTGAAAGAGGCATCACATTTCACAAGTCATTCTGGAAAGCTCTCTGGGGAGTTGTTAACCCACAGGCTGAGCCTCAATAATTCATTTCCACATATTGTTGGATTCTGGAGCCCCAAGCTGCCCTCTAAGGGCCAGTACCTGCCACCAGGGAATATGGGCCACAGCTTCTAGGAGACTCAGGAAAATCACCAGTGTTGACTTGAAGATGAAAGTTCCAGCAGGCTTGGTAAACACCAGTGTTTCTTCGTTCCTGTATTTCACATTTATTTGAGTTTTCCCTCTCCAAGGTATGTGGGTCAAGCAAGCAGACTTGGGGCCAGAATGTTCTGAAAAGCTTGTCACTGATGAAGTACAAGCCCCAGAGCTCCCTCAGCAGCTTGGGCACCATGGTGCAGTGGTTAGAGCTACAAGTCACCAAAAGGGTCACAGAGGAGTGACACTACCTATGGAAGCTGCCCCAGGCAGCTGAGAACACTTAGAAACCTACATAGAATGTCAGTGGCTCTGCAGACATCAGGGTCCATGACTACCATTCTTCTAGCTTGCGCTGTCTTGTCTGTATATATGGTTGTCTGTATGTTGTTACCTAAATACTATTTCAAGACATGTCCCTCACCCCCGATCTGGCTGCAGTCCCGGGCCTCCTCCGTCTCTCTGCTCCGCCCAGCTTCTCTGACAAGCAGGCAGCTTCTTGTGTACCTGTCTGCCTGGCCCCAGGGGAAGAGGACGCTGACACTTTCCTGTTATTAACCTCCTGTTTTTAAGTTCCCAGTGCTGCTGTGCTGCCAGCACTGTGATTTCTTACTTGTGAATGCTAAGTGGTGTTCTTATTGAAGACATATTTTTCCTTTCATGCGCATTATGAAATTTCATGTTCTGAGCAGCTGGAGCAGGCAGGGTGGCAGTTGGGGTTGAGAAGGTCTCCCGACCACAGGCACTGTCAGCTCGGAAGCTTGCTTCAGCAGGGCAATGGGGCTTCTCAAGTAGAGGGAGGAGGAAGGATGTTGGAGAGTGTATGCGTGTTATCTAGAGGAAAGGGAAGATGTAGGTGTGTGTGTGTGTGTGTGTGTGTGTGTGTGTGTGTGTGCGTGCACGCACGCGTGTATGGTCCAGAGGAGAGGGAGGGGAAGGAGTAGGAGTGTGTCTGTGTGCAATCTTTTCCTGGGGAGATATTCACACATGTCTGCTCACCCCAGACAGGGCACTAATGACAGACAAAATAGCCATTCTTGCAAGTCCAGCTTAAAGAACCAGTGAGTGTATTGGGCATATATACAGGAATCGGGGGAGGGGGGTCTATACACAGAAGCAAAGGTGACCCCCACACAGTGGGTCGCCAGCCTCACCATGACATGGATGACTTCTCCATAGCTGCACAGACGGATTCTACCATTTGGTAACGCTTCACGCTCTGAACACTCCAGCACCTCCCAGGACCGCGAGGCCATCTGCAGCTGGCTGGGAGGTGCAGGAGGTAGTGGCTCCTTCTCAGGCGAGGTGATAGTCACACCCCTACTGTGAGGGAATGTCAACAGCCCTGGTCTTGAAGCCTCTTGTAGGTAAGATTAAGACAGTAATGGCTGTCATACTTGGAGAAGTGCATTCCACAACCATGTGAGAGGCAGCTGTGCTGTGACAGCCAACAGGAAGGGGCTTCCTCTCTGTGTGGGGAGCCTGCTCCTCCATGCTGAGCCCTTCTCACACCCCACGCAGAGGAAGAGCCCCAGCACCTGAGGCCATCATGTCTTTTCAGCAGCGGGGCTGAGGGCTGTGACGTTCTCCATGGCCTGAGTATCACCTGTGCGTGGGCCAGCAAATGCTCTGGAGGCAGGAGGGTACTTCCAAATCCATCCCAATGCAAACTCAAGGAAAGGTCTTTCCTTTTCCCACATGGAAAACCCTGTTCTTATTAGCATATCTTCTATTTTCGTAACAGAAAGATTTTAGTTGCTATGTTGTAAATCTCATAATTCCCACAAAGCTCGAGAGCTCTCCACTGCTGTGAGCTTCGCAGGGCTTGGGTACCAGATGCACATATGGCAAGGAGGGAGGCAGCATGGGAACTGGTGCAGCTTGGAATATGCCCATAGGAAGACGGTCCTCAAGGCCAGCTTACATCCCATCTTTAAGGATGATGGACGGGTAGGATCTCCCGTGGGCCGTTCAGTGTGGAGTCAAACCCAGGGGTAGTTTTCTCATTGCTGTGACAAAATACCTGACAAAAGTATCCTAAGGAAGGAAATGTTTCATTTGGTTCATGGTTTGAGGATTTACTCCATCCTGGTGGGAAGGCATGGTGGCAGAAGCGTGAGAAGAATGGTCACACTGTGGCCACAGCCAGGAAGCAGAAAGGTGAATCCCAGTGCTCCACTCTCTCTCGGTTTTTCTTTAGTCTAGGACTTCAGCCAATGGGACAAACAATCTTCTTCTCCAGTGTGTGGTCTCCAGAGCTGAGATTACCTGTGATCTGAACTCCTCAACCTCACACCTCTCCAAGTATATGAAAACCCATATTTAGGGAAGGCCTTCCCACTTCAATCAATCCAATCAAGAAACTCCCTCACAGACATGCCTGTAAGTTTGTGTCATAGATGATTTCAGATCCTGACGAGTAGACAAGATTAACTTTCATGGATTGTAAGAAGAATTCATTGTTTTCTTATTCTGAACGTGTGTGTGTGTGTGTGTGTGTGTGTGTGTGTGTGTGTGTGTGAGAGAGAGAGAGAGAGAGAGAGAGAGAGAGAGAGAGAGAGAGAGAGACACCACCATTTTCTGTCCTTTCTGAGGATACCAGCAACATGAATCTTCAAAATGGAATATCCTAAGCAAAGAGAACATGGATAATATAGCAGAAATAAAACCAAACCAAAATGCATCATTGATTTATTGGTTGGTGGATTGATTCATCCTCCAAATTGCCATTGAGTGTCTTCTACCACTGAGGCACTGCGCTTGTCACAAGCAAGGATAACTGGGTTACCAACACAGAGGAGGTCCCTCTGTCCCCACGCACTTAGTGGGCTAAAATCAGCACTCATCAAGTTATTATGAGTTGGGGTTTAATTACAGTGATTTCAAGTCCCGCAGAGGAAAACAGCATGCTGATATCAAGAACAACTGGGGACATCATTCTGAGCTTTCTAAATGTGGAGAAACCTGGGTGTGATGGATCATGCCTTTAATTCCAGCACCTGGGAGGCTGAGGTGGTTTGCTGAGTATTCAAAGCCATCCTGGGCTGCCTGGTGAGTTTCAGGTCAGCCTGGACTAGACTGACACCCTGCCTCAAGAAGTCAAACAAAAAGTTGAGATCCCAGAGCCAGGCCCCCATGTGTCAGGAAAACAGAGAGGGCACATTGGCCCCAGCATGATGCATACTGCTCCTACCTGCTCGGCCCTGGGCACTGTGGCTGCGACAGAGGGCCTCCAGGCTGCTGTGCGGTGGGAGCTGGCTTTTCCTGGCAGTTTTCGCTGGATTCTCATGCTTGAAAACATTATGTGTGGTTGTCTCTCCAGTGAGTTTCCAATCAAACTAATTAGGAAAGTTGGCTCTTCTGGGTGAATCATGCCATCTTCACATCACCACTGAACAGGCTGTCTCTGAGAGCATCGAGCACTTCGAGGATGCCAACAAGTCCAAGCTGTTTTCCAAATATAAACACAAACTGATTGCCACCTGCTTGAAATCAGAGCCCATGGAGAGACCACTTCAGGAGCACTGATTTCTACACTGACTTCTGTGGGAAGGTATCTTGAGAAGGTTCTGACATTCCTGTGTAAAAACAAGAGTGAATTTTTTTTGGAAGCTATAAGAAGAAAGTCAGGTGGCACATAGCTCAGTGGGGTGCTGGGTTCCAGGGCCATTCAATCTTGCCACTTGATGGAGGGACAGAGAGGAACCCTTGGCTATGACCCCTGTGGCAGTGACAAAATCAGCCACTTTTCCCAGAGAGAACCACGTCTGGCTTAAACTATCAATAAATGAGTTGTACTTTCAATTGATAGAAAAGTGCACTTGTAGGGAACTTTTAAAGGTAGAAAATATGTTGAGATTGGTGCCTATTATTTTTTACTTTTCACAAAATTGAATGAGAAATTGTGCAAATAAAGTCTGGGGTGAGATTCAAAAGTTTCCCTGCCAGCCAGGCGAGAACTCCTCCCATGCTGTGATTAAGTATTTTCTGCCATTTTCTTCTAACAATTCCATTCTTTTTCTTTGTACATGAAGTTTAACATGAATTTCCTGCAGGGGAAAAACAGAGCAAAATGAGACCTGTGAATAAGTCTCCTCCCAAGCCAGGTTTCACCCTCCAGGTCCCTGTGGTACATCTGTGATCCTCGGATGGCCTCGCTGGTCGTGCCCTCTGCGGCAGCAGGGGCACAGAGGCCACTTGGAGGAGATGTTCCAGAAGTGTTAGCGTGGAGAGGACACCGAGGCGCATGGCTGGTTGATGTGACACACAGATAGTCCAGCTGGCCCTGGTCTACTACTGGCCAATGCCTGCTGTACACCTTAGTTACACACCTGCAAGGGGCTCATGTCCACGCTGGAGTTCTTTGCAACCAATGTCTACACTTCTCCTGCACCTCACCCTTGCCTTAGATGAAGGAGTGAACAGAGGAGAGACATCTTGTTTGGTCACAGTGAGACAGGCAAGTGTAGAGAGAGCTCAGCAACATGAGGCCCTGTTTGGCTGGGGCTGTAAACACACCTTTCCTAACATTATACCTAGCAACCTGGGATCCCACCCAACTTAACCTGTACACCACTCCACACAATGTGACAAGTCATTCTTCCGTTAGCAATCTGTTAGTAGCTCCCCATTTCTGTTTAAGTGTCCCAGACCATATCTTGGAATTGAGTATCTGGGAGTCAAACCAGCTTGAACCAGTTTAGGGTGCATGTGCAGAATCCTTCCCTATTTTCCATTTTTTTTTTTTAAAATTAAAAATTTTTTTGTTTGTTTATTTTTTACTTATTTGAGAGCGACAGAGAGAGAAAGAGGCAGATATAGAAAGAGAATGGGCGCGCCAGGACCTCCAGCCACTGCAAACCAAACTCCAGACGCATGTGCCCCCTTGTGCATCTGGCTAACATGGCTGCTGGAGAATCGAGCCTCGAACAGGGGTCCTTAGGCTTCACAGGCAATCGCTTAACCACTAAGCCATCTCTCCAGCCCCCTATTTTCCATTTTATGTCTATGTGTGACAGCCATGCATATGACTGAAATCAGATGCATCATGGGACAATGTCCCAAGCCTGCCAATCAAAACAGAAAGACCACTCATATTCCACCCTTAGAAATCAACATCTCCTCTTCCTCCTGGGTCCCATAAAAGAAAGCCCCACATAATCACCAGCGTTCTTGGGCGCTCTAGCTCAGGTTTCCCACTGCTGCTTTACAGTGCTTCCACTTTGTAATGTCTCTGTATATAAATCCCCTTGCTGCCTGAGTACTTAAGTGTGCTTTCCCCATTCTTTGAATAAGATGTCTAGAACGTGGAGGCACTCAGTGTAGACGAGACTACCAGCAACAACAGGACCTTTTTTCCCCCTGTATTTCCAATTTAAAAATGTTCTCAGAAAGACAACATCTCTCCATGGACTTCTGTTATTGCTTCATCCTGTGAAGCCCAGGAGAAGGTGACTCACACTTGAGAATTCTCCACAGTGGACACAGAGAGATGAGGGCTCTCCAGAGGGACATGCTCATAAACAGGGCTGAAATGCTGCTGCTTCTGATAGCACAGCTCCTTCCAGGTTTGGCTGCCTTTATTGGGGCTGAAGGCAAGGTTCTCTATAGCAGCTCACCCCTGAGGCCCCAAGCTTTCCTGCACTGTCAGTGTGACCTCCATAACAGTTGCTGTCTTCTCAATGAATCTGTAATGGAAGGTGAAGTCAGCTTCAAAGCCCATTGTGAGTTCTTAGAGCTCAGTGCTAAACTGTTAGTGTGTGGACTGTGACCTCAGAGACATCTTGGGCTGGAATTAAGAACTATCAGGGCCAAGGATCCAAACAAACACTTGCTTTTGAAAGCACAGAAGTGGTCCCTAGGCAACAGAGAAGCTTTGAAATTGATAGTCAGTGAATGCAGCCGACTTATGTGTCAGGACCGGAGCTCATTGAGGATGATCATGTAAAACCTTCTAAGATAAAGGCTGGTAGGTGTTGAGGTCATTCACCCATCTACTCATCCACCCATCCATCTACTTACCACCCACTCATCCATCCACTGACCCATCCATCCATCCATCTACCCACTAGCAAATTCATCCTCCCACCTATCCATCTATTCTCTTTCCCATCCACCTATCAAACCACCTACCCATCCATCCATCTACCCATGCCCTCAGCCACCTACCCACCCACCCATTCTCATCCACCCATTCACCCACAGCCATCCATCCATCATCCATCCATCCATCCATCCACCCATCCATCATCTTAAGTATTCACTGCTCATGCTTTGTGCTTGTGACTATGAAGCAAAAATGCACTAGGATGCAGGAATGATGGTACGTTATAAATTGACTAAATTTCCTACCGTTGAAGGTGTTATATTTGAAGGTAGAAAGTCATGACCTCTTTTCTTTGTCAAGGCTAAATCATTTTTTAAACATGTGACCCCAGACTTAGTTCATCTCTCTTGGCATATGGTAGATATGCTAATCCCCCTAACCCCACCCCATTCTCCTTGGATGTTCAAGACAGAAACAGACCAGAGACAGTCTTTTGGACCCACATGGTGAATGAACACCTTCTGCCTTCTCCAGAGGTTTTAATCTACTGGCTCTAAGTCATGAAAACCACAAAGCCTACACTCCCTTAAGCATCAATTTCTTCTTTTTCTCAGCTTACTTGCATGCTAGACATGGACTGCTGCTTCTGTCTTGCTGCTTAATTTTGGAGGAGGACATCAATGTAGTGGTTTGAATAGAATAGATGTCCCCCAAGATATTCGGTTCTTTATTGTTTGTAGTTTGCATCTGCTGGCTACCTGGCTGGAGGCAATGTCATTGGGTGATCTTAAGGTGTGGTGGTGGGTTTCAGATTTCAATCTAAAGATATGCAAAGTGTGCCTAGCTGGAGTTCCTGAAGTGTGCTGTGGCTTTTGACCTTTAGGCTTGTGCTTCTCTCTGTCTGCTTGGGCCTGTGAAGGCAGGCCAGCTTCTTCTGCCATTATGGAACTTCCCCTGGATTCAATAAATAAGCTTCAATAAATCCTTTCCTCCATAACTGTGCCTGGTCTGAAAGTTCATCTCAGTGAACCTGAAGCTGTCTGCCACAATCTCCAACAGGTTTTCAGTTGTAGCTCTTCCTGTTTTCATCCTACAAGTCACAGAATGTGAAATATTGGGACAGCAACTTCCTGGGATTAATTTAACAAAGACTGACCCCTGCTAGAAGACCCAGCTGTTGCACTGGCCTCCGTCCAGGCCCATGAGCATGCCTGTGGCTCAACCCCCTCCTTTACAACCAAGAAACACTGGCTTTTCCTCCACTTCCCATCTCCAGTGTGGAGGTAGCATCATGTGCCACGGAAGGCCCTTGCTGTCAAGCAGATGGGTGACTTCCCTTCTCATGGCTGCCGCTTCATGCCTTCATTTCTGGGATACAGCCAACTCAACAGTCTGGTCACCAATCTGTTTGGCTTATTTGTTGTTAAATAATATGTAACAATGTTTTGAATTTTGTACTTTATCATCATTGGATGAAACGACTTAGCTTGGAACCCTTGTATTTGCAATTTGTGACACTGGTGATAAACTGACATGGTATTTTTTTAAAGAAATAAAATGATTTTCCTTCCATCAAGAGTGAAAGGCAACTTTGCTAAAACGTGACATATTTTTATTATGCTAGTTTTCAGGGAACAGGTGAAGTTAGAGAGATAGGCCAGTGATTTTAAGTTTTCAGTTGCTGATTTTTTTTGACATTCCACTGATTAGAGTGATTCCTGTTTGAACTTAGACCTTAAGTGATAAGAAAGAGCTATTTGATGTTTTGCACTCCACCAAGCTAAGATTGGCTTGAAATAGGAATTGAAAATGGGGTGGAAGAAAGGTAAGTGATTCCCCTGCACATGTGGTCCTTTACGAATGAAGAATGGAGCACTGTGTGAAGTGTAGGGCATGTCACAGGCTTCCTGAGCTCATTGCCCCGTGAGTGCAGGCTTTAGTGACTTTTTTAGTGACTTTTCTCATTGCTGTGATTAAAAGCACCTCATGGAAGGAAGGATTTTTTTTTTTTTTTGGCTTATGGTTTGAGGGTATACGACATGGTGATGGTGTTGGGGAAAGCATGGTGGTGGCAGGATGTGTCAGACTAGGAGAGAATATGTGTCCCCCACAGACTTGAGTGTTTTACTAACATTTGTACCTTGGATCTCTAGCCACCTGGCCAGAGGAGATGACGCTGGGGCTGGCTCTGATTTCTCGCTCACAGGGCTGCAGAGAGGTCTGCGCTCTGGCCAGTCCCCCCGCTGTTTGCTGCCGGTTTTGTGCTTGTCACTTTTGTGCTTTTCACTTTGGTTCTTGTTCCTTTTGACATCTGCTGGCTGGTGATGAACTCTCTCTGCTGGGATGTTTGGAGGTGGCTTCTTCTGCCTCTGATGGACGTCCCCCTGGGTCTGTGAGCTTGGAATAAATCCGTCCTCCCCCAAATTATGCCTGGTTTGCATGCTCATCCCGGCAATGTGGAAACTGACTACAGCGAGTGAAGCAGCTGGTCACCTTGTGTCTACAATCCGCAGTCAGAGGGGTGAACGCTGTTGCTCACCTTGTGCTCTTTAAATCAAGTATGGGACCCCAGTGCATTTGTTGTGGTTTGAACATTTGGTCCCCAGTTGTTGGTGACGTCTGGGCAGGTTGGGGAGCCTTTAGGAAGAGAGCCTTGCTGGAGGACATGTGTCATTGAAGGTGGGCCTTGAGGCATTTCAGCCCAGCCTGCTGCTTCCTGACTGTGGATGCCACGTGACCAGCAGACTCCTGCTCTTTCTGTCACTCCTTCCTAGTCATGATGGACCGTCTCTCCTTGAAGTGGCTTCTTACCAGGTGTTTGCTCACAATGAGTAAAGGAACTGATACATTATTGACTGAATCATTAAGAATGACTTTCCCCTTCTCAGTTAACCTCTCAGGAAATATCCTCACAGACAAGGCCAGAGATGTGCTTTTTGGTAATTCTGAATCTTGTCAAGTTGACAATGAAGATTCATGCCAAGCCAGTCTAGGCATCTGGAGCATCGTCAAGGCTCCTGCCTGCTCCAGACCTGAATCACCAATAACGAGGCATTTGAGCTTTTGTTCCATGGGGAAAACTGCAGCAACCAGAGCCCGCAGACATCTCTGTTTCCACAGTACGGTGGGTACGCTCCTCCTCTCAAAGTGAGTCCTGCTGTGCCCCTGGCACCTCTGATCCCAGTGACCATGGGAGGCTGTCGCACTGCTCAGTCATGTCTTCCTCATTGCTGGGCTGCGCTGTGGGGCCCAGAATACAAGCTTTTATACATATCTTGATTTTTTTCTTTTATCAGGAAGCCAGGCACATGGTACTCATGGAGACCAGTAACAGCTAGAGTCGAGCTTTACACTGGAGGCCTTGCACTTCTGCTCTCGGTAAAACAATCTGAGATTATGCCTTGAACATTCCCTGTGACCCCTTGAAGTGAGGAGGCGGTCCGTAGCTGTTACCTTCTTGTTGCCAAGACAAAGCACCTGACCAGAAGCAGCTTATAGAAAGAAAAGTTGCCAGGGGAAAATATTTTTAATGTATAATTTTATCATTGACAACTTCTATCCCTACAGACAATAGACCATGATAATTCCTTCCCCTCCCCCGTTTTCCCCTTCACAACTCCACTTTCCATTATATTCCTTCCCTCTCTCTATTAGTCTCTCTTTAATTTTGATGTCAACATCTTCTCTTATTATGAGGGTCTTGTGAAGGTATTGCTAGGCACTGCAAGGTCATTGGTATCAAGGCCAATTTCTGTCTGGACAGTTGCATTGTAAAGAATCATAGCCTTCCTTTGGCTCTTCCATTATTTCCACTACCTCTTTCGCAATGGACCCTGAGCCTTTGAGGGAGTGTTAGAAATGTTTCAGTGCTGGGCACTCCTCCATCACTTCTTCTAAGCACTATGTTGACTTTTGGGTCATCCCAGTGGTCTCCACCATCTGAAAAGAGAAGCTTCTCCAACTAAAAGAGAGAGTAGCATTAATATATGAATATGAACATTAAGTATAGTGCTTACTGGGCAGTTTGGTGAGCATAGTAGATGCATTTAACGGGACAAGAGCAAGCTTTATACCCCTAAGGCTCATGACCTCCCCTGCCATAGGCTTTTGATTAGGTTTTCAGTACCAGGCATGTATTCACTCCCATAGAGTGGGCCTCCAGTCCAATTAGTGAGCAACTGGTTTCCCCCAGAGAAGAATACTACTAATGTACCAGTTCAGTCATTTGGCCTCTCTGGCCAAACTTGAGGCTTCCAGTGTCCACTATTTTTGCAGCTGATGACTTCTGTCTCCCATAGGGCTTCATACAATGCAGCTTTTTTCCAGCATTCAGTCACCTGATCTACAGAGAGGAGGTTTTCTGCTCAGTACCAGATTGATTTCTCAGTGACCTTGCCATCCAGGCTTGTGAAATCTTCAGTAATAGGGTCTTACCATCTGTTTCTCATGGGAAACCAAGGGCCTTGGCAATAGCCTGTGATGTTTTGGAGGCAACAGGGAGTTCCCTGGCCATCAGCTCACTGGAAGGTATCCCATCCCTGGCACAGAACATTTTCTAGTAGCAATCTGTGGCTTCTAGATGTGCCATTTTCCAAAAAAAGTAAGTTTTGCTATGTCTTATTCAGAATATCTTGAATTTTGATTGGCCCTCCCCCTCCCTTCTTTTACTCAGTCTCTTCCCCTACTTTGCTTAGGTCATTCCACTCCCTGTAATCTGTTTTTTTTTTTTTTTTTTTAACTTACACATATACAAGTCCATCCCCTTAACTCCTTCCCTCTTCTCCCTTTCTTATAGAATTTTTATAGCTTACTGGTCTTTGCTACCAATTTTTGGTTCCAGCTCTCACACAAGTATAAACATGTGTAGTGAGAGACCAAAAAGAAATAACACTGCCATTGTAGGACAAACCATCGTGATCAAAGGAGGATCCCAGGCTTGGTGGCTCAGATAAGGAACTAACTGATTAAAGTGCCGACCTTTGCTTCTGTAACTCATGCTCACTTGCTCAACAGGACATTCCAGAAATACTTAGCTGAGGGGGCCTCCAGCCCCTTGCAAAAGATAGGATCTACAAGCAGTCTGCTGACCAGAGATGAGCAACTAGAAATGTTCCCGCGCGCACCTTTTTGGAACCAATCATTTTAAAAGATGCTATGTGATATAACCCCGTTTCCCCCTTCCCACTCTTTTCCTTTATAAACCCCTACTTTTAGAAGGTCGGGGCTCTCTCCCACTCCCGCTGCGACAGTCTGTGTGGATTGAGTCCCTGCTTAAGCTTGACATTAAAAGATACTTGTTGCTTTTACATTCGAGTGTCTCGGCTTCTGTGGCAGTCCTCTAGGTGACTTCTGGGTGACCGGGGGTCTTGGCTCCTGGTCAGGGGTCTTGGCACAACAGTAGCTAGCATCCACATATGAGGAGAACATATGATGTTTGGCTTTCTGGGCCTGGGTTATCTCACTTAGTATAATCCTTTCCAGATCCAACCATTTTTCTGCAAATTTCATTTTTCCTTACTGCTGAATAGAACTCCATTGTGTAAATGTACCACATCTTTACTATCCATTCATCTTTGGATGGACATCTAGGCTGATTCCATTTCCTAGCTATTATGAATAAAGCAGCAATAAACATGGTTGTGCAAGTATCTCCAAGGTAGTGAGAAAAGTCATTAGGATATATGCCTAGGAGCATTATAGCTGGATCATATGGTAAATCTATTTTTAGCTGTCTCAAGAACCTCCACACTGATTTTGCACAGTGGCTCTACCAGACTACATTCAAAGCAACAGTGTAGAAATATTTCTCTTTTTCCACATCCTTATTAACATTCATTGTCATTTGTTTTCTTGATGATAGCCATTCTGACAGGAGTGAGATGGAATCACAAAGTAGTTTTAATTTGCATATCTCTGATGGCTAAGGATGTAGAACACCTTTTTAGATGTTTACATGCCATCTGTATTTCTTCTTTTCAGAAATCTCTATTTAGTTCCTTAGCCTATTTTTTTAATTGGGTTGATTTCTTATTGTTTTCTTTTTTGCATTCTTTGTATATTCTGGTTATTAATCCTCTGTCAGATGTATAGCTGGCAAAGATTTTATCCCATTCTGTAGGTTCTCTCTATGCTCTATTCACAGTGTCCTTTGCTGTACAAATGCTTTATAATTTCATGAGGTCCCAGTAGTTTATTAATGGTTTTATTTCCTGAGGAATTGGGTTTATATTCAGAAAGTCATTACCTA
The DNA here is from genome assembly GCF_020740685.1 of Jaculus jaculus. Lineage (NCBI taxonomy): Eukaryota > Metazoa > Chordata > Mammalia > Rodentia > Dipodidae > Jaculus > Jaculus jaculus. The sequence goes on along the minus strand of NC_059102.1, from coordinate 3,165,211 downwards.
TGCCAATATGTTGAAGGGTTTCCCCTACTTTTTCCTCGAGCAGTTTCAGAGTTTCAGGTCTGATATTAAGGTCCCTTATCCATTTGGACCTGATTCTTGTACATAGAGAAATACAAGGATCTATTTTTATCCTTCTATAGATAGATATCCAGTTTTCCCAGAACCACTTGTTGAAGAGGCTATCTTTTCTCCAATATCCAGGTACTCTATTCTGTTTCATTGATCTATGTGTCTGTCTTTGTGCCATACCATGCTGTTTTTGTTACTATGTCTTTGTAATATAGCTTAAAATTGGTTATGGTGATATCACTAGCCTTATTTTTGTTGCTCAAAATTTTTTTGGCTATTTCAGGTTTTTTGTGCTTCCAAATGAATTTTAGGATTGCCTTTTCTATTTCTGTGAAGAATGCCATTGGAATTCTAATGGGGACTTCATTAAATGTGTAGATTGCTTTTGGTAAGATTGACATTTTTCACAATATTAATTCTTCCAATTCAAGAACATGGGATGTCTTTCCATTTCCTAGTGTCTTCAGCAATTTCTTGCTTGAGTGTTTTAATGTTTTAATTGTAGAGATCTTTCTTTTCCTTGGTTAGATTTATGCCAAGGTACTTTAAGATTTATGCCAAGGTACTTTATTTATTTATTTTTTTTGAGGGAATTGTGAATGGGAGAGATTCCCTGATTTCATCCTCTGCATGTTTGTCATTAGTATATAGAAAAGCAACTGATTTCTGTGTGTTTATTTTGTATCGTGCTATGTTGCTGAAAGTGCTTATCAGCTCTAATGGTTTGCTGTGGGTCTGTAAGGTCCTTTATGTATAGATTAATATCATCTGCAACTAATGATAATTTGATCTCTTCCTTTCCAATTTTTATCTCTTTTATGAATGTCTCTTGCTTTGTTGCTATAGCTAAGACTTCTTGTACTATATTAAATGAAAGTGGGGACAGTATAAACCCTTGTCTTAGTCCTGAATTTCATGGAAAAATTTCAAGGTTTTCCCATTTAGTATTATGTTGGCTGTAGGTTTGTCATAAATAGCTTTTATTATGTTGGGATATGTTCCTTCTATTCCCAGTTTCTGCAGGACCTTTACCATGAAGGGATGTTGGATTTTGTCATATGCCTTTCTTTAAATCTATTGCGATGATCATGTGATTTTTGTCCTTCAGTCCATTTATACAGTGTATTACATTTATTGATTTGCGTATTTTGAACAATTCCTGGTATAAAGCCTACTTGATTTGAGTAAATAATCTTTCTGATATACTGTTGTATTCTGTTTGCTATTTTGTTCAGGATTTTTGCATTTATGTTCATGAGGGTGATTGGTTTGTAATTTTAGTTTTTTGTTCTGTCTTTGTCTGGTTTTGGTATCACTGTGATGCTGGCTTTGTAGAAGGAATTCAGTAGGAAACCTTCCTTGTCTATTTTATGGAAAATTTTGAGAAGCACTGGTGTTAGTTTTCCCATGAAGTTCTGGTGAAATTCACCAGTAAATCATTCTGGGCCTGGACTTTTTTTAGTTAGGATACTTTTTACAACTGCTTGGATGGTCGTACTTGTTATAGGTCTGTTTAAATTGATTATCTCATCTTGATTTACTCTTGGTCGGTTATATGAATCAAGGAAACCATCCATTTCTTTCAGATGTTCAAACTTAGAGGAGTATACATTCTTAAAGTATGTACTTAAGATTTTCTGAATATCTTTGGTATCTGTTGTAATGGTGCCTTTTTCATCTCTAATTTCATTACTTTTTGTCTCTTATTCTTATGGTCATATTTGATAAGGGTTTATCAATTTTCAAAGAACCAACTCTTTGTTTCATTGAGTTTTTGGATTTGTTTTTTTCTTCCTACTTCATTAATTTCTGCCCTAATCTTTATTATTTCTTCCTGTCCACTGATTTTTAGCTGGTCTTGCTCTTCTTTATCCAAAGCCTTAATATGAAGCTTTATATTGCTTACTTGTGAACTCTCTAATTCTTTTTTTGTGGCTTTTATATTTATATTTTGATTTATTTAATTGAAAGTGACAAACAGAGAAAGAGAGAGGGGGAGGAAGAGAGAGAGAATGGGTAAACCAGGGCCTCCAGCCACTTCAGACAAACTCTAGATGTGTGTGCCCCCTTGTGCATCTGGATAACATGGGTCCTGGGGAATTGAGCCTTGAACCGGGGTCCTTAGGCTTCACAGGCAAGCACTTAACCACTAAGCCATCTCTCCAACCCTCTAATTCTTAATATAGGCACTCAGAGCTATAAATTTCCCTCTTAGGACTGCTTTCATTGTGTCCCAAAGGTTTTGGTATGTTGTATTTTCATCATGATTTGATTCTATGCATTTATTGATTTTCTTTCTTTCTTTTTTTAAATTTTATTTATTTATTTGCAAGCAGAGAGAGAGAGAGAGAGAGAGAGAGAGAGAGAGAGAGAGAGAGAGAGAAAGAGAGAGAGAGACACAGACAGACAAACAGACAGACACACAGAGAATGGGCATACCAGGGCCTCCAGACACTGCAAACAAACTCCAAACACATGTGACCCTTGTGTGTCTGGCTTACATGGGAGCTAGGGAATTGAACCTGGGTCCTTTGGCTTCACAGGAAAACACCTTAACCACTAAGCAATCTCTCCAGCCCTTGATTTCTTCAATTACCCATTCATCATTAAATAGTGTACTGTTTAGTCTCCATGAACTTGTGTATACTCTGTAGTTTTTCTTGTAGTTGATTTGTAGTTTAATCCCATTGTTGTCAGATAGAGTGCAAGGGATCATTTCAATTTTACTGTATCTGTTAAGATTTGCTTTGTGTACTAATATATAGTTGATTTTTGAGAATGTCCCATGTGCTGCTGATAAAAATGTACATTCTACAGTGTTTGGATGGAATGTTCTGTAGATATCTTTTAGGTTCATTTGTTCCATGACATCATTTAATCTAGATGTCTCTGTTCATTTTTTGTCAGGATGACCTGTCATTTGATGAGAGTTGGATATTGAAATCACTTACTACAATTGTGTTTGTTGTTATCTGTGACCTTAAATCTAATAGTGTTTGTTCGATGAAATTGGGAGCCCCCATGTCAGGTACATATATGTTTAGTATTGTAACGTCCTCCTGTTGGAGTGTTCCTTTAATCAGTATAAAATGGCCTTCTTTATCTTTCTTCACTGATGTTGATTTGAGGTCTATTCTGTCAGATATTAGGATAGCAACCCCTGCTTTTTTCCTAGGCCCATTTGATTGAAATACCATTTTCCATCCTTTCATCCTAAGACAGTGTCTATCTTTTATTAAGGGATAAGTTTTCTATAGGCAACAAACAGCAGGTTCCTGTCTTTTAATCTAGTATGCAAGTCTGTGTCTTTTGGGTGGGACATTGAGGCCGTTGATATTAAGAGTTATTATTGAAATGTATATGTTTATTCTCATCATATTTCTTGTTTTGTAGTGCTTCCTGTTTTCCCTTCACTGTCTTGTTTTAGCTGCTATTTGAGTGTGGTTTTTTTTCTTGTTTCCTCATGTGTGTGCTCTGCTTTCTCTTCAGCATGAAGGATTCTTTCAAGTATTTTCTATAGAGCTGGCTTAGTTGTCATAAATTCCTTTAGCCTGTTTTTGTTGTGAAGTGTCCTTATTTCTCCATCAATTTGGATATATAGCTCTGTAGGATAAAGTAATCTTGGTTGACAGTTGTTATCTTTCAGAACTTGGAATACATCATTCCAAGCCCTTCTGGCTTTTAAAGTTTGTGTTGAATAATCTGCTGTAATCCTGATGGGCTTTCCTTTGTAGGTAACTTGATTTTTCTCTCTAACTGCTTTCAGTATATTTTCTTTGGCTTGTGTGTTTAGTAGTTTAATTATAACATGGTCCCGAGAGGTTCTTTCCAGGTTTTGTCTGCTTCTTGTTCTAAAAGCTTCTGGTATCTGCACTGGCATTTCTTTCCCAAACTGGGGAAAATTTTCTTCTATGATTTTGTTGAAAATGCCTACTATGCCTTTGGATTGAAATTCTTCTCCTTCTACTATACCCTGAATTCTTATGTTTGATCTTTTCATAGTGTCCTTAATATCTTGAAATTCCCATTCATATCTACCTATTAGCTTATCTTTCTCTTTGTTTGACTGTATTAGGTCTGCCACCTGGTCTTCTAGTTTAAATATGCTGTTCTCTCTTCCATCCATTCTATTGGTGAGACTTTCCACAGAGTTTTTTATTTGACTGTGTTTTAAAATGCTATGATTTCTGCCTGGTTTTTCTTCAGTATTTCTGTTTCCTTACTCATGTCTTGTAATGACCTTGTTTCATTAACATGGTTTCCTATGTTCTCTTTCAGGAGTTTGTTTTCTTCTTTAATTCCTTTGTTTTCTTTTTTGATTCCTTTTGTTTCTTCTTTGATTTCTTTGAGTATGAAAAAATCATTTTCTTGAAATCTCTGTCAGGTATTTTATCTAAAACAGTCTCATTGGGGGTTATTTCTGATGGATTTGTAATTTTTGGTGGGGTTATATTGTTTTGATTCTCTGTGCTTCTTGTATTATAATGTAGCAAGTTTTGTTTACTGAGCTGATTTGCTGCTTTGGTTTTCTAGTTATCTGTAGTGCTTTTAGACTTGAAATCCAACTTTATATACCACCAGAGTAGGAGTTTATGGTGCCAAGTGTAGCTCTTGTATGATAATCCAACCACAGAAGTAATCCTAGGTGTTGTGTTTGCTTGAAATTCAAGTATTCTAGTGAGTTGAGTGGGACAATTTACTGGCAAAATTCTAAATTCTACTAAGCAATATACACATTTAATAGAATCAGCACAGAGTGTCCAAGTGTGGGGATTGAAACAAACAGATAACCTTATAAAGCTACAATCCCTAAGGGCATGTGTTGCTCTATACCATTAATCCTGTCTGCTGGGAGGTTGAGATTTCTGTTCTGAAATGGGTTCCAGGTCAGCCTGGGTCTGAACCAAACCCTGCCCCTGATAGTGACAGAAGAAAAAGACAAAGGTTGTATAAATCTGAAAGCATCAAAGGCAACAATAGTCAACCCCCAAATACAGCTTAGTTGAAAATGGTAAAGCCAACCATGAATATCTAACCTATAACCTGCCCTGATATGGAAAGAGAAATCACCACTTCCAGTGCAGGCCTATGTACCTGATGTTTTGTTAGTCAGCCTCATTACCTTTTGGGGTGGCCTCCAAACTCATCAATGCTGACTACCCACCTCTATCCCTCTGTGGTGCTGTGGAGCTGGTGCTATGATCACACCAGGGGAAATTTTACCATGGCAGGGAAGCCTGGTGGAGCAGACAGGCAGGAGTCATATCTTGTCAGTGCAGTGGGAAAGAAGCGTCATGTCTTCCCATTACTGGAAGGAAGAAGTCCAAGTGCGGGGCTATATAACCTCATACCCCATGCCCAGCATCACACTGCTTCCAACAAGGCTCCACCTCCCAAAGTTCCACAGCATTCCCCAATTGCCACCAGTTGGTGACCAAGTATTTAAAACACATGATCTGGGAGTTGCAGTGTCTGCCTTTAATCCTAGCACTCAGGAGGCAGCTGTGGACAGATCACTGTGAGTTTGAGGTCAATTTGGGGCTACAGAATGAGTGCCATGTCTGCCTGGGCTAGAGTGAGACTCTATGTCAAAAAACCAATATAAATAAATAAGTACATAAAAAAATAAAGTACATTAGCCTATGGGAGGCATTTTATTCAAACCATAAGGTCTCAGCTCAGTCTGGAAGTCAGAGTGCTTTCTAGCCTACACTCAGTCAGCACATCCTGACTGTCACATGTTCTGCCCTCTGCCATCGTGCGCTTGTTTCCTCTGCACGGGTGGCCCCTGCTCTCCTCCAACACCAAGTGAGAAGCCAGGACCTTCTCCAAGGACCAGCCCAAGCCTCTTCTGGACCAGTCCATTCCTCCCCTGGAAATCCCATGTGAGCAATCATCCCTCTGGTCATCCCATCCTCATTGTCCTCCTCCACTTATTTCTGTCCTCAGCAGCCTTCAGGTCTTCTCACTTTTCTTTCTCCAGCTGGTGATCCTGTGCTCCCCTCTTTGCTGAAGGCTCCTTGCCCATTCCACCCCTCCCTTTGGCCTGGGTACTTCCCAAGATGGTACTTATGCTTCCAGCTCCGCTCAGCCAGTATGCTCTGGTTTGATCATCCAGCATTACTACTAAGGCAAATCATTCTTTTGTGCCTCACTGGTTAAGTCATAAATGTATTTGAAGATGCGGGCTATTTACTGATATGTTCCCAAGTCCTTGGCACTGAGTTGGACATTTAATCTATGCATATGGGCAGCTGTATCATGGAGGGGTTGGTAAACTGAGGCTCACATCTGAGTGCAGGTTGCTGAATATGAGCAGACCTGTGTTCTGCTTTCCCCTTCCTTCCCTTTTTTAGACCTCTGCCCCTTCATTACCTTCATCTTGCTCACTTGATGCTGGGGACAAAGTGAGGCCAATAGCCAGCCATCTCTGTGTGATGATCCATTGAGGATTTGGGGCACTTGGAGTTTGATCGGCTCTCATGGAATGTAGCCTCCCTTTTCCCTCATGGTGCCCATCAGGAGGAGAGCTTTCACTTTAAAGTTTATGGCCTCAGTGCTTTGAAAGCAGCTGAGTGCCCTGGACAGCTGTTTCTCCCTGCAACAGTGGATCAGAAATGAAGCTGAGCTCTGGCTTAATGGAAATGGCCCCTGAAAGGTTTGAATTTGGAGCATTTATTCTCCATTAATTCTGAACAGACTCTTTAAGTTGAGCAAAACAGCCTCTGTCTTTACTTTTGGTTGTAGGGTTCTTACTGGCAAGTGGATGGACAGACTGCCTTGCGTGGAATGGCTGCCCAATTTAATTGCTTGCAAAAGAATGTGTGGATTTCTGCCAATATGCTCATCTTTCCCAAGTCATATCACTGCAGCTGGAGTCTGGGCATCACCTTGGTTGATGCTGAATGCCAAGAACACTGGGAATTCTGACCACTCTGGAGCAGACACCACACCTATATTAGTGACTTTTTCATTGTTATGAGGCAACCAGTCAGGAGAAGAAGGGGTTAAAGCAGCATTCTCAGTACCCCATGCACAGCCTGGAGAAACGCTGGATGTGGTTTTGTGATTAGTGGTGTGGGGATGGAGCTCCTTGTGTTGCTTGTCATGGACCACACATAGCTGGTGCTGGAAGTTCACGTGCACCACATCACATGACACACATAGCTGTCAGGGGGGGATGGAGGTCCATGAGCATCCTGTCACTGACCACACATTGTTTGTGCTGGAGTCATTCTGCCTCAAACCCTGACATAAAGAGAAGAGACCCTTGTTCTTACAGAGTAGGAATCTTGGCAGATGCATGCAGACACACCTGTTCTACAGAACTTGTGACTGTGGACAGCGTGACATTTAACTGTGACACATGGGGGAAGTCTAAACTACACATGGTCATAAAACTGACTTGACACATCATTGGCGTGGTCTATGCCACACTGGCTTTGAGCTCTGCAGAGGGAATATCCTGGCTGAGTGGACAGCATTCTCACTATCGCACACTCTCTCCTCTGCTGATCTCTTAGCCTGCAGATTTCCCATTTCCTTCTTTCTTTTCATTTCTCTCCAAGACTGATCCAAACACCAGCACTTGGCTCATCCACTCAGTGGGGCGCACCAGGGAGAGGTTTCTGTAGCCATCTCCTTCATCTTTGTGCTGCGGTCCCATTCTTTTCTTGTGCTGGCCTCATGGCTGACTGTGGATTTTTGGCCACTGTCTGGTAGCAACAAGTCCGGAAGGGTTTGCCTTCAATGCCAGTCTCTTATTCCTTACCTCATTAGGCTTCAGCAGCTTGTAGTGAGAAGGGTACAACTATGGTGTCTCTCCCTTTCCTGGGTTCCTGGTTCCACTGGTGTATTGGGTGGGAAGGCCAGGTATGAAAAGGGATGGGAATGCCTCAGGTATCTGGTGATGCCAAGAGACATTTAAAAACATTATTTAAGGGCTGGAGAGATGGCTTAGCGGTTAAGCGCTTGCCTGTGAAGCCTAAGGACCCCGGTTCGAGGCTCGGTTCCCCAGGTCCCACGTTAGCCAGATGCACAAGGGGGCGCACGCGTCTGGAGTTCGTTTGCAGAGGCTGGAAGCCCTGGCGCGCCCATTCTCTCTCTCTCCCTCTATCTGTCTTTCTCTCTGTGTCTGTCACTCTCAAATAAATAAATAAATAAATAAATAAAAATTAAAAAAAAAAAACAAACATTATTTAATAATTAGTTTTGTACTCATTGAATAAGTCAAGAAGGTACCATTGTTAGGCTTGTTCATGTCCTACCCCCTCCCCCTGGCCCCTCCTTGTTTAGGTATATGAGTCATACATTCTGGAGTTAGTCCACATTTATGGGTAGGAGAAATGTCTCTGTGTATCATGACCCGAAGTATGGCTCTGACATTCTTTCTGCCCCCTCTTCTGCAAAATTTCCCTGAGCCATATTGGGTTCATTTTGGGAGACTTTTTTAATTTTTAAATTTTATATTATTTGAGGGGGGGGAGGGAGAGAATTGGCACACCAGGGCTTCAGTCATTGTGTATCAAAAGGCTCCACTTACAAATTATTTCTGAATGGTGTCGCGAGGCCATCAGGGCCAGGGCTTATGCCTCCTCTCCAACCCACCACTCTACTTCCTTCTCCATGCTCATCATTTGTTAGGTGACTGGCAAGCTATTAGCATTTTGAAGCTGAGAAGGTGGAAAGCTTCCCTCAAACTTCTACTGCAGATATTTATAACACAATCATACATGGTGACCCATGTGTTTACTAGCTATTAGGCTATTTGGTTTTTCATTTTTATTTGAGTCAGTTTTGCATTTTTGTGAATTCAATTCAGAATTTTCCATGCCTATCTGATAACATTAATGTTGAACTCTCTGGGCATAGAAGCTACCAGAAGCTCAACACCAGCTCCCCTACTGCCACATCCTTGTACATCAGTGTTCGGCTTCTCTTCTGCCCTCTGGCACATGGGAAGGAACCTGCTTTCTCCTCAATGGTGAGTGTTGTGCCTTCCTGTATCATGGGGTTACCAGACTCTAGGAGGAAGCATGAAAATCCTTACATTCCATTTAAATTCTTAGAAAGCCTGGCCTTCTAATCTTCTGAAAAATAAGGTCACCATGTTTGTGTATTTAAAGTGGGAATCTATTTGAATTACTTTTAAACCAAATGAATTTATAAACCTTTCAAGAGTAACAGCTCCATCAAGAATGTGCTTAAATAAAAAAATAAATTATTGCAATTTTCAGGTTGAGCAATAACGTGTATATAATTGCAATGGCTAATATATGCATCTAATGAAGTGTATCTATCTTCCTGTAAGAGCACTACCAATCAACATATGACGAAGTAATGTAATAAAGAAGTGGCACTGTTCCAAATGGCTTAAAAAGACCCTAGCACCTCCCATTGCCTTATGTTACTCAGCATGGAGTTAGTGCCACCTGTTTACTTATTCCTTGCACAGTGTGCTAAGGTCACATTATTCCCCAAGGGATCCTTAGCCAGCGGGGGCGGGGGGGGGGCAAAAGATGATACTCATGGAGCCAGAGCCAAACTCATGTGGCCTCAGGCCCCATGGTTGGGACTTGATTTGGTGTGAGATAGCTCTAGATTTGATACTGATAGATTTGGGGAAATCACCTGAATCTCCTGAGCTTTGATCATCCTGCTGATCATTACAGCTGTCACGTCTGCAGGCCAGAGTCATCAGTGTGATTTCAGTGTGAGACCCCCCCGTAGGCTGAATGCTTGAATGCTTGGTCCCCAGTTGGTAGTGCTATTTGGAAAGGTTGTGGAATCTTCAGGAAGTGCCTTGCAGAAGGAAGTGGGCCTGTGGGGGTGGGCCTTGAGGTTTGTAGTGTGGCCTTACTTCTTGTTTGTCCTCTGCTTCCTCCCTGGCCACCTGATGAACTAGTGCCCACTCCTGCCACCAGGCCTTGTGTGCCATGAAACTTCCCCTAGAACTGGAAGATGAGGACAAACCCTTCATTTCCTCAAATATTGGTTCACATTAGTGAGACAGTAACTGATATAGTCATTGCTTTGCTCTTAAAGACTTTGGGAATGTGGATGGTGATGATGACTTTGGTCAACTATGTAACCTTAGTGCGTCATCCACACATGCCTGATGGAGGTAAGGTGATCCTTGATGTTTTGCAGTGTAGGTCAGATTCAAACACAGAGAAAAGCAGGCACAGTGATGGTCCATTTTTCCAGACCTCATTTCTTAAGCCCTTTGCTTGATCTCCTTGTAGGTTTCCTTCATCCTCTGATGGCTAGAATGACTTTGGAAAGAAACATCAGGTGAAACTCTGTATGAAGCTGGCTCTGTATAACCTGACAGGGTCACATCTGCACAGCATGGCCATGTTCCAAAGTACTCTCCAAAGACCCTCTAGGATATTCTGAGTCCATAGCTCACATGGACCATTGCTCATATTTTTTGGAAAATGTAAGGTATAGACTTTCTTCTCTCTTACCCATTTCTCTTACACGCTGGTGAGTGGCTCTCACACCCCTTTCAACACTCTCTGGAAACCTCTAACTGATGCCTGCGCAGTGTGCTTCTGGTCCTTCTTTCTCCCCCTTCTCTTCCCTGGCTTCAAGAATCCTGCTGGGAGGACAGAGCAAGGGGTGGGGCTAGGGGCAAATACCAGAGTGAGGAAGCTTCTCTGTGGCCAGTCAGGTAAGGGCAGGTCCCAGAAACACTTGCATGTCCCTGCATAACTCTGTGAGTACCATTGACAACAGTGCACACGGCACCACACAGCACCACGCCGGGTTGACATAAGACATCAGTCCTCTCCTAGCATTTCAATGCCCTCAAAGACACCAAGGGCAGGGGTCTGGCTGTGTAGCTCCAGCAATGCTGCAGGCCCAGGACAGCTTGCGTGGTCACCTGGATGTTTCTATTCTCTCACAGCGGTGCAAGATGAATTGTAAAGCTTCGGGTGAAGCACAGCAGCTGAGCCCCAGAGTCAAGTGGGCTCAGCACAACTGACCCCTGCCTTTACGCAGACATGCCCCCCCTTTACCTGACCTCCCAGCTGTGGTCAGCAATTCAAAATAATAGTAGAGTTGGGGGGGAGTTTTCTGTCCTCCTTTGATCGGAGCTATAACTGTTCTGTAGCCTGTGGCTGCTGTTATCTTTTATTTTCCCCTTTTCTGTCATTTTCTTTATATTGTCACTTTCTTTCCCTTGATATTTTTATTTGGCTGCTCTTGATATCTGCTACCAGTATCAAGCAAAGGATTAAGTTTGCCAAGTGGCTGGATGCATGAATTCTTTCAGTCTTCCCTCAAGAGATCTGCACCCACTGCACCCAGTGCAGCATCTGGGGTTCAGGTGACTGGGGTCTGTGTGAACTGTGGACAAGGAGTGAATTCTGGACTTCTCACTTCTGGCTATGCACACTTGACACCAGTAATGGGCAGGTAAGTGCTTGGCCAAGTCTGAGACCAAGAGTGAAGGAATGACCTATAGACTCATGACTCATTATCAAAGTGAACTGGGAGATCATTCTATGTGTCCAGTTTTGCTCTTAACCAATTGAGAGTCAAACAGGAGTGAATGACACAAGGAACCCATCAGCAAATGCATTCTTAATGTTTTCCACGCATCGTTTAACATTCATGGCATTTCTGTTATCAGCTTTAGCAGCAGGGGAGGAGAGCGACCTGGATGGGTTTGATAGGGCTCCACTGACTTAAGTAAACTGAGAAATTCAAATAGAAGACAGAAAAACAGGGGCAACAGGAGAGCTGATTGGGCACACACTGGTGTCAGAGGTTCCGCATGGGATGAGGGAGCAAAGAAAAGAGGGAAGGGAAAATTCAGAGCATGGGATGGAAAACTAACTTAGATTTATTGAGTTTTATGAAACGGTGCATTTTGGGACAAAATTACATGTAACACATGTGTTGCAGCCAGCTTTGCATTGCTGGCAGAAAACACTCAACCAAGAGGAGCCTGTGGGAGGGAAGGGTTTATTTGGCTTACAGACCCGAGGGGAAGCTCCATGATGGCAGGGAAAAACAATGGCATGAGCAGAGGGTGGACATCACCTCCTGGCCAACATCAAGAGGACAACAGTAGCAGAAGTGTGTGCCAAACACTGGCAAGGGGAAGCTGGCTACAACACCTATAGGCCTGCCCTCAGTCAATGATTCATTGCCTCTAGAAGGATCCAATTCCCTAATTGCCGCTAATTACCAGCTGGGGACCTAGCATCCAGAACACCTAAGTTTATGGGGGACACCTGAATCAAACCAGCACAAAATGACCAGTATTAAGTAAGACTAATAAATAAAACACTCAACTGCACATCATACAATGCAATAAAACGTACATTGGAATCTTTTCTGAAGTCCACTGTGGGCCTCTCCCTAACCGTGTCCTCTTTTCGTCCAGGCTGAAGTCAGCACCGAGTTGTTCTATGACTACCCACCCTTCTCTCACTCTCCTCACAAATAAGAATCCTTAAAAATGTTTTATTTAGTTTTTCAAAGATTCTACACTTACATATAATTGGAAGCAAATGGTATGAGTTCTTCCTGGTGTGGTTTTGTGGTTAGCATGAATCATGTGAGATTCATCCATGGTGCTAAGTGTGTGGAAGGAACCACAGCTCATTTATCCTCCCTGCTCTAGAACATTCTGCTAAATGGAGATTGAATTATATATCTACTAACCTGTGAATAGACCATGTGCTGGAATTTTATGTTGCATAATGCTTCCATCAGCATTCTCAACTTTAGCTCCTGGTGAATAAAAGCATTAAGTATGTATATGTGTGTGTGTGTGTGTGTGTGTGTGTGTGTGCGCGCGCGCATGTGTCTGCACACACAATTTCAGGATATGTGGTGTGTAAATTTCTTCATTTGATGACCTACAATTTTTTTAACCCAAATTTCTGTCTGCCAGAAGTTGCTATTGGAAAATTTTTCTCCCTGTTCTCTCAGCTGTTCACACAGTCGTGTCTCACTGTGTCCAGCCACCCATTTCCTTGGTCAGTAGATCCCTTGAGCTTCTTGCCTTATGTATGCTGGCTTTCCAAGCATCATTTCCTCTGAAAATTCTTTTTTGAGGTTTTGTCTGTTTCTCTATTTTGATTTTCTGTGAACTACTTCAAAGAGTCCTTTACACATTCTGGAGTTGTTTTATGATTTTACACAATTGTAGTTACACAATTGTGCAAAGTCATACCTGTTTTATTAGCACATAATTTTACTTTAGCATAATCCGACTTGTTTTTGTCGGTCTGTGTGTGCTGTGTGTATGTAAGTATGTGCACGAGTGTGGGCAGGTGGGCATGAGAGGGAGGCCAGGGGAGAATGCTGTCTCCTCCTCAATATTTCCTTGAGATGGAGTCTCTGTCTAACTCAGAACTGCTATTTTAGGCAGGTTGGCTGATCAAGCCCCAGGGAATTTCCAGTTTCTGCCCCCCCACAGGGCTGGGCTTGTAGGTGTGCATAGCTGTGCCTTGTTTTTCACATGGGAGCCCAGGACTGACCTCAGGCCCTCAGGCTTGAGTAGCAGGTGCTGTTGCCCTCTGAACCGTCTCTCCAGCCCCAACTTCTCCATGTTTTCTCTGACATGTGTGCCTCTTTTTCTTGCTTAAAACGTATTTCCAATATCCAGTTTAGAAAGATAGCTTCCTCACTTTCCTCTCAAGGTATTAACACTTTACCTTTCATATTTAAGTCTGTAGGCATTAGCGCTTGGCTTTTTATCCAAGGAAACAATGATTCAGGTTGTAGAGAGCAACAGTTCTGTATTTCATTTCTTTTATACTTGCTAGATAAGTCGGCCATAGTCCATTAATCCATTGTTATGTTGTGAGATAAGTGACTTTATTCTGATTTAGGACTATATTGAATACGGCAGGCATGAACATCTTAGTACTTTTTATCTGAGTGTGAAGTTCACATATATGTGCGTGTCCACTGAAAACATGCCTCATACTGAAATTCTTGTTCATGTGCTGAACTTTGGTACACATGGTATTCTCTATGCTTGTGTTAGCTTAACCCTACAAAGCAGGTGTGAATGCTAGATTGCCCTCCTCTTCCTCAGCATTCAGCATAACTATACCTAGCATTAGCCCTGTAGGTAAGAGTATTAGGGATCTCGCTGTGGCCTACTTGGCTGCCCATCTCCATTGAGAGCACTTGAACAAGACACACAGAGACAGATAGGCAGTTTATTACAGGATAATAGAAGGAACTTTCAAGGGTGAGGGTGACCAGTGGCCAAGGGGACCATTGTCAAGCACAATACTCTTAAGGGTTCAAAGAAGAAAATGGACAGAGAGGCCATTGTGCCAACCTACATGTTAAGGCAGGCTTTATAGAATTTCTTTTTCTTTTTTTTAAAATTTAATTTATTAGTTTTCTTTTCAGAAAATACAGGCAATTTGGTACCATTGTTCAGGCTCATCCATGATCTACCCCCTCCCATTGGACCCTCCTTGTTGATGTAAATGGGTTGTGCATTGTGGAGTTAGCCCATAGTTATTAGTATGATAAATGTCTCTGCATATCATGACCCAACATGTGACTCTGACATTCTTTACACCCCCTCTTCCGCAAAATTTCCCTGAGCCATGTTGGGTTCATTTTGGTTTGCTTTAGTGCCTAGGTGTTGGGGGCCTCTGAGGCTCTGGCTCTCTGATTTGGTAGGAGTTGATTTTTCTCTGTGTTGGTCTCCTTCCCCTTTGTGCTGGTATCCAGTTCATCAGGAAAACATCACCCTTGCTTGTTTCGCCAAATGTCCTTAGTTTCAGTCGGGCCCCTTTTGAGGTATGTTGGGGCAGCTCTCTCCTTAGGATCTTTATCTATCTGAAAAAGAGGAGCAGATTCTCCAACGGAGAGTAAGTTAGAACCTGGAAAATTGAGATAACATTTACTTTTTTGATAGAGAGTTTGATAGGTGTAGGCCCTCTTATACCCCATGATTGATGGTAGCTTGATATTGGAGAGTGGGCTTATGTTTGGGTATGGTTCTGACTTGTTTCCCAGCTCCAGCTATGGGTCTCATACCACTGAGGGGATCAGTTAGCCAAATCAAGAGCAGTTGGTTCCCCACCATGTCTGTGTGCCACTATTGCACTTGTGTGGGTATCACATCAGGTTATTTGTTGCTAATTAGGTTAGACAATGAGTTGCTTGGACAGATATTGGTCATTTCCCCCAGTCGCCCATGTAGCACCTTCTGGCACTAGACACGCTGACTGTCTGGGGACTGACTCTCTCCTGGCTTCCAGCCATGCCATTCCATTTTACGTGTCAGCTGCATATGGAGTCTTCAACAATAGGGTCTTACCCCTGGCCTTTGGTGGGTCATCAAGTACTCTGACAGAAGTCTATCATTGTTTTGGGAAACCTTGTAGGTTTCTCTGATCAAAAGCTCATTGTGGATGGGAGCCTCAAACCGGGGTCCGTAGGCTTCACAGGCAAGCGCTTAACCACTAAGCCATCTCTCCAGCCCTGATGTTGTATCTTGTCAAAGGCCTTTTCTGCATCTATTGAAATGATCATGTAGTTTTTATGTTTAAGCTTGTTTATGTGGTGTATTACATTGACAGATTTTTGTATGTTGAACCACCCTTGTGTTCCTGGGATAAATCCCACTTGGTCAAGGTGGATAATGCTTTTGATGTGTTGTTGGATTGGGTTTGTGAGGTTTTTGTTCAGGATCTTTGCATCTATGTTCATTAGGGAAATAGGCCAGTAGTTTTCTTTTCTTGTGGCATCTCTGTCTGGTTTTGGGATTAGGGTGATACTAGCTTCATAGAAGGAGTTGGGTAGCTTTCCCTGTTCTTCAATTGTGTGGCACAGTTTTAGAAAGATTGGTTTGAGTTCTTCCATGAAGGTTTGATAAAATTCAGCTGGGAATCCATCTGGTCCTGGACTCTTCTTTTTTGGGAGGTTTTTTTTTTTTATTACTTTTTCAATCTCCATGAGTGTGATGGGTTCATTGAGGTGATTAATCTGCTCTGAGTTTAGCTTTGGTAGATGATATGCATCCAGGAATTTATCCATCTCCTCCACATTTTCCAGTTTTGTGGAGTAGAGGTTTTTGAAATAAGTCCTGATGATCCTGCCAATTTCACTTACGTCTGTTGTGATCTCTCCTTTTTCATTTTGAATTTTGTTAATTTGGAGTCTCTCCTTTTTTTGCTTGATCAAATTGGCCAGAGGTTTGTCAATCTTGTTTATTTTTTCAAAGAACCAGCTCTTTGTTTTGTCAATTGCCTTAATTATTTCCTTGGTTTCCAATTCATTAATTTCTGCTCTGATTTTAATTAATTCTTTCCTTCTGGAGCTCTTTGGGTTGGATTTTTCTTGTTTTTCCAATGCCTTTAGGTAGATGGTTAGGCTATTGATTTGGGATCTTTCTGTCTTTTTTATGAAGGCATTGAATGCTATGAATTTTCCCCTGAGGACTGCCTTCATTGTGTCCCATAAGTTTTGGTATGATGTGTTCTCATTGTCATTCAATTCCAGGAATTTTGCAATTTCATTTCTTATTTCATCCACTATTCATTTATTGTTTAAGAGTGTGCTATTCAGTTTCCAGTTGCCGTTGGGATTCTTGTTTTTTTTTTTGTTGTTGATTTCTAGGAATATAGCATTATGATCTGATATCATGCAGGGAATTATGTTGATTTTCCTAACTATGTGGAGGCAGTCTTTGTGACCCAGTATATGGTATATTTTAGAGAATGTTCCATGGGCTGCTGAGAAGAATGTGTAGTCTGTGGATTTGGGATGGAAAGTTCTATAGATGTCCATTAGGTCTAAGTGTTCTATGGTTTTGTTGCGCTCTCTTACTTCCCTGTTGAGTTTCTGTTTGGATGATCTGTCTATTACTGATAATGGTGTGTTGAAGTCCCCAGCTATGATGGTGTTGGTGGTTATTTCTGTTTTATTGTCAAGTAGGGTTTTTTTATTAACTGTGGTGCCCCTGTGTTTGGTGCATACAGATTTATGATTGTAATATCCTCTTGATGGATTGTTCCCTTGATAAGTAGGAAGTAGCCTTCTTTGTCTTTTTTGATTGTTTTTGGTTTGAAGTCAATTTTATCTGATATTAACATAGCTACACCTGCTTGTTTCTTATTCCCATTTGCTTGGAATATTGTTTTCCACCCTTTCACCCTGAGGGAGTTTCTGTCTTTAGTGGTAAGGTGGGTTTCTTGAAGGCAGCAGGTTGAGGGGTCTAATTTTTTGATCCACCCTGTTAGCTTGTGTCTCTTGATGGGTGAATTAAGGCCATTAATATTTAGGGTGATGACTGTGAGATTTGATTTGATCCCTGCCATGTTGTGATGGTAGAGGTGTGTTGGTGTTTTCATGGAATTTGAAATTTTTTGTGTCTACTCTGGGTTTGGTTGTTGTGATCTGCTTCTTGTAGGCATTTGTGTTTGGTTATTTGATTCTTCTCTGTGGAGAATTTCCTGGAATACTTTCTGTAAGTTTGGTTTTGTGTTCATATAATTGTAAAGCTGAGCTTTGTCATGGAAAGTTTTCCTTTCACCATCTATTATAAGGGAGACTTTTGCTGGGTACAGTAGTTTGGGTTGGAAGCCATAGTTTCTTAAAGTTTGGAGAGTTTCATTCCAGGCCCTTCTAGCTTTCAGGGTTTCCATTGAGAAGTCTGAAGTAATTCTGATGGGGTTTCCTTTGAAAGTGGTGTGCTGTTTTTCCCTAGCTGCTTTTAGGATTTTCTCTTTGGTGTCAATGTTTCGAGTCTTAATGATAATATGTCTTGGGGAGTTTCTCCTTTGTTCTAGTCAGTTAGGAGTTCTGTTTGCTTCTAGTATCTTGATGGGCCTTTCTTTTAAGAGACGGGGGAAGTTTTCTTCCATTATTGTGTTAAATAAGTTCTCCATGTCTTTGGTCTGAAATTCTTCTTCTTCTGGTATTCCAGTGATTCTGATATTAGGACGTTTAAGTGTATCCCACAATTCCCTCATGTTCTGTTCACAGAAACTTTTGAACTTACTGAAATTTTTGGACTCTCGAACTGTTTCTTCCATCCTGTCTTCCAGATCAGAGTTTCTATCTTCCATGTCGCTGACTCTATTCTTGAGAGCCTCTAGCGAGTTTTGGACTTGCTCAATTAAGTTTGCATTTTCTACTACTTTCCTATGTATCACGTCCATCACTCTGTCCAGCTCCCTTTTCACCTCATTTTCTGATTTTCTTGATAATTCTTGGAAATCATCCTTGCATTTCTTTATGTTTTCATTTAGTGTGGCCAGCTGATATTTAAGGTCCTCTCTTTTTTCACTGTCCCTCAACTCTCTTAGCTCTCTTTGAATTCCTTCCAGTGTCTTATCATATTTCTCTAGCTTAGTGATGGTAGCATCCACACGATTATCTGTCCTTTGTAGCTTTCCTGCAGGTTCTAGCAGTAGGTTGGTCAGGGTTGCATTGCTCATAGCTTCCACTTGATGTTCTGATCCTAAACACTATTCTATGTTTTGGTTAGATGTAATCCTTGTTGGACTGGGTGATCTGTCTGGATTTTCTTGCATTTTATTTTTCATGTTATTTCTTTTGCGCTGTGGTCTACCCATGTCAGTGTATGGGCAGGTATGTGGGTGGAGCAGCCTGGGCTCTAGCTCAATGAGAATCTAAGGCAGCCTGGGGCAGTTGCAAGCAGCCTGGGTTTTTGCTCTCTCTTGCCCAAGCCACTTATCTACTGCCTGACAGGGGTGCCAAAGTTGCTTGAATTTGCACCCAGTAATGTACCAAAGTTACCTGCCTTTGAGCTTGAAATGGGACTGAGGTAGCAAGCCCTGAAGCTGCCCAAACTCTGGCTGGGAACACTGGGACCTGCATACAGTCTGTGCTCTCCTGCCTCAGGGGAGTGGGGGATGGGTGGCGATGGACAGGTAGGGGATGGCACCTGAGCTGGCGCTAGTGACTCAGTGTGGGCTTGTGTGGCCCTTACTGGGGAACTGGGCCCGCTTCACGTGTAATTGTAGTGCAGAGGCAGCTGATGTGGGCACGGAATCAGGGCACAGCAGCAGTGGCTGGCGGGCAAGTGATTGGAGCACAGCAGTGGGGGGTCTGGCAGCCACCTAATCATGACAGAGGTGGCCCCCATGGGTGTGCGAACCGAGCACAGAGTGGCGGGCCAACGCGCATGATCAGAGCACAACAGCGGAGGTCCCCGCATCAGCGCAGCAGGCTGGTGGGCACGTGATGGGCTGGCGGGCACGCGATTGGAGCACAGCTGCCTGGGGCGCAGGGCCTGGTGGCTGTATGGGGGGGGTAGACTACCCACCGAGGGGAGATCCGTGATTCCCTGTTTTTCCCCACTCTGTGCCCTCCCACTGGCAAGAAGACCCTGATAACCCTTAATTTCTTGCCTTTTTTTCCCTGGTATCTGCAGCGCAGATAGGCGGTTGCCATCTTGGCCAGAAGTCAGCTTTATAGAATTTCTTAACATTTCTGGAACAGACAACTTTCCTGAAGGGAAATTTTCTATTCAAGTACTCAACAGGTCCATTTTGATGAACTCTTTTTTTAGTATCTTATTTATTTTGGATGAACTCTTTCTTATGGGGCAATGGTATGTCTTTACTCTGTATCAGAAAGCCTCTGGCTAGATAGTAGCATTATGGCTGCTTGGGTGGTTGAGAATATCATGTCTCTACTCAGGGCCAGAGGTCAACTCAGATCTCATTCAGCGTTCTGCAATTTCCATTCTGGTCTTACAACTGCTGTTCAAAAGGGAGGGATCTATAGCCAGTGACTTCAAGCTTGCTGATATCTGACTGGCTACTAGCAAAAGGGCAGTGGCTTTGGCTTGCATCTCCTGGTGCATCGCATCAAAGCTTCATTACTATGTGACTATCTTCCCTGGTACACACTTATGTCCCATTTTCTTGGCTGCATCATCTGTCAGGCTCCCAAGTTTGTGAGTCCTATCTCTATATTTATTCAAACCTGGAACTTTTATAATACTTTTTAAAATAATATTTTTCATATTCTATTTCTACTTTAAGCCACGTTTAATATTATCTTTCTTCAGTTAAATACTTTGGGTCTACCCTAAGTATGATTATTTAAGTGTGAGAAAAATCTATTGGTTATCTTTGATCACAGACCATGTGTGAGAAGCAGGCCATCTTGTCCAGCCTGTTGATGCTGTCTGTTTTAACTTCCATCTCATGACTTCTAAACTGGCATCTGCTGATTCTTCCTAAGAAAGCCCACACTGGGCAGTTAGAAAGAGCCTCCCAGGGCTGGAAACATAGCTCAGTGATGATGTGCTAGCCTTGCGTGTGCAAAGCCATGGGTTGAAGCCCCAATGTACCAAATGTGTCTCCTTACTCTGTCAGTTAACTTTTGTTGCTTTGACCTTCACTGCTATCCTTAGCCCATGTGTCTAGCATCTCTCTCAGCTGGCAGTGTCCTCTGCATCATGGTCAGGTTCCTTTATCTTCTTGCCTGGTGGGGATGGCTCCCTCCCAAACTTTTGTCTGCTCCCAGGGCAGAATTACTAGGATGTCTTCCTATCGAGGTCTTCTGTGTCTACCTTGTATTCACAGGCAGTCCTGATACAATGTGTGTCCTCCATGCGTGATGCTCACAGAAGGAGTTAGTGTCTTGGTCATTTGAGTCTCCACCATTCATCCAATTGCATTTACAATAAATGCAAAGGAATCAGAGCTGGTGGTGAAACAAATGAGAACCACATAGGACATGTTTCTACTTATCTGTGCATGCTGCTTAAAACCCACTGTAGTTCACAAGAAATGAGGAACCCTCTGAGTATTAATGACTTCAAGAAAGGATCTGAAGAAGGGGTACATGAGGGAGGAGTGGGCTGAGGGACCTGATAAGGAGATTTAAAAAGGCAGTTGAAGTGGCAATACTCCTTTAGAGGTAGACCTAAGCAAGAAATTGTCAGGAAGGCAAATTCCCTTCATAGAACCTCGTAAACCTTTGATGCTGCAAAATCATACCTTTGCCTCATGTTTTTCATTTGCATGAGAATGAGACACTTTGTCATACTCACAGGGTACACTGGCATATATATCCCTGTTTCTCAACCTCCACGCCGTGGGTTGTCAGGTGTCACTCGCCCATAATCGACAGATGGCTCCAGCTCCTAACAGGGAACGCAGTTCAGGCACCTGCTGAATGACTTTGGCACAGAGCACCCTCTCCACCATACTTCCTACCTGTCACATTAGTGGGATGCATGGAGATGGGAAACAGAACTTTGCTGCATCAGGAGTACAATTTGGAAGTGTGTGTCACCATTTGTAGAATGTCGCAGCAGAGATGATGGCTGTGAGAAAAGCATGATCACAGGTGACCCCTACCTCTCTGTTATCTGGCTTGTGCTGGTGGGTGAGGGTGCCTGGGAAGCTGGGGAGCACCACTGCAATAGATTTGTGAGCCGCAAGTTTCCCGCCACATTATGCAACTGACTGGGAAGCAGCGTGTTCAGAAGTTTTGTCCTTCAGAACAGCGATTGTCTTCCTTATAATTGGAGGAATCATCTTCTACAGTACAGTCTGGACCATGACACCCACCCACCAGAGACTCACTGAACACTTTATAAGCCACTTCTTTTGTTTACGCATCTCTTGAGGTATATTTTGCATATGTTTGACCTTTCTAAATACAATTTCACTTATTGTTACTGAACAATATGACCATTAACAAAAATCTAGAGTTCTTGTGCAGATCTATGTACCTAGGCAAGCGCAAATTGACTTTCTTTATATGTATTTGCTATTTCTGGGTAGCTTCCTTCTTTTTCCTTTCCTTCCTTCCTTCCTTCCTTCCTTCCTTCCTTCCTTCCTTCCTTCCTTCCTTCCTTCCTATATTCTTCATTAAATTTTTAAGGATATTATTGTCTTACTAATTTCAGACAGACAGACACACACAGAAAGAGAGAGAGAGAGAGAGAGAGAGAGAGAGAGAATAGGCATGCCAGGGCCTCCTACTGCTGCAAACAGACTCAAGGTGCATGTGTCACTTCGTGCATCTGGATTACGTGGGCACTGGGAAATCAAACCCCGTTAGATTTTGAAAGTAAGTGCCTTGAACTACTGAACCATTTTTCCACCCTCTTTCTCTCTCCCTTCCTTCCTTTATTCTTTTTAAATCTCCCTCTCTCCGTGTGTGAGCATGTGTGTAGACACAGGCACATGCTCATGTGTGAATGTGTCACAATGAGCATGTGGAAGTCAGAAGATGCATTTCAGGTGCTGGTCCATGTTTTTTACCTTGTTTAGAGGTAGGATTTCTTGTCATTTTCTGCTATGCTTTCTTGGCTAGCTGGCCTATGAGCCCATGAGCTTTTGGGGATTCTCCTAGCTCTACCTCCCACATAACTGTAGCAGGGCTAGGAGATATGTATATATCTGTCTGTGGTGTCTGGCTTTACTCGGGTCCTGGGACGTGGACTCAGATTGTCAGCCTCGAACAGCACATGTTCTGACTCCCTCCACCTTCCCTGGCTCTTCCTCACAGACACACTCACACAACATTTAGATTCTCCATTTGGCTTCTTTAGCTCTGCGTGTTTCTGGGGTTTATCCATGTTAGAACATGGCAGAATAGTATTCCATATGCCAGTTGAACATGGAGGTTGTTACCAATGTGGGATGTTATGAATACTGCAGCAAAGAAATGAATGAAACATTTCATGTGGAGACATATTTTCTTTTCTGTGTGTATGTGTGTGTGGAATGAATGTGCATGTATTTGTGCATTTATGTGTGTGTGGTTGTATGTGTATATGATTGTGTGGATGTATGGGTGCTTAAGTGTGTGGAGGCCAGATGCCCACATTTGGGGTCTTACTCAACAGCTTTCCTCCTCTATTCGTTGAGACAGGGCCTCTCACTGAACCCAGAGCAGTCTCCCTTCCCCAGCTCTGGGATTGCAAGAGCATACCCACGTTCAGAATTTTACATGGATCCAGAGGTTCCCAACTCAGGTCCTCATATTTATTGACAAGCACTTCTTTACCCAATGAGTCTTCTTTCCAGCCATATTTTCACTTTTCTTGCATGGGTATCAACAACTGAGCTTGCTGGCTCATCTAATAAGTTTATAGTTAAATCTGAGAATCTAGCAAACTTTTTGGAATTAGTCTCATCATTTTGCATTCCCAGCAGCAGTGGAATGCTCTAACCACACATCTTCTCCAACATTTGCTGGTGTCTGTCCTTTGTGTTACAGTCATCTGACAGGTACAAAGCACACCCCTTGGTTTCTGCTAGAGAGTCCCTAATGGCTCCTGAGACATGCCTTTGGTCTCATCCATCTAAATCACATGCTAAGACTGTCATAGAAGCCCATGTCTTGTTGTTATTAGTCGTGAAGGTACTCTGTATATTCTAAACCTGGGATCTGTAACAGGTCTGTGCATTGCAAATGTTTTCCCAGTCTATTGCTGTTATTTCCATTTTCTTATTGGGATCCATTCAATTGCAAAAGTTATGAATCTTAAATTTTTTTGTTTACTTATTTATTTGACAGCAACAATCAGAGAAAGAGGGATAGGGGAAGAGAGAGAGATGGAGAGGGAGGGAGAGAGAGAGAGAGAAAGAGAGAGAGAGAGAGAGAGAGAGAGAGAGAGAGAGAGAGAGAAAATGGTTGCACCAGGGCCTCCAGCTACTGCAAACAGACTCCAGATGCATGCTCCCCCTTGTGCATCTGGCTAACCTGGGTCCTGGGGAATCGAGACTTGAACTGGGGTCCTTAGGCTTCACAGGCATGTATTTAACTCCTAAGCCATCTCTCCAGCCCAAGTTAAGTATCTTGATGAGGCCAAACTATCATTTTTTTGTTGTGTAACTCATATTTGGTATAATTTGTAGAAAATCTTTGTCTAATCTAAAATCTTGGAATTTTCTTGTATTTTTAAAACTTATTTTTTGTATTAGCCTTTTGCATTTAAATCTACTGACTACATTAAAAATATTTTTATTTATTTATTTGAAAGGAGAGATTCAGGGAAAGAATGGGCATACCAGGGCCTCTAGCGACTGCAAATGAAGTCCAGATGCATGTACCACTTTGTGCATCTGACTTTATGTGGGTACTAAGGAATCAAACCCAGGTTGTTAGACTTTGCAGGCAGGTATCTTAACCACTGAGAAAACTCTTTTTTTTTTAAATAGCACTGCTTATTCTTTTTGTTGTTGTTGTTGTTCATTTTTATTTATTTGAGAGTGACAGAGCGAGAAAGAGGCAGAGAGAGAGAGAATGGGCACGCCAGGGCTTCCAGTCACTGCAAATGAACTCCAGCTGCATGCACCCCCTTGTGCATCTGGCTAACGTGGGTCCTGGAGAATTGAGCCTTGAACTGGGGTCCTTAGGCTTCACAGGCAAGCGCTTAACTGCTAAGCCATCTCTCCAACCCTCCAACCCTTTTTTAAAAATATATATTTATTTATTTATCTGCAAGCAGAGATACACACACACACACACACACACACACACACACACACACACACACACAGAGGGAGGGAGAGGTACATTTTAAAAATATAGTTCTGTGATGATTTACTAAAATGGCTATGCTTTCTCTCAATGAATTACCATCAATGTCACCTTTGCCATAAATCAATTGGTTATACGGATAAGAATTCGTTCCACTGAGACATGTGTCTCTTATGCCAGAATCCCACTATTTAGATAAAGGAGCTTTATAGTAAATTTTGAAGCCCCAAGTGGAAGTCTTGATTTTTTGGCTTTTTAAAACCTGTTCTGGCTATTCTAGGCTGTCTTGTATTTCAGTATAAATTTTAGAATCAATTTCTGCAAAAATACCTACTGAAATTTTGATAGAGAGAATTTCCATCTTAATACTATTCAATCAATGAATATTGAATGATCTTCATTTATTTAATTCATTAATCTCCCTCAGCAAGATTTTATAACATTCAGTGTAAAAGTGTTACACATTTTGTTAAATATTTTTACTTGGTAATGCAGTAGTGAGTCATAGTTATAATTACCTGTGCACTATGCATTTATAATTGTATATTAACCCTATTGCAGTTACCTTCATGTTGCTGGACAGACATCCAGCTAGAAGCAGCCTATGGGAGGAAAGGGTTAATTTCAGACTTGCAGACTCCAGGGAAACACCAGCAATGGCAGAAGAAGCTGGCTCGCTTCCATGGACACCACCAAAGAGCCGGCACACATGGACATCCAGAGCTCAAACTGGCTCTGAACACACCTTGAAATAGACTACAAGATCCTCCCCAATGACGTCTGTCTTCTCCAGCAGGGTTATGCCAGCTGGAGGCTCAAGTTTCAAGCTTAATCAAAAATACCTCCTGCTATGGGGGACATGCATTCATTTTCAGACCACCACATACACTGTACCTTTGATATAGCTATACTTATTAGCTCCAATGTCGAAGATTTTTATCATTATTTTATTAATTAGTTTTGTACTCAGTGAATACAGTCAAGGTGGTACCATTGTTAGCCTCTTCCATGTCCTACCCTCTCCCCCTGGCCCCTCCTTGTCTAGGTATATGGGTCATGCATTGTGGAGTTAGCCCACAGTTATGGGTAGGAGGAAATGTCTTTGTGTATCATGACACAACGTGTGGCTCTGACATTCTTTCTGCCCCCTCATCCACAAAATTTCCCTGGGCCATGTTGGGTTCATTTTGGGTCTGCTTCAGTGATGAGGTGTTGGGAGCCTCTGCGTCTCTGGATATCTGAGTTGGTAGGAGTTGATTGTTTTCTGTGTTGATCTCCTTCACTCTTGTACTAGTACCAGGTTCACCAAGCAAACAGCACTCTTGCTTGTTTTGCCAATTATTCTTAGTTTCAGCTGGGGCCCTTTTGAGGTATGATGGGGTGGTTCTGTCTTTAGGATCTGCGTCTATCTGAAAAAGAGAAGCAGATTCTCAAACGGAGAGTAAAGTTAGCACCAGTTAAATGGGATAACCCTTATTTTTTAATAGTGCTACATGGGCGACTGTTTTTTTTTTGTTGTTGTTGTTGTATTCCTGGCAGTTCTGACTCCTCACATCTTTGTCAGTTACCTTTTCATTGCTGAGACAAAACACCCAGCCTGAGAAGCTTATGAAAGGAAATGGTTTATTTCTGGCTTACACTTTCAAGGGCAAGTTTCATCACGGTGGAGAAGGAATGACAGGAGCAGACAGCCTAGTGTCACCTCTTCTTGTCAGCAGAGAGGAAAAAGACTGTGAGCTAAGTGAGGCAAGCAAGATCTAAATCCCACCCTAGCAAAACACCTCCTCTAACAAGGGGCCAACTCCCAAAGGCGCCATCAGCTGAGAATCAAATATGAGGCCCAACCCCAACCCCAAGATGGGCTGAAGAGGTGGCTGAGTAGCGATGGCTAAGACGTTAATGCGCCTTCCTACAAACCTATGAGGCTATGGGGGTCATTTTATGTTCGCATCACCATAGTTGGCAATGATCAATATAATAATGATTGCAGTTCAAATAGGATTGTGGTAGAGGGAGAGATTCATGGAGGCTTTAATGTGCATTGGGCTAATGACCAATGAGTGTGTTAAGCATATTTAAAATGATTACTTTTTATCTATACATTCTTTGGTGAAAAATATTTTGTGATTATTTTTCTAGAAGACTAATAGGCTGACGTGAAATTCACTCTGTAACCTCAGGCTGGCCTTGAATTCATGGTTATTCTGCTACATCAGCCTCCCAAGTGATAGGATTAAAGGCATGTGCTACCACACCTGGTCTTTAAAATATATTTTTCATGCTCAGGTCTATATAACAATTTGAGTTAGATTTTGTGTGTGATGAGAGGTAACATTTTTGTTTTTTTAATACGTGGAAATTTGCTTGTTTTAACATCATTCTTCAAACAACTGTTATTTCTCTTCTGAATAGCTTTGCACTCTTATCAAAAGAGAGTATTTATATGTCTACTGCTGGAATCTCTACTTTGTTCCCTTGATATACTTGTCTATTTTGAAAGTTGTGACTGTCAAGAAGACGTGAGAGGATGACTGCCTTGTCATGCTCTGGGCTCAGCACTGAGATGACATAAGCTGTGCTTTCTCCTGAACAGACACTTCCATCAGGATGAGGGAGTTTGTTGTTTGCTCTTTCTTTTTTTATTATTTGATTCATTTATTTATTTGAGAGAGAGAGAAAAGAAACATATATAGAGAAGGAATGGGCATGCCAGGGCCTTCATCCAATGTCAACAAATTCCAGACACAGATGCTCCATCATCTGCATTTGGCTTACATGGGGAATCAAATCTGGGTCCTTAGGCTTTGCAAGCAAGTGCCTTAACCACTGAGTCATTTCTTCAGCTCTGCTGTGAATTTCTTAAGGGGAAAAGATATGGATTTTGTGAAATCTCTCTTATTTTAAAGAGAGCACGAGAGAGAGAGAGAGAGAGAGAGAGAGAGAGAGAGAGAGAGAGAGAGAGAGAGAGAATTGGTGCACCAGGGCCTCAGTCACTGAAATTGAATTCCAGATGCTTGGATCCCCTAGTGGGCTCGTGCAATCGTGTGCTTCCTTCACTTTTGTGCATCTGGCTAATGTGGGATCTGGAGAGTTGCACATGCGTCCTTAGGCTTCACAGGCAAGCTCCTTAACTGCTAAGCTATCTCTCCAGCCCATATCTTCTTTTTAAAAATTGATATGATTAGACATCTAGAATTTATTTTTTCAAATATTTAATTTAATTAATTTATTTATTAGAGAGTGAGAGAGAATGATTAAGAGAGAATGGGCATGTCAGGGCCTCAAGCCATTGCAAACAGACTCCAGATGTACATACCATCATGTACAGCTGGCTTATGTAGGTTATAGAGAATTGAACCTGGGTCCTTAGGCTTTCCAGGAAAGTGCCTTAAAAAGTAAGCCATTCTCCACTCCTCTAGAATTTATTTTTAGTTTTTGGTATTCAAATGTTGGACAAACTTCATTTCTGTGGTAAACCATAGCTGGTCATTATGGTGGTTTGAATGTGGACTGTCTCCATAGCCCACACATTTGTAATTAATCTTCATACTTGGGCTTTCACTGATGGAGTCCTTGTGAGGTGAAACCTTTCTGGAGAAGGTGTTCCTGGGGTTGGGCCTTGAGGTATTCTAGTCCTACCCTGTTTGACATGCTTAGTTTACACTCTCTCTTTCCTGCCTGTTGAGAAAATGTGACATGTTGCTGTAGCTCCTTCCACGCCTTCCCTGCCATGCTGAAGCATCCCTTCTAAATGGCAAGCTGAGAACAAACCATTCTTCCATATACTCCATCTGGCCAGGTGCTTTGTCCTGGAACAGGAAGACAACTGCAGTAGTTATGACGTAGTATTCTTCTAATAGGTTGCCAGATAATTTGCTAAGATCTTGTTAATTTTTTTTGAGTCAGGATGTTTGCAAATGATGCCAGTGTCTAGTACTCTTTGTCAATGATTTGTTTTGAAATTAGGGTAATGCTGGCTTCAAATTATGAACTGGGAATTACTTATTCCTCTTCAATTTTATGAACACGATTACAGTAAGCTGGCATGTTTCATTGTAAGTGATTGATGTAATGCTCACGTAAACCATCATGCTCCAGAGTTATTGAGTGCACGCTTGCCTGCAGAATATTCAATTTCCTTAATAGATATATGCTATCAACATGTCAGTATCTTGAGTGAGTTTTGATAAAGTTGTTAATATTTTTCTAGAAATCTCACATCTCATCTGTATTCATAGATAGCTTAGGTTGTTCACAAAATCATCTTGTCATCATTCTAATGTCTAGCGGCTCTTTGGATTCCCTATAGTGGTAATGTGTGCCTCAGACTTTACTGATGTATTTGCATTCTTACTCAATGCAAAATACTAATTTACCTTTTTGTTTCTTTAAAAGTCTATAACTTTATGTCTGAGAATCTGGAAAGGTTCCAGATAACTTTTTGTAATTAATCTCTAATTTGGCTTTATCTTGCCATAATCATCATTTTATTAATAGGATCTGTTGAGATTTGCTTATAATTGCATGGTAGCCCAGGATCTGATCTAGGTTGATAAGTTTGTTGTGCACTCAGAAAGAATGTACATGCTATAGTTTGGTGAGAGTCCCACACATGGATTGGCGTTTCTGGCATGCACCAGGTCCTTGCTGACTGTTTCCTGCTTTTTAATTTCACTTCTTAAGGAAAAAGTACTAGTACATCATTACCATAATTATCCAACTGTTCATTTTTCTGTATCTTTTGCTCCTTTGCAGTTATATTGGTTTTGGCTTTAAGCATTGTGATGTTCAAAAGTTTGTAAGTTCATAAAGGTTTAATTTCATTGGATCCTCTGGATCAATTGATTATTCTGATTATGAAGTGGCCTTCCAAATCTCTGCTATGGGCCATGAGTGCAGCTCGGTGACCTTGGCTTAGATTCCTAGCAACACACGCTTTTTCTCTCTCGCCCCTCCCACTCTCTCAACAGGTTCTCTCTCTCTCTCTCTCTCTCACACACACACACACACACACACACACATACACACTCCATCTCATACACACATACACATGCTTGGCATATGTTTCACTTACATGTGTATGCATTCTAAGCCTCACAATACATTTTGTCAGTTTGGTGTTACCATCCAATAGATTTTAATTGATATTCGAGTGACAGAGGAGCCTCTGTGTGTTTGCCAAGGCCAACACCATTTCCAGGGCTTGGCTTCATTTCTGCAGACCTGGGTTCTGCTCCAGTATCATGTTCTCTCTGCACTTCCTTCCACGTTGCTGGTAGTGGGACTTCTCAGTATAAACCCTGTCAGCTTCATCGTTCCTGAAAATGACTTTGTTTTGTCTTTGGTTTTGAGGCTCTGGGCACAGAATTCCAGGACAATAGTTTCTTTCTCAGCCATTTAAAGGCATGACATAACTATCTTCTCACATTGTTCTAGTGACTAATATGCTGTCATTCATCTTTGTTTTTCTATATGGAAGGAACTCCTTTTGCTTTCTGGTTTTGGATTTTTATCCAGGGTATTGCTACTTTAATTATGATGGACCTTGAAATTCTTGACCTGGAGACTCACTGTCTTCTCAAATTAAAGCCACAATTCCTTCATTTTTTTCCTCTACCCTCCTTTACCTATTCCTTCACAGATTGAGTCATGCATAGGTACACTGTCTTTTCAAGTTATTCTGTAAAGACCTGGCAGTCTTTCTATTATTCTTTATTATTCCACCCCTCTGTCCTCTATTTGGGATAGTTTCTGTTGCTACATCTTAAGTTCACTGTTGGTTTCCTTTGCCATATCTGATTGCCTATCCAGCATAATTTTCACTTCATACCTTGGAGCTTCCAACTTTACAATTTCCTTTTTGTTCTTCAGTTGGTATCTTTCATGTGTCCAAACAACTTTGGAGCACAAAGAATAGATTTTTAAAAGTTTTTAATATGCCTATTTGCTAATTCTAACACCTGTGTCTGTTCTGTGTTGGCTTTGACTGCTGCTTTCTTTCACTGAAGGCTGTGTTTTCCCACTGACTTGGGTGCTGGTTCATTTATAATTGGATTCCAGGTGTTTTTCTTAGGTGTTGGAAACTTTCATATTACTAAAAGGATGATAAGGATTTGTTTTGGGACACAGGAACTAGGAATATAGTGTGATTATTTTGAGTCTTGCTTTTCTCCTTTGTTGGTCTGTTCCATAGCAGACACTGTCTAGAACTAGTTATCTCCATGGCTGAGGTGAGAGACTTTCCTGAATGTTTCCTCCAGCACATCAGCAATGATAAGATTTCTGTATCTTTACAGAAATCTGGTTGGTGGGATAAGCACCTCTTGTGACCCTGTGTGAAGTACTGGCTCTAAAATAATTTTGTAGAATGTCTTTTCCCTGGCCTAAAGGGGACCCTCTCAGACATCTGTGAGTGCTGAACAGCCTGTGATAGAAAGTCTTGGCTTTGGCAGCGTGTCAGGTCTGTGCATTAGTCTTTACCAGCCAACTCCAGCCACCTTGGATTCCCAGGCCTCAGTTCTGTCTCCTTAATTTGAAGATCCACCAGGCACCAGCTGGGAGTTCTTTTAACAGCAGAAGAGACAATCCTAGGCTTCTAGGCTAAGCACACTGGCTCTCACAGATCCTCGTTCTTTATTGCCTGATGCCTGGTGTCTTGAAATATTTTGCATGCATTGTCTTATTTCTTCTTTGTTTCAAGGGGATTGTAAATCTTGTCTCTGCCATTCCATCCAAGGTGCCCCTTGCCCCACTCTTTAGACTGACATTCAAGGCCCTCAATGATTTGGCCTCTACCGGCCTTTCCAACCAACGTTCTCAAAGTTTACACATGGTGAATGTCGACTGTCCTCATCTTCTGGGACCAGTGGCTATGCTTCACAGCACACATAAATATTTCTGCCATGTGGAGTAAAAGTCAGTAGCAGAGGTCAGTAAGCTGAAAAAGGGCTATAATGGAGGGAAGAGAGGGGTGAGCTTCAGAGGATGGTACTGTATATGTGTAAGTAGATGAACAGATTAGTGTGGGTGAAATGGCCTAAAAGCAAAGTTAGGGGAAGAGACTGAGTAGAACAAATGTGGGGGGAATAGTTCATCAAATCTCAGGATACTGTGAATAAGCCATATGATGACCTACTTTTTGGGATAATGGGACATCCAGAAGCCATAGACTGTTACTAGAAAAATTTCAGTGCCTGGGAAGGGATACACATTACTGGCCATTGCCAAGTCTCTTGTTTTCCCTTCAGGAATAGATTATAAGACCCTATGCTGAAGACTCCACATGCCTGGGCTGCAAGGTCACTGAGAAATCAAAGAGGGCCTGAGCTGAAAACCTCTTCCCTGTACACCAGTTGACAGAAAGCTAGAAAAAACTGCACTGCATGCGGCCCTATGGGAGACAGAAGCCATCAGTGGTGAAAGCAGTGGACACTGTGAGCCTCAAGTATGGCCAGACAGGCCAAATGAGCCAACAGGTACAATAGTGGCATGTCTGTTCTTGGGGAAACCAACTGCTCTCTCATTGGACGAGAGGCGCACTATATGGGAGGGAATACATGCCTGGTGCTGAAAACCTAATCAAAAGCCTATGGGGGGGGGCGGTCATGACCATTAGGAGTGTAACGCCTCTGGTCTGGATAACTGCATACATTATGCTCACCAAACTGCCCTATGAGCACTTTAGTTAGTGTTCATATTCATATATTAATGCTATTCTCACTTTTGGTTAGAGAAACTTCTCTTTTCAGATGGCGATGCCCACTGGGATAACTCAAAAGACAACATAGTGCTGAGAAGATGTACCAGAAGCATGTTCAGCACTGAGACATCTCTATCACACCTTCCAAGGTTCAGGGTCCACTGCAGAAGAGGTGGCGGAAAGAATGTAAGAGCCGAAGGAAGTATAAGGCTGATTACAACTGTCCAGACAGAAACTTGCCTTGAAACCCATAACCTCATAGTGACTTAACACTACCTTCACAAAACCCTCAGAATAGGAGGAAAAGATGATGACATCAAAATTATACAGAGACTAATAGATGGAGGGGATATGATGGAGTGTGAAGGAGAAAGTGAGGGAAAGGAGGGAAATATTATGGTTTATTGTCTGTAAGTATGGAAGCTGTTAATGAAAAATATTTCTGCCACAATGAAATTTTCATATGTACTTTCTATGAACCAAGAACTGTGCCAGATGCTAGAAATAAACATGGTAACTTTTTGAGACATGTATCTGACTTTTATTTATTTTATTTTATTTCTGAGGCAAGCCCAGCAGACTGCCTTTTTTCATGCAACAGTGAGATAGTGAGAGAGTGAGAGAGAGGAGGAGGAGAAGAATTGGCACACTAGAGCCTTCAGCCACTGCAGTCGAAATCCAGCTGCGTGCGCCCCTTGAGCACATGTGCAGCCTTGCGTGCTGTGTCACTGTGCATCTGGCTTACGTGGGACCTGGAGAGTCAAACATCAGTCCTCAGGCTTCACAGGCAAGAGCCGTGACTGCTAAGCCACCTCTTCAACCCCATGTATCTGACTTTTACTAGCTCCTGGTCTAGCAAACAGGTGACTGCAGTCCAGTTTTGGGAATCTAGTCTAGGTAACAAGTGACTATACTTCCATGTGAGGACCCTAGTCCAGTTCATAGGACATTGTGACCTAGTGTGTGGTTCTAGTCCAGTTCACAGGTGACTCTAATCCAGTTTGGCGATTCTGATCTAGTTAACAGGTGACGATAACCCAGTATTGGGATCCTGGTGTAGGTGATAAGAGACTAACCTAGTGTGGTGGTTCTGGTCCAGCTAACGGGTGACTATAACCCAGTGTGCGGATCCTGGTCTGGTTGACTGGTGACCGCGCACTCTGCAGTCACATGATAAGCCCCGCGTTGCTGTCTGGGCTGAGAAGCAGGGAGCCACACAACACAGGTTTTGGTCCCAGGGCAGCTGCTTTCTACATGGGACGTGATGCCTGACTAGGCTGCCAGGGGCCGAGTAGAAAACACCAGGCCTGCCTGTGGTAGAGGAATGACTGGGGAGAATGGCGTTAGAGGAAATTTGACTTTTCCTCCCTTTCCCAGGTCTTTTGCGGAGCTAGTTGCTTCATTTTGGTTGCTCCCATAAATTTCCATGTATCACTGAAGTCGTTTTGCCCAGCACGAGAGTCTGAGTATGCCTGTTCCTGTGCCTGGCCTGCAGTTGCCACCGGAAGCTGTGAGCTGGTCCTTTCTGCATTCCAGTGCTGTTCCCAGAACGATGCGGCACACACAGTAAGTGATTAATAAATTCTGGTGACTCAAGTTAACAAAGGGCTCACTTTTATGCACCATGATATATGCATGATTGAACGCTTCTCTGTCACGAAACGTAGCCCAGTGGTGCCCTTCGCTGTATTCTTGAGGACATCTTAGGCATGCAGTTTTAATTTCGAGATTTAAATAGATGTGTCAACCATGCAGGGTCAGACAAAATAGTCTTAGCTTGATTTTTTTTTCAGTCATAACATTTACGATCCTGTGGAGCCATAAATAACGGTCTCAATAAAGAAGGAAAGACATGAAGGGGAGGGTGCCGTGTAGTTAAATGGATGCCCAAGGAGAGTGGTCCAGCCATAACCATGTCAGACTTGATGCTAATGAGGGTCAGGGAACAGGCCTCAGGCCACAGCATCCAGTGTGGAAATGTGTCTTCAATAGACTTGGAGCTGCTGGCCCCTGTTGCCCTGTGGAGCTCAGCCACCAGCTGCTGGGAGGTATGGGGATGGGCAGAGACTTCTATTAGCCAGGTTTGTGCCTATAGTCTATTGCTTTTGATAGAAATGGTGCTCAGTAAGACACTGTTGATCTTCAAGTCATGACATCAGTGTGGAAACCCTGGCTGCAGAGGAGGGGGCAAGTTCTCCTCAGTGCTGAGAGGCTGGAAAAATCAATGCACCTAATCCCAGAGCAGCATGGAGGTGCTGCTTTCAAAATGAAGAGAACTTGGACTCTGACCAACACTTCAGAACTCAAAAACAATATTCCTTTTTAAAGAACCGGATCTAAAAGTGTGTGGTTTAAAAAAGTACAAGGAAACCATTCACCTCTTGTCGAGCTGACTCATGGAGCACTTCCTTCCACGCCCAAGCCTATGCCAGGGGCAAAGCCTCCAAGACGTGCCCTGGCACACGCTCCTTTCAGGCTGTCCTTAGGACACCATCACGGTGACCACACATGCATATGTGGCCCCTCAGTTTCTTCCTTTCCCCATATTTTGCTTCTTGGACATGGAACCAGCAGTTTTTCTGTGCCATGTGATCGTGTCTGGATGGGCAGCTAGCCATAGGCCCAAAGTGTGAGGTCATGTGGCTGAGCTGACATGAGCCTATTTTCTTCTTCAGTTTGTCATCTAGGCTGCTTGTTGCAGTGACAGTGTGCCGGTCACACCTTCCTGCAACGCCAGGCCTGTGGTCATGGCCACCCTCCTCTCTGGGCTGCCCTCTTCCCTTGCTTTAGACCACTGATGGCCATATGAACACGTCTCCTAATCCATTTGTTTTTGTGCTTGTTGCCAGCCATGCTTTCTGCTGTATGAGCTCCCCTGCTTCACCCTGGCAGTGAGAACTGGGTCCGGCATGCGACAGTTACCAAACAAGCTCCTGTTATGTGTGCGCTCAAGCAGTTTGAATGATTCTGTTTCTAAACTCTGTGTGTGTGTGTGTGTGTGTGTGTGTGTACACTTGCAAAGGTTCTATCATTGAACACCATTGCCAGCCAGAAATCTTCAGTATCTTCATAATTGCAATAGCACAAAATCTAGTGAAAGGAAACTTTTCCCCATGTTGCGTCCGCCTCCTCACCCTGGCCCCTCCTCAGCGGAGCCTGCACAGATCTACTGATCTAGCACCCTGACACCAGGTCCTTCTGGCCTCCACACCTGTCTCTGGCCTAGGATCTTTCCTTCTTCCCATGCTGTCTTGCTGGAAACTGCCCTTATTTGTTGTAGATGCGGTGGATGTTTTGTTCCCTTGCATTGATCGACACATAAGCGAAATGAAAAGTAGAAACTGGACACATGTAGAATAATAATCATTGCAGAGCCCCCCCCCACTTCCTCCTCTCTGCGTGGCTAGGCTCTAGTCACCCCGAAGCCCTCCCACACTCTTGCCCTGGAGCCAGGACAGGTTTTCCTCCCTCGGATTTCTCCATGGGTCCATGACCTCCACCTCTCCGATAAACAGGCCAATTTGTTCTGTTCCAAATGCTATTCGATAGAATGCTATATGGGGTGTTCCCTCATGTCTGGACTTTTTTTTTTTTTTTACTCAAAATTGTATCTGTAAGTTTCCAGTGCTGAGTGTGGCCAGCGTGTCTGTGCTAGGTGATTGCGTGAGTGCTCCAGTCCGCAGGTGTGCTGGGTCACCGCTCACCGCTCCCCTAGTTCTTCCACCATCTCAGAATGGGGCCATTTGTAGATGGGATACTGCAAGGAGTAGTGCACATCCCACTGGGCGTGTCTGAGTGTGCATGTGTGCGTGTCAGAGAGTGCATGGACCTCTCCTCCAGCGTCCATGTGCATCTGCTGTGGCAGAGGACACGATTTGCTTTGTTGGACACTACCAGACTCTTCTAGAGCCCTCAGTGGCAAGTGGGGAGAGGCATGACTCACTTCCTCTCCGGTGGGCATCCTGTATCTCTGTGGCTGGAAAGTGCACTGCCTCGGCCCTGATCAGGAGCAGAATGCACCTTTGTGCGTCTAATTGCTGGCCAGACCTCCCTTTGTGAAGGCTTGCTCAGGTCTTTGTGCAGTTTTCAGTATTTTTACTGTTGACTTGTCCTTTGTATGTAGGGAGGTTAACACCTTTAATCACATGTATTAAAAGGCATCTAAGCCCATGGGCCTTGTCAGGACGGAGTGAGTAGCTTGCTCCCACGTGTGTCTGTCGGTGGCCCTTTGTGTGCCAGTATTACCCTCTTATAGTGCTCACTAATGAGGACTGAAATCCTAATTCACTCCCCCTTTGCTTGTGTTTGGTTGTTCACGACCCTTGGTCTTCCTCTGTTTGTTTCTGCATCAACTTCTAACTTGCACAGGCTGGGGTTTGGTTAGCATTGTTTTGGCCCAAGGGAATCTGGGGAGAAAACTTTTACTGTTACATTGCCATTTAGCCAAGTTTCACCTCACTTTTCTCCTTAAAGTTTAGCATCTTCCCCATTAAATCCTTACTCATCTTTTAAAAATTTATCTTAGGGCTGCATTAGATCATTTTTGATAGTGTTATAAATATTATTAAAATGTTATTGTGTAGATTTCTACTATTTAGAAAGGGAAATACCCGCAGGTTAGAGAAGAAGGGTTTTCTCAAAAACCCTGGAAGTCATTTTAGTCCTCTTGTCCATCTCCCCTTTACCCTCTTCTTTGATATAGAACACAAAGTTGGGTTTACTTGCATGATGCCTGTCACACTGGTTAGGAGTCACAGAAGAGGTGTACCCATTCAGTTCATCAGTCCACACCCAGACCCAGGAGCAAATGATAAAACGTAAATATAAATAAATAAATGTATCTATGTCATCCAACTGAAGTTGGAAATTCCTTGACAACTTTGTCTTAATGCTCTGTGATATTTTAAAATTTACCTTGAGAAACCATGGTAAATAGAAATAAACAAAGAAGCATGAATTTATGTTCATTTAGGCAGCATGGGTTTGACCCAGAGCCCCAGAGAATTAGACAATCTCTCAACCATTGGGACCTCATGCAAGTCAAAAACTATTGTATAGATGAGCAAACCACCAACAGTCCATCAACACCTACAGAACAGGAGAAAATCCTCACCAATTATACATGTGGCAGAGGGTTAATGTTAGAATTTACAATGAACTCAAAAATAATAAAAAATCAAGTAACTCACTAAAAAATCTGGACAATGAACACAATTCTCAAAGGAAGAAATACAGTGGCCAATAAACACTTGAAGAGTTGTTCAGCAACTTTATCAATTATAGAAATGCAAACTAAAATGATTTTTAATTTCAATCTCTCTCCAGTCAGAATGGCAATAATCCAAACAAAATCAGGGCTGGCAAGAAAGCTTAGTGGTTAAGGCACTTGCCTGAGAAGCCTAAGGGCCAGGTTTGATTCCAGCATCCATGTAAGCCAAATGCACAAAGTGATGCATACACCTGGAGTTCATTTGCAGTGGCTGGAGTACCTATTCTCTCTCTCTCTCATAAATAAATAAGTAAAATATTTAAAAAATCAAATGACAGCAAATACTGGCAGAGGTATGGAGAAAGAGGAACCCTCATCCACTGCTCAAACTTGTACAGACAGTATGGAAATCAGTATGGAGACTATTGAAAATGCTGAAAATAGATCTCAACCTTCTAACCCAGCAATATCACTCCAGGGCACATTTCTCTTTACTACAGAGATACTCGCTCAACCATGTTCGTTGCTGCTCTATTCACAATAGCTAAGAATTGGATTCAGCCCAGATGCTCATCAACTGATGAATGGTTAAGGAAGATATGGCACATATACACAATGGAGTCTACTCAGCGGTAAGGAAAATGAAATAATGAGACATAACAAAGGAAGTGACAGTCTAAACAAGAGCGTTGCTCTCACTCCTAGTCTGAAAACCAGCTCCAGGGATATGATGACAGACAGTGAGGACACTCAGAACTATTCAGAGCAGAAATTCAGAGATTGCAGGGAGCTTAGCATTAAAGAAGTCTTATAACACACTGCCAAGAATCAGGGAACATTGTGGAAGAGGGAACAAAAAAGATAGGTAGAGACACAGAATGGGAAGGAGTAACCTATGGCATTGTTCCACATCTCTAGAGACTGATGCATTCATGACCCCACCAAGGAGGGCCCTCAGTGAACTGGGTACAAGGAAGAAGGGTGTAAGACTGTAACCTGATGGGAATATGATCAGCACCTGATGGGATCATGCAATAAAGTTGATAATAAATGAAAAGTAGTGGAAGGACTAGGTGGAGGGAGGAAGGGGACAGAGAAAGGATAAAGGGGGCAGGCCAAACATAGAGGGAGGTGAAGCAACTACTATCAAAATACATTTTTTACATACATAAAATGTAAACTAAAAAATAGAAGAATGGGCTGGAGAGATTTCTCAGTGGTTAAGCCACTTGCCTGCAAAGTCTGAGGACCTGGATTCAATTTCCCAGCCCACGTAAAGCCAGATGCACACATGTGTCTGGAGTGAATTCACTGCTAGGTATCCATTAAATTAAGGGTGCATTGCACCAACATGCTTCTTTTAGAACCTTGGTTACAGAAAAGTGCTTACAAAAATCAAGTAAATTTCTTACGATATAGACACAGAGATGTTTGTGTGCACCAGGACAAAAAAACAAAACAAACAAAAAAAAAACCCAAAAAAACATATCATTTCATCACTCAAAGTACATTGACAATGATTGCTCCAGAGCTAGGAAACAAGAGATTTATACAGATTCCAAAGAACTGATATTGTACATAGCACATTCTCTGCTCTTAGGCAATAAATTTAGAATCTATCAGTAAAAGGATATATGGAAAATAATTTTCACATGATTGGAAGTGAAGCTATAGTTCTTGGTAATTATGAAATATGTATACTGAATGAAGCATACTGAATGAAGCCTGGTGCCCGGCTGGTACTCAGCATTTGTTACCCAGGCAAGCAAGAGTGCAAAGAGTTGATGCACAACCTCCCAGATGCAGCACACACAGCCACTTCTTGGAGGATGATTTTAATACTAACCCACATCAGAAACCGAGAAGGAAACATCTGCAAACTTCAGTGAGTTGTATTTTCTCTTTGCCATCCACAGATTCCATTACGCCTCATCAGTACTAATTCCAAGGGTTCAAATCAAGTGACATCCCCAAAATGGATATATTTTAAATTTTGAGGAAACTAACCCCTAGTGAGAATAGGAGCACGTGGGACTCATGTGTCATTCATGCCAGAAACCACCAGAGGGAAGATGGCACAGCGGGTAGCTTACATGGGCATTCCAGACAGTTGTTTCCAGGCACGGTTGCATGGCTGAGAGGATGAGCGCAACGTTTCTCATTGCAGTCTTGTTGACAGTGGTAATGATGACCACAGTTTAAATGTCCACTGATGACCAAATTAATATGCAATGCAGATGAGCCCACGGTGTAGAGAACGATTGAGCCAACCTGGGAGTGCATTGCATTGGTGTTTCACACGACGCTGGACCAAGAAGAGAGCGGTGGAATGAGGGCACAGTGTGGGCACAGGGTACGTGTTGTGACCAGCTGTGAGGTCACACACTGCTGAGAGATTAAACAGGAACACAAGGGAGTCAAGTTAGCCATTGCTGGGAAGACAGGGAAGGGGTTGTGGTAGGGACCTAAAAGGGAGTTTCAATTGCCTTTCCAATGTTCGTGTTTCAAACTGGATTTTGTAGGACAGCAGG
Source organism: Jaculus jaculus (assembly GCF_020740685.1). Taxonomy (NCBI): domain Eukaryota; kingdom Metazoa; phylum Chordata; class Mammalia; order Rodentia; family Dipodidae; genus Jaculus; species Jaculus jaculus. Next base: position 3,125,226 of record NC_059102.1, on the reverse strand, counting down.
AAGTCAGACACATGCACATGTGTACACATGCGCCATGAGGGGCTTTACTCAAGAGATGTCCCCTGTGTTCACAGTGAGGCCCATGGAAGGACTGGCCCAGCAGGAACTCGACCACCTTGTAGAACTACAGCCTGTCCTGAGTGTCGCGACATTGCCCTTCCTTCCCTTTGTTATCTGCTGTTGGCATGGACCAGCAAGGAGGCACAATCCAGGTGTGGCAGTTTGCTTCAGGTAAGGTGGTCCAGGAAGGAGCTGACAGTCTAGCACAGCCTCTGGTAGTTGTGCCAGTGTGAGAGGGCCTGTCCTTGTCATATCAAGCTGCCGTAACCAGTCCCCCGGTTGTGGTACTTAGAAGCAACAGAAATTGCACCTCATATTTCTGGAGACAGGAAGCCCAAAGGTAAGATTCGGAGTTTGGTGAAGGCCCAGCTCTTTGCTGATAGATAGTGCCTTGTTCTTTTCATGTCCTGGGGGAAGAAGCAGGGATGGGTACCCTGTCTGTGAACATGAAAGATAGGCATGGGATCTCCATCTTAGTGATGCAGGCACCCTAATGATGCAGGCACCTCCCTAAGGAGGCTTGGATTCCACCACAGGTATTCCCATTCGGTCCAATTCAGGGAACGGGTTAAAGATTCCTGAGGGAGGCTAAGGGAGGATTGGTTTTTATTTACTACTAGTTCATTTTATTTTATTAAATAATGAAGCAATTAGGACAAGTAGTGAGCAGTTTAAGCTCTGGATGACAGCTCGTAGATGTTGTCATATTATTTCCCATTAACACTTTCACATTTCTGAAAGATGTGCAAATATTTACATAAATAAGGAACACATGATCCTGAGTGCTGTGTTGGTGATGTTTGGAGGGGACATTTCTGGGTTCCTGTGAAGCTGAGGGGTCTGGTGGTGGAGGACTGGCTGTGGTGATAGGAGGGGACATTTCTTGGCCCCTGGGAAACTGAGAGGTCTGGCAGAGCTCTGACTGCCCAGCCTGCTCTGGAGGAGACTCTGAGTCTTCATCACGGGACAGTGAGTGACACTTGTTTCTGCTCACCAGGGGCTCAGACTGAAAACCACCATAAGGAGAGCCCAGGTGGGTTGTCTTGATAGAATCCTTTCCCCATGAAGAGGCTGGGAAATGCCTCTGTTGACTTTGACCTCAGGTTTCCCTGTTACCTCGGGGACTCTCATTGTCTTCATGGTCTGTCCAGAGGTAAGTATGCTGCTGGCTTCTCCCAAGACACTGTTGAAAGAAGAGGGTTGGGGAGTCAGCCCTAGTGAAGAGACTGGCCCATCATGTTCTGCAGGTGAGCGCTTGCAGCTTGAAGCCCTGTTGTCTGAGCCTTCCAGCTGGATGAAGACTGCTGTAAGGAGACCCCACACTGCTCCTAATGGCCCCTTTTCTTGGATTCTTCCAAGCCAGAGCCCACCTTTCGCAGGTCTTTCATAAATATCCACACACTCATCTCTTGATTCTCTGTTTAGTTTCATTCATTTTAATAAACCTAGCTCAAGATCCAAAAGTTGGAAGATTCAAAGACCTCTCCAGTGACCAACTGGAGATCAACTTGCCTCCCTTTGACCCATCCTCTTTCTAATCCTCTCTCTCTCCTACTTTCTTTATCTTTAATCCCCCTCTCCCTCCAACCTTTCCTTACTTTCATTTCTCCAGTTCCTCTATCCCTCCCTCCAAACTTCTTTCTCTCTAACCTCTCCCTCTCTCTAACTACACTCTCCTAGCTGATTTTATCTCATAAACCTCCTTAAGAGTGGTGAATACCACACACAGATATAACACTTATCCCTTAGGAAGAAAGAGCTGGGGACATATTTGCACAAGTGAATGGCATGGGCATGAGAAAATCCTGGGGAAGAAAATGGTGTTAATATCCACTTATGATTTATGTGAGGAGTAAGGGAAGGAAGCCTGACCCATTAGCCTGTGGTCTTCCAAGGCAGACATGACTCCAGTTCAGTGACAACTGTACTGTATCCCACTGATCTGAGACATGACATTACTAGTAATCTTCCTTTTTACTTTCTTCTACTTTTACTACGAATGCACTGGGGGGGGGGGAATGAACATGCCATGGGTGTGTGTGGAGGCTAGAGGACCACTCTTGGGTCCTTCTCGTCCCCTTCCATCTTCTGGAGGCAGTCTCTGGCAGCTTCTGCTTGCAGACTTCTGGGTTGGTCTGGCTCCTCCCAACATTGCACAGGCATATCAGGATTTTAGCTGTGTGTACCACCTTGTGTCCAGTGGGCACTGGGAGAATTGAACTCGGGTTGCTTACAGGCTTGATGGCAAGTGTCCTAGGCACTGAGCCACCTCCTCAGCACAGCCAGTGGTTTTTTAACAGCATCCTTCATCTAAGCTTTCCACTCATCTTTTTCTCTCACCACATGTGAAGTCACACATGTGGGGAAGTCTACTTATGGGTTATAGTTTGAGCTCCTAGACTCTCCTAGATGCTCCTGAGCTAGTGGGGCCTGTGGGTTCATCAGGGAGGCTTGGGTCGCCAATTGCAATGTAAACAATTAAATCATATAAGAGCATATAGCCTCATCAGAACAAACTGAAGAGGTCCAGCCTTATGAATGAGGTGATTACGTGAGTGGTGGGAAGGAAATCATGCTTCATATTCATATTTACTACAGTTGTGATTTAAATAATCATATGGGGCTATATCTCCCTCCTTTGCTGCACTGTAAACTTTCGAATATTGGGACCCAAGTTCATGTTGCTTGACAGGCCATTCCATAGCTCATTTTAATGACAAAATTTGAGGCATATTAAAAGTAATAATGACTACATTCAATGAAATAGACAGGAGGGTGGTAGATAATGAGAGAAAACAGTAATTACTGGAAAATTGTCAAGAAAATTTACTGGGTATATTATCTCTCTTAGAAAGCCTTAAACATGTGAAGTGATTCTGGAGATAGGCTGAGTGGGTTGTAATCATGTGTGTGACAGATTGAGAGAGAGGAAGAGAGGGAGAGCGAGACTGTGTGCTCTTCAATATGTGAAATCAGAATCCCCAACCATCCTTTTGTCATAAGACGTAACAACATGTCTCCTTGGACTGTGGGGCACAGAAAGCTAATTTTTCTCCAAAAGGACACAGACAATAGTACTGAGATCAAATTCCTAAGAAAATATTACTAGAGTGGAGGGTGATTATCCACTCCCATGGATAGAGCTTAAAGGAAGTTTCCACAGGCTGAAAGAAATTGACCTCAGTTGAAGGGATTCAGTTATGACCATTGGGGACCCCATCTTGGAACAGGACTGTCACAAGAACCTCTGGGTAATAGATATTCACCTTTTGTTTATGGTTAAGTGGGAGAAAAAGTGGAGGAGGAGCACAATGACCTAACATGAACTCTTTGTTTGAGGTTTAATTTATTCTTTAAAAAAAAAAAAAAATATATATATATATATATATATATATATATATATATATATATATATATATATATTTACTTATGAGAGAGACAGAAAGAGAAAGAAAATGGGTGCATCAGAGCCTCCAATTACTGCAAATGAACTCTAGACACATGTGCATCTGGCTAATGTAGGTTCTGGGGAAATCAAACCTGAGTCCTTGGCACCACAGGCACGTGCCTTAATTACAAAGCCATTGTTTCAGCCTGAAGTTTGATTTCTTAGTCACACCCTGGTCCATCTTGTTAAGAAAGGATGATGGGAGGAATTCTGGAAAGTGTTGTGAGGAATAAAACTGAGATTTACTCAGATAACCAAATGTGTAGAACAGCTTCATGCAGGCCCGTTCCTTAAACTATTTCAGAGAAACTGGGCCCAGGTTTTCTCAGAAGAGGAAGAAGGAAGAGGAGACACTGCAGAAGAAGGTCAGGTCTCTGGCAAGAGGGTATACCCTGTGGAAACGCCTGAATGGAAGGAGAAACAGGCTGAGATGAGCAGAAGAGGCTGAGGTTCAGAGGACTTAATGGTCATGTTAGTCCCTGGACTGGTATTCCACCTAGGAGGAACACACTGGCACACTGGAGAACTCAGACATGACCTCAGAGTAGGGTGGGTTTCAATCAGATCGGAGATGCCCTTCAGGAACAACGAGTGCCTGAGGGCTCTGAGGTGTGCTGGGCTGACTACAGAGCTGGATGTTAGCGGTGTGTTCTGCAGCCTGAGGGGTGTGAGGTGTGCTGGGCTGACTACAGAGCTGGACGTTAGCGGTGTGTTCTGCAGCCTGAGGGATCTGAGGTGTGGTGGGCTGACTACACAGCTGGACGTTAGTGGTGTGTTCTGCAGCCTGAGGGGTCTGAGGTGTGCTGGGCTGACTACAGAGCTGGAGGTTAGAGGTGTGTTCTGAAGCCTGAGGGGTCTGAGGTGTGCCGGGCTGACAACAGAGCTGGAGGTTAGAGGTGTGTTCTGCAGCCTGAGGGGTCTGAGGTGTGCTGGGCTGACTACAGAGCTGGAGGCTAGAGGTGTGTTCTGTAGCCTGAGGGGTCTGAGGTGTGCTGGTCTGACTACAGAGCTGGAATTTAGAGGTGTGTTCTGCAGCCTAGGGGTCTGAGGTGTGCTGGGCTGACTACAGAGCTGGAGGTTAGAGGTGTGTTCTGCAGCCTGAGGGGCCTGAGGTGTGCCGGTCCGACTACAGAGCTGGAGGTTAGAGGAGTGTTCTGCAGCCTGAGGGGTCTGTGGTATGCCCGGCTGACTACAGAGCTGGAGGTTAGAGGAGTGTTCTGCAGCCTAGAGGTCTGAGGTGTGCTGGGCTGACAACAGAGCTAGAGGTTAGAGGTGTGTTCTGCAGCCTAGGGGTCTGAGGTGTGCCGGGCTGACAACAGAGCTGGAGGTTAGAGGTGTGTTCTGCAGCCTGAGGGGTCTGAGGTGTGCTGGGCTGACAACAGAGCTAGAGGTTAGAGGTGTGTTCTGCAGCCTGAGGGGTCTGAGGTGTGCCGGGCTGACTACAGAGCTGGAGGTTAGAGGTGTGTTCTGCAGCCTGAGGGGTCTGAGGTGTGCCAGGCTGACTACAGAGCTGGAGGTTAGAGGAGTGTTCTGCAGCCTGAGGGGTCTGTGGTGTGCTGGGCTGACAATTGAGCTGGAGGTTAGAGGTGTGTTCTGCAGCCTGAGGGATCTGAGGTGTGCCGGGCTGACAACAGGGCTGGAGGTGAGAGGTGTGTTCTGCAGCCTAGGGGTCTGAGGTGTGCCAGGCTGACAACAGAGCTGGAGGTTAGAGGTGTGTTCTGCAGCCTGAGGGATCTGAGGTGTGCTGGGCTGACAACAGGGCTGGAGGTTAGAGGTGTGTTCTGCAGCCTGAGGGGTCTGAGGTGTGCTGGGCTGACAACAGAGCTGTTGGTTAGAGGTGTGTTCTGCAGCCTGAGGGGTCTGAGGTGTGCTGGGCTGACAACAGAGCTGGAGGTTAGAGGAGTGTTCTGCAGCCTGAGGGGTCTGAGGTGTGCTGGGCTGACAACAGAGCTGGACGTTAGTGGTGTGTTCTGCAGCCTGAGGGGTCTGTGGTGTGCCAGGCTGACTACAGAGCTGGACGTTAGTGGTGTGTTCTGCAGCCTGAGGGGTCTGAGGTGTGCCGGGCTGACAACAGAGCTGTTGGTTAGAGGTGTGTTCTGCAGCCTGAGGGGCCTGAGGTGTGCTGGGCTGACAATAGAGCTGGAGGTTAGAGGTGTGTTCTGCAGCCTAGGGGTCTGAGGTGTGCCGGGCTGACAACAGAGCTGGAGGTTAGAGGTGTGTTCTGCAGCCTAGGGGTCTGAGGTGTGCCGGGCTGACAACAGGGCTGGAGGTTAGAGGAGTGTTCTGCAGCCTGAGGGGTCTGAGGTGTGCCGGGCTGACTACAGAGCTGGACGTTAGAGGTGTGTTCTGCAGCCTGAGGGATCTGAGGTGTGCTGGGCTGACAACAGGGCTGGAGGTTAGAGGTGTGTTCTGCAGCCTGAGGGTTCTGAGGTGTGCTGGGCTGACAACAGAGCTGTTGGTTAGAGGTGTGTTCTGCAGCCTGAGGGGTCTGAGGTGTGCTGGGCTGACAACAGAGCTGGAGGTTAGAGGAGTGTTCTGCAGCCTGAGGGGTCTGAGGTGTGCTGGGCTGACAACAGAGCTGGACGTTAGTGGTGTGTTCTGCAGCCTGAGGGGTCTGTGGTGTGCCAGGCTGACTACAGAGCTGGACGTTAGTGGTGTGTTCTGCAGCCTGAGGGGTCTGAGGTGTGCTGGGCTGACTACAGAGCTGGACGTTAGAGGTGTGTTCTGCAGCCTGAGGGATCTGAGGTGTGCTGGGCTGACTACAGAGCTGGAGGTTAGAGGTGTGTTCTGCAGCCTAGGAGTCTGAGGTGTGCTGGGCTGACTACAGAGCTGGAGGTTAGAGGTGTGTTCTGTAGCCTGAGGGGTATGAGGTGTGCTGGGCTGACTACAGAGCTGGAGGTTAGAGGTGTGTTCTGTAGCCTGAGGGGTCTGAGGTGTGCCGGACTGACTACAGAGCTGGAGGTTAGAGGTGTGTTCTGCAGCCTAGGAGTCTGAGGTGTGCTGGGCTGACTACAGAGCTGGAGGTTAGAGGTGTGTTCTGTAGCCTGAGGGGTATGAGGTGTGCTGGGCTGACTACAGAGCTGGAGGTTAGAGGTGTGTTCTGTAGCCTGAGGGGTCTGAGGTGTGCTGGGCTGACTACAGAGCTGGAGAGTAGAGGTATGTTCTGGATGGAGGTCGGAGGCTCAGCTCATAGCCTTCAGAAACAAAGTGTGACCAGGGATACAAAGGATGTGCACAGCGTGATGCTAGCATTAAGAATTGCTGGGTAGAGAACCCTCTCTGTGGGAACTGCCTGCCTGGTGTTCTAGTAATAGCAGTTGGTTGTCATACTTGCTGGGATGGGCTTTTTGTGATGCAGTTATGTCATGGATGCTTCTGTAGGTCACTCTGTTTGTAGGTATCTTTGTGATGCTGGGACAAAGCACTTGACCAAAAGCAGCTGATGGGAAAAAAGGGTTTATTTTGGCTTACAGTCTCAAGGGAAAGCTTAATGATGGCAGGGAAATGCTTGGCATGAGCAAAGGCTGGACATCACCCCTGTTAAACATGTGGGCAACAGCAGCAAGAGGATGAGGTGAACAAAAGGGAGCTGGCCATAACACCCTTTAAGCCTCAACAATACACCTCCTGCAGCAAGGCTCCACCTCCAAAGCTGCAACCAGATGGAGACCAAGCATTCAAAACAAATGCGTTTATGTGGAACATCTGATTCAAAGCACCACATGCTCCCATTGGTTCACTAAGCTGGACTTGAATGAAATTGTTTGATCTGTGGTTAGTGCTTTTTGTGGAGTGAATTGATATATGCATGTATCCCCAGATAAAGTCACAACAAAGATTCATGGCTGTCCAGGGGACCACAGTCACTTTCTCACCGAGGGTGAGGGAGAGCCCTGCAGACCCACACACTGCTTTCCTCTTTGACCTGCCCTGTGCTTCAGCACCCCATGCCCTGCTCCAGCTCCCCCCTTAGTGGAGTTGTCTTCCTCAGAGCAGTCTCCCTTAGGTTCTTATGGCCAGTGGTGGGGGGACCTCTGTGATGCCAGGCAGTTATCGAAACCCCTATCTGACCTCTGCTCACACTTCTGCATGGCACTGTTACGCCCATCTCTGGATGATTAGCCAGCTGTCCCTAGTGACTTCCCTGCCTGGAAGCCCTGTGGGTTACAAATGCAGGCCAGAGACTTCTATTTTTATTTCGAGAGTGAGAGAGAGAGAGAGAGAGAAAGACACAGTGAGAGAGTGAGCGAGAGGGAGAGAGAGAGAGAGAGAGGTAGAGAGAGAGAAGGAGAGAGGGAGAGAGGGAGAGAAAGGGAGAGAGAATGGTCATGTCAGGGCCTCCAGCTGTTGCAAATGAACTGCAGATGCAAGTGTCACCTTGTGCATCTGGATTTCGTGGGTCCTGGGGAATTGAATCATGGTCCCTTTGGCTTTGCATGCAAGCACCTTAACCGCTAAGCCATTTCTCAGTCCCAGAGAATTTTAGTCAAAGCTGATTGTTTCTGGCATGAGAAGTTTACCAGGGAGAACACGGTAAGAAAAGCACATTTTGATAGCAACAACACTGTCCTGGCCTTCAGGGCAGAGAGGGACACATTGCCTCAGGCAGAGAGTTCAGTCACAGCAGTGACGTGCACATGAAGACTTCCAATCTCCAATTGGTCCCCATGCCTTCTAGTGGAGCATCCATGGTGACAGTGCCCTTATGAGTTAGGTTTTCAGGGACAAAATTATGCCAGGGCCTCTGCAACAAGTTCTGCCTTCTCAGAACTGGTCCCCACATCATTGAATGTGAGGTTATGGGAGCTGAGTAGAGTTCACCTTGTGTCCAGAGTAACTTGTGCTGAGCCCGTTGCTCTAGAAACCCAGGACAGGTGGCAGCCCCAGCAAGTAGCCTTGGCTGTGCCAGGCTATGCCAGGGCCTTTGGAGCAAGGGATGGGCATCCAGTAGAGGAAGGGCATTCTGGTTTTCTCAAAAAGACCTCGGCAGCTGGATGGCTTGTTGGCTTTAGGGCCTGTGTGCCATGTCATTTCTTTGTGGTTCATCCATTATGCCTCATTGGCTCAGCCTGGCTGGGGAGTAGCTCAGGAGCTCCAGGGCCAGTAAGGACACTGTGGTGTCCGTGAGGGAAGCTCTGGGTGAGTCAGGCTGAGCCCTGCTTGTGCAAGTCACCAGCACCTTCAAATGCTGCTTCTCCACTTCACTCACTTCCACACATCCCGATGTCACTGCAGTGCTTCCTGCTCTCGCTGTCGGCGCCCCTTTCCTTTCCACACTCAGCCCCGGTTGTCAGCACAAGGGAGCGAGTTCTACTCATCACGTGATGTCAGCCTGTGTGGGCTGCAGGCGCCTGGGCATGCTCTGGGCAGCTTATCAGCTGTGATCCTGTCACCTCTGCAGTTTCAGGGCCTTCATTTGTGACTTTATCATTTTATTTGTTTATTTTTGTGGAGATTTGTCTTCTGAGGGCTGTGAAGAAAGTTGGGACACCCAATTTTTTAATTGGCTGTTTCTTTTCCATGTTGGTATTCACACGCACGACGGTGGGGAAGCGGGATTCCTGGCAGAAGGAGCACAGAGCCAGAGGGGCTAACTTGTCACTGGGGCCTGGCTGCCCTCCCAGGACTGTCATGTGATCTTGCAGAGACTGCTCACCTGTAAAACACTGGACAAATGTACCTCCAAGATGTGTGAACTGATAAGGACCATGTGAACTCAGCTTTTAGTCCATGCTAACCCTATGCCATTTTCCATTTTGAGAAAACAACAAAAACTAACCCTATTGCTATGGGAGGCCTTGATCACCTATAATTTCAATTCGTTTTGAATCCTGAGGAAGATGTAAAACCACAGCTTGCCTGTCAACTGTGCCCACCAGGATCCCTTTAAAATTCAACACAATGTGGACGATGTGGCTGCCAGCTAAACTTTTTGCACACTTTGCTAGGACTTACAATGATTTATGGAGGAGAAGACAAGGTCCTCCAGAGAGAAGACCCAGCTGGCAGGTGACACCTGTCATCAGCTGGCTGGTCTTTATGGGTGTCAGCCTGTGGAGGGAAGTGCGGTCCGGCTGCTCATGCCTGGACAGCCTGCAGCATGTTCTGATGCTGCTCAGACCTGCTGGAGCAAAGGTGGCTGCAGAGAACAGCACACTGCCATGGCAGCTGAAAGCAGATTTCTCTAAAAGAGGAAGTAAGTCTTTCTGTGGAAAAAAACCCTTAAAAGATAAGGAAAATGTAAGGAAATCAGAAAGATTGGAAAATAATGCAAGCCTTCAGAGGTGAAAATGTCAATATCTGGATGTTTTTCTTTCTTTCTGTGCTCACATTTTAAATAAATTTTGTTTTTTTCAATCAAACATAAAACCTCACCACACGTCACTACCATGCAGGAGCAGGCTTGTGGCTGAGGGTGACTGTCAGGAGTGTCAGGCTGATTCCCCACACTACTAGAGCTCTGCAGTGCTCTCCTTCTGGTTTGCACAGGGCACACTCGGAATAGAATGAATGTTTCGTGCATATGCTTCCATCTGCCTCCGGGGCCCTTGGGAAGGGAGGCATCTAGATAGGAGGTATGTGCTCTGGGCTCCACAGTCTGAGCTGAAATCCTAACTCCCAGCTTAGAGCTGTTGTGACGGTTGTCATTATTCCTGTCTCATTTTCCTGAGCAGCAGGACAGATATCTAAGGTGGTGGCACCTCTTCTCGGCACAGGTCACTGGGCACATTCAGTGCATCGCTGTGTTACAGTCAGAGTGGATGACTATCTTACTGACTCGTCCATATGACTGTTGCTTAGGGTTCAGGCTGGAGCTCTTTCAGGGGCCTCTAAAGGCTTTCCATCTCTGTTACTCCTGCCGATCCCACAGTTGCACTTGGGGTTTTCTTTTCTAAAACAAAGCCCAAACAAACTTTGCTAAATTAACGTGTGGACATGCATTTCTGTTTCCCTAGAATTTCTGCTTGTCTACAGCTCAGATCCCTGATCACAGCCCAGATCAAGGTCAAAGCAACACTATCTACTCAGAAAGGTGACCCCTGTGAATGTGAGGATACTTGCAAGACATGAGGTGGGTCTTGACCAGAAGGAGACCCCTTTATCTAAGATCCTTTTATTCTGGGATGTCTGGTGGCCTCAGCTTTTTCTGGAAGCAGAGCCACACATGCTTCTGTTCTATTGCAGTTACTGGCACAAAACACACAAGCAGGAGCAGCTTATGGAAGGGGAGAGTTTGGGCTTATGGTTCAAGGGGAAGTTTCCTCGTGATGCTCTATGGCTGGAGCAGGAAGCTGGCTCACATCGTCACATATCAGCAGGAAGGGAGCATATAGAGTGAACTCTGCTCTAAACACTCAGGGGCTGGACTGAGAAACCTCAGAGCCCATCTTAGTCACACCCCTCCTCCAGCAAGGCTCTACGTCCCCCAAAGTTCCACTTTCCCCTATTGCCACCATCTGGGCATCAAGTATTAAACACACAGGAGCCTATGGAGGAAATTTAATTCAAACTAGCACATCCGCCTGTTACTGGCTTAGCAAGTGCCTCCTTTTCTTACACCAGCCACACAACCCACAGGCACTGGGCGGAGCTGAGTTTCTTTCCTCTGTGTCTCCCTTGTGACACTGCTCCTGGCTCTCAGCCTTACTGAATTGAGAGGTGACTAGAAAAGCACAGCCCCACTCCATGTGTCTGTGAGATGACTAGGTCACAAGGGCTTTGACCTGACTATGGAAGAATCCTTTCATGGACTCTAAGTCGGAATGGACTTCTGGGAAGTGGGGGAGTGGTGTGAGGTGCAGCCTCGTTGGAGGACGCAGGTCAGCGGGGCCATGCACATGGTGGATGTCTGACTTGGGCTCCTTGCTCTTGCGCTTCTCTGCCCTCTACCACACCCTGCCTCTGCTCTATGATGTTTCAGCCTTTCCATGGGCCTGAAAGAAATGAGCAGGCCAACCCATTAGCCAAAGCCTCTGAAACAGAGTCAAAATAAACCCTTTCTCCTTTTAACCATCCTTCAAGGCTCACTCTGGAAAGACCCCTTGCTCTGGCCCCATCTATGGAGCAGCTCCCAGAGCTCCTTCCTCCTTGCACCTAGGGCGGTGTGGTGGTTTGACTCAGGTGTCCCCCATAAACTTAGGTGTTCCGAATGCTAGGTTCCCAGCTGATGGATATTTGGGAATTAATGCCTCCTGGAGGGAGTGTATTGTTGGGGTGGGCTTATGGGCTTTATAGCCAGTTTCCCCATGCCAGTGTTTGGCACACCATCCTGTTCCTGTGGTCCACCTTATGTTGGCCAGGGGGTGATGTCCACCCTCTGCTCATGCCATCGTATTCCCCTGCCATCATGGAGCTTCCCCTCGAGCCTGTAAGCCAAAATAAACCTCTTTTTCCCAGAAGCTACTCTTGGTTGGGTGATTTCTACCAGCAATGTGAACCGGACTGCAACAGTAAAGTGGTACCGAGGAGTGGGATTGCTGCTAGACACCCGACTGTGTGGCTTTGGCCTTTTGGAGCTGATTTTCAAGAGGAATGTGGGAGGAGTTGAAACTTTGGCCTAAGAGATGCCTTGCAGTGCTGTAAGTACAGCTTGATGGACTAATCTGGTCTGAGCAATAAGAACCATGGACTGTGAGGTTTGGCTTATGAGGGTGAGAAAGAGCTTTGCTTGGACTGGGCTAGCAGTTTGTGTGAGAAGCTTGCTCTTATGCCCATGTCCTGAGAAGTTGTGCAGGGTTGCTTTGTGTAGAAATGAACTGGTGTGTGCAGAGGGATATGGCACAGAAAGAAAAATCTTTGGGTGAACTGTTGCCCGTTCAGCTGCAACTGAGAGATTACAACCTTTGAGACTGGGCTAGCTGACCTGCGCTGGGGCAACAAGAAGAATGTAGACTCTTTTGAAGGGGCCTGAGTGCTCAAAGAGTGTCCTGTTCTTCAAAGTTTGCTTTATTCTCCCCTGGATTAACAAATTGGCACCCTACCTGGTATCATGGAGTATAAGAAATGCTGGAAAGAGGGTCATTGAGTTTGCAACACGGTCTTGTGTTTTGGAAATGGCCATGGGCAGTGTGAAGCAGGTTTGCTGGTTGCCTGCATAGAGACCCCATGGGGCCATGAGGATGAACAGTGGCTTGCAGTGGAGACCCAGTGGAGATGCCGGGACCATGAGATGGCTGCCGAGGAGCTGCCGGCCCGATGAAGTTTCCCAGGACTGTGAGTATCCTAGCTGGAGGGGCAGAATTGGAATGCCAGAGACTTGTTGCTGGTTAGAATTATCAGACTTGAAGATTTGCCACTGGCTAGAGTTGCTGGACTTGAAGCTACAGTTTGATGTTTGCCCTGGTTGTTTTAAATCTTGTATTGGTTGAATGTTTCTTTGCTATTTCTAGTGCCATCTTTTGCAGTGTGAATATTTATTTTGTGCCATTATGGGTTTTTTGAGGTTATATTTTGGTATTATGGCTCAGTGAAAAGATCTTGAACTATGGGGATGTATGAACATCATTGGGATTGATAAAAAACTATGGGAACTTTTAAAGTCAGACTGAATGCATCATATTTTATATCATGTATGGATATCAGTTTATGGGGGCCAGGGGTGGAATGTGGTGGTTTGATTCAGGTGTCCCCCATAAACTTAGGTGTTCTGAATGCTAGGTTCTCAGCTGATGGATATTTGGGAATTAATGCCTCCTGGAGGGAGTATATTGTTGGGGGCGGGCTTATGGGCTTTATAGCCAGTTTCCCCATGCCAGTGTTTGGCACACCCTCCTGTTCCTGTGGTCCACCTTATGTTGGCCAGGGGGTGATGTCCACCCTCTGCTCATGCCATCGTTTTTCTCTGCCATCATGGAGCTTCCCCTCGAGCCTGTAAGCCAAAATAAACCTCTTTTTCCCAGAAGCTACTCTTGGTTGGGTGATTTCTACCAGCAATGTGAACCGGACTGCAACAGGCGGCCATCACTCCTGTCTGTGCTCAGAGCTGTTCTTGTCCAGTTTCTCCTGCTGCTGTCCTCATCCCGCACACAGCCCGCTGTTACACCAGCAGTCATTGCAGGACACTCATCTGGGTCCTGGTTCATTTGGGAACCAATGACTTTGAGCTCTTGTATTTTGCAATGTATATTAGAAGTGTGCAGAGAGGAGATTTTTATTTAATATGATTTAGTTTCTGTTCTGTGTATTTCTGCTTTTAGAGCAAGTCTGTGGCTGCAGGGGTCACGTGGGACCCTGCCTGCACTTGTATGCTTGAATTCGGTGTGAGGTAATGACTGGCGCGGTGGGAAGCCTGGTGTTGGGTGTGCACCAGCTATGCTTCATTAGGTGGGCCCTAGGAGTTGAACTTGGCACCTTGGGTTTAGATGGAGATTATACAGATTTTGACACAATAGGCTGTCACGGATACGTGGTGTTAGTATCATTTCTTAGAAGTCACCAACCACAAGAAGATAGCAAAGGTGTTTTCCAAAGTTTTCTTCTCAAAGTTTTCAAAGTTTTCTTCTCATTCTGTTCAGTCTATGAGACATTTCAAGATGGTTTTGGGGCTGGAGAGATGGCTTAGCAGTTAAGCACTTGCCTGTGAAGCCTAATGATCCTGGTTTGAGGCTCAACTCCCCAGGACCCACGTTAGCCAGATGTACAAGGGGGCTCACACATCTGGAATTCTCTCTCCTTATCTCTATCTGCCTCTTTCTCTTGTCTGTCACTCTCAAATAAATAAATAAAAATATTTAAAAAAAGAAGTATGTCTTTAAAAAAAAAAGATGGTTTGGGTTGAGAGTTACTTTTTTTCCACATCTACATCTGAGAGTCCCTGGACCACCTGTGGGAAATGTGTTCCTTTCTCCATTGCATTGCGTTGGCACCTTTGTTGGAATCAGTTGGAGATACACACATGTGCATCTCTGGACACTGGGCCTTCTTTGTTGATCTCTGTATCTCTGTCTTTCTGGGAGTGCCACGCTGTGCTCATTACTGTGGCATCACAGTAAGCCTTGAAACTGCAGTGTCAGTGTGAAGGCCTGGGGACAGTTCCCCATAAAGACGGCAATGCCCCTGCACCACCTGCTTTGCTCAGAAGTGCTCCCCGTGTTCACAGCCCTCTCCTGCTCAGGCTGCATTGCTGCCTGTCACACTCCTGCCCATCCTTGTGGCCTTTTTGTTGCTAACTTTGACAATTTGCTCCTTTCAGTCTCAGGCATAGCATTAATTATATTTTTTATTTTTTTGTTCATTATTTACTTATTTATTTGAGAGTAACAGACATAGAGAGAAAGGCAGACAGATACAGACAGAGAGAGAGAGAGAGAGAGAGAGAGAGAAAGAGAGAAAGAGAGAGAGAGAGAGAGAGAGAATGGGTGCACCAGGGCCTCCAGCCACTGCAAACAAACTCCAGATGCGTGCGCCCCCATGTGCATCTGGCTAATGTGGGTCCTGGGGAATTGAACCTTGAACTGGGGTCCTTAGGCTTCACAGGCAAGCGCTTAACCACTGCGCCCTCTCTCCAGCCCTCACTGGCATTATTTTAATCATGTCCTCCCATCACTGTGACACCTGCAAAACCTGTGCCATGGCGTCTTTTATTCCTGATATGTTCAGTTTGTCTCCCTCCTTCTTGTGAAGGTTGTAAAACAACAATTTTCCTTTACTTTGTTTGTTTTCAGCTCATTGATTTTCACTCATCTTTATTCTTTTCCTCTCTATGTTTTTGGGTTTAGTTGTTTTTATTCGTGTCAGGTGGAAAGTTACATTATTAACTTTTAAATGTTTCTTCTCTAATACTGACATTTAGAATTCTGAATTTTCTTCTGCGCCCTATAGCTTTCCTCATGTTTTGAAATATTGCCTTTTTCCTTCATTTAGCTCAAAAGTATTTTAGTCACCTTGTAGTAACTTATTCATGGATTTATTATTTATTCATGAATTATTCAGTACTGAGTTGTTTAATTTGGAGTTATCTGGACTTCTAAGGATGTCTTATGATAGTAGACCTTTCCATAGGATTTTAAACTTTGAAGTTAATGAAGACATTCTTTGCAGCTTTCCTATATTAACTATTTTGATCACCATTTTGCCTACACTGTGCTTGGCACAGAAGTGAGCTGCTTGGCTGAGCTGTAATGCTGTACAATTGTCTAGCAACCGGTGATGCTTGATGGTGTCGCCATTTCTCCATGCCTCTCAGTTTCCATTGTTGTATGCATTGTAGCAGGAAGTGCACGGAAGCCTGTGGTTTGACTGTGAATTAACTTCTTCCCATAGTCTGGAGTATTCATTAAATGTACTTTGAGCACTGCTGTTATACTTGTACATGCCCGATGGCTGGCTCTGTCACATTACACAGTATCTGCATCATTCCTGGGGCTCCATGCCTTCAGGTCAACTTTGTCTCACCTTCACAGTAACCTGACACATGCTTATTTTCTGCCTTGTGCATCTTCCTTCGCCCTTGTGCTTCCAATCTCTTTGTGTTTTTGCACTTGAAGAATATCTTCTAAAAATATCAACTAGTTCCTCACTTTTGTCCTTCATATTGGCAAAATTTGTCTTTTTATGAAAAGTGTATATGTGTATGGTGTGTGGGTAAAAGTACATGCATGTCATGTGTGTATGCATGTATGTGTGTGCATGCACACGTGGGTGTGTGTAGACCAGAGGTCAATGTCAGGTGTATTTCTCAATCACTGTCTCCTTCTTTTATGACATGAGGTTTCGGTTTCTGTCACTGAACCCAGAGCTCACCTATTCAGCTAACCACACTCTCTATTCAGCAAGTCAGAAGACTTCTTCTGGGATTACAGGTGCTCACAACCATGCCTAGCTTTTATATGGGTGCCAGGGGTCTAAATTCAAGTCCTTATGTGTGAGTAGCAAGGATTTTACTGATTTGACCATTTCTTGAACCCCAAACATACCTTTTATAGGAATATTAAATCCATTTACATTTAATATAGTCATTGGCCTGCTTCTGTTTTGTCTGCTATCAAATACTTTTTAAAAAAAAAAAAGTTTTATTTGGGGCTGGAGAGATGGCTTAGCGGTTAAGTGCTTGCCTGTGAAGCTTAAGGACCCTTGTTCAAGGCTTGACTCCCCAGGACCCACGTTAGCCAGACGCATAAAGGGGGCGCATGCGTCTGGAGTTTGTTTGCAGTGGCTGGAGGCCCTGGTGCGCCCATTCTCTCTCTATCTATCTGCCTTTTTTTTCTCTCTCTCTCTCTGTCTGTCACTCTCAAATAAATAAATAAATTTTAAAAATGAGGGGGAGAGAGAGAAAGAGGGAGGGAGAATAGGCATGCCAGGGACCCTAGCCACTGCAATTAAACTCCAGATGCATGCACCACCTTGTGCATCTGGCTTACATGGGCACTAGGAAATTGAATCTGGGTGCTTTGAGTTTGCAGGCAAGTGTCTTAACCACTAAGCCATCTCTCCAGCCCCTCAAATTACTTTTCTGTTTGTTAAATACTATAACCTTGAGATCTTCAAATGTATACTTAATTTACTTCAATATAACTGGAGTTAGTATTGAATTACTTGAAGGATAGGATGCTGACAAGACAAGTTTACCTTTTCTCTAACCACAGTATGATTATTATTGTATACACCTGTTTCTATGACAATTCTACCTGGTGTTGTGAGTTTTAGCTAATGGTAATAAGTCTTTTAGAGGCAATAAGAAGGAAAAGGAAAAGACATTTTTATTTTTCCACACAGTTACCATTCCTGTGGCTCTCTTCCTATGTCTGTCATATTTTCCAGGAGATACTGTTTCCTTTCAGCTGGAGAACTTACCATGACCTGTTCTCCTCTCCCTCCTTTATCACTTCAAATCAGGAGAAGTTTGCTAAATCAGACTTTGTGGTAGGTATTTTTGTCATTATGTGGTAGAATGATATTCCTAAGTCCTCTGGCCTGCAGAGACTGCAGTAAAGTTGGCTGTTCGTTGGGTCAGTATACCCTTCTATGTAAAGGCTGCTGTTCTCTGTCTTAAAACATGCTTTCTCTATTTATTAGGGTGTATCCACCTGTGGTTTGTGCCTAGCTTCTTAGACATCATTGCCCTTTCCACCAATTTTGGGAACTGTTTGTGGCTGTTTCTCACATAAAATTTTCCTGTTCAATTTTATCTCTTTTTCACAGTTTCCAGGAGTGTGCAGTGACTGGTGCTGTCTCATAGGCTTCTGATTTTTCTTGCTTGTGATCATTTATTTCTCCTTACCTAAACAGTATTGGTTCTGCCTTCAGTGTTATGTCACATAGCTATTCAGTCCTTATACTGAATTTTAAAGTGCCCAATGAGGGGCGGAGAGATGGCTTAGTGGTTAAGTGCTTGCCTGTGAAGCCTAAAGGTCCCAGTTTGAGGCTTGATTCCCCAGGACCTATGTTAGCCAGATGTACAAGGGGGCACTTGTGTCTGGAGTTCATTTGCAGTAGCTGGAGGCCCTGGCACACCCATTCTCTCTCTCTCTCTATCTGCCTCTTTTTCTCTCTATCACTCTCAAATAAATAAATAAAAATGGCTTAAAAAATTAAAAAAATAAAATGCCTGATGATTTCACTTCTTAGCTCTAGAAGTTCTATTTAAATGCTTTCAGTTTCCCATTCCTGCTGTTAGTAAGACCATTTGTTCTTGTACTCTCTTATTTTATTTGTGAGACTTGCTTTGAAAGGCTTATTTATTAACTCCAACAGTGGGATCATGTTTAATCCGTTTTTAGTGATGCCTTTTCTTGGTATAGATCATACTTTTCTGCTTCTTTCATGTCTAGTAACTAGGGTTGAAGTTTCATAGAATGGAAGACATGAGATATGAGCTGGGGCTGTTCTCAGTGTTTGATTGCTATTCTGACTTGGCCAGTGACTCCAAATTGATTTTGCTCTGTTACATGGCTGCTGAAATTTTATAGTGAGTGAAATGTTGTATTTGTCTACATTTCTTTATACCTAGCTTAGAGAAAAGTAGAAGTCACTTCCAATTCAAGGTTCCAATGTGGTAGCCCAACTCCACATTGTGAACCATGTGACTTAAATTGCTTGATAAAAATAAGTACATCATTTTAATTTAAGCTGTGCCTGATATTTCCTCTTTTGTTTGGGCTTTAAACAAATAAGACATTGTTTATAGACACCTATTTGTTTCTTTATTAATCCAAATAGTCCAACAGGTCTCTCCTAAAGCTTTTGTTGGTATTTGATTTATTTCAAGGCTTTTTCTGTTTTGTCTTTAAGAGTCAGATTTCTCTAACGCCTATGGTGAGCTAAAATTTTATGTAAACAAAGCCATATTTTGTTAAATGATCTCATAAATATAATTACTGAGTTTATGTTCCAGGTCAACTTCAACTTGCATAGTGGATTATTAAAAGCAACAAAATTCTCTCTGAGGTGGTGACTCATAATTTTCCAGGTATTTAAAAATATTGTAATGTCATGTTACTTAAAAGGAGGAGTCAACTGGCCTGAGTTCTAGGCCATCCTGCTTCAAGATAACAACAAAAATAATCCTAGTTACTCCTAATAAAAACATTTCCAAATGTGTTAGAGGTATTGATAAAGATTATCCCCAAAATGGTTCTCATCTTTTGTCTTGTATTCACAGAAAGTGTATTTCATAGAGTTTATTAATAGGAGCTATCTCAAATCAATGAGTTATATAAAAACAGAAGGAACATATATTGGTATTATAAAGCAAGTCTGGTTGTCAGCTAGAGATTTTTTTGGTGATCTAAATACTAAGGAAGGCTTTTTCTCTACAAGTTTCCAATAATAAGATAGTTAACTCTTTGAAGCCAGACTATTTGCTTCTTTGTCAGTGGGTAATGAGATAAATCAATTTGATGTAGTTTTTCGTAATAGCATCATAAGAAAGATGGTTAATTATGGGTTGAGATGAGATGATTGAAGAAACTGGGAAGGTGTTTTTCAATGTTGGACATAGAATACTTATTAAAAATGCTTTTTGAGTGGAACTTAGGTGAAAATGTTAACATATGTGGATGAAGATATGCATATGTACAAAGGATGTAAGAGATCTAAAATGACCAAATTTTACCTAAAATTACAAGGAACAGAAAGCTAATTTTTAGACTAAACCTAAACACCATACCTGAAGTTAAAGATTTTTCAACTGTTTATAGAATTTTAAGAATGCTCTAAAGGTTTTATATAGGGACATAGATTTAATGTAAATTTAGCTTACATTAGACACAGGTGATGTTCTATGCTAAGTGGGTCATGAAGTCATAAACACAGATGTAATTCATATTCTTTGGAAGTCTAACCAGGTTATACATAGACAAGACCCTATCACCTTATGTATTACAAATGGGAAAAATAAAGTTCCTAGGTAAAAACAAAGTACTTCAGAGTAAGACAAGGAATGTCAGGATACTTAGCTCTCTGCTCTGTTTTTTCCTTTTGCTCTTGCTTACTGTTATATGCTATTTAAAGTAATGGCAAGCTGGACTCTGGGAAAATGGATGGCGCCCCTTTATCTCAGACCCCATGTAAGTGTAGGCCATGTGTCCCCCTGACCCCGTCCAGACACAAAATGGCCAGTTGTCTCTGACAAGAAAAAGGGAATGACAAACAGCATATAACTTTGTTTCTCTTTATAGATCTTCTCTTTTGAACACCTGTTAGATGAAGTTTCTTGGTAGACAAAAAATTAAATAGGTCAATTGAGTAGATCAAGTTACAAACTCCTTACATAAGGCAAGCATTAGCCTTACCTAAAAAGTATACCAGAATGTATAGATGATAAAAAAGGTATCAGGTAAATGATGGCTTAATGGTTAAGGTGCTTATCTGGGAAGCCTAAAGACCTAGGTTCAATTCCCCAGCACCCCCATTCTTATTGCTGAACCTAAATCTGATTTAAAGCAGGTTCTCTGACATCCCTTCTGAAGACAGTCTTCTATACTAGTCAGCCCACATGGGAGGACTGTCTGCAGCTCTTGAAGACCCTCTTCACCACAGAACAACATGAAAGAATCACAAGGGAAGCCATGAAACTAGTGTTGGGAGCTGACAGCCACCTCATGGAGAACCCTAATGTTATCGACGAGGTCTTCTCTTCCACATGACCAGACTGGGATCCCAACACCACTGAAGGTAGGGCGTCCCTCAACCTCTTTTTCTGGACTCTGAGGCGTGGTCTCCAGGCAGCCACTCGCTCGCTGCCCTACAAATTTGTCTAAGGTGAATGAATTGACCCAAGGGCCCATAGAATCCCTCCCTGCTTTCCTTGAAAGGCTGTAGGAAGCATATAGGACATAACCCCCTATAGATACTGAGGCCCTGAGAATAGATGAGCTGCTAACATTGCTTTTGTAACTCAGTCCACACCAGATATTAGAAAGGGGACTCAGAGAATAGAAGGCTTTGAGGGTAAACTTCTTTCAGAGTTAATAGAAATTTCTGCCAGTGTATACAATAAAAGAGACACTCCAGAAGATAGACAGGCTAAAAAAAATGGGTAAGGTTATGGTGGCTGCCTCCCAGAAGGCACAAGGTCCTACGAGACAGTCCTTATACTTTGCTCAGTATGATTCCACCTGAAAGGCAAATAGATACTGTGCTGGACCTAAACGATGCTTTCTTTAGTATCCCATTGGCAAAGGGAAGTCAACCCATTATTTTCTTTTGAATGGACAGATCCTGACCAAGACACCAATGGGCAACTAACCTGGACTAGGCTCCATAGGGTTTTGAACATCCCCACCCTCCTTGATGAGGCTCTTCACGGGGACATGCAGGCTTTTCACAAGGAAATGCCTGAGGCAACTCTCCTACAGTAATGGAGGAGGAATGCCTCTCTGGCTCAGAGCATCTCCTGGTCAGTTTACAACATCTGGGCTGTCGCGTATCAGTTAGGAAGGCTAAAGTGTGTGTGCATAAGGCAACCTACTTGGGACATGAACTCCAAGGAGGTAAAGTATGCTATTTGCTTTTAGGATTCAGACAATCATTCAAATCCCCACTAAGAGATAGAATTCCTCAGAGCTGTAGGGTATTGTAGAATTTGGGTCCCAAGGTTTGCTGAAATAGCCAAGCCTCTATATGAGGCCACTAGAGGACCAAAATAAAAATTAAAAAAAAAAAAGATTTGAATTGGACCGAAAATGAGAAAGAAGTATTCAAAGAATTAAAGCTAGCTCTGGCATCAGCCCCTTCCCTGGCACTTCCAGACGTAACCAAACCCTTCCACTTGTACATGGATAAAAAGACGGGGACAGTCAGGGCACCCTAACTCAAAGGCTGGGGCCTTGGCACTGCCCAGTGGCCTGCTTGTCTAAGAAGCCAGGCCCAGTAGCCACTGCTTGGCCCCCTTGTCTCTGGGCTATTGCAGCTGCTGCTATTCTGACAGAGGATGCTGACAAATTAACCTTGGACCAGACTTTATCAATCACGGCTCCACATACGATAGAGAGTCTTTTAAAGAGTTCTCACACTGATCTCCAACTCTCACATAACCCACTATCAGGCCTTGCTCTTAGATCAACCAAGGATACAGTTTCACCAAACCAAGCCTTTGAACCCAGCCTCCCTGCTGCCAGAAACAGATGAAGCATCAGCCCCTCTGCATGACTGCCTGGAGGTCACCTCCTCCTTCCATGGACTCCACCCGGACCTGACAGATGTGGGTTGGCCTGAGCTGATCTGGTGATGTATTATGATGGCAGCACCTTTGTTGCAGATGGAATCAGGTATGCAGGGGTGGCTGTGGTGACTCTGAAAGAAACCCTGTGGGCTGAGGCCCTACTTCGGAGTACATTGGTTCAGACAGCTGAACTGATAGCACCGACAAAGGCTCTGATATTGGGAAAAGACAAGACAGTGAATGTCTACACAGACAGCTGTTATGCCTTTGCCTTGACATATGTACATGGTCCATGTACTAGAAGTGAGGGTTATTAAAAGCAGAAGGTAAAGACATTAAAAATTTAAAAACCGAAATTCTGGGCTTCTTGGCTGCCATTTGGGTGCCTGTTAAAGTGGCTACAATCCATTGCCCAGGTTATCAAAAAGGGGAGACCACAGAAGCAAGAGGGAACAGACTGGCAGACCTAGCAGCAGAGTGCTGCCTCTCAGCATCCATCAGATTGTCTGGTCACCTTCCTGGCACCCACTTTTCCTGAGTGATCAATGTATATGGAACAGGGCCTACAGCTCACCTCTCATCTGATAAAGGAACCGACCCCACAAGGATGGTACCAATTGGAGAATGGACAACTCTTGCTGCCCCAAGCACTAGGATGGAGATTGGCTAGACAACTATAGGAAATAACAAGCTAGCCGAGCTAATAAGGGAAGAGATTTTCTTCCCAGTTATGGATTCAGTCATCAAGGACAAACACTACCACCCACTGTGAGGCTTGCCAACAGACAAATGCCTCCTCTGGTAAGGTACCACCAATGGAGGTGAGAGCGGGGAACAAAGCCAGGAAGATATCGGGAAGCTGATTTCACAGAGGTAAAGCCAGATCATTGTGGATATAAATATTTACTTGTTTATGTTGATACCTTTTCAGGATGGGTGGAAGCATTCCCAACCAACACGGAGACAGCCCAAATAGTGACTAAGAAATTGTTAGAGTTGAAAATTCCTTGCTATGGGTTGCCTCTCAAAACAGGATCAGATA
Source organism: Jaculus jaculus (assembly GCF_020740685.1). Lineage (NCBI taxonomy): Eukaryota > Metazoa > Chordata > Mammalia > Rodentia > Dipodidae > Jaculus > Jaculus jaculus. The sequence goes on along the minus strand of NC_059102.1, from coordinate 3,102,075 downwards.
ATGGGCCTAAATCACTAAAAAGTTGACCAAGGCATTGGGGATTAATTGGAAATTACATTGTGCCTATCACCCCCAAAGTTCAGGACAGATGGAAAGGATGAATTGGACCTTGAAGGAGACTAATTAAATTAACCCTAGAGACCAGCACAGGATAGGTGGGAATCCTTCCCTTTGCCCTTTTAAGTGCCAGGTGTACCCCTTATGAAAAGGAATTACTCCATTTAAAATTATGTTTTGAGGCCCTCTCCCCCACCATCCTGCCCCAGATGGGTCTTGAACTGACTTGACTAATGAAAGGCTTCTTTCTACCTAAGCCTTACAAAGGTCCAGGAGTCTGTTGTTCTGGCAACCAAGGCTGTTTTTCATATGCATCCTGTTTCCCCCCATCCCTCTCAGCCCAGAAACAGAGTTGGGATCAAGAGACACGGTATTGGGACATTGGAAGGGCTCCCACCAAGTCATCCTAACCACTCCAATAGCCATGAAAATTAAGGGGAAAAAATTTAAAAAATGAGATTTACTTTTTATAAAACAAGGGGCCTATATATGACTTTAGGTAAACCTTACTGCTTTTGTGCCAATCAATCAGGAATAATCTAAAATATGCTGGTTTTAGGTAGGAAAAACCTCAGGAGGAAAAAAAAAAACCTTCAGAGACAAGCCCTAATAATTGCTTTCAGTCTATGTATAATTGGTCTCCATAGTTAACTACTCTTATTTTGCAGTCAGTGGCCCACTTTTGTTAGTATTGCTAGGCCTCACCATAGGACCCTGCATTATTAATGCTTTGGTCAGACATGTTAAAAATAAAATTAGTTCTGTTAATCTTATGATATTATGGACACAATATACCCCTCCTATCTGAAACTGAACGAACCCTAGACGTTATCCCTCATGAGTCAAAGATTTAACTCAGTGCCATGTCAGAGGGGGAAATGTCATGTGAGCAAAATGTTATATTTCTCTACATTTCTCTATACCTAGCTTAGAGAAAAGTAGAAGTCACTTTCTTGTAGGAGCTCATAAAAGAATGGAATGAAACACTTGTGTGAGCAGATGGAGTTGGTAGAGAAAAGGGAGGCTCTACTTGTCTGAATAGCATTACCCCAAGCGTGCATTGTGAAGCAAAATCCTTAAGGGCAGATAAAGAGGACATTGGGAGACTCCTGGTGGCAGACCTACCTCCCCCATACCCCAGTGCTTCCTGTAACTGATTTATGGTTTAACTTCATTCCTATTTTTTTTCTATAAACATCATGTGGTTATTTTCAGTAAAAGCTGACACTCCAAACAGTTCAGGGCTGCATCCTGAGATCCCAAACTCTGGGATGCAGACCTGCTGCACCAGCTTTCTTCTTTTTCTTTCTTTTTACCAGTAAAACTGTCTCACATTCTGTGAGTTGATGGTACCGCTTGTGTGACGCCAGACCGTAAACAAAACCTTCATCCTGTTTTCAAGTATTCCTGCAGCGTACTTCTGTAAATTTATGCTGGCTAATATTTCTATTTCCTTATAATCTTTTAAACCCAACCTGTTCCAGTCTTTTGTGTATTTGGTATTCAACCAAAATGTGGCTGGATAATTTAGCAAGCTGAGGCTGAGATTCTGTTCCGATTTGTATTCTCTGAGATTCTCTTGCTCCTGGGATATTTATTACCCAAGTTGCTCATAGCTCTGCCAGCCCCATGCTCTGTCTCAGCATGGCAAGCCCTTGAGGTGTGTGCTTCCTGCCTGAGCCTATGGGCAAGGGGACACTCACCAAGCAGAGCCACAGACACTGGACTCACCTGGGCAGGGCAGCTGTGCTTTGCAACACAGGCTCCTTCCCTGGGCTCAGCCCCTACGCCAGCCAGCCGGTGGAAAGGCCCTGCCATGTCTACTGTTACACGTGGGTACTGGGGCGCTCCCTAGTACCCCACAGGCCAACAACCAAGATGTCTTACTCCTCCCTTTCTGTTCTTGTAGATAGTTTGAGCTTTCCTTGGCTTTCGTCCACTGTTAGCTGATTTCTAAGTATCTTTAATATTTCATGTAGATGTAATCGTTGTAATCACAGAGGAGCAAAAACCACCACAAAGGGAAGTTTGCCTGATGACTAAAGTGTGCTGCAGTACTTGCCTCCTCCTGTGATAAAAACATCTTCAAGTGAATGCATCTTCTTTTATTTCATAATTTATTCAATTTACCCACACTTTTGAAAGAATTTTAGCAATGATGCTGAGAGAAAAGTATTGGCTTTTTTCTTACTTTTACCAGAAGGCTTTTAGTCTCCCATCCTTATTTATGATTCTGTATATAGAACTCTTCTACAATACCAAGTTTTCAAAAGTTATCCATCTTCTGGTTGTAAATCAGAAATAATCCAATCATATCAGATACTCTCTAAACTCTGATTTTATTTTTATGTGGGTATTATTTGGCTTACATTATTGTTTTTATTAGTATATTAAAAATAAAACCAATCTGCTTCGTAACTTGATTTTGTGATGCTGTTACAGTTTACACAGTTTTGAATACTCTAGAGACTGAGTGCTTTTCATATGTTTATGAGCCACTCAGAATTCCTCTCTCGTGAATTGTCTTCACACATATTTCTACTTCATGGTAACCTTTTACAATGTATTTGTTATAACTTTTTATGTATTGCAGATATTAAACCTTAGTCGCATGTGGCACCCTTCTTTTTCCTGGAGCTCATCACTTTCTACTGTGTGGGCTCTGCTCTTGAATGCCCAGTTCTGTATCTTATAGTCGCCCAACAGAGCAGGTTTTCCTCCACTTGATATCCTATTAAATCTCCCCCCTCCACAGGTGACAGTCGCAGGCATTGCTCTCACTGAAGTCATGGCCCATCTCACAGTGTCCAGCCCACCAGAGATTTGTTTGTTCTCAGACAGGGCCCTGCTGTGTAGTTCAGGCTGGCCTTGTACTTGTACCCACCCTGCCTTTATCCTACTGAGGTTGCAGGCCTCTGGCTCATAGCCTGTATCCTTATTTCACTTATAAAGGAGCTAAATGTTATTTCCTTAGAGCCTTCCATTTTTCAAACACCGTGTGTTGAATAACTCATCTTTTCCCTATTTATTTGATATCCAGCATTTACCTAAGTAGTTATATGTACACAAATTGTCTCTTAATTCTTTTCCTGCCAGTTCCTGCCCTTCTCCAATACCGTTTCATTTTAATAATGTACCTATATAATGATTTTTTGATTTTTCATAGGCAAGTAACTTTTTTCTTTTTTTTTTTTCTTTTCCCAGTACTACGTTTAATGTTTTCTGTTTCCAAAGTATTTCTTTTAACTTTTTGTCAAGTCAAACTACTTGTGGTCTTCAGTGACACAGCATAAAGTCCATGGTGGTAACGGGTAAAGTCTACCACTGCAGGTTGAAAAGCCACCATGTAACCTGGGCAGCTCACTTCCCTGACCTTCGCCGTCATGGCTTCCCTAGGCAGGTTTCCCAGTTTCCCGTATGCTTGCTCTTTTGTATTCCCACATTGTGCTTGGCTGTTACTGGAATATATATATATATATATATATATATATATATATATATATATATATATATATATATAACTAGGTTAAGAGTCTACTAAAATTGAGAACATTAAAACAATTGCTTCTAATATACTTATATTTGATCTCTAAGGTAAAATGTTGTATCACCTATAAAAAGTGTAATGGAAATTCTTTTTATTTCGAAAGCTTGCAGTGATTGAGGTTGGTGGTGGGAATGGACACCTGTGCTTATTTGATGCTTCATCTTATGTCTCTTGTGGTATGGGGGCTCAAACCCACTTCTGGTGCATGCTGGGCGAGCACCACTGAACTATACCACCAGTCACAGTGACATTGTGCATTATAATAAATGCATGCTTTAATCTTTGTCCTGCTTGGTGACATAGACATCTTAAAGTCCTGGTAACCCCCAGAGCCATGAAGGTGCTAGGATCCTCTTGTCCTAATGTTTGGTCTTTGCCCTTGTGTCCTGCTCTGGGCTCCTAACTCCCTTGGGACCCCTCTGCTTACAGGAATAGCTCTTTTCATGGGGTGACTCATGATAGGCTCTGAGAAGAGGGCTGGTCACCAGAAAGGTGAGGACAAGGTAGAAGATTGGGACTTTCAGCTTGAGACCACGCCCCTCGAGAGGGAAGAGGAGATAGGAATTGAGCTATAATTAACAAGCCCATGTGACCAAGCCTCCTTAAGAAACCCACAGCGCTCAGATTGCTGAAGGTGAGAGAGTCTGGGAGGATGGAGCACCTGAGGAACATGGAAGCTCCATACCTCACACTGCCCTGTGTGCCTCTTTCCTCTGGCTATTTGCTGGTATCTTAGGCAAAGATGTGTGTGGTGCTGGAATGCAATGTTTCCCCATAGGCTCATCATAGTTTGAAAACTTGGTTCACAGCTAGTGGAACCCTTGGGAGTGGAGCTTTGCTGGAGTAGGTGTGCCACTGGGCACAGACCTTGAGTCTTTTTATCCTGCTGCTGGGTATTCAGAGCTCGCTCACTCTTGCTGCTGCTTCTCAGCTAAAGTACCAGATGTGACACTGCCATGCGTTCCCTGTCGTGAGCTGGCACGCCTTCCCTTCAAAGCTGTAAGCCATGGGGCGGGGAGAGGGCTAAGTGGTCAAAGGTGCTGGTTTGCAAAACCTGAGGGTGCAGGTTCAATTCCCCAGAGCCCACATAAAGCTAGATGTATAAATTGGTGCATATACCTGGAGGTTCCTACTCACCGTCTTTCTCTGCCGCTGCATCTCTCTCTAATTAAAAACAAAACAACAAAAAAACCTGTAAGCCAAAACAAAAGCCTTTCCTTCCATAATCTGCTTCTGATGTTGTGTTTTGTAGGACACAACGTTATTTCCACCAGTGAACTTGGGTTATCTGAGAAATCCTTACATAACTGCTCATGGTGTACATTGTGTGGAGCCCTGGGAGTTTTATTAAAGAAAAAAAGCTTGCCTCTCTCTACTAAGTATGAATAGGAAAGGCTAATAGATAAATCTATCTTTAACTTATTTAAAAATATCCTTAGCAATAATTTTCCATCTTTATTTAACAAGCAATCTATAAAAATCAGGAAACTGTTAAATTTGGCCAGATAGCTTTTAGGCAGTTATTATAACCATATAGTTTGTTTTTCTTGAATTTACTATTGTAATTATATTGATAATTTATTATTTTTCTAGAATAAAATGTTTTTATCATTTTCTGTTATTTTGATAGATTAGGTTAGTCTAATACTCATATGGAATTTTAAAATATTTATACACAGCTTAAATTATCATACAATTTTATTTTTGTGCCTCTATAACTTTTTTTTTTTTTTTACCAGAGTTATATACAATAAACTGGGAAATTTTCCAAATTCCTACGTGCTGAAATAATTTAAATAGTATATTCCTTTTTGAGTTTTGAAATTACCTGTTCATAAAAATGCATGTAGCCAGGTGTGGTAGCGCACGCCTTTTATCCCAGCACTTGGGAGGCAGAGGTAGGAGGATTGCCATGAGTTCCAGGCCAGCCTGAGACTACAGAGTTAATTCCTGGTCAGCCTGGACCAGAGTGAGACCCTACCTCAAAAAAAAACCAACAAAACAAAACAAAACAAAACCACATGGCATTGGCCTAGCTTATGAGATTAGTTCTGGGACAACTGTAAACATTTCATCTATTAAATAAATAGTAAATAACAAGCTGTATATGGGTATATTTTTTTTAATATTAACTCTTTCTGCTCATTATTTATTTCATTTACTCCCCTTCCCTCAAATTCCTCAGCAGAAGCAAACCTTATATAACTGGGTATGGAGCCTTCCAGATATTTTATCTTTCATCTTTATGTGGGTATGCATACATGGAAAAATACAAACATTTTCTCTCTGTGTTATTTTTTAGTAAAACTAGATAATTTTGAGTATAGATTTTGAAATTTGACTTTTATTCATGAGCCTTAGCTTTCCATGTGACTATGTGTGACTTTAATTCTATCTTTTAGTTTACTGAAATCCTAGGTAATAGTGACCTCACATTTATTTAATCTTCAGTGTTATGTTTCAGAACTATCAGTTCATATTTTTTGGTATTTCTGTAAACAAGTTTAGAAACCCTTGCTCTCCTAAAATATCTGTCATTTCTTTCAGATTCCCTTTTTTTCCCTTTCTTCTTTCCCTTAACGCACTCATTCAGTCACCAGACATTTATTGAATGCTTACTATGGTCCAAGCAATTTTCAAGAGGCACAGCCCGCACCCCTGAGGAGGAAGGCCTGACCTCAGGCTGCTAACGTCCAGTGTTTAAAGTGGCAGGGGCACATTGCCTACTGAAATTGAGCTTCCTAAGTAATTCACTCCTCCCTCAGTGTTTGGACATTTACTTACCTTTGTAAACTTCACACCCTGACTGATGTGGCGTCTGCTCTCCCTCCCAGTGTTCATCTTTGTCTCCTTTACTGTGCATGGTTGGCATGTGTGGTGGTTTGAATGGATGTCCTCCAATTCCTTCAGGAGTTTATTAAAAGTTTGAAATTTGTATCTGCAGCCACTTGGCTGGAGGAAATGTCACTAGGCAGAAGTTAGGGTTCAGCCCTAAGTTGTGGGAGTGTATTTGGAATTCCAGTCTCTAGATATCAAAGTTCCGGAGCTTTGCCTGGAGGTCCTGAAGTGTGCTTGCTTGCTTGTTGGCAGTGGTGTTTTCTCCCTCTGTTTGGATCTGTGAAAGAGGGCCAGCTTCTTCTGCCATTATGCAACTGCCCATGGATCTGGAAGCTTTAAATAATTGCCATTTCTTCTATAAACTGTGTTTGGTTTGGAGGTTCATTCCCGTGATGTGTGACTGTCTACTACAGCATGCTTCCTTTTTCCTGATTTAATCATTTTTCCTTTCCAACAGGTTTGCCACAACTGAATGCCTTAAATTAATTTGTGAGTTCTGTTGTTTTATGGTTTATTTCTTTGTTTAACTGTCCTATTTTCACCTTTCCCTTTATTATTCTTTTCATAATCAAATTAGATTCTCAGTTTCTTTCTTTCTTATTTAGTTATTGTTCACTATAATTATTTCAGGCTTGCATCTTGCTCTGTTGAGGCTTATTATACTTTTGTTGACAGTCAGTAGCCAGAGACCCCTCGGGCTTCTAGCACACTCCATACTTACCTGGCTCTGTCCTGCATGGTAGCTTCAAGGATCTGTAGGAACTGTGAGGAGTTTCCACCATGCTGGGCCACTGATCAGGAGGCAGAATAACAAAGCAGAAGCCAGGCCTGTCACAGCAAGGAACAATGGTGAAACCTAGGGGCCCACTAACTGCCTTTAGTTGAGGGAGGTACTAATTAACGTAGACACTTAGGAAATGGCAGTCATTGATTTTGTCTTTGTAATATTTTTTAGAGAGAGTGAGCAAAAGAGAGGAGATAGAGAGAGAGAGAGAGAGAGAGGGCCTCATCCAGTGAAGTTGAACTCCAGATGCTTGTGCCACCTAGTGGGCATGTGTGACCTTGCACTTGCCTCACCTTTGTGCCTCTGACTTATGTGTGATCTGGAGAGTCAAATATGGGTCCTTAGGCTTTGCAGGCAAGCGCCTTAGCTGTTCAGCCATCTCCCCAGCCCTGTAGTCATTGTCGAATGAGTAGTTCATGCTGTTAATACAAATATGTAAATATATTAACTGACTTTTTCAATTGGAAGCTATAACATCCATTGTTTGTTCACTATACCTTTCATGTACTATACATTTTAATTGCATAAATTACACAATAGAAGAAAAATACACCTTGAAAAAAGTAAGGGGTGGATAGATACTCAACACCCAGGAAAAGAGGGGAATAAAATGAGCCCATTGTGACATATCCTAACCTGTTCCATCTGTCAGAATGCCATGGCGCCTCTGAGGGGGTAACAAGATTCCACAGGTCACCTTTCCAACAAATTTCCCTTGGATAGGTGGTGTTTTCATGAGATTAATAAAAGCTATTATTTACATTGTGCTGAATACCTACCGGGCAGTGTTCTGAGCACTCCATCTCCACTTTCAGTCCTCAGAAAAACTCAGTAAGGGACTCCATATGTCACCTGTGAAAAAGGGGCCTGCAAGGCGGGAGATGGCCAGACCTCATGGAGTTAGTGAGAGCAGGATTTTGTACTTGAACTCCAGGACTGTATTTCCAAAGCCTACCACTTTTACCATGTGCTTCCAAGAGTGCATATGCACTTTATCTTGCTTTATATTTCACTCTTTATCTCTTTCCCATAGCAGGCTGGAAAGAAGTACTACAGTTGGTTATCTCCACTGATGAAATTTTCTTGGAATCAATTCTTTTCTTTTTCTCTGTTGTCCCTTTAATCAAACAACCCTGCTTTACAATTGGGCAGTAGTTATGGTCACAGGTGCACTGTCATCGTCATCTAAAGTTTTCTTTAAACATTTCTACTGTGGGGAACTAGGGGAGTCGGTATTTGGTGACCTGTCTCCCAGGAGGACTTTTCTGATGGTTTGTTATAAGTGTTTCACTATCAGTTGTTGAAACATTGTCCTGTGAGGAAGACCTCCCTCTGGGAATCCATCTCCCTGGGAGTTGAGACCAAACTATTATATTGAGCTGGTCTAGTCTGCTCCAATCTTTCAAGACAAGAGAATGGCTGGCCACACTCATTGTACGTTGCCGAGTCAGATATGTTGAACGCTAGGCTGAGTTGCTGCCATGTGGACCCTCTGACGGTGCCCTGCACTACTGTTGCTTATGGTTGTGTGTGCGTGGCCTCAGCTTCCACTCACCCAGATAACATCACTAACGTTCATGAGCATGGCCTCAGCCTCTCCACAGATAACATCACTAATGTTCATGAGCATGGCCTCAGCCTCCACTCTCCACAGATAACATCACTAACGTTCATGAGCATGGCCTCAGCCTCCACTCTCCACGTAACAGGATGAGGAGAAGTGGCTGTGTCCTTTCCTTTGGAGAATTTTCTGAGGCTAATTCATACCCCCTCACTCTAGTGCTTTATTTCTATTCCTCTTTCAGTGCTGATCATACACACTGCTTCCTCCAGAGAGTCTCTTCATCTCCCCAGTGAGGGCCGGTGCCACCTTGCTTGAGTTGAGCAGCCCTCTGGAGCTCATGCAGAATTTTCCCTGCTTCTTCCCAATGCCCATCATAGTCTTGACAGAGCAGGACAGAATGAGTGTTTTTTCAAGTGCCAAACCCCACCAAAAGGCTGATATAGTCTACTGATCTAAAGGTGACATAGTCTGTGTTCAGGTACTCTGTTCAGGTACAAGGGCATTACCAGAATATTATACTAAATATTTAAAGTAAAAAAAAATCTGTACACAGAGTACAGCTGGTGAGGGAGATATTCTGGAGCCATTTTAAGAGGCCAGCATAGCTCTAAAATCAACCATGTAAGGAAGAATATGAAAAGCAAATAGAACCATAGCCTATTTGCCTTATGAACTGAGACGGAAAAATTCTTAACAACAGATTAGATTAGTAAGAAAAGACCTAGGATCAACACTTCTGTTACTCTGCTGCTCTACTCACAATAGCTAGGAAACAGAATAAGCTCAGATGTCCATCAACTGACGATTAGATAATGAAAATGGGTTCTACACGCACAATGGAGTTTTATTCAAATATAAATAAAAATGAAATTTTTGGAAAATGGAGAGAGCTAGAAAAGACCATACTGAGTTAACTCAGGCCCAGAAAGACAAAACTTGTATGTTTTCTCACATGGAGATCCTAACTTTGAGTGTTTGTGACATGTAAAGAAGAGGACACGAGAAAAGATATAAGTTAAAAGCTAGACGGGAGGCCCTAAGAAGGGAAAAGATGTGGAGAAAGTGGGTGTGGGGGGGGGGGACAAAAGGTAACATATGACACAAAGGTGGAAGGATCAAAAGTATATGAAAAATATCACAATGTAGCCATATTTTCTCTGTGTTTCTATGCTAAAACAGTTAAACTTCAAAAGTCCAGCATCATAGCACCCAGGTACAGACACTGTTCACACACATATCGCATACCACTCCATTCATGCTACGTACATACAACACCCACACAAGCCTGGGGCGTACACCAGCATCAAGAGCAAAGCTTCCTGGAAATGCTCATATGCAGGACCAACAGAGAGAGGCCTCTTGGGACAGGTGTGCTCAGCCAACAGGTGTGGAGCGAGTGGGAGGTTTAGGAACTGTGGATTGAAGCCTGTATTGAAGCCCAGGGCCTCACGGGATGGGTTTCCAAGGCAGAGTCAGAATGATTGTTGAAGGGTATGCCAAGCTAGGCTCAGGGATGCTCTGCCACAGTGTCAGGCTAAGAAGGCTGGAAGCAGTAGAAAAGTGGCCACACATTTCGGGGTACATGTCACTGTTTATCTAAAACGAAAGATGGGAACTAAGTGGAAACCATCTATAAGCATGTGAGTCCATGAGGTGATGAGGCAGAGATAGAATAGGATGATGCTGAGGCGGCATCAGTGTGGATAAGAGTCAGGACAGCTTGATGATGAAAAGGTACAGGTGTCCTCCAAACACTAGGAGAAAAAAAAGGAGGGCGTCTGCTCTTAGCGTGTCTACTGAACACTGGTTATTTATTCCTAGGAAGGACATAAAGGCAGGAAAAAATAACTGTAAAGTAATAAGGGCAGAATGGTAGAGACAACTATGCAAATTACATGATCAGCTACACATAGAATATGAAGACTGAATAACAAAAGACAAAATGTCAAATTTATACTTTTAATTTTTTATGTATTTATGATGGACAGAGAGAAGGAGAGAGAAAGAGACAGAGGGAGAGAAGGAGAGAGAGAATGGGAGTGTCAGGGCTTCTAGCCACTGCAAACGAACTCCAGATGCATGTGCCCCCATGTGCATCTGGCTTATGTGGGACCTGGAGAATTGAACCTGGGTCCTTAGGTTTTGTAGGCAAGTGCTTTGGTCACTAAGCCATCCTTAAGCCCCAGATTATACTGTTTTGATGAAGGCAATAATGACCAAACTTAACAAATATAAAAGAGATCTGAAACTATAAAATGTGGCATCAGGTTTTAAAAAGAACCAATGGAAAATTCTAGAAATAAAAAAAATATAGGGGCTGGAGTGATGGCTCAGCAGTTAAGGCACTTGCCTGCAAAGCTAAGGACCCTGATTTGATTCCCCAGTACCCATGTAAAGCCAGATGAACAAGGTGGTACATGCATCTGGAGATCATTTGTATTGGCTGGAGGTCCTGGAGTGCCCATTCTCTCTTTCTCTCAAATAAATATAATATTTAAAAATATATAATGACTGAAAGTACAAAAGCAGTTGTAGAATAGCTTAGCTAGAGGCAGTCTAAGAGATAGTAAACTGAATGATGTCAGAGGAAAATGCTCTAGAATGAATCCCAGTGCACCACAACAATCAAACCTGTAGTAAAGAAGCTCAGAGGAGTAAAAGGTGTTGCGAGCTCTGTAACACACACTTGGTGCTAGACCAGGAGACCTGTACTCTTGCCCTTCAAAGCAAAAATTGAAAGGCCAACAACTGAGGTGTTTCCAAATTGATGAAAGACATGAATCTACAAACCTCAAACACCATAGATACAAGCAAGACACACTAGGATGCATCCTGAGAAAACTTGAAATGAAAAGTAAAGAGACTCTTTCGTAGACAGCCAAAGGAAACGGCAGTGAATAGACTCTCAACCAACTAACACACATGGAAGAGAGAAGCAGAGTGGAAACAGCTCCTCCCAGCAAAATTGTCCTTCAGGGTGAGGGTGGGGAAAGCTTGAGAAGCACGGCTAATGGTAGCTGAGGGAGGAGGATGCTGCAGGAAGACCTGAAAGGGCAAAGCGGGTAACTGGTGAGCATGCTAGGAATGACTGTTGGGAAGGGTAGAGAGGGGTCCTGGGAGGGAAGGCATTCCTCTTGACAAGGAGCAGAGCAAAATCCCTTGCTCTCCCTGATGAAAAGGCTCCCTAGCTGGGTCAAAAATGGTAGGGGCACAGAGAGGCACAAATAAGCAGTGTCCTGAGTAGGGAATGTGAAGGTGAAGACTCCCCCCCCCCCCCCCCCCCCCGTCAAGACACAGCAGTGTTGGTGCCCTCTGCTGGGGGGGGGCAGGAGCAGTCATTATTAAAGTCTGTGTTGTGTCATGCTGGCGAAAAGTAAAAGCAGGCCAACGCCGCTGATGAGCTGATACAGGTGACCGACTTCATTAGAAATTTGGGAAGTACAAATTTAAAAATCCACTGGGCCACTGATACCAACTGACTAAAATGCCAAGGATGGCGCGCACCTGCGGCTGGCATGGGTGTGAATTGGACCAGCACTCTGGGTGACCACTTAGCTGCTTTGTGAGCCGGAAATACGCATAAACCAAAGCCAGTGGCTGCGCATATTCCCGGTGGCAGTGCACGCACACGCACTCTTGGACATGCGATTAAAGATGCCCACAAATTCACCACCTGCAATAGCTAAACATTAGATCAACATGACCATACAGTGGGTAACAAGCTGGGGGTACTCACAGTGTGACATTGTGTGGGAAACGAGACAAGAGTGCGTGGAGAATGGCTTCATTGACATAAGCCAAGAATAAATGTGAAAATGAGTGGCAGTGTTCGATGGATGTGCATGTGCTCATATGGAACACGACAGGGTTTACCTTTCAGGGGAGAGGAGGGCCGAGACGTGACACAAGGGGTATCTAGGCAGTGTCTGTGATGCTTGCCCTGAGCCAACGCAGGACTCGGTGCCCAGCAGTGCTCCCTTTACAATGGTGCCATAAATTGACATTTGGGGGCTACATTTTAAAAATAATGCAATAGCTTAAAATGAAACACGGGGAAATGAATGAGTGGTCTCAACATTTCACAAGGGCTTTCTAGAGCTCTGACAAGGAAAACCCACAGGAGGGAACCAAGCAGACTGTGAAGCCACAGTGAGTGGGCAAAGCCAAGCCTACGATTTTGGGGAGCCATGAACCCCCAAATGCTAGATGAATATTCTTTTGGCTGCTGTGAGGGTAAAGGGTGAAGAGAGTTCATTTTTCATCTCAGGAAAGCTAACAACAAATGTTTTCCTGAATCATCGGAGGCCCAAACGAGGATTGTGAAAGCACTGGGGCAATCAGGCAGATGCTCCAGTCAGGTGGTTTACAGGAACTTTTGCTACAGCCCAGCTTTTCTTTGGCTGTGAAAGTGGAGATAATGACTTTCTCAGGCTATTGGTTCACTCATTAAAACACCATCAATGAATCTTCTTAGAAGCCAAAAACTTCTGATCGAGGAAGGCTGGTTCCCCTCTTGTCACAAAGTTACTTACATCCTCAGGAGATGAAGGGCCCAGTGTTCAGCCTCCAGCTTGGAAGGATGATTCAGACCCCGTCTCCCAGCACTGGGAACTGCTTCTCCTCTCGGACCTCACCTCAACCTTGCAGCATCTCCCCGGTCTGTCCCTTCCTGTCCCTCTGCCTATCTCTCCTTCCTTGGATGTTAATAGACAAAGGGAAAATGGTCTGGCTACAAAACCATGAATTACTCTAAGAATTAAATCATGCTAAAAATAAATGACAGGCAAATAGTGTCACAGTGTCTCAGTGTCTGCTGTGGTGTGGTTAGTGAAATGTGAGCCCTCTTGGAGGTAGAACTTTGCCAAGCGAGGTCGAGAATGTTCTCCCTACACACCTTGTTTCCTTGTCAAGCCCCTTCAGATCATCTTAAAGGGGCTTGCTGCCATTTGTAGAACAAATCTAACTTCCATGGGTAATTTTATTTCATAAAGGAGACATTTTTCCTAGCATGGGGACCAAATGCAGAAAGCCATAGTGAGTTGAGTCTGTTGACAGGCATTGTGAGGAAAACATAAATGTTTAATTTTGGCTCAGATAAACCAGATGAAAACTTCTTGTGTCCTGGGGCAGTGTAAGCACTGATCACTTATATGATCACTTTGAATAAGGGTCAATTTTTAGTTTAAGAAAACATCTGAAACGTTAAATATTTATGAAGCTGAGTTGCAGTGGGGGTGGGGGGCGAGGTCCACACAAGCCCCGGGGAGGCAGCTGCTGCATCCCGCTGTGTTGTCTGCTCTGCACAGTGATGGGTCTTTAATATTCCTCTGCTGCCTACGGAGGGTCAAGGGCTGGGCAAGTTCATTTATCATGGAGGGAAAAATAACACCAGATGTGGATTTTTCCTGAACTAACTGAGGCTGAAACGGAGGACTTAACAAGCCCAGCATTGGAGAAATCATGCAAATTGCTCAATCAGGTTGTTTGGGTGAACTTGTGCTATGGCCCGTCCCTCGCTTGGCTGTGGAAAGGATATAATGACATTCTCAGCTGCTGGTTCACTCACCAAAACAACATAAATTTAGCACAGGCAAAAAGCTGTTCATGATTCCCTACGAGATTCCTAGCTTGAAGGTACATCTTCGATCCCCTTCCTGCCACCCAGGACCCAAAGGCCTGTTTGGGAGTTCTGCTTGGATTCCTTCCTATGCTTTGAGGAGCTTGGGAGGGGGAGTCAATGCCATCTGTTTAAGATGCGCCTAAAAGGATCAGATGACATACACCTAGGTTTATTTATGCTGCGTAGTCTCACAAGCACACATCTATCTATCTATCTATCTATCTATCTATCTATCTATCTATCTATCTATCTATCATCTATCTATCTGTATATATATATATATATATATATATATATACATATATATATATATATGTATATATATATATATTTTTTTTTTCAAGGTTGAGTCTCACTCTAGCCCAGGCTGACCTGGAATTCACTTTGTATTCTCAGGGAGGCCTTGAACTCATGGTGATCCTCTTACCTCTGCCTCCCGAGTGCTGGGATTAAAGGCGTGCGCCACCATGCCCAGATCATCTACCTATTTTGATGTATATCTTTATAAATGTATTTAAGTATATAATTATACTACAGTCATATGCATGAGATGAAAGTATGCATATGGGTACATAATATGGATGTTATGTTCTTAGGTATGACATACTTATAAGTGAGCATATATCCTGTGTACATTGCATATCTGCATTTGTAGCTATGGCATGCTTGTGTATCTATAAGCCTGCACGCGGCCACACACCTTTAGCTGGGGACAGCATGAACATGGACGGGTGGGGAGACAGCTGCTAGTGTGCTGTCAGCGGTGAAGAGTCTGATTGCTTCAGGGCTTGTAAGTGCACCCTGTGTGTCAGAGTGTGTACAGAACTTTTGTCTGTGATTTTCTGTCTCTGCGAAGTCTGCCTTTTTCTGACATGTTGGCAGTCAATGGTTTTCCTGCAGAGACTGACGTTTGTGGTCAAGGTTCAGGGACAGAAATCCACAAGACTTCCTTGTCCACTCACACTCAGGGACATGAGGGAATGAAAAGCCCCTTACCCCACTGTACACATACACAGTGCTCACACTAGCCCTCTGTAGTGGATTGAACGTACAGCCCCATCGACGCCAGCAGCTTTCATGAAGAGGGAGTTTGCAACTTAAGTCTCCGTCAGGCAGATTCCTGACTGGGGGCGTGTCTGTGGGGGCGGGGCCCTCAGCACAGCCCCGCTAGGTGTGCTGTGCGCATGTGGAGCTCTGGCTGTCCGCGCTTCCTGTGTTGGTGTCTCGCTCCCTCTCTTTCTCTTTCTGTTGCGAGACATAGAGTAAGCCAGCTTTTTCTCCCATGGATGGAGCTTCCCCTGGAATTTGCAAGCCTGAAATAAACCCTTTCCTCACATAAGCTGTTTTTGATTGCATGTTCATCCAGCAATAAGAAAGTAGCTACTACACCCTCTCAGGGAGGTCCTGACCTACAGCTACTGCGCTGGCCTCACCAGAGCGAGTTCCTAACCTGCTGGGTTGAGTCTGACTCCACCACAGCACGACCCTGCAAGGAATCACATTGGATTTCCCTGCTTGTCACTGTCTCATACTGAACCCTTGCCCTTGCCACGGGGGTCAGATGTAAACTGGCCTGCTGCATGCTGCTCTAATGGCCTGTTATTTCTGGTGTGAGGTGAGGCTGAGGCTCATTCTGCTGAAAGCTCAGGCCACTGGGTACTCTTTATACAGCTCAAGCTTATCCCAAGAAACCTTTTGGCTTCTGTCACCCCATATCTGCTTTTCACCTCAGGAAGAGATACTAACTGACCTGCCTCATGTGGCCATGGGAAGTTGTTCCAAAGAACCTTTGTCTCCAGCTGATCATAAGCATGGTGGGCCTGAATTCTGGGAGTATATTCACGGGAGTTGAATATTTTTTGGGGGACAGGAGGAGCCTTGTGAGACTGAAGCTCTTCTCTTCGTGACTTCATAAAGTTCTAATTCTCTATGTCCCTGGCTTTGAGAGCAGCTTTGCTCTATTTTCTCCTTGATCTTACTTGAAACTTTGCCTTTCTCGGCTGAGATCTCCTGAGACTCTAGGTCTTCCTGGGGAAGACTACCTTTCCTTTATCTAGTGATCATCCTTCAGTGCTCAGAAACGATGACCTTCGGCTTGTTTGTCCCTGGGCCAGGATGGCCTCTGTGTGTGGTGAAGGCTTCCCTGTTTGAGCCTAGCTCATCCTCTGTATTCTCACACTGTCAGTACTCAGTCCTGTGGTCTTGAAGCTTCCATGAGGCTCTAGGCAGGTCTACAGAGAATGCAGAGCATGAGGACTTGAGGCAGCCTGCCTTCTCTCCAGACACACCACGGACAAGTCCTGGCCCAGGATGACTGTGAGCACAAAGGGAGAGAGAGCCTCACTGCTGTCTGGAACTGCTCTGAGATGCGGTAGGCCCAGTGTCCCTTGGCAGTGTGGGAAAGGAGGACCATGCTTTGGGTTGCCATCTCACTGGGTATTAATTTGGTCTCCCTTCCTTTCCTTCCTCCTTCTCTCCCTCCCTCGCTTCCTTCCTTCCTTTCTTCCTTCTTCCTACTTTCCTCTCTTTGGTTTTTGAGACAAGTTCTCTCTATGTAATCCAGGCTAGTGTAGAACTTCTCCTGCTGGGTCTCCCCAGTGCTGGAATTATAGGTGTGTGACACCATGCCACTTTCCACTGCCTTTGGAACAGAGAACAGGGAGGATTATGAGCTTTATAGAGCATAACTCAGTTCCACAGAGCAAGGACTCATGAGTGCCCATGAGCCACACCCAATGCCACAGGACCACTCTGACTCCAGCTTCACTCCCTATCAGCCATAGCCATGAAGCATGGCTCTGTGCCAGGTTATATGCTAGGTACCACCATACGCTGACCCCATTTGGTCCTGCCTTCTCTCCTGCTCATTGCATTTACTTCATTTTCTTTTCTTTTTTTTTTTGATTTTTTTTTTTTTTTTATGAGAGAGACAGAATTGGCATGCCAGGGCCTCCAGCCACTGAAATAGAATTCCAGACACATGTGCTATCTTGTGCACATGTCTGACCTTATACACTTGCATCACCTTGTATGTCTGGTTTTCATGGGACCTGGAATGAAAACATGGGTCTTTAGGCTTTGCTTAAAGAATTGGAATTGCAATTGCTAAGCTATCTCTCCAGCCCCCTATTGCATTTTCTTTCCAAAACTTAGGTTGTATCCAGAGATCCATGAGACAGTCTGTTTCCCCTGGTTTCTATTGGCCTCTCAGATTTGCTGGGCTTCCCTAGTCTCATGCCTTTCCTATGTCCCAAAGCCAGGTAGGTTGCCTGTCCTGGGACATGAAGGCCATGCCAGCACTCTGTTCTTCATGTGGGTGTTGTCACTTGGCCACTGTGGTATTGTGTCTAACTTTGGGTCTGAGTTTTCACAGAAGACCCAGAATTGGAGCAGATGTCTTCCATGGCAGGCACTGTGTTCCACTGGAGTTTAGAGGGAACTGTCAAAAAGCCATATTCACATGTCCTTTGACAATCGATAAAGATAGTCCACCTTTTTAAAATAAGACTTGGGATGAGGGCGAGTGTGATTGGGAGTGCTGTGAGTAATACCTGGGTTGATTTATGTCACCTGCTAAGTGCTCTCACAAGATGTGAAGACACAATTTCAACAAGCAGAAATGGAAGTTGGGCAGGTAGTGGCCCTCATGAAGCTGGTGGAGGTATTTACTACCTCTAGTCCCTAGGCAGCCAGAAGCAGACATTCACACCTGTCACAAACATTTGCAGAAACCACAATGAAGTTTAAAGCATGCAACAACCTTTACACAGTTGGGATGCAGTCACAGGACATGAAGGACCTTCACATGAACTTCTCACCAAATTTCATGTCCAACTGTCACATCAGAGATGACAGCCTCCAAACCCCAGATGGTTCTTGCTCTGTGAGGAGCAGAGATGGCCAGTTCTGGGAGGAAACAGTATGTATTTGACAGAGGAGTCTTATACCTGCCACAGCAGCCTATCACAGTGTCCAGAAGCAAGTATGACTTTACCACTGATGGCTTTCATTTCTAGAACTTTGGTTTAGTGATCTATGTACATTTAACTTTTAATTTTGAAAGAAATTCAAATTTAGAAACTATCTTCAGGATAATACAAAGTCTGTGTTACACTTACCTTCTGTTGTGGAACAAAGCACCAGAGGGAAAGCAGCTGATGGGAAGTAGTTTTTTATTTTGGCTTACAATCTTTTTTGTTGTTATTTGTTATTTATGAGACAGACAGACAGACAGAGAGGGAGAGAGAGAGAGAATGGGCATGCTATGGCCTCTACTCACTTCAAAATAAATTCCAGGTGCATGCACTCACATGAGCATGTAGCCTATGTGGGTTCTGGGGAGTTGAATCTAGATCCCTAGGCTTTGCAGGCAAGTGCCTTAACCATGAAGCCATCTCTCCAGCCCTGGCTTATGGTCTTGAGTGGAAACTTCATGATAGCAGGGGAAAGAATAGTGTGAGCAGAGTCTGGACATCAATTCTGCACAGCAGGTGGAAAACATCAGTAGGAGAGTGAGCTGAAATCTGGCAAGAGGGAGCTGTTATAACACCCCAAAGTCCACCTCCAGAAGCACACTTCCTCCAGCAAGGCTCCACCTCCTAAATTGCCACCAGCTGGAGACCAAGCATTCAAAACATGTTTATGGGGACATCTGATTCAAATCACCACACTTCACCTCTGGGCCCCATAAGCTGATGACCATCTCAATGTAAAATTCATTAAGTCCTGCTTAAAAGCTCCCATAGTTTTTATCAGTTGCAACATTACTCCAATATTCCCATAATCCAAAGTCTTTTAACTGTGAGATGTAAAACAAAAGAACACATAGGAACTGGAGGGCTGGCTTAGCAGTTAAGGTACTTTCCTGCAAAGCCTAAGAACCCAGATTTGATTCCCCAGAACCCACATAAGCCAGATACACGTGGTGGCACATGCATCTGGAGTTTGTTCACAGTGGCTAGAGGCCCTGGTATGCTTATTCTCTCCCTCTCTCTTATCCTCTCTCTTTGTTCTTTTTCTAATACATAAATAAAATAAAATATTCTTAAACAAAGAACACATAATAGCAAAGAATAAATATTCACACTGCAAAAGAAAGCATTTCAAGGTAAGAAGAGAAAACATTAGATTCAGCAGCAACAAGTCTAACATCTATAACCAGTGATAAAGTCTCTGGGGTTCCAATTCTGCCCCTCCAGCTGAGCTGCCCATACCCCAGGAAAAACTCCATCCTGAGTCCATAACTCTCCTTGCAACTGTCACATAGTCCTTGTATCTCAATAACCCCGGGGTTTACACTGCATCCTGCTGTTCATCCTCATGGCTCCATCAGGTCTCCAACAACCCATGAGCAGAGGCTGGACATCCCCTTCCTGCCAACAGCAGGTGGTAAACAGCAGCAGGAGAGCGAGTCAAGCTCTGGAAAGGAGGAGCTGGCTGTAACATCTCAAAGCCCACCTTCAGCAACACACTGCCTCCAGCAAGAATCCACCTCCCAAATTGCCTCCATCTGGGGACCAAGCATTCATAATACATGAGTTTACAGGTGATGCATGATACAAACCACCTTTGATATGCTTACTCTTTTTATTTTTATTAAAACCTATAAATTTATACTAATGTCAATTGCTAATATAGTGTTATTTCTCTATTTTATAAAAAATAATTGCATGCCTTTACTGTCATTATTATTTGCATTTGTTCCCTAGTTAGCATGCTGTTGGGGAAGCTTGTGGAACCTTTATGAGGCAGAGCCTTGCTAGAGGAAGTGGGTCACAGCAGGGTGGGGGAGCCTTGAGGTGATACAGCCCGGGCTCACTTCTTGTTCATCCTGCAGTTCGGGGCTGTGCTGCAGTGTGATGCTGACCTCCCTCTCCTGCCATCCCCCACCACGATGGACTTCACCTGCTGGAACAGCAAGCCTTTCTTTTTTTAAATATCTTACTTTTATTTATTTATTAGAGAGAAAGAGAGAGAGAGAAAGAGGCTAAATGTTCTGAGCTGTCATAGGCCATGGAGCAGGTGAAAGCCTTCTGCCACTCTAGTGACAGATCCTGTCCCCATCGTTTCCTTCCAGGCTTCAGGACTGGTCGACACATGCCTGGTCAAGCCCAAACTTGAGAGCTGCATGAAGCCAGGCACAGCTGTTTCTGCGTTGCCCAGGAACGCCTTCTCTCACACCTCCAGTAGGGATGTTCTCCCAGCTGGACTTCTCACCCAGTGTGTGGCAACATCTGCCTGGGCCTGGCACTGCCCGACACCCAGTACCAGCAGTCTGTCTGGGTGGAAACTTCCCTAACCACGCCACGGTGAGGTGTTTACCTGCACTTCTTCCCTGTCACTATCAAATCGGTCGGATGCCCACACCTGCAAACCCTGCTGGCGTTTCCTCACTGCTCTCCCAAGGCCCCATCCGCCCTGCAAGCAGACATGAGCCTCTGACCTCTGAGTGACAGTCTTTCTTGTGGCGGGTGAAGAAACCACTTTCCTCAGGAAAGGGTGAAGCTCTTCCACTGCACCGCGGATCTGCCAGATCAGCTCCTTGTTGTCACTTTAATCTCTGCTCTTCCGCTCCACTTCCATTGTGCTCCGTGTAGCTGCTAGCAAGCTGATTGCCCCCAGTACTGCCTGCCGCCCCCCTTTCCTGGACTGTCACAAAGACGTGAGCTCCAGCCGGGTACCCGCAGGATTCAGACACTTCCGACTGAAGAGGCCCATCTTGGCCCTGGAGAAGAACACCTGATGATCGGTGTGGCTGAGGCATCTCTGTGCCATCTCAAAACCTTGGCTGGTCCCCAGCACGAGAAAATGTCCATGTGAGTGACCAGGCCACAGTAAGAAGTTATTAGGAGGCCAGTACAAGGAGTGCTTAGTATTTCTCTGTTCTTTGTTAATTTATTAAGACATCTTGAAAGAAAGCCCTCGTTCTTCTGCACTGGGTCTGACAAGCATATGAAGCCTGCCCTTGCCTGCTTGGACAAGTCTTGATTATATACGGTAATGGTGCAGGTGGGCCAAACACTGAGCATGTTGTTTGCAAAGCAATGCAATGCTTTTTTAGCTAGGAAAAGGAGCCGCATGGGCTTCTTCGTTTACTGGCCAAATTCTTTTTTATTTATTATTTTTATTTAAAAATTTTTTTTGTTTATTTTTATTTATTTATTTGAGAGTGACAGACAGAGAGAGAAAGAGGTAGAGAGTGAGAGAGAGAGAATGGGTTTGCCAGGGCTTCCAGCCACTGCAAATGAATTCCAGACACGTGTGCCCCCTTGTGTATCTGACTAATGTGGGTCCTGGGGAACCGAGCCTCGAACCAGAGTCCTTAGGTTTCACAGGCAAGCACTTAACTGCTAAGCCATCTCTCCAGCCTGGCCAAATTCTGACCAATGCCAGGGGCTTCCAGTTCTGCCTCTGACGAGAGTCTCGGGGAGTAGTAGCAAAGTCCCCTTCTTTCTGCTCGGTGACATGGTGTTCAAATGATAAACCGTCAGTGGGTTGGTCCCGAGATGCTCAGCAGGTCCAAGTCCAGCTTGTCATAAATTGGCACAATGTGTCAGTCATGAGCACAAGAAAGGCTTTGTCCTGGGCTGGAGGGATGGCTTAGCAGTTAAGGCACTGTCTGCAAAGCCAAAGGACCCCTGTTCAGTTCCCCAGGACCCATTGTAAGCCAGATGCACAAGGGGGCACATGTGTTTGGAGTAAGTTTGCAGTGGCTGGAGGCCCTGGTGTGTCCATTCTTTCTGTATCTCTCCCTCTCTCTGCCTCTTTCTCTCTCTCTCTAATAAATAAATAAAAGTAAGATATTTAAAAAAAGAAAGGCTTGCTGTTCCAGCAGGTGAAGTCCATCATGGTGGGGGATGGCAGGAGAGGGAGGTCAGCATCACACTGCAGCACAGCCCCAAACTGCAGGATGAACAAGAAGTGAGCCCGGGCTGTATCACCTCAAGGCTCCCCCACCCTGCTGTGACCCACTTCCTCTAGCAAGGCTCTGCCTCATAAAGGTCCCACAAGCTTCCCCAACAGCATGCTAGCTAGGGAACAAATGTAAATAATAATGACACTAAAGGCATGCAATTATTTTCTATAAAATAGAGAAATAAAACTACATCAGCAATTGATATCAGTGTAAATTTATAGGTTTTAATAAAAATAAAAAGAGTAAACATATCAAAAGGTGGGTTGTATCATACATCCCCTGTAAACTCATGTATTTTGAATGCTTGGTCCCCAGATGGAGGCAATTTGGGAGGTGGATTCTTGCTGGAGGCAGTGTGTTGCTGAAGGTGGGCTTTGAGATGTTACAGCCAGCTCCCCCTTTCCAGAGCTTGACTTGCTCTCCTGCTGCTGTTTACCACCTGCTGTTGGCAAGGAGATGATGTCTAGCTTCTGTTCATGCCATACTTTTCCCTGCCACAATGCAGCTTCCCCTCAAGACTGTAACTTTCCTACCATTAGCTGCTTTTGGTCAGGTGCTTTATCCCAGCAATGAGATGTTACCACAGCAGAAAATTTGTACCAGATTAAGTGGAGTTGTAGTTGCTAAAAACTTGGCGTTTGAAGTTTTGGAAGTGATTTGTGGGAGGATTTGATACTCTGGCCTAAAAGACTCCTTGAAGTGCTATAAGCAGAGTTTGATGAACCACGCAGGTCAGAATTGAGAGACCAAAATGCAAAAAGTACTGTGGGGTATGCATTCTTGGTTTAGGAGGGGAAAAACTTTTTATTCAGCCTGGCCAGAGACAGCTTGTGTGGGAGGCTGCCTGTGCTCTTCCCATGTCCTGAGAACTTGAGCAGGGTTGAGCTTAGAAGAAATGGGCTGGTGTAAGCAGAGGGATATGGCACAGAAAAAAAAATCCTGCTTCAGGTCCCTATGATTGGCAAGCAGCAACCCATTTCTAAAGAGATGAATTTCACTTCCTTGGCTCCCCACGGGGGCTCCAGGAAAGAGGTATGTTAGATTAGGAGCAGGTCTGCAGATCTGTGTCTTTGGTAGGGGCAACTGTGATCAGAGTCCCACCAGCTCTGGAAACTCTGTCACTAATCCCACTCAGGAAGAGGGAGGTGGAATCCCTAGAGGGAACCAACAGCCCACTAGAGTAAGACTAAACCCACTGCGGCTTTTGTAATTTCTACGTACTGAGCTCCATCAGCAGGCACATGGCATGAGGGCCCCTACCTTCTAAAGGTCCCATTAATTTTTTTCCCTGGGCACCCTCCAGATTCTGTCTCTCTCTATCTCTCTCTCTCTCCCAAGTCTTTCCCATATAACATCTCCTCTGGTCTTATCACTAAGGCCTCTATTGCTCTACCAGAAGATCCCAGGACATACAGGTGAAAGTGTGTCCTCTACCTGACATACTTTCCTGCTCAGTGGAGCCTTCTCATGGCCTCTCTTACCTGGCCATGGGGGCGAGTGGTGGGTCCCCACTTTGATGGAGCTCGGGGGTAGAGCTCAGCTTTTCCCTGTCTCTCATGAACTTTCTCCCCTGATTCTTCCTACCTCAGGGTCAGCTCCTCCCGGAGGAACACGGTGGATGTTTGCCTGTTAACTTTCTATAGAGAAGAGCCATAACAGCACTGGATTGCGGTGACCTATTCTGGATAATTCAGGTTTACAAGTGTCTCTCTGACAGGCCAAATCATTTCTCCTGCCCTGGGTATGAGAAGTGTGCATGCCCTTCCTTTCCTGTCGTATCCCCATAAGCTGGTGCCAAAAGGCTGGCACTAGCTGGCATGGAGACAGTGAGCTGGAGAGCAGGAAGTGTGCCCACCGGCAGGCTTTCCCTACTCTCAGACACACCAGTGTGTGTTCAAAGATGCAAGCAACGGTGCACCTGTCCTGCAGAGCCTTGACTCCGTGTGACACAGGTGCCATCCTCCATGCATGCGTTTCCTGGACTTTCATCTGGAGAATTGGGCTTATTTTAATGCACTCCTGTACCCAGACATGTAGCTTTTAGGAGCATCAGAAGCACTGGAGGATGTGTTCACTGGGAGATTCATTTTACTGAACTGACTCCTGCAGTTGTAGCGGCTGGGTGGGCTCCAGGGAAGAGTGAGGTTGCAGTCCAAGCTTGAAGTCAGCTCCCTGCAGGGTCCCTGATCTCCAGGGACTTCGGTGCTGTTTCTTCTTTTTTTTTTTTTAATTTAATTTAATTTTATTTATTTGAGAGCGACAGACACAGAAAGAAAGACAGATAGAGGGAGAGAGAGAGAATGGGCGCGCCAGGGCTTCCATCCTCTGCAAACGAACTCCAGACGCGTGCGCCCCCTTGTGCATCTGGCTAACGTGGGACCTGGGGAACCGAGCCTCGAGCCGGGGTCCTTAGGCTTCACAGGCAAGCGCTTAACCGCTAAGCCATCTCTCCAGCCCTCGGTGCTGTTTCTTTTAAGGTTTTGGGCTGGTTGAGGCCCATCCACATCTAGAGCTGCATTTAGCACGAGTCCACCCAGTGAAAAGTAAACCTTATCCAACCCCCACCTTCGCAATACCTGAGATCACGTTTTCCTAACTGGGTGCCATGGACTCTGCAATGTGACATACAATTACCTCCACTGGGAGGGAATTTAACAGAAAGCCAAGCCACAACTCCAACACTGAGGTTACCCCCAGTCCATACTTTCAGGCTCACGAGTTCACTGCTGCTGAGCTCTTGGAGGACTGTTGTATGGTTGTCAGGTATCCATGGTAGCAAGACACCTTCAGAGCAGTGTGGGACTCAAGGGAGGGAAGGGAGCGTTTTGTTTGCAAATTTGCATGAAAGAGCTCACACCAGGAATGCAGGTGACTGGAGATTTGGCTGGCTGTGGTGCTACAGCACTGGGCCCATCTGCCATGGGCTCTGGCTCTGAAGCTCCTGTGAACAGAGACAGTGTGTGGGGGGTGGGGGTTGTTCACCACAGCAGGTCCCCACAGCCAAGGAGGGAAGGGCTGCGTAGACCTGTATATGGTCCAAGAATGGCTCAGTAGATGACCTGGTGCCTTTGTACTGGAGTGGCAGGCTGTGTCCCTATGTCTTCCCATATCACCCCACCAGCTGCCCAAGCAAGCTTGGGATGGTTGTTCTCCCTCCTTGCCTGAAGGGCTGAGGCGGGGACGAAGTTCCCTGGCTTAACCAATTCAATTAAGAACTATTATTGAGCTTCTAGGACACTCAGGGCAGTGTCTTCAGTACTTCAATTATTTGCAGGTTCTTCTGTATAGATGATTTAAAAACACTCATTATCACACAAAAAAGTAATTGGCAATCTTTAGTTGTAAATGCTTACCCCAGGGAGGAAGCTGTTGGATGGGACTCATGAAGAAGCCCAGCCAGGCCAGGCTGGACCTCTCCCTACAGAACCCCGGCATATCTGCAGAAGGCACTGCCGAGGCTCCTTCTTCATGGCCTCCATGGCTTCTGACCCTCTAAGCCTTCCCACACCTAGATCGGGTCCCTGGACAGGGAACCTCACTTCCCACTGGCTGATGTACAAGTCCTTGCGTGTGGTGAAGGATGGCAGGAGACCTGTGTTACAAAGGATTTCTGTGAACCCCTTGATATGTGCAGAGCTGACTTACAGTCAACAACCGGGTGGAGACGTGAGTTCATAAGTAGCCATCTGTGTCTTTCTTCAAAACCAGGAAGGGAATCACTGAATTTGAATATAGTTTCTACTGATGTTTCACTGTCTGACCTCTAGCAAGCTATCTACAATGCCAGCATCCTCATATGCAGGTGGGTGTGAGAGCATGAACTGTCATATGAGTGGGTTATAAAGCCTTGCAAAACAAACACAGCCACACTTTACTTGGCACTTATCTCTTGGAAACAGGCATTTTCAGTGGCTTGGTTACATGTGCTATCTGAGAGGCAGAAGTAATGTGCCTTCAGACTCTTCTGGGGGAGTTTGAGGGCTAGCTGGATTTTGCCATTGCTTATTCAGGAACAAAGAAGAGTGGTCACAGCCACCCTGAGCCACAGACCAACCTCATACATGTAGAAGGGTCAGAGACAATGTTCTTCAGTTCAGGGCCCCTGGAAACTTTGTAACATGGGCCTTCTGCCTTGCTGAATAGTAGGTCATCTGCGTCTGCAGAACCTCCCCATTACCCCTTGCCCCCTTCACACTCACTCGCTGGGGTCCAGGTCATGGAGCCTCCAGCCTCCAGAATAACAAGGGCAGGGGAGGCAGCCTAGAGCAGAGTACGTGTACACCATGGACTTCCACTGTCTTCAGGGGCCCCATGTGCCTAGCTCAGTGGCAGCTCGCAGTAACGAAACAGATTTGGTTCAGGATGTCCTGTGGCTCCCACCAGGCCACAGATGGGATTGAAAGTTTATAAAAAGAGAAAATGTCGATGTGACTCAGATGAGTCTTGTGGCTTGTCTTGCATTTATCTGGAAAAAGTGCTGCAGAAAACTAACTCCTGCGATGGGTGTCTCCTTTCTGGCTTCAAGGCGGCAGAACGCTTAGGGGTGGCTGACGGGTCACAGCTTTGGAGTCGCCAAACTGGAAGAGGTCTGCCAGAGACTCTCTAGCCCTGAAACCAGACTGCCCAGGCTGCCTCTCCCAACTCTACCTGCCAGATGATGGCACAGCAGAGTGGGCCACACACCCTCATCACCTCCTGCAGAGCATGGCTGGGTCCCACAGTAGCCTCGGGAGAATGCCAGCCTTTACTGTACCATGAGCATTCACTTTTCAGCGAAAGTCAGTTTACTAAAACATAATTGTTCTGTCTGCTTGTGGAACTAAAACAAACAAGCAAACAGAAATCCTCTAGCAATATACACGCTTAAACGATTTCCAGTGAGGGAGCAGGAGACAAGGAAAATGGACAACACAGTGATGACACTCTCCATTCCCTGGTTCAGTGGCTCACAGCCATGGGGCCAAGGCTAAAGCTGCACAAAAAGGGCCCCTGGGGTAGAAATGGCTTGTGTCCCTGCCGGCAGGATGTCATGCACCTGAGTCAGGCAGGACTCTTCACACTGCACAGGTATAAAGACCTGGTTGTCTCCCAAGAAGCCCCGATGGTCTGGGAGATGGTTCAGGGGATGAGACCCTTGGTGTTCACGCCCGAGTGCCCGAGTTCAAGCCTTACGTCCCTTGTGAAAAGGAGGCCGGCCTCTGTATCTCATCACACTGACAGTGAGATGGGAGACCCCCCAGACGCTGGTGGCTAGGGCACAGAGAACAGAAGCAGAGTGAGATGCAGGGAGAGAAACTGCGTCAGAAGAGGAGAGGTAAAGCCTTCCCCAAAGGCCGGTTCTGCGACCTGCACATGAGAGCATCGCACACGCACACACACATGCACGCACATGCACACACGCACAGTACATGCACACACACACACACACACACACACACACACACACACGCGGAAGGCCTTATAAGACAAGACTGGGCTCTATTACAAGCTTCGGTTTGAAATCTTCCTGATTAACCAACCATTCTTTGTTTTCACAACAAACGTTAATTTGATCTGCTTTTGTTCATTTTTTAAAGTTAAACGTAGCTCTTTGTGAAACAGATGTCATGCAAAACCATCTTCCCTGCTGGCTTGCAGGAAGGGAAATCCCCGAGGGCTGGGAAGGCGGAAGCCAGATGTGCTGTTGGCCCTTGCATGCTCTGCCTCGTGCGGAGCAGGCCTCAGATAAGAGCGAGAAAGGCTCTGACGAGGCCGAGGCGGCATGAGGAGGAGGGAAGCCTGGCCACACCTCACTTCCTCTAGTCAAGTTTGCTCTCCTTTGTTGCTTTGCCTGGGAGCGCACGCGTGAGCAAAGCAGATGACACCCGTCATGGTAATTAAATTACCCGGAGCCTCAGAGTGATTGCGCTCGGAGGCCAAAAAAGAAAGCGAGCTGCGTGTGAGGAGCGGAAAACCCTCTCCACTCTGATGGCAACTACCTCGTTGACATGAAAAATTTGATTGGGATTCAGATGTAGTTATTCACTGACAAACTCCAATTTAGGAAAATGTTAAGCTAATTTGTAATTCTAATGTCCTCTGATGTCAAAGAGCCATGAGGAAAAAAGATCCTTTTATACATTCTGAAGTGGTGTCATTACTGAAATGAAGCCGTTCTTATACTCAGTGTGGGCGAAAGTCTCCCACTCCATCCACATCAGCGACCATAGTGGTGACTTCCCAGAATCCTGCTGCAGCTACGCAGTGTTGACGGGGTCGCCAGGGTGAGGGGGCACTGCTGGGAAGGAAGGACAACTTGGTGTGGCAGCAGGCTCTCGGGAAGGGCATGGTGGTGAGTGAGAGGAGCATGTGGACCGGTGACGGGACATCGGGATTGTCGGTGTGGCTGCTTTCCTTCGTGACTCGGGGGCAGAGACGTGGGCTGGGAGGCAGCCCCCGCAGGAAGGCAGCTTTGGAGGGAGAGTAGATGAGTCTGCGGACAGAGCGGAACTCGTTGCGTCCACCGGGAAGCACCTTCCTGACTGGACAGCCACGGCACGCACGCGCAAAGCCCACGACAGGCCCTCCAGTCGCTGCGCCCCGCGGTCTGCCCCACCCCTGCTCAGAGCCCGGGCTGACCTGCGGAGGACAAGGACTTGCGTGTGTGTGGCGGGGGCATCAGAGCCCGGGTTGACCTGCGGAGGACAAGGACTTGCGTGTGTGTGGCGGGGGCATCAGAGCCCGGGCTGACCTGCGGAGGACAAGGACTTGCGTGTGTGTGGCGGGGGCATCAGAGCCCGGGCTGACCTGCGGAGGACAAGGACTTGCGTGTGTGTGGCGGGGGCATCAGAGCCCGGGCTGACCTGCGGAGGACAAGGACTTGCGTGTGTGTGGCGGGGGCATCAGAGCCCGGGCTGACCTGCGGAGGACAAGGACTTGCGTGTGTGTGGCGGGGGCATCAGAGCACCGCATGGATGTGCAGAGAGGACGTTCATGAGCTGTGTGTATCTCCCGCTGGCCTCGGGGGCTCAGGTGAGCACACACTGAGGACCAGGAGGGAAATGCAGGGGAGACAGATGTGGGTCTAGTAGACTGGCATTGAGGAACCACACAGACACAAAGTACCCCAGTTCATTTGAATGTCACACTGACAGTGGATTTTGGTTTAGTACACATGACTCTAATATTGCATGGTATGTCTATCAGTGTGTCTATATGTCTGTGTGACAGATCTGTCTACATCTGTCGCTGTGACACAGTACCTGAGAACCTCAATAGTGTCATAGGCTGGGAGTCAAGCTTTCAACCCATCACCTTTGGGGGGGGGCAAATAAGATTCAAACTATGACAATTGGGGTGACCTTATACTTAGGGAAGAAGAAAAATGCTGGAGAGCTAGCTTAGCAGTTAAGGCACTTGCCCGTGAAGCCTAAGGACCTAGGTTTAATTTCCCAGAACCCACATTTGCCAGATGCACATGGTGGTGCATGCATCTGGAGTTCATTTGCAGTGGCTAGAGGCTCTGGTGCGTCCATTTGCTCCCTCTTCACCCTCTCTGTCTCATAAATATATAAATAAAAATAAAGTATTAAAACCCTTCTTCAGAACAGAAGGAAGAGAAGAAGGACGAGAAGGGCAGGAGGAGATGAGGAGAGGAAGAGGCCTCTTTACCTGAACTCCGCTTCAGTGGGCGCTCTCTTTATCCACTGCACCTGGTGCTAATGGGTGGTGGGTCTCCTGGGCTTTGGAAGACTGGAGCAGAAAGCAAAGGGGCTCTCAAGTCTGAGCCTGACCTCTTGCGTGTCTCTAGGGAGGAAGAGCGGCAGTGCTCTGTGGTGGGGACTTTGCACAGTGCCAGCTGGTGAGGGCTGATATCTGTCAGAGCGGCCATGGGTACCTGTGGGTGCAGAGGGGATGCCCTGCTGCAAATATGCCCCACATAATGAGGTTACAACACGTCCCATGACTCCCCGAGGCAAACATGCACCGAAGTGGGTGTAACTATGTGGGTAGCACAGTTCAGCTGCATTGCACCTCATCTTTCAGATTAATGCTTTTCAACCATGAAACTGTGTCCTGACAGTAAAATAAGTACTTAATGTTACCTAATGTTCACTGTGTAGGAGACATGGTGCTGAGCGTCTGTCTCATGCCTTGAGTCTCACAGAAGTTGTCCTTCACTGTCCAGAGGCTGCTCCTTGAGTGAGTCCCCAAGCCTGGCCTGGGGGACCTGCCAGGCACAGCAGAGCTGGTGCAGGTGAGCATGTGGGAAGTAGAACATGGTCCCCACCGACCTTCGGTCATCGCAAGAGTCTTTTGCTATCTGGGCCTTCCTATCCTCAATTTGCTATTTATCTGAAGTTCAAGTTCATCTGGGCACAGCATTAAAGCACAGAGCACTTAAGCAGCGTGCCCAGAGTGACAGAGCCAGGCAGCAGATGAGGCAGGATTTGAGTCCAGGACAGCTGTCCAGGGACAGGCCATCTTTTGTCAGCTTGATCAAACCTCGGGGAGGTCTGTGAAGTGTTTCAAGGCAGGATTAGCTGAGGGGAGCGAACCCCAGACTGGGTGGTCCTTCCACTGGCGGACTATGTGTTGATGGCAGGAAAGTTCAGCTTTGTCCCCGGCCTGCCTTTGTCCCTCAGTGGCATGTGCATCTGCCCTGTCGCCGCCATCCTTGGCTGGCATGAGATCCCAGCTTCTTCACCCTGCCAGGACTCCTCCATGGTCTGTTGGGACTGCTGAGGCACTCCTGCCTCACAGGGAAGCTTCTGGGATCCCAGGCTCTCAAGGTTGCTGTCAGCCATTGTTAGACTGCCTAGCCCATATCGTGTAAGTCAGTCTGATAAAATGTCGTTGTGACATATGTTCATCCATGAGTTCTGTTCCTCAGAGAACCCTGATCAATGCAGGCGCCACCTCCTCCATTCTCACATGTGCTGCCTGCTCGCAGAGATGAAGCCTCACCTTGGGCCTTACAGGAGCAAGAGGCTGACTAGCAGCTCGGAGTATGACAACAGCAATTTCAGAGACAGGTCAGGGCTCTGGAGGTGCAGAACTAGGCTTGTCTGAGATGGGTATTTTTTTTTTTTTTTTTTTTTTGAGAGTGACAGACACAGAGAGAAAGACAGGTAGAGGGAGAGAGAGAATGGGCGCGCCAGGGCTTCCAGCCTCTGCAAACGAACTCCAGATGCGTGCGCCCCCTTGTGCATCTGGCTAACGTGGGACCTGGGGAACCGAGCCTTGAACCGGGGTCCTTAGGCTTCACAGGCAAGCGCTTAACTGCTAAGCCATCTCTCCAGCCTGAGATGGGTATTTGAGGAAAAAACAAACACATTGAACCCAGAACAAGAACTACTTACACGTACCACACACCAAGCAGCTATTCGGCCCTAGAAGGGGCAGCAGAAAGGGCTGGAGTGTGATGGAGCTGGGAAGGTAAGCCCGCTGGGGAGACACAAAGGCCGCAGAAGGTGCCTGGTGTGAGACGCCAGATGGGGGCCTTGAACTTCAACCAGAGGGCGATGCTACTGGTGGACTTCTGGCCAGCTGGTGCCATGATTGGCTGGCCCTGATGGAAGGCATTCACCAGCTGCCCATGAGGACTGGGGCTGCTCTGGAAGTAGCTTATACAGAGCAGTGTGCCAGTGGTGGCCTGACACAGGCGAGGTTGGAAATGGGAGCCAGAGTGGTGGCGATTCCAAGGCAAGGATGGGCCACCAGGAAGGGCTTCAGGGTGGCAGCAGGACTAGTTATGGAGGGCTGAGCGGCAGGTGCCATGTCAGCTCCCTCATGTGCTCTGCGCTGGAGAGGAGTGTGGGAATATGGGCCTCAGGACTGGAACCAGAGCAACCAGGGGAGAACCCAGGCAGGGCGGGGATCCTGCGGGAGCTCTGTAGACCTGTGCATGGGACAGATTGATGATGGAAACCAGGAAGGTTAGGGTAAGGGGAGAGGATCGAGCCAGGGACCTTTTCCTTCCCCATTACTATGTCCCTGCCAGATGCTGCGGGCAGGGAAGGAGCCACACCTCCAGCAGCAGCAAGGGGACAAGCATGATTCGTGTCCATAAGGATGTGCAACGTTTCTGGAAAATGTGGCAGTGGACTAGGCAGGCCAGTTCTGGACTCTGCTTACCTGTGAAAGCTCTGGGGAGCAGCAGTGCCATCACCCTGACCCTTTCATCTCTCTGCCTGTGAAGCGTGGTGTAGGGGCATCTGCCTGGTGAGAGTCTGCCAGAGTCATGTTTGCCATTGTTGGGCTCGGCACTTGCTTGCTGGCAGGACTCCGCTCAGCTCTGCAGCCTCTGTGCTGGGTTGTGAGTCTCAGACAGGGGGAGCAGACATTGTTCCTCCTCCAGCCAGTGTGGTGAACTTGAAGCTTCAGTGAGAAATACACCTTATTCATTGGAGCCTGTGAGACTTGGGTTTATTTGAACTAAGACAGCCTAGACTATTTAAATACTATGTTACTTAAATATCCTTGGATACAAAAAAGGCAAAAGTGGCATGAGGATCATGAATTAAAGAGATAACATAACACTCCCGAGATAGAAAGCTGTGTTAGCTGACAGGGGTACAGTACGGGTGTGGGTGACTCCAGCAGAAGGGGATGAGCTTGCCGGAGCCCGCTCTACGGCGCCCTCTTGAGGCAGATGTTAGATTCTAGGGATTTATGTTCCAGAGGCTGATACCAACCACAACATCACATAGGATCCAAAACTACTAAAACGAGTGAAAAGGGAGCCCTATCTGGAAATGGAGAAGAGAAACATGACTCAAAAGATTGGTGATGGTGGGTTTTTAGCCTCAGGAGATGCAAATGAGCCAGCCAGCATGCTATGAGAGCAGGCCAGGGATTAGCGGTCCCTGGAAGAGAGGACTGGAGTGAGGCAGGTGGTCGCAGGAGTTTGTGGAAAGCAGAAGGAACAGCAGCCATATCGCGCACAGTGGCAGAAACAAGCACAACCTTAAGAGAAGGAGGAATGGAGCCCTTGGGTGAGAACAACAGAAATGTAGCACTCAGAGCGTGTTCAGAGCCAGGAGACAGGACACGCCACCAAGCAGTTTGTTTCTGCAATAAAAGGTTGATTGATTCAATAATGGGAAATTCATAAATATAACTCATTATACCAGTAGGAGGAAACTCATCTGATCAGAATAGAAACCATGAGCAGAGGTTGCTGGAGCGGGAAAGGATATTTATAAAATCGCTTCTCCATCGACAAAAACAGTGAGAGTTACTGACACAAAGGACACTGGCTGAGATTAGAAGCATACTTTCAAAACTACTGAAGAATGTGTAACTCATAGAGATGGCAGGGAACATGAGATTTCCCCAGTGGCGAAGGACATGTAGCTCCAGCCCCAGCCCTGTGGTCTGTGTGGGAACGCTGGGAACATTACAGCAGCCTGGAGCCCCACCCTGTCAGTGCCTCACTTCCTTCCCAGGAGAGTCTTCTCCAGAAAGAACAGGATCTGGTCATTCCTCCGACCTCACTGCTTTCCCAGTGGAAGGAGGTTATCGGGGAGTCAGTTTCTGATACAGATTTTCCCTCTAAGTACCCTCTTCTGCCTTTATCCTTATGTCTCAAAACCTGCCTGCCTTGGTTTGAGAAAAATCAGGTCCAAACCCACCCCATCCCTGCCCCAGCATTTACTGAGTTATTCCTACTTCTGTCTTATCTATTAGAAACCCATAGGTGGCAGGGATATGCCAGCGATTCAAGAACATAATGCACACAGATATTTCCCTGGTTTTTGGTGCTACAGTGCCAGTGGGACACCACCACACTCTAGCTTTGGGAACCAATGGTATAAAGAGGAGGAGTTCTGGGTGTGACTGAGATGTGCAGTACCCTTGGATGGGCAGTTGGCTGGAAATAGCCTCACTGAGTGAGGCTGCTGGGATCTGTGCTGGAGGATGGGATGGGGCGGGTGTGTTGTTTGCTCTGTCTGGCAGGCTCAGTACAGAGGCTCCCTGAGTGCAGGGGATAATCCATAGCCTAGATAACTGGACACCTGCAGGAGAAAGCATGTGAAGGTGAGGACTGCCAAAGACACAGGGCAGAGGTCCCAGAAAGACATCACAAGCCTCAAAGGACATGGATGCCTGTGAGAGAGGAATGTGCACTAACAGAAAACAAACAAACCACACACGCTCACCTCAGAGAAGAATCAGGAAGTCAGGGTCAGAGCCTCACATACGAGGCTTGGGCACCCATCCTCAATAAAATTTAAAAAGGGCCAAATTGGGCTGGTGAGATGGCTTAGCAGTTAAGGCACTTGCCTGCAAAGCCAAATGACCCAGGTTTAATTCCCCAGGACCTATGTAATCCAGATGCACAAGGTGGCACATGCACCTGGAGTTGATTTGCAGCTGCTGGAGACCCTGGTGCACCCATTTCTCTCTCTCTCTCTCTCTCTCCACCTGTCTCTCAAATAAATGAATAAATAAAAAATAAAATATTAAAAAGGGTCCAAAGTAATAGTGAAAAGTCAAAATAAAAAAAAAAATCTCCATTGACAAGCTCCCACTAGTCTGGCCAAAAGAGGGGCTACGGCCCTGGCCCTCAAAATCTCCATCAATTAGCAATGCTTATCCATTTAACCTGTGCTGTTGGAGAATCTGTTTTTCTTTTTCAGAAGGTAGCAAGGCCTGAGGAGATAAAACACTTCAGCCAAGGCCCAGCTGAGACCACAGAAGAAATAGTGAGATGAGCAAGAGTGCTGCTTTCATGTAAACCTGACTATCAGTGCCAGAGTGAGGAGACAGATTCTGAGGATACTCAACACATACTGAAGCAGAAATCCAGAAGCTTCTGAGAGCTTATCATTGAAGTTGACCTAAAACACACCCATCATGACTCAGGGAATTTTGTTGAAGAGGGGGTGGAAAGATTGTAAGAGCCACAGGGTGGGATGGCATACCCAAAGGCACTGCTCCCCACTCAATTACTGACTGCTGCTCTCATAACTCATAACCCACAACCCCATGGGGAAGACCAGCAACCCCACTGAGAAGGCCCTCAGAGGAATGGGGATTGGAAGGAAGGAAAGGATGGTACCAACATGTGATGTAGCCATACAAAGTATATTCTTATTTTTTTTTAAAGAGAGATTTATTTAATATGACCACATTGGGAAGAGAGACATAGAGATCCAGTGACCTCCTCAAGTCCATCTTTGGGATTCAGCATAAGTTTCGAGTTTAAGTAGAGGGCCAGGGGTCTGTATAGCGAAACAGTCCTGGTCAGAGTGTGGTCCTGTCCATGCCCATCTGGGCTCCAGTCTCTCCTGTAAGTTGGTCTGACAGGTTGTTGGCACTGCTGAGGTCTCTCTCTGGGGAGACAAGTTTCCCCTCTGAAAGGCACCAGGCTTTTTGTTCTCATGGCATGAAATTCCTGGGCAAATTCCAAGTTCTTGGGGTTCATTGTTTCAATAGTCTGGTATCCAAAGGAAATGACACACAAGTGTCTCTTTGTGGCATCTTCCTTTCTGTTAGGCCAGTTACAAAGGGAAATAGAAACAGCTTATTCTGGAGCCGAATATAAATGTCCTTGGCCTGGGATCGTACCTTTAGGTCGGCCAGAATTCCATGGTCCCATGTGGCAACACTGTATCAAATCCTCTAGTAACAGAACGAGGAAATCCATGAATCAAGACGCTCTTCAAATGCACTGGTGGAGCATGTGGTAGGCAGGTTACAGTGGAGCAGGGGCATCTCTGCTGTGCGCTATGGAAGCTTGGATAGCATTCTTAGCCTTTATGTTGGTGAAAGCCAGAGGACAATTATTACATTCCAAAAGGTGTCACCTGGTATTTGCAGGGATGTAAGGTCTAACATAGAGGTGAGTGATATATGGATATTAAGGAGACAAAAGATAATTTGGCTTTGGACCTATAGCATTCCATCTCGCCACAATCCCAGAAGTTACTTCCGACCAGTCAGCCTTGTTAGTAGGTGTGGCTTTTTGTTCGGAACTTTGGTCCACACATAAAATCACTCAATGCAACTGCTGGTGGGTTGTTTCCCCAGATTAGCTGAATTGAAGTCCATTGGCCATGACTTCCCCACAATCAGCACAAGTCTGACACAAGCTAAATTCCCCAAACTAGCAACAATATGATGCAGGTAAACCCCATGAAGATTGTTGGTCATGCATTATGGGGGTGGGGGGAGGAGAGGCAATGTCTCTGTGCAAAATGTCCCAACTTCTGGCTCTAACAATCTTTTCACCATGCCCCCCTTCCTCAAAATTCCCTGAGCCATGCTGGGAGCATTTTAAGTCTACTACAGTGATGGGCACTTAGGAGCCTCTGGATCTCTGGTTTGGTAGGGGATGAATGTCCTCAGTATCTTTCTCCATAACTCTTGTGCTCATATCAGATTCACTTATAGAGCAGCAGTCTTGCTTATTTCCCAATTCTTCTGTGGTTTCAGCTGGGGCTAGGGTGGATGGCACTGAGTTGTTTATCTCCTTAGGTCCAACTCCCATCTGAAAATGAAAAGCAGATTCTCCAACAGAGAATGAAGTCATCACCAGTTAAATAGGATAACCATGATTAATTTAGAGAGAATTAAAAGGGTTTAGACACTTATAGTCTAAGGCTAATGGGAGCTTGACAATGGAAAGCAGAATCATTATCTGGATATGATTCTGACTGGTTTTCCAGTTCCAGATATGGTTTTCTTTCCACTGAGCTGATCAGTTAGCTCATCAAAGAGCAGTTTGTCACTCACCATGGCTGTGTGCCACTTTTGCACTTGTGTGAGCATCACATCACGTTGTTAGCTTCTGAGTTGCTTGGACAAGTGTTGGCCACTGGCCCCTGGTAGTTCATGTAGCACCTTCCAACACTAGATGGGATAATTGTATGGGGACTGGATCCCCTCTGGATTCCAACCAGGTCTCTCTATGGCCCATGCCAACAGTGTTTGGTGTCTTCAGCAGTAGTGTCTTACCATTAACCTCTGGTGAGTAACTAAGTGCTCCAACAGAAGTCTCTCTTGTTTGTTTTGGGAGATCTAGCTCATTGTGGATGTAGACCACATCCTGGTATGGGGAATTACAGACCAGTGCCAATGGAAAAGAAGAAGCCAGAGAAGAAAGAGCATTAGCAGAAACTTGAGGTTAGGTTTTGTCTCACTCTCTCCAGGGCCCTTCAATTAATATGTTCCCTCTATGGTCCTCTTGAGGGTTCCACCTTTTAGTCTGACTTCCAGAATATAAGATTCTATGGTACCATTCAATTTTGGTTCAGTTTTGTGCCCCCCACCCTTTCCCCAAGCCCTACTTTCCCTATTGTCCAAGCTTCAAAATGCTATTCAGTTATATTAGCAACTTGGGTTGATTCAGGTTAGGAACTGCAGGTGAGTGAGATAATGCAACAATTGTCATTTTGTGATTGTGTGAGTTCACTTACAATGATCTGTTCCAAGTTCGACCATTTTTCTGCAAATTTCATTATGCCATTTTTTTTTCTTACTGCTGAGTAGAATAACATCATGTAGATATAACACATCTTGGTTATCCATTCATATAATGATGGGCACCTGGGTTGATTCCAGTTTTTAGCTATTATGAATTGAGCAGCTATAAACATGGCTGAGCAAATATCTCTGAACTGAGAGGTGGAGCTTTCAGGGTACATGCCCAGTAAGGGAACAACAAGGGCTGTTGGTAACTCAATAGTCAACCTTTTCGGGAGTCTCCATATTGATTTCCACAGTGGCTATACAAGCTTACATTCCCACCAACAGTGAATGAATATTTTTATTTCTCTACAGCCTTGCCAACATTTGTTTGCATTTGATTTTTTTAATGTTTGCTACCCTTAATGGGGTCAAGTGGAATCTCATAGTTGTTTTAATTTGCATTTCCTGAATGGTTAGGGATGTTGAATATTTTCTTACGTCATTTGTAATTCTTCCTCTGAGAACTTCCTATTTAGTTCTCTGCACTACTTTTGGAGTGGATTGTTTGATATATTATGGTTTAGTTTTTTGAATTCTTTGTAGATTGTAGATAGATACTAGGTTTCTGTCAGTGGTATAGCTGGCAAATGTTTTCTCCCATTCAGTGCTCTGCTTATGGTTTGTTTGTCTGTGCCAAATATTTTTTGCTTCATGACATCCCATTGGTTGAGCACTTGTTTAATGTCTTTGGCTACTGGGGTTTTGTTCAGGAAGTCTTTTCCCAGTCCTATATCACGGAGAGTGCCTCCTATTTTTTCTTGCAGTAGTTGAAGAGTTTCAGGTCTTATATTGAGGTCCTTAATCCACTTGGACTTTATCTTTGTGTATGGAGAAATGAGTGGGTCTAATTTCATTTTTCTACATATGGTCATCCAATCTGTCCAACACGATTTGTGGAAGATGCTGTCTTCTCTGCAGTCTACATTGTTGGCACCTTTGTCAAAGGTCAAGTGGCTATCGTTCCTTTCCCTAAGGTCTAGGTCTTCAATTCTGTTTCGTTGGTCTATGTTCAGTTTTTTTTTATTCCAGTGCCATGGCGTTTTTGTGACTATGGCTTTGTAACATAGCTTTAGATCAGGTATGGTGATACCACCAGAGGTGTTTCTTTTGCTGTGGATATGTTTGGATGTCCAAGGCCTTTTGCCATTCCATATGAATTTTGAGATTATGTTTTCAATCTCTGTGAAGAATGATGCTGGTATTTTTATTGGTGTTGTGTTAAATCTCCATATTGCTTTTCGTAGAATTGCCATTTTCACAATGCTAATTCTACCTATCCAGGAGCATAGAAGCATTTCCATCTCCTCAAGTACTTCTTGATTTCTTTCTTGAGTGTTTTCATTATATAGGTCTTACACATCATTTGTTAGTGTTACTCCAAGGTAAATTATTTTGTTGCTATTAAAAATGTGATGGCCTCACTGATTACTTTCTCTGTATATTTGTCCTTTGCATATAGAAAAGCTATGGATTTTTGTACATTGGTTTTGTACCCTGCCACCTTGCTGAAGGAATTTATCACTTTTAGAAATTTTGAAATGGAGACATTCAGGTCACTTATATATAGGAGCATGCCATTTGCAATTAGAGCTAACTTGACGTCTTTTCCAATTTGAATCCCCTTTATTTTGTTCTCCTGTCTTATTGCTTGGGCTAGTACTTCTAGTACTATGTTGAAGAGCAGTGGTGAGAGTGGGCGCCTCTGTCTTGTTCCTGATCTCATTGGGAACTCCTTAAAATTTTTCCCCATAAAGTATTAGTTGGGCTTTAGGAGATTTATAGATAGCATTTATTGTTTTAAGATATAAACCCTCCATCCTTATTCTTTCCAGTGTTTTGATCATGAAGTGGTGTTGTATTTTGTCAAAGGCCTTCTCTGTATTAATTGAGATGATCATGTGGTTCCTTATGGTTCAAGTTATTTATGTGGTATGCTATGTTGACTGATTTCCATCTGTTAAACCATCCCTGTATTGCTGGGATGAAGCCTACTTGATCAAGGTGGATAATGCTTTTGATGTGTTGAATTCAGTTTGCAAGGCTTTTTTTCAGGATCTTTGTGTCTAAGTTCATTAGGAATATTGGCCTATAATTTTCTTTCCTTATTACATCTCTGTCTGGTTTTGGTATTGTGAGAAGGTGTGTATCCGTAGTGGTGAGGTGAGTTTCTTGAAGACAGCAGATAGAAGGGCCTAGTTTTTTGATCCATCCTGATAACCTGTGTGTCTTTTGATGGGTGAGTTAAGACCATAAATATTTAAGGTTATTACTGTGAGTTTTGGATTAATCCCTGCCTTGATGAGTGTTTTATGGAGTTTGATGCTGTCTTGTGTTTTGTACTATGCTGAGACTGCTCTATTTTTGGTTATTGTCCTTGTTTTCTTGTTGGTTCTTGAGATTGGTTGTTTGACTGTTCTGTGTGGAGTATTCCCTCAAGTATTCTCGGCATATTTGGCTTTGTGTTTACTTAATCATACAGTTGGCTTTATTTTTTTTTCATGGAAAAGTTTTACTTTCACTATCTCTTATGAAGGATATCTTGATAGTAAAGTAGCTTTGGTTGGAAGCCATAGTTTTTCAGACTTTGAAGTGTTCCATTCCAAGCCTTTCTGGCTTTCAGGATTTTTATTGAGAAATCTGATGTAATTCTGATGGGATTGCCTTTGTATGTTGTGAATTCATCCTCTTTTGCTGTTTTTAACCCTTTCTTTTTATTTTCATTTTTAAGAGTTTTAACTATGATGTGTCTTAGAGAGTTTCTTCTTTGGCCCTGTCTTTTTGGTGTTCTGTGGGCTTTGGTATCTGGATGGGCCTCTCTTTTGCAAGATTCAAATAATTTACTTCAATAATTTTGTTTACTATGTTCTCTATGCCTCTGGTCTAGATTTCCTCTCCTTCTGGTATACCCATGATCCTGGTGGTTGGTTGTTTTAGGGTGTCTCACAGTTCCTGCATATTCTGTTCACTTGATTTTTTGAACTTAGCAAAGTATTTGGCCTCCTTATCAATTTCTTCTGTCTTATCTTCTAGGTCAGACACTTCCACATGAGTAACTCTGCTGGTGAGTGGTTCTAGAGAGGTTTTTATAATTTCTATTTGATTTTTGTTTTCTGTGGTGTTATTTGTATTGTGTCTATCTCTTTTTTGAGGTACAGTTTCAATTCAAGTTTTGATTTTCTTGATGCTTCCTGTTGTTCATTCTTGCATTTGATCAAGTCTTCATTAATCTTAATCGATTTTTGAGGTCTTCCATTTCTTGACTTACCTTTAGTTTATTCATGTCTCTTTGGAAGGTTCTAACATTGTCTTCAATCAAGTTAAGCCTATTGTCAAAAGCTGAATGCTCTATGAGATGTTTCTGTTCAATTTCAATTTCATTGATATGATTGTTGGTTCTTTGATAGTTTGCTTCAAGTTCAGCATTTTTTAAAAAATCAGGGTCTCATTGGTTGTTGTGTTTTCCTTTTGGGAATGAATTTCTGTTGCTTTCTCTATCATTTTATTGGAGGCTTCCATAGTAGGAGTAGGCATCTTTGGTAGAGATCTATTATTTCTGATTTTTGTTGGCTTTTTTGTGTTGTTTCCTACCCATTTTAGGAAGACTATTTTATTGAAGAGGATTTAAGTTTTTGTCCTTTGGCCCATTCACCCTCTGCCTCAGGTGAACAGAGATGTGGATACCTAATGGCCAATCAGGACACCAGAGCAAAGGCCTGATTCCACAGCTCACACAAGGACCAACCCTCCCCAAGAAAGGCACAATGGGACCTACCTGGACCAGGGGTCTGGGAGGAGCAGAAGGGAATAGGGATCTGGCTTGTGGAGCCCTCTAGGGTACAGACCAGTGCAGGCAACCCATATTGGGGAGGTCGCAGGAGCAAAGATACAGGGGTCTGGCCTTCTCACTCCATACATCCACTCCCCTGCATCAAATCTATTAAAGGCAGGTTGTAGGTATGAATTTTCTCAAGGCACTGGTCAAAAGAGCTAATGGGGCTCAGTAGAAAAAAGCAATTGCTGTGCAAGCCTGCGGTCTGGAGCTCTGACCCTAAGCACTCACATGAATTCCAGGCATGCATAGCCCCCAAACAGTATTCCCAGTGATTGGACATCTGGCTACTAGATTAGATGATCACTGAGGCCTGAGTTTAAGAGAGATCCATCTCAATAAATAAGGCAGAGAACAATGAGAAAACACCAAATATCAATTTCTGCCAGTGCATGTATAGTACACATATACAAACATGTATACAACATACATAAACATGCATACATATCACACACATGCATATCCACATGCACACTACACATAAAAATCATGTACATCCACATGTATACCACTCACATACACACATGCATGTGCTCATGCACACCACATACATTGATATGCACATACAATGCATGCACACACATACACATGTAGATACAAATACACACCACAAAATCATGATAAAGGAAATGTAAAAAAAAAAAAGAGCTGAGCTCCTCCCATCTTCCCTAATCTTGAGAAAGAATGGGCCCCCTCATGCTATGTGCTCTGGCATTGGCCAACAAGCCAGTCTGTAGCAGAGATGGACTGGACTCTACGCAGAGATGCAGACCAGAAGAAGAAAAAGGGAAACTTAGACTCAAGTTTCCTCTGCCTTTAATCTGCAAAGAGAAAGAGAGAGAAAGAGAGGGAGAATTAATATTCAAGTTTTCATAATGAAAGAATTCACTGAAATATCTGCTAATTAGCGTAATTTTAAATTATTAATACATGGCTTAGGATATGTTAATGTTGCCCATCAGTCTAAGTGCTAAAGAGCCCCAAGTCACAATGAAGGCATAATTGAGAAGGGAAATTGAACAGGACACATGCCTCT
The DNA here is from genome assembly GCF_020740685.1 of Jaculus jaculus. Lineage (NCBI taxonomy): Eukaryota > Metazoa > Chordata > Mammalia > Rodentia > Dipodidae > Jaculus > Jaculus jaculus. Next base: position 3,059,429 of record NC_059102.1, on the reverse strand, counting down.
CTTCAAGGATGAGGCACGAACTTGAACTATAAAACCTGTTTCAGAATTTCAGAAGTTCCTAGGGCAAATGTGGACTTGTCCCTACAGCAGAGTGAGGGGTCAGGGAAGACCGACTGGTTACCTGCTTATGGGCTGTTTGTTCCTCCTGTGATGGTTAATTTTGATTATCAACTAGACAGGTTCTAGAATCATCCATGTCCTAGGAGACAGACTTCTGGGCATGTCTGGGAGGGAGTTTCCAAATTAGGTTAACTGGGGTTAGAAGACCATCCTATATGTGAATAATACCATCCCATGGTTTCAGGTCCTGGACTGCATTAAAAGGAGAAGGTGAGCAGAGCAGCAGCATTCATCTCTCTCTGCTTTCTGAACATGCATGAAGCGTGACTGAGCTGCCTCGAGCTCCTGCTGCCACTATCCCCCACCATGATGGACTGCATCCCCTTAAACCATGAGCCCTGAACACTGAACTTTAAGCTGCCTTTCTTCACGTTGCTTTTCCATCCCCTTCCCTCCCCAACCATTCTACCGAGGGCTCTCATCAGCAGGGCTAGTGGTATCCACTGTGGCGTCATGAAGGTCTCTGTCCATCTCTGGTGGAGAGGGAGAACTAAGCTTCATGACATTTCTACTCACCCTGTGGCTTTTACAATCTTTCTGTCCCTTCTTCTATAATGTTCCCTGAGCCTTGGAGGGTGTGTTAGAAGCCTGATGAAGTGTTGAGATTTCTGTAGCCTCAACATTTCTGATTTGATGAATTTTGAGTGGCCACTGTGTCTATCGCCATCTCTCTGGAGCTGGTTGTCAAGCTAGCAGTGAGAACAGCACTCATGTTGCCTCTTCCTCTGCAATGTCTTGGGGACCTGAGCAGATGTGATAGAGGTGATATGTTTCATGGTATGCAGTTGGCTATCTTTTCTTGTGGTGCTGAAGAATTTCAGATCTCCCCAGCATTTTCTCTTATCTGTAAAATAAAACAGATACTTGAACCCAAACTGCAAGCATCTTGGATTAAAGAGGATAAGCATAATTATTTGAGAGGTTTTTGATGTGTATACCCACTATTCTTATCCAAAGAGCAGTGAAGCTTCTCTATGGAATCTATGAGTTTCCTATCCACGGGCTTCTGACTTGGTTCCCAGTACCAGGTATGAGTTCTCGCCCACTGAGTGGGCCTTATGCCTAATATAAGAACAGTGGCTCACATAGGCTGTATGTCACTATTGCACAGGTGTGTACTTCTTGACCAGCTGGTTGATTTCATAGCCTGAAGTATCTTCTGCCTATTGACACTGTTAGTGACCATTATCCTGAAGCAGCTCTCATAGCCAGGTGGAAACTTGTTTCTTTTTTGGTTCTAGCATGGTCTTTTAATGTCCTGTGACCATAGTAGTATCTTTAGTAATAAGGGCTTACTACTTAGCTCTGGCAGGTAACTAAGTGCTTTGACAGTGGGGAGGGGGACTATATTCATATTTCTTTTATTAAATTTTTTATTATTTGTTTATTTGAGAGACAGAGCAGATAGAGAGAGAGGGAGTGAGAGAAAGAGACAGAGAATGGGTGTAACGGGGCCTCCAGCCACTAAAAACTAACTCCGTAAACATGTGCCACCTTGAGCATCTGGCTTATGTGGGCACTGGGGAATTGAAACAGTCTTTAGGCTCCATAGGCAAGTGCCTTAACCGTTAAGCCATCTCTTCAGCTATTATATTCATATTTATATCAGGTTATCTTCTTTTCCCCTCTCCCCATGCCCATTTCACTGAGAGTCCTTCTTATTGGGTGTACTGGTAATCTCTGTGGGGTTGTAAATGCACTACTTGGTTTGTGTGGGTAGACAGTGCCTCATAGTATGCCTTTCTACCCTGTGGCTCTTACATTATTTTTGCCTCCTCTCTGCAATGTACCCTGAGCCTTTGTAGATGTGTAATAAATCTTTAGTTTTTAGCTCTTAGCAGTTTCTTATTTTCTGCTTTGATGGGTTTTGATTCTCCTCAGTGTCTACTGCCATCTCCCTAGCTAGCAGGGAGAGCAGCACTCATATTTAATCTGTCACTTACTCTGCAATGTTTCTTGGGCCTTCGAAGACAGGATAGAGATGACTTGTAGAGTGCTATGCACTTAGCTTTCTCTCATTTTGATGGGTCTCGGATTTTCTCAATATTAGCTACCATCTTTAAAAAGCAGGGTCTCTAACCAAGAGTGAGAACAACATTTATCAAAGAGGATAAACATATATGTTTTAATAAGCATAACCTCCCCGTTTAGCCAAAGAACAACTAGGTATGAATGATCGAGTAGCATACATGCTTGTCCTGGCTGGGTGGCAGGGCTGGGGTAGATATGAGACTGTGGCAGGCTCACTTGAGACCTGTGCCAAGCCTTGACCATTTTTCACTGGTGTAAAATGCAGCACGGTAAAGTCCTTGAATATTACTTATCAAACTTATTTCAAATTATTTACTTGGAATAAATTGCTAAAGGTATATGTTACTCCAAAGCACATGACCACTTTTCATGTTTTACTCCATTTTCCCACCAGAGATCTTTGCTCAGTATTCATTCCTGTCAATGACAGAGTTTCCCCGTGCCCTCACATCCCAATATTTGCTAATGGGACAGATTCTCATTTCTTCTTATAGACCATGATCACATGATTACAAAACATCAATAAAATATTTTAATAACCAGAATCCCTGTAAGTACTAGACAGGGTTTAAATATGTGAACCACACATTGGATCTAGCTTATGGATATAAAAATAAGGACTGAGGCACTGGCTCAATTCCCCCATCAAAGTAAATCTAAGCAGTAGGTTGGACAACTGGTATACCCTTAGAGAAAGCATGGGGCTTACACCTGGACTATCTCTGTTATTGTTGTAAAGCAAGCTGCTGGCTTCAGTATTTTGCCCATATTTTGTGATGGCCAGTGAAAACCTAAATCTGATTTTATATTCACATCTGCTACTCTGTATTTTGCTTAGAGAAAGCCACACAACCTAAATTTATAGTTTGCATGTTATCCACTTTGCTCAGAATAAATTAGAGGCAAATTTATGTGTTTATAAACCATACACATCTCATAATAATTCTTAGCTTTTTTACATTTTAAAAGGTTGGATTTAATAAAAAAAAAACTGAATTTTTCTCTGTATAATTCGTCAGTATCTTAATTTGGGGATACCTCCTGTAGACTTTGAGCAGCATAAACTAGGAGAACGTGAAGCCTGTGGAACCCTGCTTGGTGGACAGATGGAAAGCAGTGGATTCCAGGTCCCCAGGGTGGGAAACCATCATCAAGAGCACTGAGACATTGTTAAATTTACTTACATTGACAATGTGTGGCGTGGTGAGGGAAGAGCGAGTAAAAAGGGTTATTTCACAAAACCCAGACATTTATAGGCATTCTACAAATGTGAAAGTTTGTTTTTTAGTTGTTTCAACAATTAAGTGTATGGATATAGACATTGCCTTTAAACTCAGAAAGAAATGTTGCAGAGTATTTTGGTGCAATGAGTGGACATTTGCTGGTGAGAATGAACTCTCACTTGAACTAGACACTCCTCACCCATGTCTTGTATTATTGCCAACCATGTTTGTAGGTGCCTAACAGGACAAGGCTGTGACCATGTGAACACACCCCATACTGTGTCCTTCCTCTGTGTGGATGATACACAGTGATACACCAGGTGACCTCACTCTGTTCCTGAGAAGGAACATGTAGCCAAGATTCTAAATAAACCGGAACAAATCCACAGTGTCATGGACCCAGCTCAGGTCTCCTGAATGCCACATGCTGAGTTGAAGAGCTGTCTTGTGGGCTTGTACATCCTGGCCCTTGCTACCCACTAAAGGAGGGTGACGTATGTACCAATTCATGCTGACATAGAAGTGGCTAAGCTAGCAAAGGGACAGGCTTGCTGTACTTTTGCTCCAAGTAAAACCAAGTCTGTTGAGGTTTTCAGCCTTTAAAAACGTGTGACTTAACCTTTAGATAAAACTTCTACAAACTAGCATGTGACAAAGGCCTTATAAATAGAGACCCAAGCGAGTAGCCACCATAAAAATGCCCCCATCGAACCAAGAAAATCTTCTAGGGCAGAACAAGATCCTATCTCGCCTGCTGTCACTTCAAAGAAATGTAATGTATGGGGCCAAGCGCTGCATGAGGAGGATGGATCACGGAAACCCACGATATCATCGTAGATCAATACGGCGGCTCTAACAGAGGGAAGAAGAGACTGCAGACATGCCTGATTTGGGGCCCCCCACTCTTATCAGGGTGCATCCCAGCTGTTGCAGCCCCTGTGCCACCACCCAGGCTCAGAGCAGGGAGTCAGTCTCCACCAGACGGACTCGAAGTGTCTGGGAAGGGCAAGACTGTACCTGGAACCACACAACACTACAGACAGCATCAACATGCAGGGCACATGCCCAGGGAGACACACTCCCAACACTGTCCATTTAATCATTTTCCAATCTGTTTCCTTGTGAAATTCATTACTTTTCATGGAAACAAATATCTGTCAAAATATAATATCAGATGGCATTTGAAGACCTGCGCGTCCTTAGCAATAATGGCTTCACATCCCTTTTCCCTTTAAAGGAGAGCTGGTGAGTCCCTGAGGATGGCCCCACCCTGGTCTCTGGCTGTTTTCCTGTCACTGGATGGTAAATACCCTTAATGATTCAGGATGCTCTCCCACTGGGCTCTCTGGGTACACACAGCCAGGGAGCGCGGTAGGCGGTGAGCGGTGTCAGAATGAGCTCCAGCGAACATTCCAGGACAAATAAAGTCTTCAGCTGAGAGGCAAAGGGCCCTATTACCGCTCCTAACAAGTGCCAGGACTTTAATATATGGTCTCACGAACATGTTCATTAGGAGAACCTGCTGGAGCTGAGTGGCAGGGGCCTTGCACATAGGCACTTGCTTCTGCTGTTTGAAATTCAACTCACATTTCATTAGCAATAAAGTGCAGAAGAAAGGAGATGAGAGTCCACTTTGGAGATGACTTTCATTACACTGAGCTGTTTCCACGTTCCACGGAGGGCCTGGCTTGGAGGTCAGACATGGCTGGAATCTGGGGACCTGTGCTTGTGATCCAAGATTCTCACTCCTCTTCCTCACCATTCTGCTACCCCCACCCTGGTTCCCACTCTCTCTTCCTAGCTCACTTACTGGGTGAGTAGTACTAACACCAGTATAGGTGCCCACAGAACTGGCCACCAAGCATCCTGCTTATAATCAGCTATAACACCTGCACCCAGAGGGAGACTTGACTACAGGCAGAAACCATCCAACCATTTAGGAAGATAAATGGAACAGGCCCTAGCTCCGCTTGTGGAAGTGACACAAAGTGAAACCTCCACATCCTTGGGCTTATTGCCTGGTGGGTTGTGGAGTGGCCAACATCATGGAGACCCCTGGCTGTGATGACGGAACCCATGGTCTCCCTGGACTGTCCCTCCTCCCTAGCACACCCCACTGAGCCTGCTCTTTCCATTGCTCGATGCCTCTCTCACAGCCCCAGGCCCCACATCACCTCCAGAAAAATGGCAGTGTCTTTGTTTTTGAGTCACTGCTACTAGAAAAGCATTGTGGATTTGATTTAACCAAATGATACTTATGCTAAGACCCAAATTTATAGTCGGACCATTCTCTGTCCTTCTCGTAAAAACATTTCAATTGGAAAGCACAATTTCAGACTTGAGGTGAGGCAAGCCATCCAGCTGAACTTAAATGGAAATAAAGAGAAACAAAGCATGAGAGCATGCTGGGCAATAACACAACACCCAAATTCATCCTGGGGCCAGAGGCAGAGTGCAGCGCAGCTGACGAAGCCATGAAGACAGGCAGGCACATCATACACTGTAAACCAGAGCAGTGGGGGGCTGTGACAGAGGGAGTGAGGGCTTGGTTCTCCAGGTTATTGAGGGCTTGGTTCCTAAGGGGAATGAATGGTTGGTTCTCCAGAGGACTGAGGCCTTGGTCCTCCAGGGAAGTGAGGGCTTGGTTCTCCAAAAGGAGGGAGGGCTTTATTCTCCAGGGGAGTGAGGGCTTGGTTCTCCAGGGGAATGAAGGCTTGGTTCTCCATGGTGGATGAGGGCTTGTTTCTCTAGGGGAATGTGGGTTTGGTTCTCCAGACTAGTGAGGGCTTGGTTCTCCAGGGAAATGAGGGCTTTGTTTTCCAGGAGAGTGAGTGCTTGGTTCCCCAGAGGAGTGAGGGCATGGGTCTCCTGGGGAATGAGAGTTTAGTTCTCCACTGGGGACGAGGGCTTAGTTCTCTAGGGGAATGAGGGCTTGGTTCTCTATGAGGAATGAGGATGTGGGTCTTCTGGGTCCTGTGGGGATGCAGCTTTCTGAAGTTCAGTGACAATGGCTCATGTTCACAACATCTCTACTTCTGTTTTTAATTTTTATTCATTTATTTGAGGGCGACAGACAGAGAGAGAAAGAGGCAGATACAGAGAGACAGAGAATGGGCGCGCCAGGGCTTCCAGCCACCACAGATGAACTCCAGACATGTGCTCCCCCTTGTGCAACTGGATAACGTGGGTCCTAGGGAATCGAGCCTCAAACCGGGGTCCCTAGGCTTCACAGGCAAGTGCTTAACCTCTAAGCAATCTCTCCAGTCCAACATCTCTACTTCAATGGGACATAGCCACATGTGGCTCTGGAGTTCCTTCATGGAGGTCTGGCGTGGAGCTACCCTGGAGAGAGTTTTCAGGGTCAATGTACTCTTGGGTGGTAGGAGACATTGACTTTGAACTATTTAATACAATTACTAAGTTGCTTACTTATAAGCAGAATATGAATGTGAATTTATGACAGGCACAGACAATGACAACTGATTATCACAAACACAGTGCTGAGGGCTGCTGTGTTCTTCATGCCCTGAGATTGTGTCACTGAGCCATGGGACCTTCCTAGAAAGGAATGAGGGTGTGGGTGATGGCAGAGTCCAGCAGGGTCTCACAGCCATGTAGAACACTGTGATCATTATCTTCAGAACTAGGAACGTCATGTACTTCCTAGAAGGGCAGCACACACTTAGGTCTCTGTTGGGTCAGAAGTGGTAGGGGCAGACAGAGAAACTGAGTGGGAGGCACAGTAGCCACAAGAGGAACATTTGATGGTGGTGTGAGCATGGTGAAGATGAAGACCTGGGAGAGAGACTCTAGACTTAAGACTTCAGGACAGAGTGATGGACAACTTGTAGGGTGGATAACACAGAGAGAAGAGCTTGCCATGGATTTCAGCTCCTATTTGTCAAACCAATTATATGATGGGGATATTTCCTGGGGAAAGAACTGTGGGAAGGACCAGGGATAGAGGAGACAATGAAATAGATGTGTTGAGTTTAAACATCTATGCCAACTCAAGGAGTGATACCCATACAAATGGGTTTGGAACAGAGATATCTGGCATGAGCTAGAAACTTACTAATTGATCATAGGCAGCAATTAAAATCATAGGCATGGTCAGGATTTCCTAGAGGGAAGACACAGATGTACAGAAGCCTCTGAACCTAACTGCTTCAGCACCTCTCTCTTTACTTTAGCTGTCAGGATGATGGGCAATACCCATTGGCACCTGCTTGCCTAAAATGTTTTCTTAAAAATGTTTTTATTTATTTGTAAGGAAAGAAATAGAAAAGAAAGAAAGGGCACACTAGGGCCCCCAGCTGTTGCAAATGGACTCCAGATGCAAGCAACACTTTGTGCATGTGGCTTTTATGTGGGTACTGGGGAATCCAATCCAGGCCATAATGCTTTGCAAGCATCTTAACTGCAGAGCCATATATCTCCAGCCCTCTCCTATGATTTTTGCTGATTTCTTACAAAATCATCTCTGTTCTGTGACCTTTCACACCAGGACAGCATCAAATAGCCTTTTCTTATCATTTCTTTTAATACACTTGATTTAATGCAGCTGCCCAAGGAAGCTGCATGGTTAATAGATTGGCAATGGGAGGAATTCTAAAATGAATACGCTCTGCTTAGAAGTGAAACACCTATCAATACTTGGCCCCAAATCTCAAACTCAGTCCCCAGGACTTATGCAATTTATGAAGGCTCTTATTATTTCATTTCTTATGAGTTCCAAGACTTGCAGCTTAATAACACATCACATAGCTTGTGCCACTCTGCATAACAGGCTGTGGCAGCCCTTGAACACATTCTGGAAGTTTAGTTGGTGTGACAAGAATGAATATGAAATTATTTGCAATAGATATACCAATAAAAAGAAAATCTTTCCATCGTGTCCCTGGCTGTCACTCAGTGATGGGAGAAAGTGCAGGCAGGATGCTGGCCAAGGCATCAGACTTCTCAAGCAAGTCTCCTCCAAGCAGCAAGGTGGGCAGACCCCTTGGCACCTCTAGATGGGTTATTGCCCATTTCTTGACTCTAAATGACCAGTAGAGATCAATGAGAGGGACAGCCTAAAAAATGTCAGCTTTCCCCTGGTGGAGTGCTTTCTCAGGGGAAGCCAGTGCAGTGCTGAATACCTCACCTGCACACTCTGAGGACCAACTAGCCCCAGGGGAGGCCTTGTGTAGAGAGAGCAAGATCCGTGTGTTTATTTTTCTTCAGCCATCAAGTAAGAGTACTGGGGTTTATGGAGTCTGTTATAAAATGCTTCTGTCTTTGAGTTACACCTGCTGGTGTGGTGAACACTGTAGGTCCTTCGCAATGGCAGGGGAGCAGCGCTTGTTGTCACTGTGTTAACACAGATTTTGATCAATCAGGCTTTTATTCCAAAATAAAAAAAAGATATAGATCAGTGTTACTTTAGCCCATGTATCCTCTCCTAAATCCCAAGTATTCTGACATGATAGTGGCCTGGTTGGACCATCTGAGACAGGACACTTTTATTCACAGCGCAAGAGCCCAGGTGTTTACTGTTCTCTGTTTATCCTTTCATTCTCTCACCATGCAATCTATCATCTACCTATCAGTCTGTCTATCTATCTATCTATCATCTATTTATCTATAATCAACCTATCTCTAATATATATCTCTGTCTATTTATCTTCTTCCTTTCTATCATCTTTCTCTCTTTGCTATCTACCCATGAATCATTTATCTATCATCTATCTCTCCATCCAACTCATGTCTCTTCTCCTTTTCTCCCTTCTTCCTCACTTCTCTTCTCTGCCTTCTGTCCCTGTGTCTCTTATTTTCTCTTTGCTGGGGCAAAATGCCTGACCAGAAGCAAGTTGTGGAAGGAAAAAGATTTAATTTGGCTTATAGTTCCAGAGGGTAGAGTCCATCATGGCAGGGAAGATGTAACAGGAGCAGGAAGCCTGTATCATTTCATCATGTCAGCAGGGAGAGAGAGAGAGAGAGAGAGAGAAGCAAGTGGGGCTGAGCGGTAACACATTAAAATGACCAACTTCCTTCAGCAAGGCTTCACCTCCTAATGGTTCCACAGCCTTCCAAAATATTATCACTTTGCTAGGGACCATAGGCATTGCATTCAAACCACCATACTGTGTTACATCCCTCAGAATTTAGATAGAATACACCAGAGCTTCTGTTGGGCTGCATGGAGCTGGGTGGGGTCTGCTATACTGGGCTAGTGCATGTGGCTTTAATTCTCCCCCAAATGGTGGGCTTGGGGCCAGAACACCCAAGAAGGTGCCTGGCTTATGGGCTGTGAAGCTGGGCTCAGATAATGTTCTCTCTATAGGCCAGTCCTGAGATAGACTGGTAGAGATTCCTCAAAACACAGTGTCTTGGCGTAGTCATGTTTACCAGAGTGGCAGTTTCCTCAGAGGGCGCGCTCGCTGCACAAGGGCATAGCCAAAGGTGCCCACAGCTCTCTGGAGCAGCACAGGTCCTCAGACGCAGAGCAGGGCTGCACAGGCACACCCAGACTCAGCACTGTTACCAGCCTTCTCGTTCAGTCAAAGCCCTCAAAACAGCCGTCAAGAACACATCTGTACATCACACGATGGAAGAAACTGCCTTCCACACTGCCTGCCAGGAAGACTACTCCAGACAGATACCAAGCCAGCAAGACCCTGCCCCAGAAAAATCGCACTTCAGCGAGACAGAAAGCTCCTGATCCATAGACACCCCTTCAGGAAGACTATTCCACACGGTCACCTTTGCCCTGCTTCATCAGTCCTGACAACCTTAGGTGGTCAGGGGTTTGTCCAACTGTCCCTTGGCTATGGAGAAGCTCAGGGCTAAGTGCCAGTCCGGTTGCAGCAGCAGGACTTACCAAGCACACTTGATTGTTCAGCTCCTCATCTCACTGTTCCCCCCTCACTCCATCCAGCATCCCAACACACGAACTGGACGTGGTCTCTCATATGTTTATTTTTGTCTAACTCTAATTTCATTTGTAGCATCAGTGCTATAAAGGTACTTTGGGAATAGTCGCAGCATAAATAAACATGCTAATAATTCAATATATAAAATTGCTAAGTAGAAGGAAGCAGCTCACACGACGTATGTGCTGTTGGGCAGAGCTGATGTCACAGCAGGACACTGCCCTGCTGTAGCGCCCCTCAGAAACAGGAGGCGCATGCACTCCAGCTCCTTCCACGCCCATGGAGCTCAGGGGGTCCCTTCTCTGTCTTCTTGCCCATACTTGGGAGGTGGCAATCAGCGAGTATGATACCCCAACTTTGAAGATATACCAACATCTGTAGAGATGGATATTTCTAGATCTGCCTGCAGGACCATCTGTATATTTGGATGCTGTATTTAGGTCTTGGTTAAACAATTCATAATGCTTTGATGAAGCAAGTGCCTTAATTTAAAGTCTGTCACCCAGTTGATGTATTGGGATGTTGACAGGGCTATGCCTATGGTCTTCCTTTCTGCCCACACCCTCTTGGGTAATGGGATCTAGTGCCTGTGGTCTAACGGCCGGCTGCATTACAGGAGCCCCTCAGCTCCCAGGAGGAAGAAGCTTCTAGTGGTCAGTGGGGTACCCCACTTCTGATATCTAGCCATATTCAGTAATATCCTTCTCTTCCTTTACTGGGTCATCATAGCATTTCCCATATTTATGGGAAGAGAACAAATGCATCCTCTTGCTCGAGCTTTCCAAAGAGAATGAAGGCATGGCACTGTTGCTGGAGTGGCTTGTGGAAGTTCCATGCTTTAATAAAATTTAATTTAAAACAGTAAACCTGCTGCCTCCTTGTGACATATATATAGGGAGTACATAATTACAAAACAAACAGCTTTTCTAGGAGGCCATGAAAGCTGGTGATTTAGCATGCACAATACTGAAGATGCACAGTCCCTGCTCCTTAAAACATGGTGGTTCCCACAAATCACACCGTGCGGCAGCCACCTCTCCTCAACTGCTCACAACTAACCGGCCAGCAGCGGCTCCACCTCCATCCTTCTGACAGCTGAGGAAGTCCATTGACAAGTTTCCACTGTGAGCGACAGATGCAATATCTTGAGCTACAGGTGGGAACAGCCATTTAAGTCTTTATAAAGGCTTTGTGCTTCAGAAGGTTCCCAGTGAGTATTTACCCAGCACCTGATCTATGTAGCATTTTCATTAGGAGTCAAGAGGTGTTTTAAATCCTTTCAAGATGTATTTCCTCTTGTTTCTGTTTCTCTGTCTCTTTTGTTTCATCCATTCCAGTCTTTGACAAAAAACAAGATGAAGTCCCATTCCTACCCCGAGAATGCAATCTCACTTATGAGGAAGTACAAAGATGGTTTTGAGAGTGTCAGGCCCAGACAACTCTGTTCCCTCTCTTTTCTGATGGCCATCCATTCCCTTTGGATCTTATTAAGAAAAGGATTCTATCCCAGTAATATTCCTACGGGTCACTACCATATCCACAACCATCTCGTCATTCTAAGGCTCCCACAGACCCAAAGCTCACGTGGAGCACTGAGCCGCCAGCTCTCCCAAGCCTCTTGCTCTCCTAGTTCTAGCGCTGGGGTTGTCAGCTGGTTTCTGATTTCCTCTTGTGCCCCTCTCCCACATTTGCTTAACACTACCCCCTCAGAAGTTCACTGAGGGCAAAGAATCTCTCTTCCTCCTCCAGCACTCTGGTGCACACTGGTAGTTGCTTGTGGGGCTACGGAAATCATTCCCTCTCTTGCTCCTTTCATTGTCTTTTGGAAATTTGATCAAGCATCAAGCTGTCAATCTGATGGCCTGGAGGAGCTGAGACACCTAGCACAAAAGCCTGGACTTGCAGCTGGTTGCAAGTTGCCTCGGCTGCTATGAGCAACACAGTATGCAACACTTCCGGTTCACTTTTCTCTTCTACGAGCATCGGGTTCCTGCCCTCAGTGGAACTAGTCAGTCTGCATAGACATTGTCAATCTGTACAAGGGGCTTACATTTCTAAGTGTTACTTTGGATTTATAGTATTTAGTTTTCTCTCTGACCTTCCATTCCCAAATCCAATATCTTCTCCCCCAAAGGGAGTGTTCTGAGGTGTTTAAGATTTATCCTTAGGTTTAGTCATATACTTTTTGTTTATTTCTTTTATGCTTTGTTGTTGTTTTTTTAAGCACAACATAGCCCAGGCTGGATTGAACACAAGATCTCCCTTGCTTCTGTCTTCTGCATGATGGGATTACAAGCAGTGCCCCGTGCCTGGCTTACATATACTTCAAGAAGTCTAAGTCTTTGCACATACGTATGCATTAACTTACTTACACAACAGAGCACTATAGCCTGTGTCTTTTACTTCTCCCACCAACACTTTAAGGAAGATCATGATTCCTCTTGAACATCTAGTTTATGTTTCTTTCTGTCCTTAAAAGAAAAGCTTTTGACTCCTGACTTTCCTAGTTATTTTTATCCTAGACTCTCAGAGGGAGATTCACAATAAGTTACCTTGTCCAGTGTGACCATAAATAGATTTCTGTGTTATTGTTCATTACAGTAGATTATCCTTATTGACTTTTCTATATCTTCCCACCTTCCCTCTCTCTCTTCCTCCCTCCTTCCATCTTTATTTCTTCCTTCCTTCCTTCCTTCCTTCCTTCCTTCCTTCCTTCCTTCCTTCCTTCCTTCCTTCCTTCCTTCCTTCCTTCCTTTCTCTCTCTTTCTCTTTCTTTCTGGCTGATAGAGTTTCAATCTGTAGCCCAGGCTACCCAAGAACTCACTCTGTAACCCAGGCTGGTTTCTGCCCCAGTATGATCCTCCTGAATCAATCTCCCAAGGGCTGGGATTTTAGGTGTCAGCCACCACACCTGGCTTTTCCTTTTCTTTTCTTCCCTAGAGTTTTTTTTAGCTGTATTAGAACATTGATTTTTTTTTTTTTTCACATAAACTTCACATCACTGGTTGAATTCCTAAAAGACAACTGCAGATTCCCTTAAACGCTGTCATGGTCTGTTGCCGTTGTCTTTCTCTCCAATTTCATGTTTTATGAACATGTCAGTGACTATGTCAGGGGACTTCCTGTGCTATTATTTTCAACAAAACAACTATTTTTAACTATGAATGATGCAAGCTTCCCAATATATAGGAAACTAGAAAGGAAAGCAAGATGATTCATTTACTTGAAGATGAATTACAACGTGGCTGGTCGGCTAAACCGCATCCGTACCCCCACGCTTGACTCCCGAGTAAGTCGCGGCTGGGACCTGCCTTTATCTCGAGCACTGAGGTGGAGAAGCTCCGCTCTGCTCGCTCTTCTGCGCTTCCTTCTGCCTGATACAGAGTGCTTCTCTCCCCATTCTTCTGTTGGGTGTGTTTGATTCTTTTCCTAGGTTCCAGAATATTCTAGAATCAGACACAGAACTTTACTCTCCATGACGCTGTTTCCTGGTAAACAGTAGCCTTCCATCGATCCGCTCCCGGCCAGTCCATTCCCATGCACAGGCGCGGGGCTCCTCCTGCCGCCCTGCGGGGCTCCTCCTGATGGCGTCTCCTCACTCTCCTCCTCACTCGCACAACTTCCTTGTCAACTAGGTGGTTCGATTTTAAATCATGTTGTGCTTATTACTAAAAATGCCATACTTGCTTCCATTGGGCTTGTATTTTAAAAAGCATTTTCCATATTTGTTCGAGCCTACATCCTCTTTTGTTTTAAATTTGCTTTTTATGGAGCTTTTTTCTTAATCTGGAGTCTGCCTTCTGATGGAGAAATTTAACATACTTACAGCTAATGTGACTTTTTATGCCTTATTTCTCCCACCGCATTTCATGAGTTTTATTTATCATATTTCTCCTCTCCTCTGTTACTTCCCATTGTGTAGTTTGAATTTTCTTGTGCTGACTTTAAAAATATTTTATTTCTATATATCTACTCCAAATTATTAAGATTAAGGTTTTCTTTCCAGGTTTGTCATCCCAACTACTTAGGAAGCTGACACAGAAGAATCACAAGTTCAAGGCCTGCCAGGGCTGCAGAGTGAGTTCAAGGAAAATCTAGCACTTTGGTCTCAAAATAAAGCAATTTCCTAGCATGTCTGTGGCCCTGGGTTCAATACCCAGTATTGGAAAAGAAAAAAATCTTTTTAACTCTATTTGGAGTTTCGGTTTAGCAGAACAACTCGAGCATACTTCCTGCTTATATGGGTTGAATGTTTGTATCCTGTGGCCAAAATTCATATCTACCCTCAATCCCATTGCTTTCGAATGGAGAGGTGAGCTTTAGCAGGGAGTAGGCCTTCAGAGCTCTGCCCAGTGGACATGCTGGCTGACCCTTGTGCGGGGCTCGAGGGGGTGAGTCTCCCTTCCGGGTCTCTGGCCTCTACCTCCTGTGCTGTGTGAGGACACATGCTCAAGGTGCCATCTTGGAAGCGGAGGTCAGGGTTATACTGGACTCTCGGTCTGCTGGCTTTAAGATCCTGGATTTTGTGGCTCTAACACTAGGGGGAGAGAGGAGGAAAATTGCTTTTATTTTCTTTTTAAATCTTTATGTGGGGTGTGTGTGTGTGCATGCACATGTGACAGCATATGTAGAGGCCACAGGGCAGTATCTGGTGTCACCTCACTGTCTACTCTGTTTCAGGCAGGATGTCTTGTTGTTTGCTGCTTAGAAGTCAGGTTAGGTGGCCTGCAAGCTTCTGGGGTTCCTTTGTCTACACCCTGTCTCACTGCGGGCATGCTGGGAACACAGATGTGCTCTACAGTGGGTACTGAGGATCCGAATGGGCAGCAAGCATTTTTACCTACTGAGCAATCTCCCAGCCCTTGTTTTCCTTTTTAATGGAAAGTAACAGGTGTTTGATTAAGGCAGCAGAAATGGACTAAAGTCCCACTTCACTAGCATTTATTTAGATATGCTTTTCATAACCCTCCTGGGGAGTTCTGTAATAACTTTAGATGATGTCACAGCAAGCTGTTTCCATTGTGTGCACCTGGCATTATGAGAGCCTCAAGGGAGTCACTTGCTGCTATGTATTTTGGTGGCATCTTCATCTTCAGTTCACAAAAAAAAAAGAAAAGAAAAGAAACAGGCCTTTTCACAGCTGAGATGGAGCAGGCTTGTACCAGCTGAGGAAAATCAATTCCATGTATCCTTTCTCAGCTCTATACCCAGGGATGCCTGGTTGGTAGGTAGAACTTGTCCAGGTTAAAAATACTTTCATTAGGGCTGGAGAGATAACTTAGTGGTTAAGGCACTTGCCTGCAGAGCCAAAGGTCCCAGGTTTGATTCCTCAGGACCCACGTAAGCCAGATGTACAACACATATGCCTCTGGAGTTTGTTTGCAGTGGCTGGAGGCCCTGGCATGCCCAGTCCATTTTTTCTCTTTCCCTCCTTACGTCTTTCTCTCATTCAAATAAATAAAAATAAATATTATCTATCTATCTATCTATCTATCTATCTATCTATCTATCTATCTATCTATCTATATGAAAGGCACCACAAATACAGATGTATTTTTCCCCAGGAATCATTTTTCAAATACACCATCAGCATACTTCTGATGCTCCTTGCATAGTTATCAAAACAAAGCCTAAAACTCTCAAGATGTCCAAGGTTGAGTCTTTCTATTGGGATATTAAGGAGTTCTTTGCAAGGACCAGGGGCACAGTGTCAGGCTGTGCCGGGAGAACAACAGTGGCAAAAATCCACTGGAAACACATGGTCATGGGCTTGCAGAGCCTCAGGCAGGACCCCTGCCTTCACACCTGACACTTAGCTGGATAGAAGGGAAAAAATGCCAAACTGTGTCTGTGAGCATTGCTCTCCAGCTGCTCCTTGGGCACCTGATGAGAGACTTCAAGTTAAGCAGGCATTGGTCCCCCATGTGGACTTACCAGAAAATGTAACATCCTTGCTTTACACACACTCATGTTAACTGGAAATGATTCACATCTCATCTTTTTCCTCAAACATGTGTTGGATTGAGTGAGTCTAAAAATACCGCTGCCCATGTTGAGATCTTCATGAGCTGGGAAGAGGGCTCAGTTACTGAAGTACTTGCCACAGAAGCATGAGGGCCTGTGTCTGGATCCCTAGTGCCCACACAGAAGCTGGGCATGGTGGCACACACTGCGATTCCAGAGCTGGGGAAGCAGAGATAGGAGAATTCCTGGAACTCATTGGCTAGCTAGTCTAGCAGATTTGGTAAGCTCTAGCTTCAGTGAAAGAGCCCATTTCAAGAAATAAGTTAGAAGGAGCTGGTGATATTGCTTAGAGATCACAGATGCTTGCTCTACAAGCCTGCCGACTAGAGTTCAGATCCCTAGCACCCATTGCAAACTGGGTGCAAAATTGGTGCATGTGTCTGTAATTCCACCCCCCTATGGAAATGGGAGGAGAAGTTAGGGGAAGCCTGAAGCTGGTCTTTCCAGTGGCCTAAACAACAAGAAAGACTGTCTCAGACAAGGTGGAAGGAGAGGATCGGTCCCTGAGGTTGTCCTGTCGGCTCTGCATGCATGCCCTGGCGCATATACACACATCACCACACACACACAAATAAACATTATAGAATGAAATATCAGGTGGAGAGAGATTGAGGAGGGCACTGATGTCAACCACTGACCTCCACAAGCATGTGCACTCTTGTGCATGCACACTCTCCAACATGTATGTGCACACACATGTGAACAGGAAGACATCCACTCATACACACACACCAAATAAAAATCTTAACTCTATCTCTCATGCTTTCAGCAAGGGTCAACTACCGATCTATTAAACTTGAGTTGAAAGCAAAATGGAAGTGAGTCTTTGGGATAAGATAAGGGGTGTTCTTCCAAAACAGCCACTGCTCTGTGAAAGTTATTCAGGAAAGAGGAGTCAAATGGTTCCAAAAAATACCTTCTCTGCTTCAGAATTATTCCTGTCTCAAAAAATTTTGGGGTCAGTATGTTGAAATTAAATCAAGCTTTGGGGGGTAGGGACTATTGGACATACTGATGCTAAGAGAAGACCTTTTAGCCTCTGAAAGCTCAGTGTTTTCTTGGTATCATTAAAGGCAGAAATAAAAACTCAGTCGACAGAGTGGTTCCACATAGCCATCTTGGTTAAAAGGAAGTTAGAGATAAGAGGAAGCTAAATTGACAGCTTCCCACACATTATTAATATTACATGGCTCTAAAAGGATAGAAAATTCCAACAGTGGGAACCAATTGCAGGGAAAAAATAAAAACGCTTTTTCGATCAACCAAAAGGAAAGCAGTCGAGAGGAGGTGTATTCAGTGAGTCCAAAGCTGCAGGTTAAATCCCAGCAGTCCTGAGACTTATCCCACAGTGATCCATGCATTTCACTCCGTCTTTCATGGGGCCTGCCCTGTATGGAAGACAGAGAATGGCTAATTGGTGAACTGAGCAGCTGTCTAGCTCACTCCAATTATTGCATTAAGAAACTGGCATGCTTTCCAGCCTTTGCCACCTTGTTTTTGTGATGGATGAGATGAACTTTCACACACGTTCTAGGACAGTACTTCACAGCCCCGTCAGTCCCCAGCTCTTTGTAGCCATAGTGCAGTGAGCTCCCAGGCTGCGTGGGTGTTCCTTCCCCAGGCATTTCCAAACCTCCACCCTGTTGGGTAGGTAAAATGAATGGTAAATGGCACAGCCTAGATGCTCTGTGTAGACCTGGCTAAGGGGTGTTCTCCTTGGCACAGTGAACTCCCAGATGCTGCTGTTTTGCATGATGTGAGGTTTGCTCGCTGAAAACTTGCAGTGCAGTGGCTATGTGGCTTCAGGAAACAACCATTTGACCTTCTTGGGGTTTTATGAATATTCATGAGGTGGGTGTCAGGTGCATGAAGTAAAGTGATCCTTTGCTGTTCCCAAGTCATGGTGGTCGAATCTCCCACTTAGGGTATTCCTCCCCATTATCCTCTACAAAAGCCCACAAAAGAAGGAAAACTAAGCCACAGTGTAAATATTAAAATGAAGTCAGGGTCTTGGGGATACAGACCCTTCCTTAATGCACATATGTGCCAGTGGGATTAGTGCCTGGTGCCTTAATTTCTGATAGAGTGGGGACAACCCAACTGTGGCTTCAAGGATGGTTTACCACAAAACAGCATTGTGAGCATCAGGAGGCACAACTACCAAGACATGGTGCAGTGTTCCTTAGTTATCTATGTCTACTTCCTTGACTACCTGTCATCAGTTTCATACACACACACAAACACACACACATGTGTATCCATACATATGTATATATGTCTCTGTGTGTATGTATGTGTCATTACCCTGCAAGCATGTCTGCAATACTGCCATGTATTGAGCTTCCCAGAACATTTTACAAATATCATTGTGCATGTGCCATGTTACCCTATTTTACAGCTGGAGTAATGGGGCCGATATGTTGCTCCTCATTACTAAATTCTGCACTTTTGATGCAGAATTACAAGGCCCTGCATGGATGGCTACCTCTGAGGAAGCCAAGGTTGAGTTCTCAAGGATGGAGCCTGAAAGGAAAAAGCACTTGTCACTGGAACCTGGCTTGGGTTTTCCAGTAAAAGACTAAGACAAGGGACTCACTTGGAGTGAGTCTCTGCTGAGTGTCACAGAAGAGAGGGAAGGGGATGGACAGGTGTGGTGTGCTGGGTGTCCCGGAAGAGAGGGAAGGGGATGGACAGGTGCGGTGTGCTGGGTGTCATGGAAGAGAGGGAAGGAGATGGACAGGTGTGGTGTGCTGGGTGTCACGGAAGAGAGGGAAGGGGATGGACAGGTGCGGTGTGCTGGGTGTCACAGAAGAGAGGGAAGGAGATGGGCAGGTGTGGTGTGCTGGGTGTCCCGGAAGAGAGGGAAGGAGATGGACAGGTGTGGTGTGCTGGGTGTCACGGAAGAGAGGGAAGGGGATGGACAGGTGTGGTGTGCTGGGTGTCATGGAAGAGAGGGAAGGGGATGGACAGGTGTGGTGTGCTGGGTGTCACAGAAGAGAGGGAAGGAGATGGACAGGTGTGGTGTGCTGGGTGTCACGGAAGAGAGGGAAGGGGATGAACAGGTGTGTGCTGGGTGTCACAGAAGAGAGGGAAGGAGATGAACAGGTGTGGTGTGCTGGGTGTCACGGAAGAGAGGGACGGGGATGGACAGGTGTGGTGTGCTGGGTGTCACGGAAGAGAGGGAAGGGGATGGACAGGTGTGGTGTGCTGGGTGTCACGGAAGAGAGGGAAGGGGATGGACAGGTGTGGTGTGCTGGGTGTCACGGAAGAGAGGGAAGGGGATGGACAGGTGTGGTGTGCTGGGTGTCACGGAAGAGAGGGAAGGGGATGGACAGGTGTGGTGTGCTGGGTGTCACGGAAGAGAGGGAAGGGGATGGACAGGTGTGGTGTGCTGGGTGTCACGGAAGAGAGGGAAGGGGATGGACAGGTGTGGTGTGCTGGGTGTCACGGAAGAGAGGGAAGGGGATGGACAGGTGTGGTGTGCTGGGTGTCACGGAAGAGAGGGAAGGGGATGGACAGGTGTGGTGTGCTGGGTGTCACGGAAGAGAGGGAAGGGGATGAACAGGTGTGGTGTGCTGAGTGTCACAGAAGAGAGGGAAGGGGATGGACAGGTGTGGTGTGCTGGGTGTCACGGAAGAGAGGAAAGGAGATGAACAGGTGTGGTGTGCTGGGTGTCACGGAAGAGAGGGACGGGGATGGACAGGTGTGGTGTGCTGGGTGTCACGGAAGAGAGGGAAGGGGATGAACAGGTGTGGTGTGCTGGGTGTCACGGAAGAGAGGGAAGGGGATGGACAGGTGTGGTGTGCTGGGTGTCACAGAAGAGAGGGAAGGAGATGGACAGGTGTGGTGTGCTGGGTGTCATGGAAGAGAGGGAAGGGGATGGACAGGTGTGGTGTGCTGGGTGTCATGGAAGAGAGGGAAGGGGATGGACAGGTGTGGTGTGCTGGGTGTCACAGAAGAGAGGGAAGGAGATGGACAGGTGTGGTGTGCTGGGTGTCACGGAAGAGAGGGAAGGGGATGAACAGATGTGTGCTGGGTGTCACAGAAGAGAGGGAAGGAGATGAACAGGTGTGGTGTGCTGGGTGTCACGGAAGAGAGGGACGGGGATGGACAGGTGTGGTGTGCTGGGTGTCACGGAAGAGAGGGAAGGGGATGGACAGGTGTGGTGTGCTGGGTGTCACAGAAGAGAGGGAAGGGGATGGACAGGTGTGGTGTGCTGGGTGTCACGGAAGAGAGGGAAGGGGATGGACAGGTGTGGTGTGCTGGGTGTCACGGAAGAGAGGGAAGGGGATGGACAGGTGTGGTGTGCTGGGTGTCACGGAAGAGAGGGAAGGGGATGGACAGGTGTGGTGTGCTGGGTGTCAGGGAAGAGAGGGAAGGGGATGGACAGGTGTGGTGTGCTGGGTGTCACGGAAGAGAGGGAAGGGGATGGACAGGTGTGGTGTGCTGGGTGTCACGGAAGAGAGGGAAGGGGATGGACAGGTGTGGTGTGCTGGGTGTCACGGAAGAGAGGGAAGGGGATGGACAGGTGTGGTGTGCTGGGTGTCACGGAAGAGAGGGAAGGGGATGGACAGGTGTGGTGTGCTGGGTGTCACAGAAGAGAGGGAAGGAGATGGACAGGTGTGGTGTGCTGGGTGTCACAGAAGAGAGGGAAGGGGATGGACAGGTGTGGTGTGCTGGGTGTCACAGAAGAGAGGGAAGGGGATGGACAGGTGTGGTGTGCTGGGTGTCACGGAAGAGAGGGAAGGGGATGGACAGGTGTGGTGTGCTGAGTGTCACAGAAGAGAGGGAAGGGGATGGACAGGTGTGGTGTGCTGGGTGTCACAGAAGAGAGGGAAGGAGATGGACAGGTGTGGTGTGCTGGGTGTCACGGAAGAGAGGGAAGGGGATGGACAGGTGCGGTGTGCTGGGTGTCACGGAAGAGAGGGAAGGGGATGGACAGGTGTGGTGTGCTGGGTGTCACGGAAGAGAGGGAAGGAGATGGACAGGTGTGGTGTGCTGGGTGTCACGGAAGAGAGGGAAGGGGATGAACAGGTGTGTGCTGGGTGTCACAGAAGAGAGGGAAGGAGATGAACAGGTGTGGTGTGCTGGGTGTCACGGAAGAGAGGGAAGGGGATGGACAGGTGTGGTGTGCTGGGTGTCACAGAAGAGAGGGAAGGGGATGGACAGGTGCGGTGTGCTGGGTGTCACGGAAGAGAGGGAAGGGGATGGACAGGTGTGGTGTGCTGGGTGTCACGGAAGAGAGGGAAGGGGATGGACAGGTGTGGTGTGCTGGGTGTCACGGAAGAGAGGGAAGGGGATGGACAGGTGTGGTGTGCTGGGTGTCACGGAAGAGAGGGAAGGGGATGGACAGGTGTGGTGTGCTGGGTGTCACGGAAGAGAGGGAAGGGGATGGACAGGTGTGGTGTGCTGAGTGTCACAGAAGAGAGGGAAGGGGATGGACAGGTGTGGTGTGCTGGGTGTCACAGAAGAGAGGGAAGGAGATGAACAGGTGTGGTGTGCTGGGTGTCACGGAAGAGAGGGACGGAGATGAACAGGTGTGGTGTGCTGGGTGTCACGGAAGAGAGGGAAGGGGATGGACAGGTGTGGTGTGCTGGGTGTCATGGAAGAGAGGGAAGGGGATGGACAGGTGTGGTGTGCTGGGTGTCACAGAAGAGAGGGAAGGGGATGGACAGGTGTGGTGTGCTGGGTGTCACGGAAGAGAGGGAAGGGGATGGACAGGTGCGGTGTGCTGGGTGTCACGGAAGAGAGGGAAGGGGATGGACAGGTGTGGTGTGCTGGGTGTCACGGAAGAGAGGGAAGGGGATGGACAGGTGTGGTGTGCTGGGTGTCACAGAAGAGAGGGAAGGAGATGGACAGGTGTGGTGTGCTGGGTGTCACGGAAGAGAGGGAAGGAGATGGACAGGTGTGGTGTGCTGGGTGTCACAGAAGAGAGGGAAGGGGATGGACAGGTGTGGTGTGCTGGGTGTCACGGAAGAGAGGGAAGGAGATGGACAGGTGTGGTGTGCTGGGTGTCACGGAAGAGAGGGAAGGGGATGAACAGGTGTGTGCTGGGTGTCACAGAAGAGAGGGAAGGAGATGAACAGGTGTGGTGTGCTGGGTGTCACGGAAGAGAGGGACGGGGATGGACAGGTGTGGTGTGCTGGGTGTCACGGAAGAGAGGGAAGGGGATGGACAGGTGTGGTGTGCTGGGTGTCACGGAAGAGAGGGAAGGGGATGGACAGGTGTGGTGTGCTGGGTGTCACGGAAGAGAGGGAAGGGGATGGACAGGTGTGGTGTGCTGGGTGTCACGGAAGAGAGGGAAGGGGATGGACAGGTGTGGTGTGCTGGGTGTCACGGAAGAGAGGGAAGGGGATGGACAGGTGTGGTGTGCTGGGTGTCACGGAAGAGAGGGAAGGGGATGGACAGGTGTGGTGTGCTGGGTGTCACAGAATAGAGGGAAGGGGATGAACAGGTGTGGTGTGCTGAGTGTCACAGAAGAGAGGGAAGGGGATGGACAGGTGTGGTGTGCTGAGTGTCACGGAAGAGAGGGAAGGAGATGGACAGGTGTGGTGTGCTGGGTGTCACGGAAGAGAGGGAAGGGGATGAACAGGTGTGGTGTGCTGGGTGTCACAGAAGAGAGGGAAGGGGATGGACAGGTGTGGTGTGCTGGGTGTCACAGAAGAGAGGAAAGGAGATGAACAGGTGTGGTGTGCTGGGTGTCACGGAAGAGAGGGAAGGAGATGGACAGGTGTGGTGTGCTGGGTGTCACAGAAGAGAGGGAAGGGGATGAACAGGTGTGGTGTGCTGGGTGTCACGGAAGAGAGGGAAGGGGATGGACAGGTGTGGTGTGCTGGGTGTCACAGAAGAGAGGGAAGGAGATGGACAGGTGTGGTGTGCTGGGTGTCACAGAAGAGAGGAAAGGAGATGAACAGGTGTGGTGTGCTGGGTGTCACGGAAGAGAGGGACGGGGATGGACAGGTGTGGTGTGCTGGGTGTCACGGAAGAGAGGGACGGGGATGGACAGGTGTGGTGTGCTGGGTGTCACGGAAGAGAGGGAAGGAGATGAACAGGTGTGGTGTGCTGGGTGTCACAGAAGAGAGGGAAGGGGATGAACAGGTGTGGTGTGCTGAGTGTCACAGAAGAGAGGGAAGGGGATGGACAGGTGTGGTGTGCTGGGTGTCACGGAAGAGAGGGAAGGGGATGGACAGGTGTGGTGTGCTGGGTGTCACGGAAGAGAGGGAAGGGGATGAACAGGGTGGTGTGCTGGCAAGATGCACGGAGGGATGCTGGGTCCCAACCCTACAGGGGACACAGGAGACAGATTCTTAAAATTCAGGTCAGGGCAGAAGACCTTCTCATCCACTGCCACAAGGCAATGTTTGGGCTGATTCAGAGCTCCCTGCAGTACTTCAGGTAGCCTGAGTGTGGACCTGCCAAGCTGGGAAGAGGCAGGCTGAGGGAGGACAGAGTTGACTCTTCAGCAGTGCGCTTTGTACTATGGGGTGGACACTTTTACGTTCTGACACATCACTCTGAACATCACTGTAGAGCAAGCTTGGGCTGCCAGAGCAGGTAGTTCGTTTAACTAGGCAGCACCAGGATAGCCCTTAAAGGGAGAGATCTTAGGCTATTGCACCTTTGCCTAGCCTGTGTCAGATATGGGATTTAGTGCTTGCCCATCCCATCCTATTCGATCTCTCTTGAGTGTGCACCCTGCCCAGGTATGGGTGGGTTTCTCCTCTAGCCCAAGCCAATTGGCTGGTACACCTGGTGTAGGTGTGTCCAGGTATAGTGGTTCAAATTCTAAAGTATATCTAAAGTATGTCCCCTTGGATCCATGGAGAGAGTCAGGCATTTTTTCCATCTCTCTGTGGAGCTGGTAGCAGTGTTCTTGGGTCCTCAGAGGAATAGTTTCTTTTCCAACCCTGGTAGCCATGCTGTGGTGGGAAGAGATGCTTTTTATTTCTTATTAATGTCTTCATTTTTAATCTTTTTGGAAGCACAGTTTTTAAAAAAAATCCCTTTTCACTTTTTTAAAAAATTATTTTTATTTATTTATTTATTCAAAAGTGACAGAGAGATAGAGGCAGATAGAGACAGAGAGAACAGGCACGCCAGGGCCTCCAGCCACTTCCAAAGAACTCCAGATGCATGCACCCCCTTGTGCATCTGGCTAATGTGGGTCCTGGGGAATCAAGCCTTGAACCGGGGTCCTTAGGCTTCACAGGCAAGCGCTTAACCACTAAGCCATCTCTCCAGCCCTCACTTTTTTTAAAATCTAAGAACCATGTTTGTTTATGTGGGCTCCTGGCCTACATGTGGCCTACATGGACTTTTGGGTTCCATGTGGTGTACCTCTGTTCTCTCCACTTTATCTCCCCTTACCTCCCAGTTTTCTCATTCCCTACTCCTTTCTAAGATCTGAATCAAATGTGGTGTTTAAAAATATAATTTTCTTGAATCTGGACTTGCCAATTCTTTGGTTAGTTTGCAGATATGAACTCGGGACTTGGGGTTCTAGAAAGCACCCCATAACCCCAATTCTACCCTCTCACTGTTATATAAGGATCCCCTAGGGCCTCAGCTGTAGATGGAGGAAGGGCCACAGGCAAAGCGAGTCATTCTGCTCACAGAACAGAGGGCTCACAAGTCACCTTCCTCATGGAAACTGGTGGGGGGGCGAGTCTCAAGGTCAACCTTCTCGTGGCAACAGGGGGTCTCACCAACCACACACATGAGACTTAAGCAGAGAAAAAGTGTTCCTATGTAGCATTCCACATTTCCACAGAGAAAAGGACACTGATCTTGTCCCCAGAAACTTCAGGGCAAGAGACAGAGGGGAAGAGGAGAGAGAGGGTAGCAGAATCAGGGAGGTGAGAGTTCTGAGGAAGGAGAAGTGGACAGAGGGAAGAAATGAAACTGTGCTCCAGTGACAAGGGCCTCCATCTAACATGAATCCTCCACCTGCAGATGCTGCTTTCTCAGCTTGAGGGAGGCCGCCCTGGGAACAGAGAACAAAGAGAAGGTAGTAAGTGGCTGTATCCAGTGGAATATCGAAGCCAAGGCCATCCCCGAGGAAACAGCCCCCAAAGTATCCTAATAGCATGGAAACTTCTGGAATCCATTTGAGTGCCCTGCATCCCAGGGGCTGGGGAGAAGAGTTCCAGGGAGGAGTTGCCAGTTGAAGATTTGTTGACATGACAGAGAAGTCAAGTGAAAGGACCCTCCTTGGTCTCAGGACTCACGTGAAGAATAAGACCTGCTCATCTCATCACAGTTTGGAACAGAGTTTCCTCCAGCATCTGCAAATGCTCAAGTCTCCATAAGCACCAGTGTCAAGGTGGTCACCTCCACACCATGTCACGTGTTCTCACCCTCACGTGTGCTAGTAATGAGGGTAGGAGACCCCAAATCTCCTCAAAGCCTGTCAGGCAGACTCTGAAGTTTTCCCTATTTTCTTTCAACTTTCTGTTCTCTTATTTACTTTCTATGGGAAACAACAGGAACTGTAGAATGAAAAGCCTATTTTTCAAAGAGAGAGCAAGCAGAGGGCACAGAAGGCACTCCTAAATAGGATGAAAGAGCCCCAGGAAGGGAGAATGTTTTTCTTCTGAAAGCAGATTTGCAAGTCCCATTACAGAACTATGACTTCCAAAAAATGGATTTGTTATCTGAAGAATCAGGGATTCCATAAGATAAAGGCAGCTCTCTCGTCTGCAGAGGGCTCCCACTGTCCCGTGCCTGGTGGCTGCACACGGGGGCTCCGCTTACCCTATGAAAGCGGTGGCTCAAAATCTGCCAAATGACAAAAAGAAAGAAAAATCCTGCCAAATGAATCAAATGTCATTTTCCTATGTAAATAAATGGGGATGAATTATTCTGGAGTTGGGCATGGTTATTAGCCTGTGTTCATCAAGTGCACAGGTATAATATTACTGGTCTCTCTCAACATGTTTTATAATATTTATGAAAACATAAGGTTAAATCCCATTAGCTCTAGATTAGCTCTTGACATTCGTCAGACTAATGGCTCTGGGTGTAAGAGGGGTTACCCTAAGTTCCAAAAGCACTTAATGGCCTCTTATGATGATCACTGCTCAGCTCAATTATCCCCACTTTCCTTTGCAGATGCCCTGTTCCTATAGAAACATATGTTTATATGGCTGTAACTCAAACCTTTCATTTCCGGTGGAAACTGACTTTTTACTTTCATACTTAAAAAACAATCATACCAAGTAAAGCTTCCTGGAAGATGCAATCATGGGTATTTAGCAACCGTGGAGGTTTGCTGCTTCCACAGACCATCATCAGCTTTGACTGCGTGCTGGGGATGCTGTGTTCGGCACTGGCACGATCACTGGTCAGCAGAGGAGCCTGGACTCTGATGAGGGCACCGGTGTGCCGCCACCAGCACTGCTGCGCTGGCGTCTTATCTTCTACTTAAGATGATTCCCAGGAAGCCTTTTCCACTTGTACCCTTCAACTCCCTGGGCTCACTCCAGATCAGATGAGTGCACCACGCTGCTGAGAGGCCCAGATGTATCTCCTGTGGTGGATCTCCTGGGCTCTCAGAGCAGCAGAGCTTGAAGTGGGGGCTTAGCCCACTTTCAACACTGTGAATATGTGATTTTAAGGTTACCAATCTGAGGCTTTGTTTTGGTGATAAACAAAATAGGACAAAGTTAGATCAAGTTCCTTTCAGCATCAGTCACGTTAGAAGGGGTCCTCATCAAAGACTCTTTATTTTTAGTATCTGAAAGGCTATCAGAAGATATTAGTTTCCTCAAGTTACATATTTTCCTGATTGACATGTCTTTAAGCACAGAATTTTGGAGGTTTACATGTTTCAGTCTTTGATACACATGCCATACTTGTCAGATGCCATTGTTGAAGGAGCAAGCTCCTTCCTCAGAGTCTGTGGTGCTGAAGGTCGTAGAGCTGCTGGAGCTGCTGCAGCGGGGAGTGACTCAGAGAGGCCAAGGTCTCAGAGGTGCTGTGGAACCTCAGCGAACTATGTTAGAGTTGTTTCCTTAAGAGACATGACCATGGTCAAGGTGATTCCTGGCAGTTGAGGCAGGTCTTGGGGATTCTGAGAGATGCAGAATCTCTTCTAGTATCTACGTAGGATACCTGCAGGTCTACTGCACTGCTAACCTCACCTCTGGGCTGATCCCTCTCTGCTTGTTAGGCACAGTATCCTACTGCTTTCTCCATATTGTTATATCCCAAGGCAGTCATCAGCTGCATGCCTATCAGGACTTTTTAAAAATAATTTTTCAGCAAACAGTGCACTCCTTGGTGATCAGGACAGCAGCTCATGTGTGGACTTCGTATTTTCTGCAGAGCCAGACACACTGCTGGACACGAGGTGCCCATCATGTAGAGGCCACAGGGGGCCCCCACGGGCAGCACACATGAATACATGAGAAGCCATCCCAGCATGTACATTCCCCAGGTGTCACCTAGATTGTCATTGAAATGCCATTCTGACCTAGACATCTTCCATAGCAAGTTCTGAAGCAGGCCAAGAATATAGGCTTTCTGGCATTTTCTCCCTCCAAGGAGAAAAAAAAAAAGAACCCGAGAGACCAAAAGGAGGGCATTTATACAAAATCAGTGCTAGAAGGAAATAGAAGGTGGACTGACCACCTTTGTTCCCAACTGTCTTCCTCAGGAGAGCCATCCCTGGCATAGGTCCATTGTCATGAAGGCTGCCAGCCAGGGTCCCAGAGCATTGTCCATCCTCTGGGCCCTGCTTCCTGCCACCAAAGGCCATGCCTCCTCCCTGCCCAGTGGCATCACTAGCTTCTCCTCCAACAGCAGAGTGATGGCTGTGATGGAACAGGTGCTGCCCACTTATCATGCGTTGCTGCCCTCTGTCATGTCTGCTCACTCTGTTTTTGTGCTGTTAGAGGTTGACACATTTTTTTGGCATGTGCTAGTTGTGCATGCACAGCAGGTGTATGTATTGTGTGTGCAGATTTGTATGTCCTCTGCACATGGATGTGGAGGCGGGAGGAGAAAGCCGGGCGTGCTCTTTTACTCTCACCTTGTTTTGGAGAGGGAGCCTCTCACTGACCCGGGAGCTGCCATTTGTGTTCAGAGTGACCCGTGAGCTCCAGCCAGGCCTTGGACTCTGTGTCCGTGGGACTGGGGTTATGGGCATGTGTGGCCACACTCAACTCTTTATGTGAGTGCTGTGGGTTGAACTCAAGCCCTTTGAGGTGCTCATGCTTGGGCTGCAAGTGCTCTTGCCCACGGAGCCATCTCCTAGCCCCCAGGCTGGCGACTTAAATTTTTTTTTGTTTTTTAAAAAATTTTATTTATTTATTTTGAAAGTGACAGAGAGAGAAAGAGGGAGGGAGAGAGAGAATGAGAGGGAGAGAGAGAGAGAGAGAGAGAGAGAGAGAGAGAGAGAGAGAGAGAGGGAGAGGGAGAGAAGGGGTGCACCAGGGCTTCCAGCCACTGCAAATGGACTCCAGACAAGTGCGCTTCCTTGTGCATCTGGCTAACATGGGTACTGGGGAATCAAGCCTTGAACTGGGGTCCTTAGGCTTCATAGGCAAGCACTTAACCACTAAGCCATCTCTCAGCCCTGGGCTGGCAATTTTTAAGCACTTGCAGGTTTCTTATTTGCCTGAGGCATCCCTTCCTTAAGGGTATCTTCAGGATTGCTCTCTTGTATTAATCAAGTTTGGAAGAAATGTGAACAAGATGCACTGGTTGGGGGAAAATGAACTTCTGGTCAGATCAGCCTGGAGGACTATGAGAGACCAGGGCTTTCTTGGCCTCATTTCTTCATAATCAAGTTTGGACTCCAGGGCCGAGTTCAAGGTCTAGGCCTGGGCAGCAGGTGGTACTGACTTTCACATGCTTACAGGCATTCTCTAACCTGGTGTGGCTTTATCTTCAGTCTGTTTGCAGTGGGGCTCCTGGCTACCTCTTCCTGTGATGTGCTCTGTATAGTTGGGATATGTCTACAACTGCATTTCTCAGAAGCACAGATGGTCCTGGGGAAGGCCAGCCAGCGAGAGTTCCTTCTGAGGAGGACAGATGTGAAGGAAAGGAGAGCAAGCAGATGTGTGCACAGCTTGCCAAAGACACCAGGACATCAGAGTCTTAGGTCTCTCCTTGAAAGCTCTGTGAGTCTCTGTTGTGAAATGGCAAGACACTGAGCTTGGGACCTCTAGGACCAAGTCAGGGGGACTCAGAGAGTCTAGGGGAGTGCTTATGCATCTCATGACCAGGCAGGTAGTTCTCTGGCAATAGCCTCTCTGTCCTTCCTGTTGCTGTGCTCAGAGTGTCTTGAGCAGTTCTGTCTTTTGACTACATCCCGGATGCTTGGAGCATCCTTATAGCCAGTGAGCATCTTGGTCCAAAGGAGCCAAAACCATTGCTAAGCTGGAGCCTTTGAGGAAGAACTGGTAAGACACATGGGCAGGGAAGCGGCTCTTTCAGCATCTTTGGACCCCAGCAACCATCCTCTATAGGTCAGATTGAAGGTCGTGAGCCCCTAAACGGTAAGGTGGCTCAGATCTCCAGTCTGCAAAGGGGAATAAGAGGATGATAATGTTACTTTAACCCTTGGGGACATGGCCAGACCTCAGGTACTGTCCTGGAGGTCAGCAACCTGCTCCCTCAACCCTCCTTCCTGGAGAGCGGGTTGCGGTGCCGTGCCCAGTCCTACCGCCTCTCCCAGCTTGGGCTCCTTGCCCCTGCCTGCTTGAACCACTGTATTAATTTCAAGGCTTTGGTGGCTTTTTCTGCCTCCAGTTGCTCAGTATTGAGGTCAGGTTGGTTGTGGCTTCCTTCTTGATAGCTGTGAAAATGTGAAAACAACGTCAACACAGAAGACTGTTAGTTATCTCCTTGTCAGCGGTTAGGCAGTTATCTCCTTGTCAGCGGTTAGGCTTCTGTGCAGAGGTTAGCGGTGGAGTCCTGGCACTCACCTCCCCCTGCAGCTTGTGGTTATCTTCCTCCCACCTTGTAGCTGAGGCACGCAAATGCGGGCAACTTCCCGACTGTCCTCCTGCATTCTGATCCTCGCGCCAAGCTGTGGGAGCCCTCAGCTCTGTCTCGGCTACCCTGGGCCCTCAGGCTGTCTCCACCTCTCTTTTCTTTTCTGGCTTCTGGTCCCTTCTTGACTCCATAGAGGTTCAGCCTTAATTCAGGAAGGGCTGGATACTTCCTGCAGAGGTGAGGCACAGAGATTTCATTGTCCACATGGCTTTCCACAATTCCCACTGTGCCTAGAAACAGGTGAGACTTCACGTCTGCATTCATGGGGAAGAAGGTTCCTTATGGAAGGAAGGGTCATGTCTGTTTCCATGAGTCGTGGGTGAGGAGTGGATACAACACACTGGCAAAAGGCCCCACTCCAGTGCTGGCACAGTTGTGGCCAAGCCAGTGAGGCTCTTCTGTTACTCCTGCTCTGGCAGCCCTGGCCTCTGCTTCAGGACGGCTTTCCCAGCACCTCTGGGAGTTGGTTCAGTCCTGAGACCCCCTTCCCACCAGAGTAAGGGTATCACCTAATCAGGAATGTCCCAACCTCTTCTCCTCTCTCTCCCTAAAACATACTTCCCATGTGTGCCTCAGCATCAGTGCAGGCGGGGCTCAGCCTCGGTCTTTGCAGCCAGCCTGTGACCATGGACACTGATGCAGGAGCCTGGCTGGGCTGGGGACGAGAGAACAGCAGTCAGTTGTGCTCTCCGCACCCTCTGTCTGCCTCTGCTTGAAGTGGTCTCTTCCTTCCAGGGTACCACGGGGCATAATCAGGTGTGCCGGGCAGAATGTCTATGGTGTCAAATGGCCCTGAGTATGAAATGGCTGCTTTCTGACTCTAAGACTAGGGGCACTGAGCCAGTGGTGGGCACACTTGGCATGTAGGACACTTCCTTCTTCACCACACGTTTCCAAGGTTGCTATGGAAATCTTTCCCAGCCGGCTGAGAGAAAAGTCACTCAGAGAAGAGCCACACAGAGGGGGACATGCAGTTCCCTCTCATGCCTGTGGATGGAACCTGATCATGTGGCCTCGGCTGAGAAATGTAGTGCGCCTCGAAGCTCCTTCCCAGTGACCCTTCCCTAGCACCAGCTGAAAGGGTGTATCTGGGTGGATGTATCCTTGGTCTATCCCTCAACCCAGAGCCCTGAGGCACCATGTTGAGAAGAAATGTCTTCAGGCACTTTTAGCCCCTGCACAGAGATGTGGTCCTGGCCAGGGAGGCACTAGCATGAGCAGCGAGGCTTGTGCAAGCCAGAATGTTCTGCGTTCCAGAATCCCTGTCCAGGCAGTTCTCACAGACAGGATTCTCTGACAGCAGGTGCCCGCCCTGCACCTGTCCTCTAGCTTTCCTGACAGCAGCTGGTCAGGAGTCCACGGGCTTCCTTCCCGCTTCCCTGCAGGCCTGGGACTGGGGTGGAACTGGGCAGGAGACAGCAGAGCAAGGCTGCCCAGGCCAGGAAGCTGTGTAGTTGGCTCACATGTCTCTTCTGTGCTCTGCTTTCCTATGGTGTGGCTCTGTCACATGACCCATGAATATTTGGAAGAATTTTCCAGAATACTGTCTGGCTCCAGAGCACGATAAACTGGAGTGGTAGCTCAGAAGCTCTTTTGGGAAGAGCCAGGTGGAGCAGACCTAGAAGACTCCATCCACCACAGGAGGATGGGTTTAAGCCTGCATTGGTAAATGCTGAGTGTCCTGGACTGCATCTTACCAAACACTATCACCCTACTGAGAACCCCATTCCAGTTCATTCCCCTCAGGTGCCCATTCCCTGAAAGGCCACATAGAGTGCAGGCACTCTGAAACCATGAAATGGAGCTTGTTCTCCCCAAGACCTGCCTAGCCGTGGGCCTGGCAGGGATGGCACAGTGGTCATGACCTGTGCATGATGAATGGTTGGACAGGTGTACCAAGTGCCCAGAAGCAGCATTCTTTCAGATTCTGGAAGTGGAGCCCTGCTACTCCCTGGCATGGGCTGGGAGTTGCCTCTGGCTACAGGCTGATTGAAAATGTCGAAGGAATACTGTGGAAATTTGGATAATTCTCCTGAGAGCTTTTCCCATCTGGCCAGGAGAGTGTTCTATTCTGACACTTAGCTTGAAAACACAGCTGATCAGAGCAAAGAAAACCCACAGGTGATTGATGGGGACTGTGGGGGAGACCCTAAACTGTTTCTCTTTCAAAAGTCATTTCTGCTGAAGGCAGTGGGGAGCAGAGGGCGGTGTTAGAGCCAACAGCAGCCCACAGAACCATGGGGCATGTAGCGTCACCCTGCATTTTCTCCCTTGGTGGCATCCGGTGTTCTCTACATAGTGCATTTTGGGCTGGGGCCTCCTGGAGGACGCTTTGCTGCAAATCAGTGGAGGCTATGTTGCCACTGCCTCACGACAGCAACCGGTATTTGCTGAGACACGTCTCTGGTCTCAACAATAACAAAGCCTAATTCTCACACCAAACCCTAAGGAAACAGTTTAAGTTTCCAAATTTCAAGCTATTAAAGCAGCCAATAGTTTCTTCTTTGAGCAGCATATATGCAAGTTGAATAAAATGGAGCAATTACTAATGCCTGTGGACTCAACCTGCTAGGTACATGCTAATGAAGGCCGTTCTTCCTTGGGCGCAACGACGCACCTGGCCGCTCTCGACCCTGGCCGCTATCAGGCACCTGCTGCTTGCGCATTTATGAGTTTGCAGCAGTGTGAATTTTTCCAAATAGAACATCAATTAGTTTTTATTTTCACAAATAAAATTCTCTCAAACCTGCTTGGAATACAAATTGAGGCAAATGAATCAAGTCTGGAAACATAAGAATAGATGGTATTGGGGCATTTCAAACCCAGTAGGTTATGACTTCTGCCACATGCCACACCTCTAGACACCTGAAGGGTGACAGTCCCAGAAGATGGGAACGATGCCCCCAGCGCAGCATCAGGAAACCAAGTCTCTGCTGGTGGGTCGCCAGCGGCGTTCAAGCGCCAGTCTTACAGAGCCACGTCACGGGGATGGGGACCTGAGCTGGTGGCTTCTGGAGCCTGGGAGGTGGGTCAGTCCTAGGAGGAACTGATGGGACTCAGAAAGCGTTGGTAGCTGGGTGCTGGGAGAAGCCAGAGGTAGATGTTCCCCTTTACAGGCACTGGGAGAATGAGGTAGGACCAGTTCTCCGGCCAGCAACCTCACTCTGTCAATACTGGCCACGAAGAGCCTCTGCTGCCCTATTCAGGGGGGTGAGTGCTCATCTGTGTACCTCACTGTGAATGCTTGGGCCTCTTCCAGGGCCCATGTGGGGAACAATTTAGCTGGCCTCAGTGTGAGTATTTGTCACAGGACCCCCTTGATGTTTGGGAATCATCCATCTTCCAGAATTCAGAGACACCTCACCTCTGCTAACCCAGATGGCAGCATCCTGGGTGCTAAATAAGTAGGGGCTCAAATTCCAGTTCTCCACCCTGCTGTCCTGTGGGTGTGACAATGGCCCTGCAAGCCCTGAACCCTTGCTGATGTTGAGGCAGGACAGTGCAGGCAAGGGTGACATGACGGCGTACCCCAGGAGCTCTGCACAGCTTAAATATGCAGCAACAACCCTTATTGCCACGACCTATGTCCACAGGCCACTCAGAGAGAAGCCCATGTCCAGACGACCACAGATATGGCCGCATTTCCTGTGCATGGAGGCTGCCAGCTTCCATTTCCACACAGTCTTCTCTGCACACTGCTCTTCCATTTCTGAAGAGACTGGCTCATACCCTCTGTCCACACAGGAAACTTCCCTAAGAAATGACACTTGTGGCCAGTGCATTCTGAGCAAGGAAGGAAAGCTTGGGGCTCTGAGGGACCACAGGCAGCCCACTCAGAGAGGGCACTGCTATGGTCTGACACTCAGCCACCTTGAGGTGACACCCTTCTTGGTGCTGGTTGTGGAGTCTGGCTAGTTAGTGTGTCTGGGGCCTCTGTAGCCTTGGACAGAAAACAGGGGCAATAGAGACATTTCTCAACTGGGCTCAGGATCTGTTGACAAATTCCTTCCCATACACGAACCGCCTCCTCTCTAGAGCAGGGCCGAGGACCGAAAGATGAGTCTGAGTAGGGCAGGAGCAGAGGGAAGAGGGGGACTTTG
This sequence comes from Jaculus jaculus, assembly GCF_020740685.1. Lineage (NCBI taxonomy): Eukaryota > Metazoa > Chordata > Mammalia > Rodentia > Dipodidae > Jaculus > Jaculus jaculus. Next base: position 3,025,016 of record NC_059102.1, on the reverse strand, counting down.
AAGCCAGGGCTGGCCTGTACCACAGTCTCCTTTTCCTGAGGCCCCATACCTTCATGGATCGCTACATAAAAATGTACCCCCAAACTTATTAGGGGCTAGAAAACCAGATTCCTGAATACATGTAGCCCTTTTTGTGTGATCTCCAAACTTAGGACCATGTTGCCTTTACAGGGAAAGTGTGCTAACCCCCGATTCCCATGACCAATGTACTTTTGTTTTTCCCCATTTGACAGGTTGGTGGAGGCTCTGCTGGGCCCTTTCTTGGCTGTATGCTTTGGTTAGGATCTGTGCAGGACAGGCTGTAGTGGACAGGTAAGATCTCCACAGGGACAGAGGGGCCCAAGGAACCATCAGAGCCCCGAGTGTGGGCCCTGTAGGATGGCATGGAGGGTAGTGCCAAATGCAGGACACAGCAGGAGGTAGGAGAGTTAGGGGCACACATGCCTCCCACATATCTTTGAGGCAGGGAAACCAACATTTCCATGGCCCTGGAGTGAGTCTCAGAGTAACAAAGAAATCTCGACTAAACAGTAGGATTTGGGTGACCTTGAAAGGCCATTTCCTATTGGCTTTAGGCTCCTTCCTAAAACGAAGGGGCAGAGGATCCTTCTTCAGAGAGCTGCCATGCTGTAGAAGGTAAGCTTGGTTTCCATGTAACGAGTGGGCCAGGCCACTTGCATGCTGGGCACAAAGATGTGCTGTGGAAGGAGCTCAGGAGAGAGTAGGGAAGAGCTGTGAGGCTCTTGCAGGGGGACACGGAGCCTTCGGAGCTGCTGGGCCATCACTGTGCGCAAGCTCAGGTCACATCAGATGAGCTGTTGTACATGCACCAAGGGGACTTCACTGGAGAGAGTCGAGCTAGGGTTGCAGAAGCTGGACACGTGGGGAGGACGGTCTTTGTGCTGCAACACAGTAGGCAACTCTGCTGACAACTGTTACTAGGGGATTTCACAAGAGCTACTGGAGAGGACTTTGAATGTGCCAGTGCAAAGAAAGGACAAATGTCTGGGGTGATGGATGTGCCAATTATCCTGATTTTATCATTAGACATTGTATGCATGTGTTGGAATGTCACACTGTACCCAATAACTATGGAAACTCACTATGTGCCAATTGAAATCAAATGAATACATAAATACAAGCTATTACACTCGCCTAGAATAACAAGGGCATTTCTTATGGTGAAAAAAAAAAAGCCTTTGGCTGGGTACATGTCCTCCACAGCTGGGAAGAGCACAGCCCTGTCTGAGGGAAGGATGGGGAGTGGAGTCTGGCGTCAGCCCAGGCCAGCCCTGGCTTCAGCCACAGTGGTGAGATGGCTTGAGGCTGGGCTCCAGACCCGGCAGGCTTCCCAGGCCACGCCTGAGGGCTGGGTGGGAGGGCAGTGCAAAGCTGTGCAGAAGAAGTGACCATGGACACGGTGAGCAGCTGGGCTGGGGTGTGAGGAGGGGGTTCTCCCACACAATCCTGGGCTGCAGGCAAACAGAGCCCCCTTCAGAAAGTTCCCTGACTGATTCAACAGGTGTGGGAAGAGACAAATGAGGTGATGCAAAGGGCAAGTGTGATGAAAATATGTACATGTGTAAAAGTTATCAAAACCAGTTAATTAAGAAAAGATGTGATGTCACAAGGTGGCAGGTTTTTGTTCTATGGTCAAATACAAAGATATTTTGTTTGATAATGTTTTAAAAAATTTCCATTGTGTGAGAAACTGTATTTTTATAATTATCCTTGATTACAATAAGTTAAATATATTTTAAAATATTTTAATTTGTTTATGAGAGAGAGCGAAAGAAAGATAGAGAATGGGCACACCAGAGATTCTAGCCACTGCGAATGAACTCCAGATGAATACATCACTTTGTGCATCTGGCTTTCTGTGGGTGCTGGGGAATAAAACTGGGGTCCTTAGGCTTTGCAGGCAAGCCCCTTAACTGCTGATTCATCTGTCCATCCCAAGCCAAGTATATTAAAATTAAAGTCAAATGTACAAATAAAATTTCCCTTACTGTGGAGTTCTGTGCAGGAAACCCCACTCATCTAGTGAGTTCTTTGGCAGGCTTGACAGGTATTTACTACCACATTGGTCTCCTTCTCTCAGCTCCATTGGTGCCCCTGCCACCCTACCACCCTCATCTCAGGCTCTGAGTGCCACTGCATGCTTCCTCACAGGATGGACAACTCACCTGGTAGAGTGTCATTGAACCCAATGTGTTCATGGTCATTGTTTGCTTTCTTATGATGCAGCAGCATGTGCAAGAGAGCAGTCTGCACTTGTGCTTACACTGTGGATTTTCATACTAAAGGTGTGCTTGGACTATGAACTGTCCCCCACAAGCTCATGTGTTCAAACACTAGCTCCCCAGCTGGTGGCACTGTTTGGAAAGGTTGTGGAACCTTTAGGAGGTGGAATCTTGAGGAAGGATGTGGGTCACCTGGGAAGAGACTTGAGGCTTTATAGCTCTCTCCAACTTCCTGATCTCTTTCTGTGTCCTGACTTAATGCAATGTGACCTGTCTGTTATCTCCTGCTCCTGCCACTATGCCTGCTTGCCATGATGGAATGCAATCTCTGGAACAGTAAGCCAACCTAAACCTTTCCATGCTAAGTAGCTTCTTGTCAGGTATTTAGTCACAGTGATGAGGAAAGTCACTAATACTCCAAGTCACTACAATAGTTGTCCCAACTGGTGCCTCACACCTACAGGAGGAGTCTGGACTTGACCTTTAGTCCTGGGCTGTTGTTATTATGATCGGAGTTGCACTGGATATTCACTTGGATGTATGTGCCTGCTGCCTTCCTCCCGAGTGAGAACTAGAGTGGGATTGTGAACTGGATAAAGGGAGTTCAATTTGTAAAACATGGGAGTTCCTCATGGAATCTATACATGAGCAATGTATGTGTGCTGGTTGCCCCATGCCATCTGTTCCTGTGGATGTAGTTTGCATTTTCTGATGACGAGGATCCTGGGCATTTTCTGCTGTGCACACTCACTCTGTAATCCCAGCCTGTGAAGGGAGAGGACTCGCTGTGTTCGTTCTGCTGCCCAACTGCTGTATGAAGATCAGGACTTGTCCACTCTTCCCTTTGCACCCATAAAGTCAGCAGACAAACTATTTAAAAGATGTAAATCCTCTCTTCATACAAGCTTCACATAGCAGGGCTCCAGCATAGCACTGTGGTACTCGGAATGAGTGGCCCACTGAATGTTTGGCACATGTCGCTTCTTTGGATGGTCCTCAATGCTTGAGAGTCAGTGAAAAGCTTTCGGGCTCAAAACAAGAACAAAAACCTCCCCTCCTCTAGTACCCTCTTTGATTGCTTCAAAAGCCTTGTAAATATGGTGAGGAGTCAAAGTGATGAATAAAAGTCAATGTTGAGTGACTAGTTTATAAGTTATCAGGCCAGGTGTATGATGTTTCTGTTATTTGTTATTACATATTTTGAATCTGCTATTTATAAGGCAGATATGACTATGTTCTCATTAACATAGAATGATGTTCTTTTATTCATTCATTCATTCATTCATTCATCCATTCATGGTGTCTCTACACAGTGATTTTTGCAAGGCACTACTCTCTAAGTCATTGTCTAAGCCACTCTCCATCAACCAACCTGTCCAAGTGCTCCTCTCCCCTTGATCTTCCAAGCCTGCTTTCTGTAGTGGTGCCTGACCTTACCGAGTGGGCACAATGCATCTGCATTGGGTTCTCTAGGGAGCTGCAGGCAGGCATTCATTACCCCCTGTGGTCTCAGCAGAAGTGCAGTGCAGCATGGGAGCAATCAGATGCTCTTAAAGAACTTAACTTGTGTGCGTGCGCACACACGCACACGATGCACATGCACAAAGGAACTGAAGTATCTGATATAGAAACATGTAGAAGAAGGCAAAGACACAAAGATAAGACTTCAGAAACAAAAACAATCTTTCTGTGAGCCTTGGTTTATGGTAGGAGAAAGGCTGGGATCCAATGTCCTTGAGGTCTGCTGCATGTGGGCTGTCACTGGATGAGTGTCCTCATCCTCCAGAGAATTGGATGCTGAGTCCGGGCATGTGTATGAAGGAGCAGTGTCAACACACTATACCAAATGTAGAGACCAGGGCCATGTGAGGAATGATTCCATTTACACAGAATGTCCAGAAGAGTTAGGTCTGCACACCCTGAGGTGGACTAGCTCTAGGCTGGTGGTGGGACTAGAGCTTCTCTGAGAACTCCTACCTGGGTGACAGACGTGGACCAACACTGGGTGACCTTTTCACAACTTAGATGAATTTAATGTGATGTAATTCTGTTAAACAAACAATATTTTTTTATTAGCTAAGTACTCATAATAATACAAAGCAAAATCTGACAAAACATTGCCAGAAAGGAGGGAGGAAGGGGGCAAATGAAGGCATAAGAACCAAGAATAATAATATATCTGCATGAAAATGTCCCAAGGAAACCAATTCATTTTTAAAAATACTCATTTGCAAACAGAGAGAAAAAGAGATAGACATAGAAAGAAAGAAAAAATGAGTGAAAGAAAAAAAGAAAAGAAGAAAGAGAGAATGAACGAAAGAAAGAAGGAATGGGCCTGTCAAGCCCTCGCCACTGTAAATGAATTCTAGATACCTGTGTCACTTTCTCACCTGGCTTTCCACGGGTACTGAGAATTTGAACCCCCACTGTCAGGCTTTGCCAGCAAGTGCCTTTAGCCACTGAGCAATCTCCCTACCCCCAAATACTTTTTATGCTACCCAAAATACTACTAATAAAAGAGTCTTGACAACATAAGCATTAAGGAAATTATGCATAAAACTATCTGTACATGTTAGTGAAAGAGTAAAGTCTTTTTCAATTAGCTATTAGGATCTAGAATGCTGATACTACTCCCTGACTTAACAATTTCTTCAAATAAATGAGAAAAATGGTGAGAATTACCTCTGGATAGGACTCCTTTTAAAATCATTCCTAATTACCTAGATATGACTCAAATTGTTTTGTTATAGAAAGGAAAAGTTACCACTTCATGAACTTCACTAACAACTAAGCATAATATGGACTAACAAAGCTACATGAAGTATCTCACAATCTTTAAAACATTAAGATTTTGGAAAAAGTGTTTATTTTTACATTCCCTTAACCAATTGAATAAGATAAAAGGTTAATAACACACGTGACATCAGAGCAGGCAGCTCCCACACTGTCACTGCAACGCTCTCCTCCCCAAGGAAGCTCTCCATGTTCATGGACTGAAGCATTTACATCACTTACAATGATCATTAACTAGATGTATTAACTAGAACTTTGCATGAAGAAATCATGTGTTGGCACCATTCTCCTCCTCCCTGCCCTAATCCAATGAAGGTTCTCTTCTGTGGGATTGCTGGTATTCACTGTGGGCTTGTGGGTTATGAGTTGTGAGAGCACCAGTCAGCCATTGTGTGAGGGGAGCAATGCCTCTGTAGATGTCTGTGGTTGTTACAATCTTTCCACCCCGTCTTCCACAAAATTCCCTGAGCTTTTGCAGACATGTTTTTTAAATTTCATTTAAAACATTTACTTTTTTAGATATGGACATATTTAATATACAAACAACACATGTTGGTACCAGCCTTTCCCTCCTCCATGCCCCTTTTCTGAAGAGGCCTTCCTTGTTTGGGATGCAGGTCAACCCCATGAGGTTTGTGGGTCATGAATTAAGGGGGGAAAGAAGCAATGTGTCTGTACAAAATGTCTCAACTTATGCCTCTAATAGTCTTTCTTGGTGGATGTGTTTTAAGACTGCTTTAAAGGGTTGAGCTCTCAGCCACTTCTGAACTTCTGCTTAATATGCTTTGAGTATCTTCAGTGTCTGCCACCATCACCATGGCATGTGCTGTCATGAAAGCAGCACTTTTGCTCATCTTGTCAGTTCCTTTGTGGTTTCACCTGAACTCTAGCTGATGTTCCAGAGGTGGCTCAATGCAAAATATCCATGTTTTCTGACCTAAGGCTAAACCTATTATTTGATATTGTCTGGAACAAGTAGCGATTTAGTCCATTTCTGTTGTCTAAACCACCTAAAAAGAACAAAACAGACACATTCAGGCTCCTTCCCTGAGCCCCCATGAGTTTCTTCTACCCTGACCATTGATTCACCATTTGTCATGTTCTCCAACATAGCCTGATGTTTTCTTGGTAATGACATTTGTGCTTAACCCACGACACAGCATCGGCTGAAAAAGAATCGTAATTAACAGGTGATAGTAAAACAAGACCAGTAACTGCCTTGTGAAAAATACCCTTTCAGTTACATGCTACAGATGTGTGTGTGTGTGTGTGTGTATTTGTGTAGCATACACAGATTAAAGACGTTCTCTCTTAGTTAGATATTAAAAATAGTACTTGAGGGATAGAGAGATGGCTTAGTGGTTGAGGCACTTTCCTGCAAAGCCAAGGTACCGAGGCTCAATTCCCCAGGACCAACGCAAGCCAGATGTACAAGGTGGCACATGCATTGAAGTCCTTTTGCAGTAGCCGAATGCCCTGGCACACCCATTCTCTCTCCCCCTCTCTCTTCCTCTCTCTGCCTCTTTCTCTCTCTCAAATAAATAAATCAATAAAAGAAAATTTTTTTTAATTTTTTGTTTATTTTTTATTTATTTATTTGAGAGTGACATACAGAGAGAGAAAGAGGCAGAGAGAGAGAAGAGTGGGCACGCCAGGGCTTCTAGCCACTGCAAATGAACTCCAGACGGGTACACCCCCTTGTGCATCTGGCTAACGTGGGTCCTGGTGAAACAAGCCTTGAATCGGGGTCCTTAGGCTTCACAGGCAAGCGCTTAACCGCTAAGCCATCTCTCCAGCCCAGAAAATATTTTTTTAAAATAGTACGTGAGCCCATGTTTCTATTGAAATTATAATTCATCCTACTCACACAAAGTCCAGCAAGCTAGGAAGGAGATATAAAGGGAAAAGAAAGGGAGGGAGGGAGGACTTAATAGGATGGTGTTGTATATATGTAAGTAGAAGAACAGATTAATAGGAGTGAAAAGGTCTAAGTGAGATCAGGGAAAGAGACTGAGTAAAGGAAAGGTGGAGGGAGAGCTAATCAAAATCTAAGAGGAGATAAGTAAGTCATACAGAAACCTACTTTTTTGGATAATGGGACACATAGGAGCCATAGATTGTTACTAGAAAATTTTCAGTGCCAGGGATGGGATACCTTCCAGTGAGTTGTCGGCCAGGGAGGTACTTGACGCCCCCAAAACATTACAGGCAATTTACAATCATGGAAATTTTCAGTAAAATAAAAAATAAAAAATAAAAATCCCACAAACCAACAAAAAAGCAATTATAATTCATATTGGAATATAGGTAATATTTTTATAGAACACTTACTGACATTAAAAATACTCTCTAAAATAGAGTTATAACCTACTGTTTATGGAAGGAGATATGGCATAGAAGCTGGGAGTAACAGTTAATATCACATCAACTGGCAAACACATTTTCCTGAATATTTTAATTTTGTAATTTTTAAAACATTTTTGGATGAGTCACTTATATTGATAATGGCAATTTGGAATTTTATGTTAGGAATTAATGCATTATTTTCCAGTAGGTTTCTAGACAGCTTTTAGGCTTCAGGGGTATGGAGGAATATGCTTGTGGTGTATGAGGAATATCATACAACATCAAGCAGATAATTTCATTTCCTTGGGGAAGTTTGTAGAAAAACCCACCATGGTGTATTTTTTTCTGATTTCTTTTTACCAATCAATTAATTCAGCTGATTCTTTGGAGGAGGGTGGCAGACTTTGTCTTGTGTCACTTGATTTAGTCAGCTAGAAGGACAGTGGTTTCTCTCCAAGGCTGCACATGTAAGTGTCCTTGAAGCAGTTTGAATGCCTTTGTTTTGTGTAGATTATTTAAGTAGATGTAAATACACCCCATGCCAGTCACCTAGCTTTTGGGCATGCTTTATAAATTATACCCCAGTGAATTAGCTCATTTGAGTCCATGCACGTATACAATTCTACAGTAGTGATTCCTTGTCCCCAAGGTGCCAGCATATATCTGGAACTCTGGACGTGCAGATCAAAGGGATCTGGTGCACTGTGCACCCTTTGTAGGCCCTGGGTCTTCTCCCCTACCTTTCCTCCCATGGGAAGCATGCCCTGAGACTTACAGGCATCTAGTCTCCTACCTTTCCTCCTCAGGAAGTACACTTCAGGAGCTGCAACAGGAGGAGGGAAGGACAGGCTTGGGAGTTGATGTGAACCATCACTGTGACAAGAGCATGGAGGGCGAGGCAGCGAGGGGGAAGAGGGACAGTAGAGACATGAGACATGCTTTCTCGGGTTGGGGACGATTGCGGGGGAGGGTTTGTTTGTGTTCCCTTGGACTATAGGACCAAAGTCTACTGGAAAGAGATTGATGTATTCCACTTCTCTGTTGAGATGCTTCCAGATTCATGACATGTCTAGGTTTTAACTGCCCAATGCATGTGATTGCAACTGAGTTAAAATGACTGGATGAAACTATGCATGAAGACTTCCTTTCCATAGTGTGTTGGAGGGGAGGACATGCATGGCCTTGTGACTGAGGGGGGACCGCGGTCCCACATTGAAACCCCAGTGGGCTCAGTTGGTATCCCAGTAGGCAGAAAGCCCTGGGTTCAAATCTTAGCACCACATCAAGCCTGGCATGGTGGTGCATACCTGCAGCACACTGATAATCCTGGACTGGCAGATGAAGGCCGCAGGATCAAGAGGCAGGAGTTTGTCCTCAGCTACATAATGAGTTTGAGGTCAGCCTGGGTGACACAAGACCCTGCTACCAAAAAAAAAAAAAATAAATAAATAAAATAAATAAATAAAATAAATAAATAAAAATAAAAAAATAAAAAAAATCACTTTTAAGTGATATTCCCCTGAAACATAAGCTATTAGGAAATTTCAACACCTATCCAAAGACACACACACCACTTCTAGGAAGCAATATGAGGAGTTTCTGTAAGGCAATTGGGAATATATATATAGACTTGGAAATGACCATTGCTGCTTCTGTGTCCTTAGTAGGTGATGCCAATCCCTGCCCAGGGCTTGAGCGGAAACATTGCTCTCACTTCTCACTTACTAGAGACCCGGAGAGATCCTGGGATACCCAGGCCTGTCGTTGACCTGGAACAGAGCCATTTCCAAAAGATGACTTGCAGATGGCCACCATGAGCCACAGGGAGTGCCGAGGGCACACAGAGACTCTGTCTACACATGAGAACTGAAGCATGTCCAGTGGGCTTTGTCCACTGAAGCTTGGTCCAGAGGGCAGCATCCTGCTTCCTGCTATTGGATGGTGTTTTGTTGGGGCCTGGCTGTGGGTTGCTCTTTGTCTCACACATGTGGCACTTGTCATGTACAGATGTTTGCTTGGTTGCAAGTGTATAGGGGCATATATGTATATGAAGGCCACTCAAGGTGTTTGGTGGAAAGTGCTCTGCAAATGGAGTAACTATTTAGTGACTCATTCTTTGGTGCCCAGGGATTTTAATATTTATTTATTCACGGAAATGTATTTTACCTATTTTTAACACACATGAATTGTGTACAAAGTGTGCATATGTGTGGCCAGATAGGTGTGTGCAGGTGTGCAATAGAACAATCTCAGGTATTCTCCTCAGGCACACTGCCCACCTGTCTTGGAGGTGGGGCATCTCTTTGGCCAGCGAGTCCCATGGGTCTGGCTGTCCTTGGCCTCAATGCTGGGGATTCCGGGAACCCACAGCTGCTGTGGCTTTCACAGGAGTGCTGGGCTCAGACTGAGCTAGCTCCTTGTGCTTGCACATGACACATTCTACCACCTGAGCACCTCTGCAGCTTGTTACACAGATTTTTCCATAATACTTTCCTCTGACTATTTTTTTAAAATTGAGAATTTTGAATGCTTGAACATACCTGTAATTGATCATAATTGCCTTCCATTACCCTCTTTGGTTCCCTCTCTCCCACACTCTACTGAACTTCCCCTCTCCCCAAGTAGTTCTTCTGTTTAATGTTATATTCTTTCCCCTCCATGATGCATATCAGAATGTTGATGGGCTCAATGTTGTGCAGGTCTTGTGGCTATAAAGACATCTGCTGTGAGGTCATGGATGTACTGGTCACTTCACATCTGGAGGACAGTGAGCCAAGGTACTACTCTCTGCTCTGTAGTTCTCACATGCATTCCACCCCCTCAGTCCTCGATGCTACTTGAGCTTTGAAGGGCACAATCAAGATGTCTTGTTTCAAGCTGAGCTTTAAACAACTCTTTGAATATTGAGTCTTTTCTGTATCTATATCCACCTTCATAGAGAAGCCTCTGCAGCCAATGGTGAGACAAGCACTGATATTCTTTCTTTTTTTTCTTTTCACAATTTTTATTAACATTTTCCATGATTATATAAAATATCCCATGGTAATACCCCACACACTTTCCCCTTTGAAATTCCATTCTCCATCATATTACCTCCCCATCTCAATCATTGTACTTACATAAATACAATATCAACCTATTAAGTACCCTCCTCCCCTCCTTTCTCTTCCCTTTATATCTCCTTTTTAACTTACTGGTCTCTGCTACTAAGTATTTTCCTTCTCATGCAGAAGCCCAGTCATCTGTAGCTAGGATCCACATATGAGGGAGAACATGTGGAGCTTGGCTTTCTGGGCCTGGGTTGCCTCACTTAGTATAATCCTTTCCATATCCATCCATCTTTCTGCAAATTTCATAACTTCATTTTTCTTTACCACGGAGTAGAACTCCATTGTATAAATGTGCCACATAATCATTATCCACTCATCAGTTGAGGGACATCTAGGCTGGTTCCATTTCCAAGCTATTATAAATTGAGCAGCAATAAACATGGTTGAGCACGTACTTCTAAGGAAATGAGATGAGTCCTTAGGATATATGCCTTGGAGTGCTATAGCTGGGTCATATGGTAGATCAATCTCTAGCTGTTTTAGGAACCTCCACACTGATTTCCACAATGGCTGGACCAGATTGCATTCCCACCAGCAGTGTAGAAGGGTTCCTCTTTTTCCACATCCCAACCAACATTTATGATCATTTGTTTACATGATGGTAGCCAATCTGACAGGAGTGAGATGGAATCTCAATGTAGTTTTAATCTGCATTTCCCTGATGACTAGTGACGTAGAACATTTTTTTAGATGCTTATATGCCATTCATATTTCTTCCTTTGAGAATCCTCTATTTAGCTCCATAGCCCATTTTTTGATTGGCTTGTTTGATTCCTTATTATTTAACTTTTTGAGTTCTTTGTATATCCTAGATATTAAACCTCTATCAGATATATAGCTGGCTAAGATTTTTTTCCCATTCTGTAGGTTGCCTCTTTGCTTTTTTCACTGTGTCCTTTGCAGTGTAAAATCTTTGTAATTTCATGAGGTCCCAGTGATTAATCTGTGGTTTTATTGCCTGAGCAATTGGGGTTGTATTCAGAAAGTCCCTGCTTTTTCTTCTAGTGTTGGGCCTTGAGAGGTCCGGACTTGAGACCTAGTGGAGCTTCCTAAGCCTAACTGCCTCTGCCCAGCTATGATTCAGCAGGGGGCCAAATGACCTTTGGCCTGCTACTTCCACAGAGGAAATTAGAATTCCTGCCAGTGGGCACTTACAACTCAGCAGGGGGCCAAATGGCCTCTGGCCTGCCACTTCCTTACAGGAAGTTAGAGTCCCCGCTCATGTGCGCTTAGAACCAATCATCTCAGAGGTCTCAGTATGCTATTGGCCCTTACATCTCACCCCACCCTGAAGTCTCCGCCTTCAACATTATATAAACACCCGCCTGTAACAATAGTGAGCTCCTGCTTTGGAAAGACTCCTGACACAGTGTGGTTTTTCTCCGGTGGGTCTTCCGACACTGGTTCTTCCCTCCACACTACCTGAGCGGGAAGGAGCCCAGCACTATAGCAGTTTCAGAGTTTCAGGTCTGATGTCAAGGTCTTTAATCCATTTGGACTTAATTCTTGTGCATGGAGAGAGAGAAGAATCTATTTTCACCCTTCTACAGATATATATCCAGTTTTCCCAACACCATTTGCTGAATAGGCTGTCTTTTCTCCAATGAGTATTTTTGGCATTTTTATCGAATATCAGGTGGCTACAGCTACCTGGACTTATGTCTGGGTCCTCTGTACTGTTCCACTGATCTACATGTCTGTTTTTGTGCCAGTACCATGCTGTTTTTGTTACTATGGCTCTGTAGTACAGGTTAAAATCAGGTATGGTGATACCACCAGCCTTATTTTTGTTGCTCAGTATTATCTTAGATATTAGAGGATTTTTTGATTCCAAATGAGTTTTTGGATTGTTTTTTCTATTTCCATGAAGAATGCCTTTGGAAGTTTGATAGGGATTGCATTGAATGTGTAGATTGCTTTTGGTAAGATTGCCATTTTCAAAATATTGATGCTTCCAATCCAGGAACAAGGGATGTTTCTCCACTTTCTAGTGTCTTCTGCAATTTCTCGCTTGAGTGTTTTAAAGTTCTCATTGTAGAGATTCTTTACTTCCTTGGTTAGGTTTATTCCAAGGTACTTAATTTTTTTTTTTTTTGATGCAATTGTGAATGGGAGTGATTCTCTGATTTCATCCTCTGTTTGTTTTTTGTTAGCATATATGAAGGCTACTGATTTCTGTGTATTTATTTTGTATCCTGCTACATGGCTGTAGGTTTTTATCAGCTCTAACAGTTTGCTAGTAGGGTCTTTAGGGTCCATTATGTATGGAATCATGTCATCTGTGAATAATAACTTGATCTCTTCCTTTCCAATTTGTGTCCCTTTTATGTGTGTCTCTTGCCTTATTGCTATGGCTAAGACTTCCAAAACTATCTTAAATAAAAGTGGGGACAGTGGACACCCTTGTCTTGTTCCTGATTTTAGTGGAAAAGCTTCCAGTTTTTCCCCATTTAGTATATATGTTATATGTTGGGTGTAGGCTTGTCATAAATAGCTTTTATTATATTGAGATATAATACAGAATAGATACAACATACCTATCAAATTTTACTCTGAATGTTAATATCCTTAGATTAGTGCTGTTCTTACTTTTACTCTGAGAAACTTCTTTTTTTTTTTAAAATTTTTTATTTATTTATTTTTCTATTCCCAGTCTCTGTAGGACTTTTATCATGAAGGGGTGTTGGATTTTGTCAAATGCTTTCTCTGCATCTAATGAGATAATCATGTGATTTTTGTCCTTCAACCCATTTATTAATGTATTACATTTATAGATTTGCGTGTATTGAACCATCCCTGCATCTCTGGGATAAAACCTACTTGGTCAGGGTGAATGATCTTTTTGATATATTCTTGTATTGTTTGCCAATATTTTGTTGAGAATTTTTGCATCTATGTTCATGAGGGAGATTGGTCTGTAATTTTCTTTTTTTATTCTATCTTTGCCTGGTTTTGGTATCAGGGTGATGCTGGCTTCATAGAAGGAGTTTGATAGAATTCCTTCTTTTTCTATTTCCCAGAAAAGCTTAAGAAGCAATGGTGTTAGCTCTTCCTTAAAGGTCTGGTAAAATTCAGCAATGAATCCATCTGCTGGAACCACTACTGCTGCTGCTGAAGTTGCCGCTGCTGCTAAAGCTGCTACTGCTTCTGTAGCTGCCACTGCTGGGGCCACTGCTGCTGCCTCTGAAGCTGCTGCTGCTTGATCTGCCACTGTTGCTGCTGAAGCTGCCGCTACTGGATATGCCGCTGCTGGGGTCACTGTTGCGGGTGCCAGAGCCACTGATGTTGCTGCTGCACTCTGCTCCTGCTTGGGTCCCACTGTCGGCTCAAGTTGGCATGGCAGGGTCCCAGGACCGCTGCTCTGTTCGCTGGAGCTGGGCACAGGCAGTGGGGGAGGGGAGGGAGCCTTAGCTGCTCTAGTTCTCTCACTGTTCCACGTGTTCTTCTACCTTGTGATCTGCTCCTCTGTTGTTCACTGCCGCTCTCCCTTAACATTTCTTGAGTTGTGGAGAGCTCTGGTGTGAGTGGAAGCTCCCTGCACCTGGCTTTTCCTGTGGCTCAAGCTGAGCCTGGCAGCTTTCTGTTGCACTGCCGCCACAGTTGGTGGATCTGCCGGGGCTGCTTTTGCTGGGTTGTGAGGGCTCTGGATGCTCTGGATCTCTTGTACTTCTCCACTGACATTTCAATTTCCTATACATGTCACTTTTTAGTAAAAGTGTGTATTTTGCTGAGTTTTTTTGGTCTTTTTCCCCCCTAGGCTGCTTTGGCGTGGTACCTATGCCGCCATCTTAACTAGAAGTCCTGACTGATACTCTTTCTGCCACCTTCTCCACAATGCTACCTGCTGCCTGGTGGGTATGATAGAAATGTCTTATCCAGTGCTTAGCATGTAATTGTCAGTATTTCTTATCACTTAGACAAGCCTTGAGTCTCCCCAGTAGTCATTGCCATCTGCAAAAAGAAGTTTCTCAGGGCTGGAGAGATGGCTTAGCGGTTAAATGCTTGCCTGTGAAGCCTAAGGACCCCGGTTCGAGGCTCGGTTCCCCAGGTCCCACATTAGCCAGATGCACAAGGGGGTGCACGCGTCTGGAGTTCGTTTGCAGAGGCTGGAAGCCCTGGCGCGCCCATTCTCTCTCTCTCCCTCTATCTGTCTTTCTCTCTGTGTCTGTCGCTCTCAAATAAATAAATAAAAAATTAAAAAAAAAGAAGTTTCTCAGAGTAAAAGTAAGAACAGCACTAATCTAAGGATATTAACATTCAGAGTAAAATTTGATAGGTATGTTGTATCTATTCTGTAAAAGAACAGTGGAAGCTCCCCCTCCCCCCACTCCAACTAGGGCCTATGAGCTTCCAAGCCATTAGCTTTTGTTTAGGTTTTCAGTACCAAGAGATGAATTCCTTTCTATGGAATGGGCCTCAAGTCCTATGAAAGAGATTCCCTTGATGGATATACCACTCTTACACTATTGGTCACTTCTTACCTGACTGGCCAAATATGCATCTTGGAAGATCCACTGCCAGCTAAGATCGTAGACTTCTCTCCCTCAGCAGCCTGCTAGCACTATGTCAGCCAATGGGGAGAAGGCTTCCAGCTCAGTACTAGTGCGACTTCTTAGTGTCCTGTAATGTCACATATGGAGTATTCAGCAGAAGTCTTGCCATCTAGTTCTGGTGGACAACCAAGAGCCTTGTCAATAGCTTGTATGGTTTTAAAAATATTTTATTAATATTATTAATAACATATTTTGAATGCATACATCCTGGGTTGGTACCCTCTTTTTCCTCATCCCTGCCCCATTCCATTGGGGCCCCTCCTCAGTGTGGTTGCAGGTATTCCCAATGAGATTGTGGTTTATGTGTTGTGGGATCAGCTGTCAGTTATTTTGGCGGGGAGCGAATGCCTCTGGGCATGTCGTCTCAACCTGTGGCTCTTACAATCTTTCTGCCCCCTCTTCCGCAAAATTCCCTGAGCAGTGGTGGGTGAGTTTTAAGTCCACTTCAGTGATGAGCTCTTAGGAGCCTCTGGATCTCTGCTTTGCCTGTACAGTTTTGGGGTAGGGGTTTCATGACCTCTCTGACAACTCATTGGAGGGTGTCCCATTCTTGTCAGTGGAATTTTCCTGTAATAACCCATGGCTTCTGGGCACAGAAGCCAAGAAGGCACTTCTGCCAAAACTATTTTTTTAATTATATCTTTAAAATTAGCTCACGAAGATGTGGGCTTCCATATGGCTTATTCATAATGTCTTTAGTTTTATGTAACCTTCCTCATCCCTTCCTTTCCTCCATCTTCCCACTTAGACGCTTCTGTCTCTCTATTTAAGTAACTACTACCTCTTCCTCAGACCCTCCCCCACACCTCCCTTCTAGCCTCTTTTTAGTTTTCCAGCCTTACTACTGACTCATAGTGTACCTTACATACACATCTAAACATTTAAGGTTAGTATTTGCACACGAGAGAGAACATGTGGTGTTTGTCTTTCTGAGCCCGTTACCTTACTTAATAGAATATTTTCCAGTTACATCCATTTTTCCCTGGATTTCACTGTTTCATTTTTCTTTACAGCTGAATAAAACTCCATTGTGTGTGTCCCACATTTATACATGTATCTGTGTATCAGTTGATGGGCACCTAGCATGATTCCATTTCTTAGATATTATGATTAAAGCAACAATAAACATGATTGAACAAGTATCTCTATAATAACATATAGAGTTCTTAGGGCATATGCCCAGGAGTGGTAAAACTGGGAGATATACTTATCTATTTTTTTTGTATTTTTAAAATTTTTATTAGTATTTTCCATGATTATAAAAAATAATCCCATGTTAATTCCCTCCCTCCCCTCCCACATACTTATCTATTTTTAACTTTTTGAAAAACCTCCATACTGCTTTCCATAATGGCTGTACCAATTCCTACTCCCACTGACAGTGAACTTGTTCCCTCTTTTACCACACTCTCACCAGCATTTGCTCTCACTAGGTTTTGATAAGAGCAGTTCTTACGTGGAGGCTGGGGATATGAGCTCAAGACCTCCTGCATGTACATCAAGCACTTTACCAGCTGGGCCATCCCCAGCCCATGATAAGGATTTTTTAATCAAACTTTCCCTGGGAAGTTTGCTTTGCAAAATTACTGGTGCATGTTCCTGTCTCCTCTGCTGCTGACCCTGCGCCTCTTAGGTACGGACTGAGCCAGGACCTGGTCTGGACCACATCCACCTATGGCCTGAGAGCTGCACTGGCGGAGTCGGGGAAACAGTGCCAGCTCACATGCTTATTCATGCACCATGGCCCAGGATGCAGCCAAACTGTGCGTCTAGACCTGGACTCGGACTCCTGGTGAAAGCATAGCTTTGAGGGGAGGTCCCCAAGTTCTCAGCTCTAAACAGTCCCTGTTGAGGCTGCTCCAGACAGAGGAGGGAGTTCCAGGAGGACTGGTGGCTTTGTTTCCTAATTTGAAAGCACTCAAGTTGAGCATCTCTGCTTTGTAAGGACTTCCTTTATAATATAAGCCTTATGTTTTACCAACCTTTATCTCTAGACCAACGTGCCCATTCTCTGGGGAGAAATGGAGTGCTTACGAAATGAAACCGACAGTTTTACTTAAAATGCCTCTAATAACACATCTTGCTTTAGTCAAGCCAGGGAGTGGAGGCCTCCTGGGTCTGGGAAGGTTATATGTTTCCCTTAAAAATAAAGTGAATAATCGCAAGTGCGCCAGCTTACCAAAACAAATAGACTGCAGAATTGAAGTGCGGTCGATCGTCTTAAATGAATACTCTGTTGGAGAGAAGCCATCCATCTACAGCTTTGCTGGAATTCGCTGATAAGCCATAAATCCATTAGGAGACTCGCTCTTCTGCAATTTAGAACAGAGGAGCAGAACTGCTTATATGGAGGCACGATGTTCGGGATAATAGCTCTTGAGGACATGACTCGTGTGTAGTAGATCACAGGCAGACAGCCACTGTCAAACTCCATTTTAATTTCATTATGATCTCTGTAGTATTTATTGTACAAACATGTGGAAACCTGTGTGTCTTTACAGGAAGTACAGGGCTTTTAATAGAAGCAGATGCATAAATCCACACACTTGCAAAGGAGGGAGACAGGCAGAGTTCAGATAGGCAGTGATCTTAGACACAATTTTCAACTAGAATGTAGCCCAGCCCAATGGCCCAACACTTGTTCCTCATGTTGATATTGGGTCCTGAGGCAAGTAGAAGAGGTGAGCCCCAACTCAGTGCCACCCAGGGGGGGACTTTTCTGGGAAATCTTTTCAGAATCTTGCTTCCCCAAAACCATTGGGCAGGGAAGGTGGGGTCTCTCAGAGAGGCTTTGATGCGCTGGTAAAGGTTTGGTAACACAGCCAGTGGCCTTGAATACCACATGGAACTGTGCAAGGCTGGGACAACAGATAAGACCCTCCAAGGGACCTTCTCGGAAACCTTCTGTAGCTGTTTAAATATGATGGTATAAGTGTATGGCCCCCTAGACCCCTGGTGCTTTGGTAAAATTAAGTTTGTAACTTGGGTCTGTAGCAACCCAGCTGGAGGAGGTGTCACTTGGGGCAGATTCTGGAGTCCAGCTCTAAAATATCACTGAAGGCAGATCTGATTCCAGCCCAGAGGTGTGTGGAGGGCAGCTTTGAGCTCTGACAGCTTGCCCTTTCTCATAGTGCTGGCTGGTTGGTGTCTCTCTGCTTGGACTGTGAAGGGAGTAGCTTCCTCCACTACTGATGGACTTCCCCTGGATCTGTGAGCTTGGAATAAATCCTTTCCTCCCGTCAACTGTGCCTGGCTGGAGGTTCATCCCAGCAACGTGGAGCTGACTGTAGCTCCTTCCCCATGACGCAACCATGGAATAAGGATGGTTACATGTGTGGTTGTGTGAGTCACATTTGTGGATATCAATGGTAAGAACAGTCTCTCACAATTGTTTGATACTGTTAACATTTTCCTGCACCAGATATCAAAGAAGTTTAGCTAAGACCCTGGAAATACCTGGTCCAGATCAGAGCACCAGTCATGGTCACAGGTCCTCAGTACTGTGCTCAAAACCCACCCAAGTGGAATGGTAAAGGGCATGTGTTGGAAGAGTTGCAGCTGAGCAAGCTGCCAGCATCTCCACAGCATAGGCTGTGGAGCTGAGAAACGAGGGACAAGTCACCAAACCTTTAACAGTTGCAGTGAGCTGGTAGGTCTGCAGTCCATGTCAGAAAACAGAACAAGAAGAATATCAAATTGAGGTTTTTCTTAGAAAGGAAAGAAAATGGCATTATTATATTTTTATTTCTATCATTTATTTGAGTTTCACTGGAGCCCAGGTTGACTTAGAACTAACTTTGTAGCCCAGGCTTGTCCAAAACTCATGATAATCCTCTTCCCTCAGCCTCTCAAGCGCTGCAGTCATAGGCAAGGGTCACCACCCCTGGCAAGTGGTACAAAGAATTAGGTTTTAATTATGATGTTTTCAAACAATTATTTTTTTGTTTCCCTTTACCACTCTTTCCCTCATCCTCTCCCCTTTACCACTCTTTCCCTCATTCTCTCCCCTTATGTCCTCCCTCCAAAAATGCAGCCTGCTTTCCATTTTCATACTGTATGTTTCCTTTTCTCCTCTACCTGCATCTCTTTACCTCTGCCCCCCTTTCTCAGCCTGGACTCACATTCACACCCTCTTACTTGCATGATGATATTTCTTTTCACCCCTGTCAAAATGTTTGTCCTCAGCAAAACTAATAACAACGATGCTGGTGAAGTTGTGGGGAAAAAGGGATTCATTTGCACTGTGAATAGAAATGTAAGATGGTGTAGCCATATGAAAATCAGTGTAGTAGTTTCTCAAAAATCTATAAATAGAACTGCCATAGGATCCAGCCATACCACTCATTTCTCAAAGGACCAGAAATACACCTCCATGTTCATTGGTACTTGCTTCGCAGTAAAGAGGAAATAGAACTAATCTAGATGTCCACCAGCTGCCAACTGTATAGTGAAACTGTGGCACATATTCACAATGGAGTTTTACTCAGATATAAAAAAAAAACAACGTTAGAAAATTTACAGGAAAATGTGTGGAATTGGTGGTGGTACTTTGAATAGTTGCTGTATGCAATCCTAGAACCAGTTTGTTACAGAAGAGTGAGGGAAATTCCAGCACTCGGGAGGCAGATGTAGGAGGATTGCCATGAGTTCAAGGCCACCCTGAGATGACAGAGTTAAATCCAGGTCAGCCTGGGCCAGAGTGAGACCCTACCTCAAGAAAAAAAAAAAAGAGTGAGGGAAAAGGAGATATCACACTTGCTAAAAATGAGTTCACACCATGACCTTATTTAAAACAAGGGTACTTATCTCTTGAGAAAACAAGCTACTATATTGAGAGGTAATTACTTCAGTAATTAGCAACAGGAATCACAAGGTTCCAGCAATCAAGGCTGTGCAAACCTTAAGAGCAAGGTTTGCCCTCTGACAGAAGAAATGCGTGGAGGAAAAGTGGGAAGTTCAAGGGCAGGCACCCCCTTCATAATTGTCCCAGAGAGACATCTGCGACTCAGGGCCTGTGGATGAGCAGCACATTTTCTGCAGGACCTTTCTGCACTTTCTGACAGGAAAAAGAAAAAATGGGTTGTAAGGCAGTCTGCATCAATTTGCCATTTGAAACCACTGACTGTCGTCACCATAGTGCACTTAACCTGATGTGACCCTGTGGGGAAGAAAGGCCCCTCATCAAGGGAAGGGGAGGTGAGGACCACGACAGCAAGAGCACCCACCCATCCATTTAGGACAGAGGAGGCTGTCACCACCATCCCGTTATGGCTTCCTCACTACACTTTGTAGCTAGAACAACTCATTTGTTTGAAAAGTCTTGCAGATTCACTCTCAGAGCATATAACCAAGCAGTTATGTCTGACGAGCGCTATGTGAATATGAAATGAATGATTCTGGTGTCATTCGGGCCCCTGTGTGTCAGTATCAGAACGGGGTGGTGACATAGTGCATCCTGGCTCTCAGATGTCAGCATGCTTTCCTAGTCAGCATCTTTAAAGCAGTGCTGGAAACAGGAGAGAAGCAGAAATGGGTGAGAGAGCTTCATCTAGCCTGATGGCCCACAGGCATATTTGCTTTCATGTCAAAGATGTTACTTATGACATATGCAAACTATTGAGGAGGAAAAAGAGGAGTACATTCATTTTCTGCATGATTGCTAGTTGCTTGGATATCTGACAGTGAGTTCTCAGTGGAGCAAGGTTACAATGCTTTGCAAACGGGATTACAATATTGAGCCACCGTTGCTATCTCAAGGTATTATTTGATTAGCATGATAAAATATAGTGCGACACTTATGGCTGTCAGAACACACATTCCTGGGGAAATAATTACACAGCACGAGTGGAAGTGGTTTACAGCTCCATACTCATTTCTCTAGGTTGCTGGGAGGAGGGGAGCAGAGTTCCCCCACCAGCCTATCCATACGGCCATGCTGCATTGAACAGCAAGTTTAAGGAGCACTTTTACACATATGTTTTTGAAGAGAAGACATCATCACTTCTTAGAATAACATGCACTTGCTTCACTTTGATCAGCACTGAGCAAGAGAAGGAACTCTAGAAACCGTGCTTGAAATGTTCTGACATAAATTGAAATTATTTTCCTATGCTATATTTTGTTTCATTCCAGTATGGAAACCAGATCATTAGGCTGTCTTCTCTTTTCCGTGCTTCGGGAGGAGAAAGAAACATCAAAGGTATGTGCAGGCACTAGCTGCCACTCCTTCCTGTTTTGCAGTGACATCTGGCAAACTTGGCTGTGTCATCCGAACCCGAGGCGTTGTGTCCGCTTTTCTGCTGCCCCATTCCTGAGCTCCAGGTAAGCCACCATTCCCAGGTCCCATGTCCTCACAATAAAGTTGGAATGGTGTGGTAGTGTCTCCAGGATTGCTGAGAAAATGAAGAGTTCTTGCAGTGAAACATTCAAACAAAGAAGTGCTAGAAGCTTCTCCAGGGTTACCTATCTCCTGCAGGTGATGTTGTGTAGGACACTGCTTTGGTGCTGGTGAGCCAATAGGAAACACAATAGCTGTCATGGACATTTCATTCCCATAAGAGTAGGGAAATAGGCAGGGCACTCCTTTTGGCGAGCTTCAGGATAGGAAGGTATTGGCAACAGCCACTCACTATGCATGGTCACTGAGGCACCCTGGAGGACAGTTGAGTTTAGATGGGATGCTGTTGCAGTTAGCTTTGTGTGGCTGGACAAGCGTCTGACCAGAAGAAGCTTATGGGAGAAGAGGGTTTATTTCAGTCTTACAGAATCCAGGGGCAACACCATCAGTGCTGGAAGAAGCTGGCTACTTTTAGAGATTCATACAGAGAGAAATGACGGCAGCAAGCAGCCAGTACCAATAATCAGGGCTCACACTGCTGTGAACTCACCTTAGGGTTGGACTTAAGATCCACCCCCAGTGACAAACTGTTCAGCTGGCCACTGCAGACTCAAGTTGCAAGCTTAATCAAAAATACCTCAAGCTATGCGGGACATACATTCACATTCAAACTACCAAAGATGCTGAAAAGGGAGTCAGTTGGGTCAAGTGCATGAAGAGCCTTCCAATGTAAGGCAACCTGGGGCCAGAAGGAGTTGGGCAGGAAAGGGTTTGTTATGTTTCAGGGGAGAAAGGAGGCTGGTATTATCTGGAAATTTCTGTCTGGCAGTATACAACACATGCAGAGGTTCAGGCGAAAGCCAAGCTCCTGGATCCAAAAGCCCTGGGGAGGGCTGGAGAGATGGCTTAGTGGTTAAGCGCTTGCCTGTGAAGCCTAAGGACCCCGGTTCGAGGCTCGGTTCTCCAGGTCCCACGTTAGCCAGATGCACAAGGGGGCGCATGCGTCTGGAGTTCGTTTGCAGAGGCTGGAAGCCCTGGCGCACCCATTCTCTCTCTCCCTCTATCTGTCTTTCTCTCTATGTCTGTCGCTCTCAAATAAATAAATAAAAAATTAAAAATAAAAAACTTTAAAGAAAAAAAGCCCTGGGGAGGGAATGTGACCTTCCTCCAGGTATGAAGAGAAGGCAGTGAGTATTTCAACCAGAGTTTGGATCTCAGACTTTTAGCTTGTTAATTCACTCTACAGAATGTAAGTCAAGTGGCCAGAGTGGAGGCTGCCTGGTCTGGGATGAGGAGCCTAGAAATGAAAGGGACTCAGGATTGTGGGGAGAGGTAGAAGTGCCTGCCTGAATGAGCTGCTGATGGCTTGGATGTGGAGCTGGTGGCTCTTTGGCTTGGAGTTTAAGTATCTGAGTGAAGGGGACTCCTCACTGAGAATGAGAACACCTGGTTTTATTCTTTAGCATGAATATAGTGTCAGACAATGATGGCGACCCAAACCTTATGGAATGTTTTCCAAGAGGCTAAGTGATACAGGGTTTGGTAATTCAGAAGGGGTCCCCAATGTATGAACCCCAAGCTTTGGATTATGTTCTACATTTAACAATGAAGTTATAAATACAGACTGAAGAAGGATAAATTATGAACTATTAACTTTATTGAGGGGAAAATCACAAATTGTGGGGTTACTTAAGGGAGAAATTGAAAATTGTGGGGTTTAGGAAACACGGTCTCATGTGGAAACTCTGCATACTTTATAAGGTTCATTTAAGAAAAATTGATATTTTTGGTGAAAAAAATGCGAGTAGAGCTGAAAGCATGTGGGCTTAAGAGAAGCTGAGGCTTTGAAAGAGAGACTAGAGCCAGGCTGCTGGCTGGCGCGTGGAAAGGAGGGTCTAGGAGCTTGTGTGGGGAGAGCTGGGAAGAACCCACATGTGGATTCAGAAAACAGAGGACAATCATGTGTGTAATCAAAGAGAGACGTTACCCCAAACCATAAGCAGAGACAAGCAGAAAAGCCTTCCAAACCAAGAAGAGTGTTATGCTGTTGCCTGTAGTAGGCTGGGTGGGAAGGAAGCCAGACTCACTCGCATCCTTGTGGCCCAACTGAAAAGACCTAGGAAGGCCAAGCAGAGACACAGAGCTGAGCTGAGCAGAGCAATGTAGGTGACAGGAAGAAGACAGATGCCTTTATAGGCAAGAGAAGACTGGATTGGCTGGTAGATTTAGAGGGTGAATCTGTGGGTGTCCCCCATAAACTTAGGTGCTTAGATTGCTAGGTTTCCAGCTGATAGATATTTGGGAATTAACACCTCGAGGAGGCAGTGTGTTGTTGGGGGGTGGGCTTGTGGGTGTTATAGCCAGCTCCCTCTTGCTAGTGTTTGGACCACTCGCCTGTTCCTGTTGTCCACCTGATGTTGGCCAGGAGTGAGGTCCACCCTCTGCTCATGCCATTGTAGAGCTTCCCCCTCGAGTCTGTAAGCCAAAATAAACCTTTTTACCCCCACAAGCTGCTTTTGGTTGGGCGGTTTCTGCCAGCAATGCAAATCTGATTGCAACACTGGCATGGGCTCATCCAGGGCCCTCTGTCTGCTAGACTGGATGGCAGGGTGTGCTGCAGGTCAGCCTTGATCGGATGAGTTCATTTTCATGGTGGCTATGGAGTTGCGTCTCATGGTTCTCTTTGAGCCTCATCCCTAAGTGAAACTACCTAAGGAAAGCAAGCTTTCTCCTACCCTCCTTCACTAGGGGAAAACCAGGTTTTGCAGTGTGATTTGTTGCCAACTTGATAGGACCTAGAATCACCTAGATTAGGTGCCTATGAGCGAGTAGTTTGATTATGTTAATTGAAGTGGGAAGGTCCACATTAACTGTGGGTCACCCCATTGCATGGGCTAAATGACTATATTGTGGTAAATACTCCCCCACCCATGCTCACACAGACAACCCTGATTAAACTTAGTGACAAACACACTCATACAGACAGAACATAGTCACACATACACATATATACACACACACACAATATGGGGTCTGTGGGGAGTCCAGGAAAGCCCTTGAATTACAAACCCTGAGTTCCTGTTTACACTTAACCAAGGAATTGTACAAACTAAACTGAGGATAATTAGTAAATGGTTTTAGTCATTTAGGGAAGTTTAGAACCAAGGAAAGGAAAATGGATATACCTATGTGGTCTGAGAGCCTTGTGGCAGGCTCTGGCAGACATGTAAGAAAGGATTATAGAGGAAAGCAGAGCTCCAGCCATGTGGAGGACAAGAGGGCCAGAGAGCCCATGTGGCAGTAGGGGACAGGCTGAGAAGGGCTAGATTCGACAGCATTGGAGCAGACAGACAGGGATGCCCTCAAGGCAGGTATAGTATAGTCTTACATCACACCCTTCCCACACCTATCCACCTGGCTAGCCCCGCCTAGTTCAGCTCGGCCAGCCGGCTTTAGTTGCTGAACTTCAGCTGTGGTTGCCCAATCAAATCTCTCTCCAGTGCCCACCCTGCCCAGGTGTGGCTGGATTCTTCCTCTGAGCCCTGCCTGATTAGCTGGTATATCTGGCACAGGTGTGCCTACCTCTCTCTAGGCACAGACTCTAAAATATCTCTTGGGCTCACAGGAGACAGTGGCTGCTTCTCTCTGGCTCTGGAGCTGTGCTGCATGCCTGGGTTTTCCTGCCTGTCAGATCTCCCTCCCACCCTGGCTGCCAGGGTGGGAAGGGACACTTTTCATTACTGCTTTTTTACGTTTAACCTCTTTGGAAGTGAATGCCTTGCTTTTTAGAAAAACTTCTTTTCACTTTATTTATTTACTTAGGTTTTTGGTGTCCAGGGTCCACATTCTTCCTCTGGGCTCCTGGACGGTGTGGTGTACTCTCCCTGATCTCCCTGATCACCTTCCCTCCCCCTGACTTCCTCCTTGGCCTTCACACTCTCCCATGTTTCTCTCTCTCCCATCCCTATTATGTCTGTTGAACTAAAGTTCCCAGAAAAGTGCTACATCTGATACACCTACTTCTAGCAAGGGTGAATGGACAGAGAGTGTTTTTTTTTTTTAAATTACCACATTTTATTCTGATATTGACACAAAAGACACAGCTCTCACCTTGAAGAGGGTAAGAGTTTATAGTGGAACAAAACATGACTGGCCATGGTCATGGAACACAGATTTAGGTTTACCACCATTGCCAGTTCTTTGGTTGACAAACATGAATTCAGGGCTTGGGGTTCCAAGGATAAGTATCATCTACCTGTCATTCCCGTATCAAGGGGTTTTTCCCCTCATCTCAGCACAGCCAGCAAAGATGAGGGGACACTCACCAGAACCTGGGGGTTCAGGACTGATGACGGCAGCCAAGAGAGCTCCAGCACTCCCATATAAAGTGTCTATTTATAAGCTTCTGGTGGAGGCTTCTCCTTCTGGATCAGGTGAGCCAGAATGCTGATGGGTTGGGGCTGGCGACTGGCTCAGGAAGAGGCCAGGGAGAGCTGATGGGTTGGGGCTGGGGGTTGACTCAGGAAGAGGCCAAGAAGAGCTGATGGGTCAGGACTAGGGGCTGGCTCAGGAAGAGGCCAGCCATGATGTAAAAACCAGTGTCAGGATCACATTTAAATTCTAGGACAGGGGAAGTCCGTCCCAGGTAGGGGCATAGGATGTTCATGAAAAAACACAGGTCTAGGGAATTCCTTTGCTCCATGCTGACCTGTGGATGGATGTGACCAGCTCTGCTCCATGCTCATATGTGGATGGGCATGACCAGCTCTGCTCCATGCTGACCTGTGGATGGACATGGCCAGCTCTGCTCCATGCTCACCTGTGGATGGACATGACCAGCACTGCTCCATGCTGACCTGTGGATGGACATGGCCAGGTCTTCTCCATGCTCACCTGTGGATGGAAGTGATCAGCTCTGCTCCATGCTGACCTGTGGATGGACATGACCAGCTCTCCTCCATGCTCATCTGTGGATGGACATAGCCTGCACTGCTCCATGCTCATCTGTGGATGGATGTGAGCAGCTCTGCTCCATGCTGACCAGTGGATGGACATGACCAGCTCTGCTCCATGCCCATCTGTGGATGGACATGACCAGCACTGCTCCATGCTGACCTGTGGATGGACATGGCCAGCTGTTCTCCATACTGACCTGTGGATGGACATGGCCAGATCTGCTCCATGCTCATCTGTGGATGGCCATGACCAGCACTGCTCCATGCTGACCTGTGGATGGACGTGAGCAGTGCTACTCCATGCTGACCTGTGGATGGACGTGAACAGCTCTACTCCATGCTGACCTGTGGGTGGACATGTCCAGCTGTGCTCCATGCTCACCTGTGGATGGGTGTGACCAGCTCTGCTCCATGCTCACCTGTGGATGGGTGTGACCAGCTCTGCTCCATGCTCACCTGTGGATGGACATGACCAACTCTGCTCCATGCTCACCTGTGGATGCATATGACCAGCACTGCTCCATGCTCACCTCTGGATGGATGTGACCAGCAATGCTTCATGCTGACCTATGGATGGACGTGACCAGCTGTGCTCCATGCTGACCTGTGGATGGACATGAGCAGCTCTGCTCCATGCTCACCTGTGGATAGATGTACCATCTCTGCTCCATGCTTACCTGTGGAAGGAACCCCTGCTAGGCACACTTTGCATATCTTTAAATTGACATCTGAAACCTACCACCACACCTGAAGATCCACCCAGTGACACTGCCTCTAGCCAGGTGGCTGCAGAAGTAAACTACAAACAATAAAAAGCTGAATATATTGGGGACCATCTTTTCAAACCACCACATTACACCCCTGCCCCCCATAGATTTATAACCATCACATATTGTAAATTGTACTCAGCTCAATTTCAAAGGTCCTCACAACTGTTGACCAATTTAAGATATTAAGACCTGTAAAATCAAACAAGTTAAACACTTCTGACATATAAACACACAGGTTAAACATTTTCAACTGGTATAATGCATAGCAAGGAGGGAATAAAACAATGCAAGCTCAACCACCATCAAACAAACATCAAACTTCTGCAGTTTAATTTCATAACAACTGGACTCTAACAGTCTCCAGATTTTCTAATTCCATCCCTCTAGCTTGGCAGAGTAGCCAGGGAAGACTTCCATCCCAGGCTAACAGTGCACTCCATGGTAGCCCTTCCACAATCTTAGTATAACAAAACATCTTTGGGTTCACATGCAAGTCACAGTCCCTCTTCCAAAGGCTCTTTCAGTCTATCAGGGCATCATGCCCTACCTCATGCTGCATCTGAGCAGCAGCTCCTGGAACCATGTGCAATTCATGACCACTCCATGCATTTTTCATGCTTCTGAAACCAATACAGTTGTGCAGGACACAGCCTTGAAAATCAAGTTCCTTCTCCAGTCAACTCTTTCCAAAAGTGTTTGCATTTCTATGATAGTTTTCCCTCAGTCATCCTTTCCATGGTAAAGCAATTGGACCATATTCCTTTAAGATTGCTAATGTGTTGACAATAGCAGATTCAATAACCTAAAACCAGAATCAGTGCCTGTAATTTTAACTTGCTTGAGGTTTTCTAGCTTAAAATCCTAAATCTCTCAGTCCAATATCTTTAGCCAAGCTCATCAGTCCATTACAGATTTAACCTTGATCAAACTCTGGTCCTGGGCAGCAGGATGCACCCAGCCCTTTTGCCAATAGACCAGTTCCAACAAAGTTCTGTGTTGTCTTTCCTTCCCCCTAGAAACCTCATAAGTCAAGCCTCAAAGTTCAATACTGTCTGCACTTAGCATTCTCAAACTCTCACCAGAATATTCCATAAAGCTTGGTTTACTATTCCAGAAGGCATCTTTGTTTGCAAGAACCAAGCCCATGCCCATTTCTCCAAAACAAAGGTTCCAAAAGATCAACATTCACATGGTCAGGTTCATCTCAGTCCACTCCTCGGTACCAAGTTCTGTAGCAGACAGCTTCAGGTTCACTGAGATGAACTTCCAGACCAGGAACAGTTATGGAGGAAGGGATATTTATTGTAGCTCTCAGATCCAGGGGAAGTTCCATAATGGCAGAAGAAGCTGGCCTGTCTTCACAGGCCCAAGCAGATATAGAGAAGCACAAGCCTAAAAGCCACACAGCATAGTACACTTCAGGAACTCCTGCTAGGCCCACTTTGCATACTTTTAGATTGAAACCTGAAACTCACCACCACACCTTAAGATCCACCCAGTGACACTGCCTCTAGCCCGGTGGCTGCAGATGCAAACTACAAACAATAAAAAAATACCCTGAATATATTGGGGGTCATCTATTCAAACCACCACAGATGGAGTGGCAGATACACTGATGAATGGGAGTACTGTTCTCAGCTTAGAAAGGGAGAAGCAACTATACATTGTGTACTGTCTGTGAAGTGCTGGGGAAGGATGTTTCACTGTCAGTGTGTGTGTGTTGCCACAAACTCCAGTTAGGTGTTTGGTGGTACAGGAAGGAAAGTAAACTGCAGCCATGGTCTTGAGCAGGAGAAAGGGTTTGGCATTGAAACACAAAGAAGAGATAAAGAGCGTCTACTGGAAAGATGCTGTGTGAGGGACAGTGCATGGTGAAACAAGGAGGAAGGGCAGTTGGGTGTCATGAGGTAGAAATGGTTACTGGAAATTTTCAAATGTAGGCAGAATATTGAAAGAAGAATCAGGAGAGTAAAATTGTAATGTCTCATAGAAAATGTTCTAGATTTCTGTGCTGCGTGGGGGTGCCCTGGGTAACAGCAAGCTTGGGTTCACAGAATTGTTTGGCAGGTGAGTGGGTTGTATAGTTCACAGGTGGTCAGCATGAAGAAGTCAGAGACTTGACTTAACCTGGATTGGAGTTTAGCTAAATAGTACAAGGCAGAGAACCCAGGGTATGCATGGGAGGGGTTGTAAAGACCAAGCAAAAATTTATTCTAAGCACAGAGCAAAGTGCAGATGAGAGGTGTGAGAGCCAGCGAGGTTATGGTCCTATCACAAGTGTGAAGAGCCTGTGCTGGGGAGAATTGCTGAAGTTGGGGTTGAGGTCATGTTGAATGATGGATGCCTGTGCTGGAGAGACTGGCTGAAGTTGGGCTCATGGGCGATCAGATCAGGCAGATAGTTTTTGGACGAGACAGAAGGGGGTGGTCTTAAGGGAGCAATCTTAGGATGATCTTATGCCGCACCCTTACCATGCCTATACCCTGCCTGCTTCAGTTGGGGAATTCAACATCTTTGCCTGATTCACCCTATCAGCTGTCTTGAGTATGCGCCCTGTCCAGGTGTGGGTGGATTCCTCTGAGTCAGGCAGACTGGCTGGGAGACCTGGTGCAGGTTTGTCCAGGCATGCATGCTGAATGTCGCTCTAAACCCTGTCTTTCTGGGCTGACAGGGAGTGCCTCTTATGCTTCTTTTCCTCTCGGGTGCTTCACACGGCAACATGCCTGGCTCTCTGCATTCTTAAGATCATCCTTCTCTCCCACTCTGGCATCTTTCTTTTTTTTTTTTTAATTGCTGTTTTTACTTTTAAATCTCTTTAGAAGCACATGTTTCTTTTTAAATCCCTTGTTATATTTTTGTATCCAAGGTCCTTGTTTGCTTACATGGGTGCCTGGACCATGAGTTGTATTTCCCATCTCCTTACTTTACTTTCCCTTCCTCTTCCTCATCTCTCCCACCCCCATGTCCCTATAATATTTGAATAAGATGTTATTTAAAACTCATTTTTTTTAGTCTGGATTGCCAATTCTTTGGTTAATTTAGGGTCACACACTCAGGGCTTCAGTTTCCAGGAAGTACTCTGGAACCTCAAATTTATCCATAACAGGGTGATGAAGGTAGGGAGCTGAAGGAACTTGCCAGAGGGGAGGTACCTAAGTCTGGATTTATGGAGGGGTTACAGTGATTGGTGTGGAAGCTTCCAGTGGATGCTGGTAGAGTGGCAATGACAAGCAAAGAGGAAAGAAAGGTTCATGAGGAGAGGGCTCCTTGCAGGTAAAATGAAGTGGGATCAGGGAGCAGATGAGACTGGGAAAGCTGTGACGCAGGGCCAACCTTGGTGTGTTACTACAGAGTTCATGGTTCCTGTAGCATAAATACATCAAAACACTGCATTGAGGAGGGAAAACAATCAGGGTTCTGGCAACCGCCATTTAAGTAGTGCATCTTTCCCAGCCAGACACACTCCCCAGCCTGGCATCCCTGAGTTTGTCCCAGACATGTCACATGCTTATCCATCCTTCTAGAACTGCTTTCTGTGCCCAGCACAGAAGCAGTCACCCAGTCCTGCCTGCCCATGAGGGGAGGTAATGATGTGCACTGCCTGTTCCTGGGAAGGCTAGCGCAGTCCGACTGTCTGGGTATGTGGCCATGGCTCGGAGTCCCACTTTTCTCCTCCCCAGTGTCTGCATGACTAAGAGCTCTCTAGAGCCTAGCTAGGACCACCTAGTCAGTTAGTGTCTGATCTTCAATAGCACTTTATTCTCTTCATTTTGAACCTACCACCTGTACCTTCCTTGGCTGGGGTGAGGGTGGTGGTGGCAAGCCTGGTCCAGAGGCAGCAGTGTTCCCCCTCCCCGAGGCTTTCGTGATGACTCATGAGAGCTCCAGTGGCATCAAGCCACTTAGTACTTCACACTTAGCGTGGAAAGACAAGGGTGTAATTTTTGCTAATGGTTTACAATATTCCATTTACATATATTCTCAATTATTTTATTCATAAGAAAATCATTGCTACAACTAAATGGCACAAGATTTCTTTCTAAAGGAGGCTTGAGTAATTTGCAGAGCCATCTGGGCAAGTGGTGTAATTAGAGCCACCACTCTAACGCTAATGAGGCCTGGGTAGGTGGGAGCTCTTTCCCTGTTTCACCGAAACACCTCTGTGCTCCAGCTGAGGCTGCAGACTGCCAGCTTTTAGCAGGGAGGAGCTGTCCTCTTGGAAGCTGGCGCATCAGTCATGGAAGGGTGAGGATGAAGGGACTGGGGAAGGCATCTCTGTTTAGATCTAGAACGTGGTGCTAAGGAGTGAGGGGTGATGCGGCACCACTCGTGGGGAAAGCCCATCTTTTCTAATCGAATAGTCTTGGACACAAGACCTATCAGATAGGAAGTGGAGGCAAAGTCACGACACCTGGTAGAAGTTCCAGATTGGTTTCTAAGACTATCCTTTGTGACCTAAGCGGGAAGAATCTTTAGACAGACATGAAATTCCCCTGGGTCTGAGCTGGCCTAGAGTCTATGGATATTTGTCGGATGGAAAGATGGTCACTCCACTGACACACCTGGTCTTAAGGAGGCTCTGATGCTGGTACACACAGGTCCTGTCACCTCCAGACCCTCCAGTGCTCGGTGGGGCTCACTGAAAGAGCCTGCCTCCCTGCTTGCTGGCCAAGTGAAGCAGTTGTCCCTATGAAACAGTCTGGCAAGTTCTCCAACTTGACCTGGCCAACTTTAAACTGGTATGGAGACGTCCTAAATACCAGGCACCACGACAGTAGCCCACCCACTGCGGGGGAGGGGAAGGGGGCTTCTAGTAAATGAGGCAGGGAGTGATAAGGTAATGAGTGAGTGGGCAAAGCACAGCCTCCCAAAAGAGCTGGGAGTGAGCTTCCCCAGAGTGGGCAGGGAACAGTGCAGAGGAAGCTTTTTAATGAGTATCCATGAGCTGGTGACATACTAGTGCTCCTCCAAAATCATGGACCAGATTTCCCTTATAGCTTGGTTCTTCCCATGATCCCCTAGAAAAGCCCTCAGTGGGGCAGGGTCAAAGTCACAATGTGAGATATCAGTGAAGAGCAGAAGGGCCCTTTGAGGATGCAGACCCTTCCTTAGTGCCCATGTATGGCATTTGGGAAGGTGCCCTGGTGCCTTCGTTTTTGACATATTGGGAAGAGCCTAACTAGTTCAAGTTAGATATGAGGAGAATTTGTCCTAGCCAAGAGCACAGCTGCCCTTGAGAACACTACCCTCAATCACCTTTTTAGTGCTCAGTGGAGATAAGCATTGTTTATATTTTGTTCTGATCTTTTTTCCTTCCTAGATATCTATTCTAAAACTTGGAACCAAAAACTAAAGTGTCAAGTCGTAAATGATGAAGCCACCTGTGGGGCCAGGTGTGGGATTGGATGCCTTGGCTCTGCAATCCCTGATCTGAATGGAACTTGACAGAATGTTAACCCAGCGTTTGCCCTCACCACTGCTGATCCCCAGGGCAGGGGGCAGCTGGCAGCTCAATGCCCACTGAAGCTCGACATGGAAGAATTCTAGTATGGAAAACAAAGCTCGGATCACTGGGCTGGACGGGTCCCCAGGGGATGCACTTTAACCCTGGGCATTCACAGGTTGTCTTGTTTGTAAGGTGTCATGGTAACATGAGCCAACAATTACGCATTTGTGATCTGCTTACAGCCCTCACAGTGGCCATGCCACCTGCTATGCCAGTAGCCCCACATGACAAAGGATGGCACAGCAGGGGTTGGGTGGCCCTGGAGAACATACTGGAGGCATCTCCGCAGCAGACCACACAATGGGAGGCCAGGGAGGAGATGGACGCCTCTCTGGACTTATTCAGCTCTGGCTTCTTGCTCTGCTCCTCATCCCCTGTACTTAATGCCCTGGGCTGACCAGGGTGGGCTGCAGCCTCTCCTCCCTCTACAGGTCAATTTGTTTGGTGATGGGTGAGTACTCTTGGCCTCTGGGACAGGGCCTACTCCTGTTCTCTGTTCTGACTCCACTTTTAGCCTCCTGACGCTTTCATCCTAGCCCTGTCCAGCTAGTGCCAGCTGCCCAGAGTTATAGGTATTGTTCCCTGCATCTGCCATCCTAACCAAAATTGTACCCAAATAGCTCCTTCCTCCTTCGCAACATCCATCCTAAAGAGGGCACTAGCCCTGTGGCTGGAGCTGTGCATTACCACCATAATGACATGAAAACCAGCCTGGGGTCACTTGCCAGCAACAGAGAAGCAGATGAGTGTGCATAAGTCAGAGCTAAGTGTTTGCTGGGCAACATGAGTGTCACCCTTCACCTTCCCTCCCTGGCCTTCCACCCAGGCAATGCCTTCTGGAGGTCTCCCATAGGCACTTTCAGGCCAGCAAGGGTTAACAGCCCATACCCAGTGACTGAGGAAGACCTTGTGACATTTCTGCACTCCAAGTGGGAGATCAGGACCTAGATGTCCTGCATCACTTCCTCTGTATTCCTGAAATAAGTACTCCCGGTCACACTGGCAGTGGAGTTCTCCTGTGCTGTTCTTAGCCCTGGAAGTGGCTCCCTGGGCCTCAGGCATGCAGAGTCCCCAGATCGGCAGGAGGGAGGGTGTTGTCTGCAAAGGGTTCTCATATAGACAGAGATGAAATTCCCCTGGGTCTGAGCTGGCCTAGAGTCTATGGATATTTGTCGGATGGAAAGATGGTCACTCCACTGACACACCTGGTCTCAAGGAGGCTCTGATGCTGGTACACACAGGTCCTGTCACCTCCAGACCCTCCAGTGCTCGGTGGGGCTCACTGAAAGAGCCTGCCTCCCTGCTTGCTGGCCAAGTGAAGCAGTTGTCCCTATGAAACAGTCTGGCAAGTTCTCCAACTTGACCTGGCCAACTTTAAACTGGTGTGGAGACGTCCTAAAGAGCCAAGACATGGATGGATATTATCTGTGCTGACGACCGAGGCTCGGTGAGCACAGAGAGAAGTCTCCACAGAGCTGCCCTTCTCCTGGGAAATTAAGCTTCTATGCGAATGCCTCAGGAGAGGAGTATTCATGGCCAGGAGGACTGAAGATATTCACACCTGCAAAACAACCTGTCACACTTTCTTATATCTTCCCCTGAGATGCACATTAACTGTAGAAACCCTCCTGTGCTCCCCAGAAAAAAAAAATTCTTTCCCACTTTATCTATTCTTTACTCACAAGCCCTACCCACACCTTTGAGTTCCTCAACACTGATCATTCCCGTGTCCATGTGCACTGCATAGGTAAATAAACACTTCTTTTGGTTAAAGTGTCTTCTAGCAATATAATTCACCAGCCCCAGACAGTGAATGTAAAAAGGTGGGAGATAAAATTTCTCTAACCCTATACAAGCACCTTTCCTCCCCCTCAGGCCCTCATCTTTGGACTTGAGAACGTGAAAAACTTAACATCAGTTCCTCAGAACACTTCCTGATCAGGTGACCAGCCACATCCACTTCCCTCCTGGATTTTCCCCCTACAGAGGAAAATCACTTCCTGCCACCTGTGAGACTCTCACAGTGCTTGTGGGCGGAGGCTCCATCTACTGCAATAAACTGTCTTTCTCTAACACAACAGCACCTGCATTGTATTGCTAAGACCCTTTGGAATAAAGCTTCCCCTTCCACAAGCTGATTTGCTTCTCTTAATCATGGCCAGATGTACTGTGCTCAGCCAGACCACGTGACCTTGGCATGTAGTGTCTTGGCCATGCAGTGGTCCCATCTTCACCGGGTCTTTTTGGTGCCACTATGTGACTCAGCTGCCAAGGGGTAAGTGAACTGCACTTAAAGAATAGGGAAGAGTCAAAGTGAACGCAGTCAAACAAGGCCCACGTGGTGTTGAATGGCATCATGTTCAGACACCAGACCCTTTTTGACTGAAATCTGCAAAGCTTCCACATTAATGTACCATTAATGTGACATCTACAACAGTTTCTGAAGTGGGAAGACAGGAAGGCACAGTGAGGCCTGTTGAGCATGGGGGCTGGGCCACAGGCCTACCTTCTCTGAACCGCAGCACAAGATATCACAGAAGGGCCCCTCAGGAGCACCTGAATTGTCACCGATGTCACTGCTCATCATCTTGCCCTTGGCTTCTTAGGGAAGAACAATTTTGATTTTCTGTTCTTTGTGGCTTTCGTGTAGTTTTCAGCTGTTAGGAAACTCTCTCAGGGTTGGAACAGAACAGTCTCTTAACATGAAAGACTGAGCATCGTGAACATATTTCCCAATTTACAACTTCAAAGAACCTTGCAATTCCAGCCTCAAGTGCACAGCCCCAGATTAAGGAAAGGATGGAGCCCGTGTGTTAGAATCCTACCCTTGCCTAGCCATGGGCTGCGGCACTGGGCCTCGGCCATCTTCCGGAAGTAGCCGTTATACACAAGACCTTTTTGTGTTTGTCCAGATAACCACATGTTCTGCAGTGCAGGAGAACTTTCTAGCTTTTCTGGAGTTACAATGAATCAAAACTCTAGGGCTAAAACCAAGACCACTTGGTAGGTTTTTAAGTCTCAGAGGCAAGATACAGTCCATTGGTCATGAAGACCCTCTGAGAGCAGCCACCTAAATCACATGACCAAACAAAGGGAAGAAGCCATGACTTGGACTCCAGAGGTGTCTACAGCCCAGGCCCTGTGACTTGGCCTCCTGCCCCTTCAATTCTCAGCAGCCCTCATGCCCTCTGCTGCCCTTGACATATTGACTGAGGGCACGAAAGATGGATTCAATTAACTAAAATGACAGAACTTGACCTTTGCAAGACGTCGTTCTCATCCTGATTTGCTAGTGTGAGGGTTCCTCTTTGTTTAAACATCAAATAACAAATAATTTGTTATGTATTTGAAGCCTCAACACGAAAACACTGACATGAGAGCCTGGCCCAACCACACATGTGAAAAACAGAGTTTGTATTCGCATCACACTCATATGTACATAACATGGTTTTCGATGTAGAAGCAAGTCAGTTATTTAACCACCTTCACTGACCTGCTGTCAGGATTCTCTGGGGCTGTTTAAAATAATTTCAGATAAAAACAATATCCAGATAAACTGTCCCAAAGACATTTCTTGAGGTCAACTTCCATGTCAGGGTTCAGGTCAAACCAATGCTTTACTAAGCAGCTGTCCAGGGGTAGCGCAGGGATGTTGGACGCAGCTGTTTGAACACTCTGGAGTTGGCTATCGACAGGCTGTGGACTGCCTGCAGAGTCCAGGCATGTACTTTCCATCTACTTTGCTCTGCACTTTGAACCCTGGCCAGTCCAGGAGTATGAGAGGCGAAGTTTACTCCAGTGAGGGCAGAGGCTGTGGGGCTTGTTTTCTCACCTGATACCATGCCTAGAGGGCCTGAGGGGAGTCACGGTGCCAGTCTTCAGCACTGGAATGCCAAAGTCCAGGTTTCAGGCAAGATGACCTCTAGAACCTCCATAAAGCCCAACAGTCAGACCTCACCTGGGAGTTAGCTCTGACATGCTTCCCGCCTTCCTGGGCTCCCTATCTGGATTGGAGATCTACACCTATAATGGGGTCATCATCTGTGCTGTGATCCCCACCTATCCTGAGGACCCACCTGCTAGAGGTCCCCAGTTGTGCCACAGGTACCTCCTAGCTCTATGCAGCTGTCCCTTATGCCAGCATATGACATTGTCTTCCTTATAACACATGGATGCCTTTCCATCTCTGTCCATATCATGTCTCAGGATCTGGTCCAACAGGAGTTCTGCTGTTTCCTGCCCCTGGCACTCTGTCTGTCCTCAGTCCCGGAAGAGAGTCTGTGCTATTTTGGATTCAGATGACTGTGTGGCAGCAGCTTGTGCCCAGTGTCTCACCACACAGGACTTGCTTCCCAAGGCTGTGCCTGCCTGGTACTGTATCTTTCTCCCCTCACCCCATCCAACCCATTTGCTGCCTTTGAGGACTCTGCTTTCTGCTCTTCTCCAGCTCCTGTTCTGGGGACCTGGGGCATGAATGATGTAGCCTCCACCTGTCCTCTTCAAGATGTGCAGGTGTGATGGTGTCTGCATGGACATGGCTGCTCTTTGCTCCTCCTGAGCTCTGTCTTCTAGTGCTGTGTGGGCTGCCAGTGCCTGCCAGTGGGCTATGATTCACTGACTGGATGAGCCTGTCCCTTTTAGGCTGTGACTTCTTCCTTCCAATGTCATTAGGAACAGAAGGTGGGCCTTACGCCTACCAGTCACTGTGAAAAGCCCTGGCCTGCACAACCTTCCGTCTTCAGCCTCATCCTGGCCACTTCTATAGTCTGCCTCAGTTTCCTATTTGTGGATATTCCCTTTCAGAATCATACACTTGGACTCCAAATGTGGCTCAGGGAGAATTTTCTATAGACTAAATGCAAGGTCACTCTGTTTGTTCTTCGGTTTCCAAGGCTGGGACAGATCCATCCAAAGTGTCAGAGAGCTCTCACCCTGGCCTCTCATACCATTGTGCTTGATGACAGTGATCAGGTGTATCAGATAGATGACAGCAGGTGCTCATCACACAAAGACTCTGGGTACCAGAGAGAGGAAGCAGTGCCTTGTACCTGCTTCCCTGCGGTAGATGCACATGGTCAGCATGTCCACTCACCTTGTGTGTACATATGGGAGAAGGTAAACTGCTCCCCACATGGCTGAGGATGTGGGCTCTGGTGCTGAACCCCAAGTATTGCTTCATCATTGGGCAAACTGTGAGCCTGAGCGCACAGAAAGATGCATGGATCAGCTTTTCAAAGCGTGTGTGTGTGTGTGTGTGTGTGTGTGTGTGTGTGTGTGCGCCCAGACACCCTTGTTGTCATCATTATAGCAGAAACTCCCAGAAATTCACATGGAGGAACAAACTGCTGTTCAGGCAGCAGAGGGGAAAGGAGTCGCAAAGCTGTGGGGGCTGTAGAGATTGCTCAGTGGTTAAGACACTTGCCTGCAAAGTCTAAGGACCAGGTCTGATACCCCAGTACCCACTTAAAGCCAGATGCACAAGATGGTATGCGTCTCCAGAGTTCATTTGCAGTGGCTGAAGCTTGTCCATTCTCTCTCTATCTGCCTTTTGCTCTTGCCCTCTCTTAAATAAACAAATAACTTTAAAAAATAGGATATGGGAAAGTGAGGGGTGGTGTGCAGAGGCCAAGTTTACCTGGCTGCACAGGTGTGAGGCTACACCAAAGAGTCAGCATAGGTCCATAGGGAGGGAACTGGGTGGTGAATTGTACAACAAAGTTCAGAAAAACATCTGAAGCCCATAGACCTGGAGAATAAGTCACCCTCCATAGAGACCACCTGTGCAGGAAGTGGAACCCTCCTCTGTCCCCAGGGAATGGGAGGAGGGCTTGGCCCCTGTATTCCAGGAAGTAAATGCTCAACTCTACTGCATAGGAGACTGCCTTCAGGGAAGTGGAGGGCAGCATAGCCCTTCTTCCCAAGGAGTAATGCTCCAATTCCACCATGCTAGTTTATGGAGGCCACAACACTGAGTTGCTGGCTGAGGCTGAATGGCCTCTGAAAAACCATGTGCATGTGGGTGGAACATGCTCCACATGTGAGGTGGGATGAGCACTCTACTTTCTTCTGGTCTTCCCTGAAGCAGTTTATCAGCAAAGTAACCTGATGAGCCATGTGGAAGGTTGCTGTCCAAAGCCCAGCCTCACATTCTTCAAAACCACTGAGGTTGTAAGACAAGCAACAATGATTGAGCTTTGTCTGGGTGGACTACTCCTTTATCACCACACCCTTACCCCACTGGCTCTTGCCACCACATCCCCTTACCCCCACACTTCTAGTATCCCATACAACCATACCACCCATATTTCTTATTCCATTTGAAGAAAGAGCTTTGCTTCTGCACTGATAGGAGCTGTGACTTCTCGAGGGTACAGGGGTATAGTTGCAGGAAGACACATCTGGAAGACAGGCACTCTTTCCCCACAGACGAGACCGGCACACATATCGATATCCAGGTCAGTCTCCAGAGCCATAAACATCTCTTTCTAGTGGCTTGGCCTTGATCTTTGCTTCATGCGCAAGTGTGGAGTCCATTCCCCTGGGCTGGAGACAAGCAGTGCTCAGAGACAAGGACTCATGACACTGAACTCGTGCCCTGCTAATTTGGTCACTATCCTTCCCAGCCTCAGTAGAGACAGTATTTCCTGGGGACACTCTCAGGAACACACAACCAGGGGACAGCGTGATCTATCCTCCCAGGTGGCTCAGGTGAGGGGCTTTCTTGCTAGTGCATGGGGACAGCATGTTGGCCTCGGGTCATGCATGTTCCCTGGTATCCAGGATATGTGGGCATGGAATGCCACCATTCAAAGGGACCTCCTGTCGCCCTGTTTCACCTGTGCTCTGCACTCACAGGACACAAGGACCCCCAAAGGGGCTACTATTTCTTAAGTTCTCGTGATGGAAGAGCAGGACCTGGCCTACGTGGAGAAACTTCGCATGGGAGACTGAGTTTCCATGAGGGTCTTCCTGGGGCTGGGGACTAGGGGTGACTCGAGAGACCTAGGAATAATGAAGTCCTGAAAATCCTGACACAGCATTTAGGCCAAGCCAAACAGGGCTGCCTGAGTGCACTGTGCTGAGGTCGCGGGTCC
The DNA here is from genome assembly GCF_020740685.1 of Jaculus jaculus. Classification (NCBI taxonomy): domain Eukaryota; kingdom Metazoa; phylum Chordata; class Mammalia; order Rodentia; family Dipodidae; genus Jaculus; species Jaculus jaculus. The sequence continues at coordinate 2,985,309 of NC_059102.1, read as the reverse complement.
CTTCCTGAGCCTCTCAGGGCACAGACCCTTGGTTCAATGCACTCTCCACATTTTCCCAGCACCAAGATGAGGCAGGTCCTCCTAAGCCAATGCTAACTAGAAATAAAAGTGGTGTAACATGTAGGTGGCCAAATTGCAGCAATGATCAGTTCTGGAGTGTGACGCTGATGGGACACTGTTCAGCAGGGCTGCGGCATTCGAGGCTTTCTTTGGCAGGGCCAAGCAGTCTTCCAGTGATCACTGGAGTGCCTGCTGTCTGACAGTTTGTGCCATTCCTATCTTTTCATGGAATTTTTGTAGTTATAAGTT